>NC_052625.1:32832900-33457903 GCF_016161935.1 Mauremys reevesii
TAACAGTCTAGTTTGACCATGCAGAAGAATGTAGTGTTCAATATCTTTTAAGCACTGATAAAAATGTAGAAAATGAGAAGCAATGAAATTAGCATACTCAAACACATTTTTCTCATTAGAAACATAGAACTATGAGCTCTGAGAGTTGAGAGATGTACCACTGCAACCAGTAGAACTGTTGGCGTAAATCTTAAAAGGTGGCACTCCTACTATCAATCCTACAGACGTACACTTAAAATCTAAACAAAATAGGTTGCTTCCCCTTGCAAATGTATTACATGTTGAAAAAGTTAACCTGAAATATGAAAGGATGAATGATACCCTTCTGAACTTTACTTAAAATAGCCTGAACAATTTACTGTCTTTGTGTAGTAAAAAACACCTTAGATCAATATTACTTTGTTTTAAAAGCTAGAGCATCACAGCCCAAAAATAGTCATGTCATGCTGTCCTCCAGCACCAATAGCTGATAACACTGTCATTCAGTACAACATCACGTCATCAGTTTAATGAAATCAGATCTGCATCCCTTCCAATTCCATCCATCCTTTCTTAATTTCTGGTGAAAAACTGACATAGCCAGTGTCTGGGTCTAAGCTCCATTTATAAGGCAAGAGGCAGAGAAGGGAGGCTGAGAAATTAAATGCAGCAGTTCCCCCACCAGGACCGTTTGCTTAGTGCTTTCTGTTTTGTCTGATGATGTAGATGTATGCTCGCATGATTGGGGAGGGATAGGTCAGTGGCTGGGGCACTGGCCTGCTAAACCCAGGGTTGTGAGTTCAATTGTTGAGGGGGCCACTAAGGATCTAGGGCAAAAAATCTGTCTGGGGATTGGTCCTGCTTTGAGCAGAGGGTTGGACTAGATGACCTCTTGCGGTCCCTTCCACCCCTGATATTCTATGATTCCATTCACAGTGCTGCAGGGTCCCAGATATATGAACAGAACAGTGAGCCACACAGCTTTAGGAGTAACAGGTTGTGAAGAACCTGGGACATTCAAATATCGTAGCTCTTGAAATTGTGACACAGTAATTATGATTTCCTGACTTACTTTTAAACTGTTTGTAAATCCCTATAATCCAAAACAGAACAAAAAAATACATATTTCTGTATTACAATTGACTGTAAATGAATGACAGAGACAAAATTTCAAAACAGGTAGAAGTCCGCATGTAAAAATGTACACACAATCATGACTACAAATGTGAGTATACAATTAGAGCAAGGAATTTGAATATCCTGTTGTCAGAAAAGAAGCATGTGCATGCATTTTTGTCTGCAGACTTCAAGTCTTTTTAGAAATGTAACCCTTAAACACTTATTGTAAATGTTTTTAATAAGTTTTTCAAAATTCACTTAGAATAATTTCCCAGTCATTCTAAATTCCCATTTATGAAAGATACAACTCAACTGCATCTTTCTTTCCCTCAAGAGAAGTGAGTGCTACAAAACAATTATATTTGTTAATTTAATCTCTTCTAGACAATTTCTTAATTTTAGGACTCAGCTGACTTCCTTTTTCATCTTCCTTTATTGTCAGATACTATATTTGGTTAACCTGTTTATGTGCATCTTCCATCTAAACACTGACCCTTCCTAATTTTGAGGTTCTTAATGCTGTTTCCCTTTCAGTTTAACTCTCACCAAGTTCAAGCTGAGTTAGTCTCTCCTGAAGACTATGTGCTCACCTACTCACAAAAGCTGTACAGCTCTAACTATATAGATGTAGTTAAAGTGGGTGAAGTGAATGCAGTTATACTGAGATAAATGTGATTGTACCATTACTCCTTATTTTCATGTGGGAAGGAAAATAAGCTATATTGGTATAAGGCACCTTTATATCAGTTTAACTGAGTCCATACTAGGATTTGTACCAATATAACTATTTTGGTAAAAATTCACACTTGTATCTGAAATATTTATACCAGTATAACTTTCAAGTTTAGACCAGACTTGACTGCTAATGAGGTATAAAATGTGACAATTGACATGCGGAAACATTTTGCAGTTATTTTGCACTGGTGTAAATGATTGTGCAAGCAATGATGAACAAGGCACTAGTCAGATCGTAAAAGGCAATATACCCAATATTTTTATTTTATTTCTATAGTTACAATTCACAAATACAAAACTCTCTTTTTTAAAAGAAAGAACTCTTGCTGGAATATACCAAGAGAAGACCTAACATCAGCAACACCTCCTGTGACAAATTGTCAGAGTTGCATGGGATCACTCTCTACAGAAGAAATAAGATTCCTGAATGCTGACCAAATTGGAAGCGATTTTACATCACAGTGTGTTAGGTAAGGGGCTAAAAACTTTAGGCTGGGGATGTGCAAGAGTCCAGTCTATGGACCTGTGAATTTCAGGCCAGCAGAGCTGTGAGAATCAGATAGGAACGTTACTGCATTCTCCCTCAGATATTCCTAGTGACGTGCACAAAACAATGTTATATTCTCCGAGAAAATTGGGGCCTTGGTTGCATTTACAGCTGCTGCTGTTGTACAAGATGGAATATAAAGTGGGAGGGCTATGGGTGAAAATCATAGCCCTCAGACCAGCTTGTCATTGCCCCAGGTTGGGAAGAATCCTCATCATATACCCTTGGTGATGATTCAGGAGAAACTCATGCCTGGATAGCTCAGTGAATTGGCCATACTGACAGGTCCTTTCAACACTAAATCAGAAGTCTATAAGATTTGTAGTAAGTACAGTAAGACAGCTGTTTGGTGCATTACACAAATCAGATTTATCACGTTTTCAGTGGACAGCTATCCACATAGTTAAAAATTAACCTCATAATGCCTATCATTGCTGGCCAGTTCCGCACACATACTAAAAATCAAACAGAAATGGAAACTGAACTTGTCTCTCTCTACAGTGGTCTTAAAACAGAGTTGAGGAACATAATCAAGGCTGAGAGAGGAAAAACACTCTCATTGCTCATGATCTATCTGTTCTATGGTTAGGGGACTTTGGTTTCCAGTATTGGCAGGCTAGCACCTTGTAGAAGGGAGGTATGCACTTCTTAAAAGTTTATTTTTTAGCAAGCAAAAAAAGGGTTCATAATGTTAGAGCTACTGAGGCCTCCTTCCTGTATGATTTTTCTGCCCTCATTCTTAACTACTACCAGCAACTTTTCCATGAAAATACCTTTAAAAGTTTATCTCCACTTGCTTATTCCTCACCTAAGGTCACAATCATAAGAACATAAGAATGGCCGTGTTGGGTCAGACCAAAGGTCCATCCAGCCCAGTATCCTGTCTACCGACAGTAGCCAATGCCAGGTGCCCCAGAGAGAGTGAACCTAACAGGTAATGATCAAGTGATCTCTCTCCTGCCATCAATCTCCACCCTCTGACAAACAGAGGCTAGGGACACCATTCCTTCCCATCCTGGCTAATAGCCATTTATGGACTTAACTAGATAAATCCATGGAGGTTCTCATTTAAACCCTGTTATAGTCCTAGGCTTCATAACCTCCTCAGGCAAGGAGTTCCACAGGTTGACTGTGCGCTGTGTGAAGAACTTCCTTTTATTTGTTTTAAACCTGCTGCCCATTAATTTCATTTGGAGGCCCCTAGTTCTTATATTATGAGAACAAGTAACTTTTCCTTATTCACTTTCTCCACATCACTCATGATTTTATATACCTCTATCATATCCCCACTTAGTCTCCTCTTTTCCAAGCTGAAAAGTCCTAGCTTCTTTAATCTCTCCTCGTATGGGACCCGTTCCAAACCCCTAGTCATTTTAGTTGCCCTTCTCTGAACCTTTTCTAATGCCAATATATATCTTTTTTGAGATGAAGAGACCATATCTGTACGCAGTATTCAAGATGTGGGCGTACCATGAATTTATAGAAGGGCAATAAGATATTCTCCATCTTATTCTCCATCACTTTTTTTAATGATTCCTAACATCCTGTTTGCTTTTTTGACTGCCGCTGCATGAACGTCTTCAAAGAACTATCTACGATGATTCCAAAATCTTTTTCCTGATTATTGTAGCTAAATTAGCCCCCCATCATATTTTATGTTTAAGTTGGGGTTATTTTTCCCCCAATGTGCATTACTTTACATTTATCCACATTAAATTTCATTTGCCATTCTGTTGCCCAGTTTTGTGAGATCTTTTGGTCTTAACTATCTTAAGCAGTTTAGTATCATCTGCAAACTTTGCCTCCTCACTTTTTACCCCTTTCTCCAGATCATTTATAAATAAGTTGAATAGGATTGGTCCTCGGACTGACCCTTGGGGAACACCACTAGTTACCCCTCTCCATTTTGAAAATTTACCATTTATTCCTACCCTGTCTTTTAAACCAGTTCTCAATCCATGAAAGGATCTTCCCTCTTATCCCATGACAACTTAATTTATGGAAGAGCCTTTGGTGAGGGACCTTGTCAAAGGCTTTCTGGAAATCTAAATACACTATGTCTCTGGATCCCCTCTGTCCACATGTTTGCTGACCCCTTCAAAGAACTCTAATAGATTAGTAAGACATGATTTCCCCTTACAGAAACCACGTTGACCTTTGCCCAACAATCCTCTGCATATGACATTAATCACCTTCACAGCAACTGGCTGTGATGTGTTTCATTTAGTGGGCTGTTGTCTTCCTCTTTCCCCCTCTCTATAGGAATTCCCCGAGGCTCTGTCCTTGGCTACCTCCTCTTCTACAAGCATAGCTTTGACTATCATCTTATAGACGTGACTCACCAGTCTACCTTTCTAGCTCATCTCCCTCTATTCACTCTAGCATCTTATCTTGATACCTCATCATTCATATACAGCACATCACTGAAAACTCCACCAAGCCAAAACAGCCACCTTCCACCATCCTTTCTCCCCCTCCTTTAACACTGTGGAAATCACCATCATCATTCTAGTTGCTCAGGACCATAACCTGAGCGATATCTTTGCCTCAACTCTCTCTCTAAACCCACACATTCAGGCCATATCTAAATCTTGCTGCTTCTTTCTACACAGCATCTTTAAGACCTGGCCTTTCCCCTCTCTCTGCACAGCTAAAACTCTGATTCAAATCCCCGTCATTTTGCAACCAAACTAACCTCTTCCCTTTTGGGCCTGACTCCCCTCAAACTTGCTCCCCTGAAGTCCACTCAAAATCTGCTCCTAAGATAGTCTTCCTGGCTCCTCAACCTGACATCAACCCCTCTTTAGATCCTTCCCCTTACTGCCCCTTCACTTCCACACTTTTCTGTACTTTTAAGGCCTTTCACAACCTAGGGCTTGCCTACACTAAAAAGTACACCAGTAAAGTTAAAGCAGTACAACCCCCTTAGTGTGGATGCAGTTATATCAGTAAAAAGTTGCTAGAGAGATAAAGAGAGAGAGTATGCATACATGCTATTCCTGTATAGGAAAGGAATAAAATATACTAGTATAAATCACCTTTATAATAGCATAATCCCATCCACACTAGAGCTTTTTCAAGTATAGATATTTCAGTAAAAAAAAGACACATCCCTAATCAAAACAGTTATATTATAAATTTTAAGTGTAGACCAGGCCTTAGTCCTACCTTACCTAGTTGTTCTAACAACTTATTGAAAAAAATCTACCTTTGACTTTGCTCCAACGTTCCCAGTCTTTAATAGGAAAAGCTAACTGGTTGGTGGAGAACACTTTTGTACTTTCTCCCATGCCACCCCTTATGCAGGGGAAGAGTATATTATAAGCCATAAAGCTACCACACTTTATCCTCTTTAAGGCTCATCACTGCCATGACTCCTTCGAGGCATATGATGAGATCTGACTCTCTTCCCTTTCTTTCCTTTTCCTACTCCCTTATTCTTCCAGCTTCTTCACTCCTGTCATTCCTCACCCTGCTTCTATTTCCAATTAAAGCTATTTTTAGAAAGTGTATCTAACAAAATTCTGCCAATTCTTCATCACATTCATTTACTTGCATGTTATATCCCTAGAACTTATGCTCCACTTGTTCTGTTTCTTTTAAACTGTAAGACCTCTAGGGCAAGGATTCTCTCTTATCTAGTGTCTAAGACAACAGGACCCCTATCCTGAGTGGAGCCTCTGGGTGATACTATAATATTTAGTACTAACAACAGTGTAACAGAAAATGAAGATATAGATTAACTCTCAGTATCAAACTGAGCAGAGACAGGACAGAATGCTAAAGCAAGGCATACACTAGCCCTCAGTGGAAGTGCCTATAATACCGAAATTCTGCTTGCAACATCAGATCCATTACTGAATAGTATTGGAGACCAGAGTCTACCTAAAGAAAGAACATAAGACACCATCTTTCTTCCCTCTCCAAACTATATTAACTTAATTAAAAAGCAACTTGCAATGTGGGTGGCTGGCTGGGTGGATGGAGGGGCGGCTGTGGAGGGGGGAAGGGGGAGAGAATAATCAACAATGCAGACAGGCTTCAGTCTCCATCACTCTTCAATGGCAGGTATGAAATGACCAGTACAATACATGCTATGGTGTTGCATCAAATAGGAAGTACTGAAAAAGTTCACATATCATATTCCAGAGAAGGGGCAAGGGAAGAGCAAGTGTGTACTCCTTAACGTGTTTATTTGGGGTGTTGGGTGCATGCCAATAAATATTTCAATTCTAGTTTTTTAAAGAAATATATTTCTACTGCACAAATATGTAAAAACATGACATGATAAAATCTATTTAATTAAAACAGCACAGATCTCAGAAAATATCTTTTATACTTTTAGATGTAAACAATAATGTAAGCTTAACAGATATTTACCATATAATATCTAAATACTCAATAGACCATCCTTCTCCCCCTGCAGAATAATATAATTTAATACTTTACTATGTATTTATATAGCCCCCATCACAATAGCATCTGAACACCTGATTTTGATATCATGCTGATGTAAATCAGAAGTAAAACAATTAATATTCTGATCACACATCAGCTTTACATTCATGTAACACTCTGGATAAGGCTCACTGTTTGATCATTAACCACTGTTACTAACATTATGATTAAACATTCTTATTGAGCTAGCAGCCAGGGGACAAAGGCAGAACCCACTATGCTTGAGAGTATTCTAATAAAAGAATAGTTCCACCAGGAGTCCATTTTTCAGCACAGGGCTTAAAAACAACCTCTACTGTCCCTTTGGCTGCTTAAGTAAAATAGAGTACCTACCTGTTTGACACTTATCTAGTCTTCATTAGTGAACACATGTCACTTCCACAGCCAGAGAGTCCCTGGGGATTACCTGTAACAATGGGCAGCAAAAAAAAAGTCCAAGTTATTTTATTTTACTCCATTTGCTTAACATAAGGCTTCTATGAAGAACTGAAAATCGCCAGTAAGCACAAAGGAAGTTTCCACTCCCCACCCACCCCCAGCCACATACATCAAAACAAACTCTGGAACCACTCCTGTGAGGTGCTGAGAGCCCTGGACTCCCACTGACTTCAGTGGAGATGAGGACACGCAGCATCTTCCAGGCTAAGGACCAACTCTCACTACCTGCGTGTGCGCGACAGAGACGTTACACTTGCAATCCGAGGGCCGCTGACAGACCGACTGGAGACGATCTGTCTGCACCCTGGTGCCAGCGCTGCCGGCTTGTCAGCCCTGCTCAGCCAGCCGAGGAGAACTTGGTCACATGAAGACCCAGCGGCAGAACAGGATTTCCGAACATAACCAGGGGAATGGGATAATGAGCCACGCTGAGAGCCCGACCTGGCCGCTGGTGGCGGCGCTCTGGGCCGGCTCCGGAGAGCGTTATCCTGCGGGCCGCCGCAAGACGGACCCAGGGCAGGCAGCGAGTTCGGGGCCGCCCCGCGCACCCGGCTGCAAGTCAAACGCAACCCGCGAAGAGCGCGCTCCCTCCCTGCGCGTGGCCACCGCGAGGCCGCCTCTCGGGACCGCCAGGCGCTGTTTGTCCCGGCGTCCTGCGCTCTGCGAGCGGGCCCGGCTCCGGGTACATTCCTGTACAGCGCCGAGCAGAGCGGTCCTCTCCAGCGGGAGGCTCCCAGCCAGGCCTGGGGAACCGGAGCCCAGGGACCGCCCGGCCCGGTACTACCAGAAGCTCCAGAGCGCAATAGGACTCCCCCTTACCGTGTTTGACCGGCGGCCTCGCTCCAGAAGCGGGGGTCTGGTCGGCGGTCTCTGTGACCCGGATGTTGATGTGCACTCGGCCCGCCCCGGAAATGGCGCTCGGGGCTCCACCGGAAGCAGACGTGGCTGCTTGCGGGTGTGACTGGGTGGCTGCCGGCTCTCTCCCGATCGGTCCCTGCAGCCCCCCGCCGGGCGGGATGAGGCGGTGGCGGCTGGGACCGGCGGCGCTGCTGGCGCTGCTGGGCGGGGTCCTGGCGGGGGCCGGAGGCGCCGGCGGCGGCCGAGCCCTCCCGCCGCTCAGCGACGACGTCCCCTTCAGGGTGAATTGGCCCGGCACCGACTTCAGCCTGGTGCGTGCGGGAGCGCCGGGCCGGCGGGGTGATGCTCCTGGGGGGATTCGGTCGGTGGGAGCCCCGGCGCGGCGGGGCGGGGCGGGGGGAGTCCCGCAGTGTGGTTGTGGTCAGAAGAGTGACCAGATAAATATTTTAAATCATCAAATCTGCTCGTGCATCTTTAGTTACCGTTTTATTGTCGGACAAGGACCCGTGCTTCTGTCGTTAGCTCCGATGCCTTTGTCACTGCTGTGGGAGAAGGCGCTGGGATTGTGCATTGCACATCATCACAGTAACTGCGAACTGCATTCGATGTAAGGAACCTTCCCGAGCGGAATGCACCCGCTAGAGAGAAAGCCCGGGCTGAATTTGCATGACTGTAGTTGGGAAAATCATCTTCATTTGTAAACTGAGTATATTTACAGTGAGAGTCACTGAGATACAAAGATGGGACCCCTACATGCCATGCCTTTTTCAGAGTTAGAAGCAGTCTGGGATTCGAGTGTGCATTTAAAAGAAAGGAAAAGTATGTTAATCTACTCTGCACTCCTGTTATTTTATTACAGACTTTGTTTGGAAGGGCGATTGGGGCCCATTGTAAAAAGAAGACGCTGTGTCTGCCTTGAAGATTTTATAGCCTAGGTAAAACAAAGAAAGGGTAGAGGAAGGAAGTACAACATTATCACTCTATTCATTTGGAAGCTATGGCTTGCAAGTTCTCTTATTTTTATGGAAGGGGGGAAAAGAGAGGGAATGAGTAAATATGATGAAAGAAAAAAGGTGGTAGAGGAACATGGGGGTAGGGAGAGTTTAGACAAAGGCAGAGGAGCAAAAAAAAGATTAAGACAAAGATCAGAAGACAAACTGTCAGAGCAAATGGTAAAAAGCAGTCTGTTGACATCCCTAGGACTGAGAAGAGGCAGCGAACTCTTTTGAATAACCTACTTTGTACCTAAGGAATATATTTAAGTTTTTATAGCATTTTCCAAAAAAAATCCATCTTCATGGGATTTGTTTTTGTTCTACTTTTAGCCTACAGCTGGTGTTTTGTACAAAGAAGATAATTACATCATTATGACAACTGTAGATAAAGAAAAATATAAATGTATACTTCCACTGATAGCAAATGGAGATGAGGTAAGCTTAAATCAAGTTGTTGCAATTACACATTGTTAGTGACACATCTGTAAAATTAAATAGTTTTCTTCATTTTTAAAACAAAATTTCTCCGCAAAATGTTTCACAGTATGGCAGTTCTATAATTAAGTGTGTTCATTATAGACAATATGGTAGTTCTGTTCTTGGTGGGTTTGGTGTGAACCAGTCCTGATGTCCTTAATTAGGCAATGGTTGGTGCATTGGCTAGTCTCAGTTATGTGCCTTAATTCCAGAGCTACAGATTCTTATGCCATCTTCATCACTAGTGCAGGGACGGGCAAACTTTTTGGCCTGAGGGCCCCAACTGGCTATAGAAATTGTATGGTGGCAGACCATGAATGCTCGTGAAATTGGGGTTGGGGTGTGGGAAGAGGTACGGGCTCTGGGCTGGGCATGCAGATTCTGGGGTGGGGCCAGAAATGAGGAGTTCGGAGTGTGGGCAAAGGGGGTGGAGGGGTGAGGGCTCTGGCTGGGGGTGCAGGCTCTGGTGTGGGGCTGAGGATGAGGAGTTTGGGATGCAGGAGAGTGCTCCAGTCTGGGGCCAAGGGGTTCAGTGGGTGAGGGGGGGGATCAGGGCTGGGGCAGAGGGTTGAGTGCAGGGGCGGGTGACTCAGGGGTGGGGGCTCCTGGCGGTGCTTACCTCAAGCAGCTCCTGGAAGCAGCGGCATATCCCCTCTCCGGTTCCTATGCAGAGGCACGGCCAGGAAGCTCTGCTGCATGCTGCCATGTCTGCAGGCTCCACCCCTGCAGCTCCCATTGGCTATGGTTCCCGGCCAATGGGAGCTGTGGGGACGGCGCTTGAGGCAGGGGCAGTGTGCGAAGTGGAGCCCCCCTGGCTGACCTATGCATAGGAGCCGGAGGGAGGACATGCTGCTGTTTCTGGGAACCACGCGGAGCGGCCCCTGACCCCACTCCCCAGCGTGAGCTCGAGGCCCAGATTAAAACGGGTGGTGGGCCAGATGTGGCCCATGGGCCATAGTTTGCCCACCCCTGCACTAGTGTATTAAGAAGTGTGGCTAACATTCTCTCTCTCTCACATTCTCTCCACAGCGGAACAATTGCATGTGCAAAGTATTGTTTTGTTTTGATCAGGCAGGGATTCTCAAACTGGGGGATTGGGACCCCTCGGGGTCGCAAGGATATGTCCTGGGGGGTTGTGAGCTGTCAGCCTCCACCCTCCAGCATTTATAATAGTGTTAAATATTTTTAAAAAGTGTTTTTAATTTAGGGGGGGGGTCGCACTCAGAGGCTTGCTGTATGAAAGGGGTCACCACTACAAAAGTTTGAGAACCACTGTATAGGACATCTATTTGTTTTTTAGTGTACACACAACTCTGTGTTTGTATTGGCGAAGGCAGGTCAAAATGCACCTTGCATTTGCAGTGGAAGCTGGTGATGGTCCTTAGTTCCAGGAGTTCATTTCACAGTTTTGGACCAAGAAAACTGGGAAAAGCTCTGTGTCCTGCACAGATTAGCTTATCCTTATTATAGAAAATTCTGTTGTGCCTGAGGAGTGGAGCTGTTGAGCAAGGTCTTCATCCTGAAGCTTTAGGCGATCTTTTAGAAATTCTAGGCCCAAACCATTTAGTGACTTGAACTTGACATGATATAATATGAGAAGCCAAGGTAGAAAGTAGAAAGACAGGTTTGATGTGCTTGCAGTAGCCAATGTTGCTGGAGAGATGCGCTGTCCACTAACATTGCCTCTTGTTTGGGTTTAAGTAAGGCTAAGATTTTTGTCATCGTTTTTTTTAGTAAAAGTCACAGACAGGTCACAGCAATAAACAAAAATTCACGGAAGCTATGACCCGTCTGACTTTTGCTGGTGCGGCTCCGTGGTTTCTCCTGACACTGTGGTGGGTGGGAGCTCCAGGGTTCTTTCCCCCTCCCACCGCCCCTCTTCCCCCTGCAAAGCTGTCACTGGAACCCTGAGGAGGCTGTCACTTGTCCCTGGAAATCTCCAGGGGGACCCTGAAGAGGCTGTCAATGGAACCCTGCCAGGGCCCCGCTGGCTGCTAGTTACAGTCCCACAACTCCAAGGACTGAAGCAGAAAATGTCACAGAGGTCTCTGGAAATCATGGATTCCGTGACTTCCATGACCTCCGTGACATAAATGTAGCCTTAGGTATAAGTGGTATTTAAAGCAAATTGAAATAGGAAGGGGCACTCTTGGCACAAGAATCACGGAAGAACAGGAAACTGTGGAAGAAAGCTATTTATATCAGCTACGGACAGTAGCGGGAAGCTGTTCTTCCCCCTTACTTTAACACAATCGTGCCCAATTTTTTCCTGTTGTGCCCCCATCCATTATCAGTAATGGAATCTGTCTGTGTCCTCCCTTCCATTCAGAGGAGCTTGGGCTTAAGGCAGAGCTGGAGGCAGAAGTTGGGATGGGGGAGGAGCTGTGTCTAGAAGCGGAGCTGGCCTCAGAGCAGAGTGGGAATGAGAGCAGAGCTAGCCTAGGGGCAGAGCAGAGGGCGGAGTGGAGCTGTGTCTGGGGCTGGAGTTGGGCTAGGGTTGGCGTGGAGCTGCAATTGAGATTGGAGCTGGGCTGGAGGTAGAGCAGGGCTGGTTGCTGCTCCCTCCCCGTTCCCTGTGGGGGCTGTCCCAGGCCTGTCCGTTTGCCCCCCAGACATTCAGGTGTGCACCCCACAGTTTGGAGACCACTGCTTTAACCACTGGTTGTAGCAACAGAGGTTAAAGCTAATACTACTGCTACTGCATTACTGGGTTTTTCCCTGTGCAATGATGGATGACTAGGTAGGAGCAAAGCACTCTACTGCCAGAGTTTTCAGAATATCCCATCTTCTCCCGTAAAAGTAACTATGGGAAGGTTCTCCCCTCCCCCCAAATAGGGGATGTGCTTTCTTCACAAGAGTAGGCCAGTAGGGGGCAGATAAAGGAGAAGAAGCAGTGGGGACAAGCAAGCTACATAACTTCATATCCACCTCACTTCCTATTGAAGATATCCTTCTTCAGCTACTTCATGTAAAATAGTAGGTGGCTGCTTGTATTGTGCCTGTGCAGCCAGCTGTGGGATCAGCGCGTGTGTACAAGTTTAGCTTCTCTTCTGTGGCTCTTGGCTCACGCACAAGATTATGCCACCCAGCCCCATGGCTCTACCAGGTGAGTCAGAGCGGCATTCAGGTGTGTGGAGAAGGGAGACAAAAATTGAGAGAACAACAACAAAATAGAAAAGGAAAATCTGACAAAAAGAGACAGAAAAGGCCATGAGAGAGAGAGGATGGGGAGAAGGCCACAACTATGCTAGAATTTGGTATGCACGGAAGAGCTATAGGGGTCTGTCCAGGTACAGATCCATTGCAAGGAAAGAAAGAAGTGGCTTGAAAAAAAGGTTGAAAACCAGGTCAGGTTGGAGTCTCAGAGACCTAGAACTTTGCATTAGCGAATATTGCCTTAATTGTCCACAACCTTTGAATTTGCAATATGCTGTCCATTATAAGTGCTGCTGGCACTTCTGCTCTCCTCTATACCTTGCACCTCTACAATAGTAGTATCCAAATAAAAAAGTCTGACAAAAAAAGAAGTATTTGCTAGTTCTAACAGACAGTACAATGGAAATCTCTTTCATGTATGTGTGCGTGTGTTAGTGGCACACATCACGATCATTTTTCACGGAATCTTCTACATTATTTTTTAAAATTAGATTCAGATTTTTGTTCTGTGAAAACCCGGTGACAGCTATCTTTTTAGTGTACATTTGCAACAAAAATATTGAATTAGGAAACGGGTGTTAAATGTTTTCAGTGCTATAGAAATTATTCATACCTCAGTTTGAATGCTTGTATCTTATTTTGTCATCAGCAAGTTGAACTCTAGTACTTCTAAAAATACAAAAAAGCCATATTTCTACAGTTTGTGTTCCAATTCTGTAATTCCTGGATTTGTTTCGTTTGACTGATTCATTTATGACTCTTATACTTTTTTTCAGTGTCCCTTCCTAATAACAAAAATTTAAAAATTCTTTTAATCACCACACAGCATGTTATTGGAGACAGAGATTCTGTATCTTAATCTTTGCAAGTGATTTTTTTCCTTATTCAAATGAATGATCTGACTATTGTACATTTAATTTTAATATTGCACATATAGCTAAAAGTGTAAAACCTTTTTTGTTCTAGGAAGAAGAAAAGGATTACAAAGGGCCTAGTCCAGGAGAATTGTTGGAACCTCTTTTCAAACAAAGTAGTTGTTCATATAGAGTATGTTCTTTCTGTTTTCACTCAAATTTGCAAGTTAGCAGAATAAACCATCTACATTTCACCTATTTACAGTTGACTACAATAACATTAAAATATGTATATGAGTTTCCATTTAGCAGTTAAAGCAAGAATGCTTTATAAACTTCATTAGCGTTAATATTTAATAGTATTGCTGAAAAAATTGCATTCTGGATAATTAAATAATTGTAGTTAAGGTGATTATACTAACAGTTTGTCATCGTACTTCCAGTATGCAAACCATAATACTGGACAGCTTGTGGTTACAAGGCCTGCCTTGAATGTATGACAAGGCTTTAAAAGATAAGTGCCTCCAGAGACCCCAGAAGTTTGCCTCTCAAACATAACTTCTTGATATTACTACATTTAAAAAAAAAAGTTGCTGCATATTTAAAAGTGGCCAGTGAACCCTGACAAGTGTGATTAGACCAGATTCACTCACCATCAAAGCCTTAGCTATCCAGAATTCTTTCACAGGATGAAATTCATCCAAGTACCAAAGTCCCTCCACATGACCTTATCTCTGCATTTGTCCTGGGCAGAGTGGCCACAGAGCAGGGGAGGGACAGCCCCTTGGACCATGTGGAGGTGAACTAAATACTTGCCCCAGCAAGCTAGCACTGGACCAGGGAGAGTACATTCCATATCCATTATTGTTCAGATCCAGTGGCCCAACACCTCCACACAAGTGGCATGGGAAGGGGAGTGGGCTGCAACTAATAATTCAACCTATAGTCCATAGTAGTGGCTACAGCAGGTCTGTGCTGCGGCCTCACAATCTGGCCCTGGGTTGGTGGAGATGTATTTGGCTCCCACCTACCTGAAAGATGCTTCGCAACATCAGCAAAAAAAAACCCAGTAATTTGACCCATTATGCATATTTGGAAAACAGTTAATAATCCTGGAAAGCTGAGAAAATTCACTGCAGTTTTTTGCTGCTCAAGGGTTCCATCATCCTACTGACGGGGTTGATTTTGCTACTCATCTGTCAAAATTAAGTCCTAAAGTTTTGGTTGCCAGACTCCTGTGTTGCCGACTAAAACATGATTTTTTTTAGATTGAATCTTACTGGACTTATGAAGTCTGCCATGGAAAATATATTCGTCAGTACCATGAAGAGAAAGAAACTGGTCAGGTATGTTTGTACAAGCTTATGAGACCCAAACAAAACATAGAAGAATTTAGAATTGACACTTTGATGCTGAAGTTACTACAAATGAATTCTGACAGGAATGAACAGAAAGCGCACTTGAAGCTTATGTGGGGAAAGTTAGCTTTAACAAACAAAACTATAATTGTATTTGTTTTTGGTTGTAGAAAATAAACATCCAAGAGTACTACCTTGGGAACATGCTGATAAAGAGTCCATTATCAGACCCAGGTTGGTCTCTGTTTTTTGTTTGTCGGGTTTTTGCTGCTGATGTATATATTCTGGTATTATTTGTTGTTTTCACAAAAATATGCTTGAACTTATGTATGGAAAAATGTCCAATATGCTTTCCAGTGGATGAGAGAAGTAGAACACGGTGGAATGCTACTTTTCCTAACTCCATTGTTTTGTGTTAATTTCCTCTTGGTGCCTCATCTTCACCCCATCCTATCAGTTCAGCCAGACCACCTACAAGAAATCTGCCAACTAATTATGACTAGGTAGAATGGCAGTTGGGGATAGAACATATATACAAAATATTAAAAATGAACCTGTGTGCCAGTCTTTGTCCTAATCCCTCTGCTTGTATGCTCTAGCTTGTTAACTCACTTTTTGACTGTTTTTTGTGTTTAAAATTCTAAGTAATTCAGGGCAGAGACTGTGTTGTATGTACTGTGCTTAGCAGATTTTGGGTAAAATTTAGTGCACAATGGTAAAACTTGCATCACCTCTGGAGGTGATTGGGACCTTAGAAATGTTAACATCCTTTTTTGAGTTATTCTGTCCTTTTCCATTAGGTGACAATTTTATTTTATGTGCTTCATATGGAGTTGAAATTCCTTGGCTCACCTTATACTTGTGCATTAACATAACTGATGCCAGCATAGTCTTGAATAGGGTACGAAAGAATCCCAAAACATTGTGGCCTCACTCCCCAAGTGTGCTAAAGCAAGCTTGGTGCAGCTCAAGGGCAGATGTCAGGATGGCCCCAAGTCTCCTTTCTTATCTCATTAGCAATTATGCTGATCCCGTCTCTGGCACAGGTTAGAGAACCCTAAAGCTGTTGAGACCTGTACAAACTTGTAGCACCCAACTGGGGGCAAGTAAACAAAGTGATCATTGGTGTGCAGTACACTCTAGCCTTGCTTCCTGCATGCTCCCTAAGCACAGAGAGTGGAGAGAGGCAGGAGATGTAAGGATAGTCTGCTGTGCCAGCAAAAAAAATTCCCTCGTTATGAAGGAAGTAGTCAGTTGCCCCTTTAGGGCAGCAGTAAGGTCACTAGGCACCTAGCTTGTCCTGAGTTCCCAAACATAAGAGGCTTTTTTTGTTTAACGGGACACTAACTTTGAAACTAGTCATTTTAAAAGAGTTTACTCGGCTTGCTCCAGTCCCCTTATCAGTGTCTTCATTTTACAACTGCATTTTCTTCTTGCCCCTACTTCTACAGACAGGTGAGATTGAGCAGAGAAACTGACTGTACACAAAGTGCTGTGAAATACAAAGTATACAAAAAATCTTTGAACAAATATTATTTAAGTTAATCCATTTAAAAAGAAAAAAATCCGAAGTGACAGACATATCAACATAAGTAAAAATGTAAGATTAAAAGAAGATTTGACACATTGAATTATAAAAGTTTTATAGTACTTTAGGACAAACATTTGCCATGTAATATTTGACAACATTCTTCTAATGTACAAGCATGTTTTAGTGAAAACCAGTATTAAGCAAATGATAATTGTGTAATCAAACTTTGTACCATATTGACATTTTCAATGTGAGACTATCAGAGCTGGTGTGCTGAGAGGAAATGGCTTTATTTCTAAAACTGAATCTCTTACCTAGCATAACTTTGTATATAATTTCATATCTTTATTATTTTATATATATTTTAAAGACCTTTACACTTCTCTCATTCTTGTATTATTCTGTAGATCAAGATGAAAAGGAAAATCTGAAAGAGGCAAGTGTAAAACGTTGCTTTCACTTTTGCCATCAACAATGGAGGCAACTTAAATGTAGATATGATTAAATATTCAGTTCATTAATCCAGGTGTGAGTAGAAAATAAGCTCTTTTTCCCTTTTTGATCACTGGTCCAGTTTTGGAGATGCTTACTTGTTCTCTTCCACCAATGAGTTTCTTGCCCCGTCCAGTCCCAAGACACTGGACGTTAAGGTTAAGGTGACAGTTAATTTATTTTTAAAAATAATCACTTTCCACATTCTTGTTGAAGTGCTAAGTTTACTAAAAAACCCTTAGTAACACCACAAATCCTAAATTTAATACAGATCCATGGTATGTGAGAACCTATGAACTCTTGCATTATAAAGTAGGCATATATGCAGTCATCTTTTGACCTGGTAGCACTTATTTCTCTGCTTATCCCAACCCCAATTCTATCCATCTATTGCTGAAGGTTGCCTGGGCTTTTACGTTATCTTGTTAACCATTATTGCTCCTAACCTTTACCCATTCACTCATTGGTTTTGCTTGATTATACATTAAGATTCTTAACTCTACTTTCTTCTACCTGTGAAGTTCCTGCCCACTAACTACCATACTCTACATCTTGGCAAAAGGAGGAAAAAATCCCTAAATGAAAATATGATTAAAACATTATTGAAACATGGAGTCTAATGAGCTGTAGTGTTGCCATTACAGAGAAGTGAAACAGCTCTATTGCAGCTTCTGATTAACTTTTTTGCTTTCACCTAGATTCCTACAAAGAACATAGAAGGGCAGATGACCCCATACTATCCTGTAGGAATGGGAAATGGTACACCTTGTACTTTGAGACAAAACCTGCCCAGATCAAGTACAGTGATGTATATCTGTCATCCTGAAGCTAAACATGAGATCCTATCAGTAGCAGAAGTTACTACATGTGAATATGAAGTGGTCATATTGACACCTCTGTTATGCAACCATCCTAAATATAGGTACAGTTTCCAAATTTCAGCAAACATTTTGGCTCTAGTGATCCTTTTGCACATATGAGGCCAAATTTTCAGTCAGCTGTCTCTTGTGTGTGCAAAAAAGTATGGCCATTTGTGGTTTCTTGTGCAAAACTGGACACACATTCTTTTACCCTTGCATATGCTTAACATGCTTGCAAAAATGGTATTGCCAACTCCTGCAGTTTTTACTTGAGTGTCACAATATTTGGAGTATTTCTTAAAGCTCCAGCTGTTGACGTTAAGACATCACCTGAGAGCCTCACAGTTTGGATTTTTTAAAGGTAAGTTTCCAGCCATTGTGGTTGCAAAGAAAAATTTAGGAATGTGAATTGACTGCAGACTGATGGTTCAGAAGGCAAAGAAAGAGTCCAACATTAGTTCTCTTTTAAAAAATAAATAAATAAACCCACTTTCTCTCTCACTCAACAAAACAAAAAAGACTTATTATGCTAATCATGACTTTTTGGGACCTTACTTATGATATTTGAATGCTTTTGGTGGACAATACTGCAAAATACCATATGTACATGTGTAGGTCACCTATTTGTGTATACACTAGGGGACTTAGGCTACTGCTTCCATGTTCATTTAGCTTTTGTTCATTTAACTTTAGAAATCATGTCCCGCCTTTTGCACATGCATACTTTATGTGCACCTGACACAGAGGAGGCAGCTTTAGAACTGGGACTTCATTCTATTGCATTGACATTAAGTATTTGCAGACTTTAATCCTATTCACATCATCTAAAAGCTTTATTAAAAAGTGTTAAGATCTCTTACCAATATTTGTAGATTTAATCATAGGTTACACTTTAAAAACATGAAAATCAATTAATCCGTTATTTAACAGTACTTGCCGAGACCTGAGTTCAGGATTCTGTTTTCCCAGCACAAATTGTTGACATAACACATCCCTAAAAAAGAATCTTACCTGTGTTTTACAGTCTCTCAACTGTCAGCTCTTGGAGAGTTAACACAGAATCCTAAACTTGATATAAAAGTACTCTCTGATGTAAGGACGTCAGTCATGCACTATGCAAACATAGTTGCAAAATACCGTGAATAAGTAGTAACACTGTCAAATCATTATTTACCAACCAATTTTCTAATTTAAATGGAGCATTTGACTTCCTATGCAAGAGAAGCACTGGTATAGTTTAGTTTGAATTCCAGCTCTTATTTTAAACCCACCCAGGCCTCTTCACTTGTTCTTAACTTTCTCCAGTTCTGAAGATTGAAATGTTTCCAGACTGGGTCTCTATCTAAAGGTGAATTTGGGATTTTTTTTCTTGAAGAGAGTGAATAAAATTGGTTCACCCACTTCTGTATTACTCAAATATAGAAAATGCTCAAATTTTAAAGAAACTTTACTCTCAACCAACTCAGAAAGGGATGAAGTTAGAAATTTCAGACTGGACCTGGCTTGAAGAAAATGTTCAGTAATTGAGCATTGAAAGTCTGAAGTTTGGCTCACAGGCAGTAGCCTTTTTGACTGCTAAAGCAGGCAGATTTAATGTTCACTGCAGTCAGAGTTTAGCTCAGCAGCATCCTTTAGCTAAAGCGATAAGGAGTTAATAAGTTATTCCAATCTCTTATTTGGGCTAGTGGTAAATCCACATGTAGTCTTACATTTGTCAAATAGTTTAATGTCAGGGTATTGTACTACCCCATTAAACAACAGCAGTGGTGTACAGCTACTGATGTCTAACTATAGTTTTCTCTCTGATGCAAATGCATACATTCTGGCTGTGGATAGGTGGCATAATTGCATAATTTCTGCAGTTATTGTCTAGCAGTACAATATGCAAATCCCTTATCTAGCTAATATAGCTAGCATGTTCTGAGGGGGGAGGATTTACATAACAATTGTACAGAGTATAGTTATCCCAGTGGCTGACCAGTGAATATATACATTGCTCTACTTTGATTGCTATAATTCTTCTGCTCTTGATGCACCCTTAAGAATTTTCAAATTTTATTTAAGGATTAGATCTGCCCACCTCACCCACCTCCATTCAAGTTACAAATTGGAAATACTTTAAATATTACATGAGAATATTAAAATTGCCCAGAAGAAAGAAAAGTGGGCTGGAAAATTGCTTGTTTGTTTTGGTTCATTTTTGTGTTTTTTAAAAACAAACACAAAACTGCTGTTACTGTTTCCTCTCCCCCATCATCTATATTCAGCCCCAAAACCTTTACTACCAGATAGGTGAGGAGGGGTTCTTGGCCATCAGTGAGAATATTGGATGCCTTGAAAATGCATCTAAAACAAAACACACAAGGGCTCATTCTCCTGATTCAGTCATGTTATTACTAGCAAAGGCACAAGTAGCACACCCAAAGTGCTGCTCAGTCCCTGCTCAGAGCAGCCTACAGGTGGGGGTATTAAAATACATTTTTCTTTCCTGTAGTGGCCTTCATGTTGCTCCTCAAAGTGGCTCAGGACAGTACTTCAGCCATGAATCCTTTCCCTCCCCACCCATTCTCATATCTTTACTGCTTAGTAATGCAATTGAAGTTGGAGAGTAAGAGCATTCTTTTTAGTTCTAAATATAATTTAGTATACACCATTCTTATTGTTGGCACAATCTGTCCTTATCCCTAAACATGTGAACGTGTTTCGGGGGGTGCGGTTGAGCATGCCTGACAGATGGGAGGGAAAGGTGAAAATAAATATATAATTTCATTTAATTGCTTGATAGTTCTGTTTGATTTAGTAACACCATACTCAAACTCTTCAGCCTTCAGGTATGGAGTTTATTTAATCTAGAACATAGTTACTTATTAATCAGGAAGCAACTTCAGTTATCTTAAATACAAACTGAAATTTGTTATACATCCTTCTGTACAGTGCACATATTGCTGGATAACAAACTCTGATGATAGTCCAGAAAGCCAGTTCCCTTTTTCAAAAGCACATGTAAGTCTATGAAATTGCTAGAAGTGTATTTACAAAACAGATTAGTATAAAGTAATGCAAAATTGTAGGAAACAATAATTTGATATTTTTTGCAAATGTATCGATCACTAACATACTATTATTCAATAGTATTGTAAAAATATTTCCACATATTTAATACTTCTAAATTTTCACTCAGGCTTTTCAGGTGCTTTGAAGAGGCCTTAATTTCTATGAAATAAGGAAAGAGCGGTGATATTGTGCCTTCTGAAACCATCTCTTGTAGTTGTCTATATTCCAATACCTTTTAAACTAGCATTGCTTAAGGGTTTTTATAGTTTCATTTTTAAACAGGGTCCCAAGTAGCCACTCCCACAAGGAACTTGTACTGCTACTTTGTGAAAATTATGTTGTTGAAGATAAGTGCCCTAGAACATTCTGAACAGGATTAGAGACGCATGTAATTCTCCCAGGTTTAACTAGCGTATGGTGTGAACTCTTTATTAAAATGTGTTTGTAATATGTCTTGTGTGTTGGCCATGTGAAGGTTCAATTTACAAGATAATTTATAATTTAATAATACCAAAGTAATGATGAAATATTCAGTGACAAATTTAAATGAGTAACACATATAGTCAGTGCACTATATGAAGGGTTGTGTAAGAGTCTAGTTTGCGTTGAGTTGTATTTGATGAAAATAATGACACCATATTTTAAAGATGTATGTATAAGAATGCTGAGTTAAGGCTGAGCATTTAATCTTAACTTTTGGAATTTCCTGACTTTTGAGTGCTTGTTTTCTCAGCCTTAAAGTGGATTAACAGTGCATGCAAAAATTGCCTTTTTGCAACTAAGATGTTATATAATCTGAGGAAAACTAAAACAGGGTAGATTGCATTGACTAATTACTTGGTAGGTTTCTTAATAAAGTGGTTTTTAAGGTACCTGAGTGTTAAGTGTTGTGTCCCAGTGAATTTTTATTTTCTTTACACTCCCCAGTGAACTTTTATTTTCTTTACACTGCTATAACTGAAATGTCTGTTTATAGCAACAACAGTAAAAAATAATAATAATAATAATCCTGGTCTGACGCATTGCATGCAAAGTTTAACCCTGGAGTGTTAATATATTAGTTTTTTAAACTGAGAACAAATGTGTGTGTACTGGCATACCTTTATGTATAGTGGGAATAAGTGTTACAAGAAAACAGGTGATATATCTATAACTTGTTTGGACAGGTTCAGGGCTTCTCCTGTGAATGACATATTTTGCCAGTCACTGCCAGGATCCCCACTTAAACCCCATAATCTGGAACAGCTGGAGCAACAACAAGAAATGCTGAAGATGCCTTTTAGAAGGGTTAAGGAGGTAGGAATTTTGTAATTTTAAACTGGAAAATATAGCTTTTTAATTTTCCTTATTACAGTACTTGCAACCTGAAATTTATAGCAACTGTTTATATCCCTGATTGTCACTCTGCACAATTATATTGATCTTTCAAGTAGCCTGTGGCAAACCAGCAGGAATTGTCAATAGCTGCAGTCATATTAAAAAAAAAAATCTCTAGATTAAAGTTAGGGCTACTAGTCTATAACCCCCAAGTCTCCTATTACTTTTTTATCTTTTCTGTTGATTCAGCTATTCTTAGATGCAAGTGTTTAATGCACAAAGCAGTGAAATAAATGGCTGACCTATTAAGTTCTTGCACATTTATCAGCTGCTTGTCTCATTTGATATTTATTCTAATACTAGTTACTTTCTAACATGCAGTTATATGTTTAGTAAAGGATATGTAGAATCTAAATATGTCTGAATTTTAATTTCAGGAAGAAATACATTCAACAAAAGAAGAGAAATTTTCCTCCATCCATAAGCCACTTTCTGTTGGATCCCAACAGTTGGTAACTGTTGGAACAACACACATCTCCAAACTGACTGATGACCAACTCATAAAGGAGTTTCTTAGTGGTTCTTACTGCTTCCATGGGGTGAGAAATAAACTGTTTACAACTGCATTTATTAAATCCATATTGTGTTCACGTTTCAATTCTCCTTTGTGGACTTGGATAGCTGAAAAGTTTCTGTTAACTCAGACCTGCTGTGTTTCTCACATCAGTGTTTTTCTCACAGTAATTTGCCAGTTACTAGAGCTTGACCTGAAGGTATTATCTTCACTAAATTCAAAAGCTAACTTAATTTTTTGGTTTTGTTATTTCCAGTCTGAAACTCTAGTAGAGTAATTCTACCAAATGTGATACTTCTGTAAGATGAACTGAAAGACTACGTTGTGTCTGAGAAGATGATAGGTTTATTCTTTGAAGACCACAATGAAAGTCATTTCATATCTTTCAAGTGGCTAGCCAGTGCACTCTTCAGAAGTGACATTTCCCACCTCTGATCCTTAGGTTTCTGAACAGACCTTAGTCTTTTTGTCTTGCTCGTCCACTTGGATCAAAATATAAAGTTAAATGCTGTACTTAATAAGAATTTGTCCACCTTCTGAAAGCCACAGTTCTGTACTGATTTGTAAATGTTTTAATGGTGTTCTTAGTTGCTAAATTATTGCTTTAACAGAATTGAAATAAGAAATCTTTATAGAAAGTGGAACAAGAGTCTTCAGTAATCTTACTAAAGGATCTCTTTAGCATTTCAGATTAAGTCCAAATGAAGTTCAGTCTTTAGTGAAGCATGGATGGTGAGATAAGTGAGTGTGGAATGTATTAAGGAGGGAAGTCTTCAACACTGCTTTTGGGGAATGAAATGTGTTAGAGAATTTTCTCTCTCTCTTGATTCTCCCTCATAAAATAGGAAATAATGAGTAGCCAAGATTGGAAAAGAGGGCAGGAAGACACAGAAATTGGGAGGGTAGGTAGCAGAGAGAGGGAGTCTGTGACTACTGCTATGTCTGAAATAGGAGGAAATACAAAAGAGGTTCAGGAAAAAGACCGAAGGAACACGTTGTATTGGGTACTTACAACTTTCCAGGAGTTCATACGTAGATGGTGTCGTTGGTGGCAAATAATCTGTATAGAGCAATGATGCTCCATATTACACAGTTATGAAGCTACAATAGGATAGATGAGAAAAGAATGTATTTCACATTATTTGAACTCTACTCCCATTTCTTTTTTTCAGGGTGTTGGTTGGTGGAAGTATGAATTCTGCTATGGCAAATATGTACATCAGTATCATGAGGTACGTTAAATAGCAGTTGCAGTCTTCTGCCACTAGATGGCCAACAGTTGCTTTTATGAATGTGCTCATGAGCTGGGGTAATAGAAATCCATTGGTAAAGAAACTGACGGTTGCATGTTCCTGCAGACTTTGCTCCAATCCTTACTATTTAACTGTCAATAGAAGTGATGTTGTGACAGGTGCCTTAGAATAAGTGAAAATAGTCCTGATTCGAAGGTTGGCTTTGCAATATCAATTGATGTTTTTTTATCTTGCAGACTTAAATGGAAATTAATTTTAGTATACTAACTTGAAAGTACAATGAGTGTTTTAATGCCAAAATTAACCATTTAATTTCTGGTCATAATACCAGATATGTCAAGCTAATATGCTCCTCCATTGTACCTGTCACATGATCCATTTACGTGAATGGACAGACTATAGGAATAAAGCTTAATATACTCTTATTTTGATTACCTGAGATGGTTTTACTATTTCCCCACCTCCTTATTCGTGTCAAAAATATTAGACTACTTTGGTATGTCATAGGATTTTCAGTGTTTTTCTATAAAACTGGGTTCACCCCACACTTTTATGCTTTAATTTGTGACTGGCAAGAGTGTAGGTGCAGGGATTACATGCTGCTTTAGGAGCATTAACTTATGTGCAGATGTCCACCACGCACAGGGGGTGTAGTATGTCACTTGATACTGACTTCTCCCTCTTTTAACCCAGGGAAGCCCTTCTGCTGGGGGAGGGAAGAGCACTATTCCCTTATGTCCCTTACCTTCCCCTGAGCTGAGTCCGCATCAGTCATGAAAACAGGGGATCATTTTGTCCTAAACGTTTGTACAATCTCTTTTTTGAAAGTGACAATATTTTTGAGATGATGTGAGTCCAAGCAGAATTCCTTTCTCTTTTGTCCCCAGTTCACTTGTCAAAGTACATGTTTCACTGTTCGGTCCTGCTTGATCTCACATTGCTAAAATCAGCTACTGTGTTTGGGCTTTAGGAAAAGAACTAATTTTACAAGCTATGCAGCATGTTTTCCTTGTATTTCTTAGCTCTGGTTGGAGTCCTTAGTGTTTATTCTCATCTTCTTCTCTAGTAGTAATGGAACCTAGGTGGCTGCCTTTTAAGATGCTTTCTAGTATCAGCATACATTTTGGGCCAATGTATAAGAAATATAATCTCTACCCAAGCTATTTGCTGTGGGGTTTTTGGGGAGAGAGAGTCCAGAAGAAATGAGGCAATAAGTATGGTAAATCTGACCAAAAGAGAGGAATTTAGCCTCTAATTTACAAACAAGCTATAGGAAATGTTCTTTTCACCATATCCCCATTCTGTATACCAATATATATATATAAAACTTTTTAGGGCTTGTCTACACAAACAGTTTCTGGCAAGCTTGGGTGTGATTCTGCTCCACACTAACCTGCTGCACACTAGCTGTCCATACGGAGCCTGCTGATGCGCATTAAGAGTTCAGTAGTACACTTTGATCTAGTCCCGTTTCAAAGCAAACTAGGCTATGTCTACATTTAAAATGCTACAGCTATGTTGCTGTAGCACCTCAGTGCAGACTCTTATTACAGTGGGGTTCTCCCATTGCTCTGGTAAATCAGTCTCCCTAAAAGGCAGAAGGTAGCTCAACAGAAGAATTCTTCCATGTAGAAAGTGCTAGATTGATGGATGTAGCTGGGTCAGTCTAATTTTCTAGTGTAGACCAGCCCCTAGATCAAAACTCACTCACTGTTAATGCATCTCAGTAGGGTCCACGTGGACAGTTAGCACACAGCAGGCTAATGTGGGGTAGATTCTCAGCCTAGCTTGCCATGAACTAAATGTTCATGTAGAGCAAGCCCATAGGCTATCTATTTTAACCAGGCATGACTCCTGACTTCAGTGGGAGAAATTTTATGTCAAGCTGGCACAATTTCAGTTTATGCAATGAAATGCAGGCACTGCCATTAATCAACATCAGAAGTGGTCAAAACTGAAAGTCTCTTGCTATAGGACAACTCTTCTGGCTGTTGAGGCACACTTGTAAGCTATTGTCGGTAAGTAAATGATGCTCGCATAGCTGCTCCTGATTGCAGTAACAATGTGTAGCCAACAATTAGTTGATAAAAAAATTTCAGATTATTAAAAATTTGACTCCCTAATACTACTCATCTTTAAAATGATCTCTCTGCAGCAAACTCATTAAACCTAATGATACAAGATTTTTATCATTGTTTCTTCTTATTTTAGGATAAGGAAAGTGGCAAAACTTCTGTAGTTGTTGGTACCTGGAACAAAGAGGAACACATTGAATGGGCCAAGAAGAATGTTGCTAGAGCTTATCACCTCCAAAAAGATGGGATGCAGACAGTTAGGTAAGGGTACAGTCAATTTGATTTTTGGCTGGATAAACCTTAGATAACATGTTGAAAAAATGAGCTTGTCATTTCAGTGCAGCATGTTTGAATTGCTGTTCAAAAACCATTTACGTATTGAGAAACGGTTCTTAGCACGTTGGTTGAGAACATCTTACTTTCCTTTCTGAATGGAAAATGTTGCATTTTAAAAACAGAAAATTAGATTCTCATCCTCGCCCTTTAAAATAACTTACATAAATTGTGGCATTTGAACTTAACTAGTTTGAAAACAGTTTAATTTAGTACTAAATTCATCTTGCATAAAATTTTCAAATCACTTACATGATGTAGACACTTATGGGGTAAAATTTTCAAACTTTAGCTTCATGTTGCTATTGCCTTTAAGGTTTTCACTGAGGTTGTGTTCTGTGGCACATATTATTTGTTTTAATTCGATGGGGAAAGTTTTTTAAATCTTTGGATGAATTGCCTCATGAAAACTATAATAAAATTGTAAAGTTAATATTTCTCTTATTGAGTGCTTAGAGCCAGTAATCATTAGAGCAATCAAGTCCCCTCCACCAGAACCACTGGTTGTTATCTGAGTGCTAGAATTGGTTTCATATTTACTGCTGCAGAGGAAGGGAAAGGGAGAGGCTTAAAGCTGTAGGCTAAGGGCTTTTCTGCATGACCCCACAGTTTGGACTATCGGCATGTGTTAACACAAACCTAAGTATCTTACTTTGCACCAGCAGCATCCACCCAGGGAATTTATAGCCCAGCAGGCTACTGCACACTGCAGTTTACACCCCCACTGCCCAAACTGCAGGGCCGTGTAAACTATAGTCTAATCAATACAATAAACTATCAGAATATGTTGAATAAGACACTCATTTCACTTATAAGTAGCTTCTTCTGTATTTTAATTCGACATCTGTCTCTTGGGTGTGATGCAAAGAGAATAGTATTGTTAATCACAGTCATATCTGCTTCTATAGAAGTAGGCAAATTAAATGTAACTTGTCAGTGTTTTCTTCCCTTTTTCTATTTCCTCACGTAGATTTAATTTTCTTGCATTTGAGGGGGCGGGAGTGTTTGAAAGGTCTGATTACTCAACTCACAGCTTGCTTTCGGCATTTAAGGTGATAATGTTGTCTGAGTGTTCAAATTCTTGTCTAATTTCAAACCTTTCTGGCAGAGTGGTATCTCATTTCTATGGAAATGGAGATGTTTGTGACTTAACTGACAAGCCAAGGCAGGTGACTGTGAAATTGAAGTAAGTTACACTCTTAAGTAAACCATCTAGTCATACGTTTTCTCTTCACCCATTGCTAGAGTTCTCTGTTTTTTAGAATACTTACTCAAATCATTCCTATTTTTAGGTGTAAAGAATCTGATTCCCCTCATGCAGTAACAGTATACATGCTGGAGCCTCACTCCTGTCAATACATTCTCGGGGTATGTAAATATAAACACTTGAATTCACTCAGCCCACAGTCTCTTTCTAGCTAATAGGATTTCTCAAGGTGCAGGACTTCAGTTAGAGAAATTATGTGTATTCAGTTTTGACGCAGCCTTTTTAACTAGCATCTGCCAGACATTTAAAGCTACACTAAACAGATTTTTACTTAACAAAACCAAAGTTTCTGCTGCATAGGTTGATGACTCTACCACTACCACTGGAAGCACTGCAGAAATTTGTGCTTTTTGTTCCTTTTGTAGGATTAGTGATGTAGTTAACCATTGCAGGTGAAACATAGAACCCTACCTTATGTGATAGTTGGTAAGCACAGGACCAGATTTTCAGATATTTGAAAACAAAATGTGTGTATTTGTAAAGGTGATGTCTGCACATAATAGCTTGAGCTCTTAAATTGATCTTATTTGAATACATTGTAGGTAACCTTCAATAAAGCATTCAGAAGAAAATTTTAAAATAGTTCTAAATCATAAACATATTAAGCCTGGAAAAAACTACGTCTCAGATACTTTTTCATTTGCTGTGTGAGGCATTCAGCATATTATTAAGCTAGTGGGATTTTAATACTTCCAACCTCTAAATAAAAACTGATTTGATTTGATCAGGGCCCTGACAAATATGGCTCAATATTGTTTTTCTGAAAATACCAGTTAGGCTCATTCTGGTTGAATGAGTGCACTCTTTGGTATGAGGGAAGATAGCCTAAAGTTAGAGATGGAGATCTAGTTCCCTTAGGACATTTTAAATGTATCCCTATATAGTTGAATTCCATCTCATGAAAAAAATTCTAACATCAGAGTACAAGAGAGTGATGCTCAAATTATTACATAAAATAAAAATTAAATTACAATGACTCAGTCATCTAGAATTTTCTCTAAAGTAATCTATTTTTAAGCAATTGTAACAAATCTCAATTTCTTAATGAACTGGAAATAACCTCTTATAGTATCAGGACAGAATACTGTGGTCCATTGTCTATGCCCAGCTAGAATGCATGAATGCTCTCAGAGCCACTCCTGAATCACACAGAGAAAGGCACCAGCCAAATGCCCTCAGCTCCCAGCCTGGTACTTCAGGAATATACCATCTTGCACTGCTCAAGCTGAGCAGTGCAAATTTATTAATTGATTCACCACTTCAGCAATGGAAAGTGAATGCACACCAGTCTTTATAAACCTGAGCAAGCACCCTTACCAAACACTTCAGGCAAACTCACTGGTAAAGATAAACAGTTAAACAGATTTATTGACTACAAAAGATAGATTATAAGTGATAGGCAAAAAGTCAGTTAGTTACCAAAATCAAATAAAATCTAAGCATGCAGTCTAAACTCTCAACCCTATTAGACTGGGCAACATCTAGATTAAGCCGTTTTTCTCACCCCTCTGGATATTGCAGTCCTTAATATACAGATTTGTCCCTTAAACCTGGCCAGTCTCCTCTGTTGGAGTCTTCAGTCTTCTTCTGAGTGTCTTTGTTGGGGGAGAAAGGCCAAACATAGGGCCCCGTGTTCTGTTTTATATCCTCAGTCCCATGTGCTTGGAGAACACAAGTCCGGCATGTCTGGGGGCATTGCTGAGTCCCCAGGCAAGACTGAGCAATTCCCCTGGTATGGCCTCATGCAGGTGAGTCATTGAATTGTAGCTCCTCTGCTGGACAATGGCTGGTGATGTCTGTTCAGCAGCACCCACCTGGGTGTTGGTTACCTCCCTTGTCATTGTCTCTGGAGAGCTAGTATCTGGGCACCTCCCAAACCCACAGCATATTTTAGTGACAACCCTACAACACATTCTCATAACTTCATACGCATTAATGATATACATATTTAGATAGAAAACATGACTTTCAGCAGATCATAACCTTTCCCCTGATACCTCACATGGCATGCTTTATGTATATAAATAAGGAATGTGGGGGTTATAGGATGCTCCCCCAAGGAATAGAATGTCTCTCAAACTTGCCCTGTGTTTCTCAAGAGAAGGGACAGTGCGTTATGGTAGGTGCCTGTAACTGTTTTCAGACTTGCATAGATCACCACTTGAGCTGTGAACTAAAAGTACTAAAGCTTTTTAGAACTTTCTGATCCCAGAGTGGAATACTTTCATTCTAGATGTGTCAAATGTGGGGTCAGGTGCTATTTGCTGAGGAGAAACATAGAATTTTGCTGTTACCAAATCTGCTACCAAGCCATCACCCTCTCTTTTTAGCCAACTCTTTAACTTACTCACAAGTTACTTGTTAACTTCAAAAGTCATTCCTACCAATGGATTTCAGTGTGTTCTGTCTTATGTGGATCTCAGACATTAAGTTCTTGAAGGCATACTCCTTTTGCGAACTCTTGCACTGAATACATGATTGGCACTAAGCGAATAGTGGTCCCTTTGTCAATCTGCTTTTGTTTTGGGAGAGTAAGGCTACTTTGATTTCATTATTGTACATAAAGAACTGTGTACTTACAGATTTCACAAATACAAATAACTATCCCAAAAAGTTACAAAAACAGTGATGCACAAATTATTTTCTTATGCATTTTCTTTTGTAAACACTTGACAACATTGTGTTTCAAAGTATCTAACATTTGGTGGGTTTTTTGTTTGTTTTTGTTCAGGTGGAATCTCCAGTCATCTGCAAGATCTTGGATACAGCGGATGAAAATGGGCTCCTTTCAGTGCCCAATTGAAAGGATAATACAGTCTATGAATCAGATTCATAGAAAGCCAAGAGATACTCGCCGGCCAACCTTGCCAGCAGAAAAATATATATATATATTAGAAGGAGGGACTCATGAACCACTTTGTGTATATCTATGTGTATATAAGAGATTGATAAACTTTTAAAGATTAAAATATTGTCTTGCACCTTTAATTTTAACTGAGTATTGAAAGTTCTACATAGATGTTGTAGGACATCTTCCTCTGTAAGGTGCAAGTCATCAACTTTACTTTTAGGAAAAACAAAAAACCCTCAAATGAGCAAGGTCCCACTCCAACTAAAGAGTTCAACAGCTGATCTTTAAAGAGAAGAGACTAAAAACTGGCAAATGATCCAAAGGTAATAACAAAATGTTTTTTAAGTACATCAGAAGCAGGAAGGCTGCTAAACAACCAGTGGGGCCCCTTGACGATCAAAATACAAAAGGAGCGCTTAAAGATGATAAAGTCATTGCAGAGAAACTAAATGGATTCTTTGCTTCAGTCTTCACGGCTGAGGATGTTAGGGAGATTCCCAAACCTGAGCTGGCTTTTGTAGGTGACAAATCTGAGGAACTGTCACTAGATTGAAGTGTCACTAGAGGAGGTTTTGGAATTAATTGATAAACTCAACATTAACAAGTCACCGGGACCAGATGGTATTCACCCAAGAGTTCTGAAAGAACTCAAATGTGAAGTTGCGGAACTATTAACTAAGGTTTGTAACCTGTCCTTTTAAATCGGCTTCGGTACCCAATGACTGGAAGTTAGCTAATGTAACGCCAATATTTAAAAAGGGTTCTAGAGGTGATCCTGGCAATTACAGACCGGTAAGTCTAACGTCGGTACCGGGCAAATTAGTTGAAACAATAGTTAAGAATAAAATTGTCAGACACATAGAAAACCATAAACTGTTGAGCAATAGTCAACATGGTTTCTGTAAAAGGAAATCGTGTCTTACTAATCTGTTAGAGTTCTTTGAAGGGGTAAACAAACATGTGGACAAGGGGGATCCGGTGGACATAGTGTACTTAGATTTCCAGAAAACCTTTGACAAGGTCCCTCACCAAAGGCTCTTACGTAAATTAAGCTGTCATGGGATAAAGGGGAAGGTCCTTTCATGGATTGAAAACTGGTTAAAGGACAGGGAACAAAGGGTAGGAATTAATGGTAAATTCTCAGAATGGAGAGGGGTAACTAGTGGTGTTCCCCAAGGGTCAGTCCTAGGACCAATCCTATTCAATTTATTCATAAATGATCTGGAGAAAGGGGTAAACAGTGAGGTGGCAAAGTTTGCAGATGATACTAAACTGCTCAAGATAGTTAAGACCAAAGCAGATTGTGAAGAACTTCAAAAAGATCTCACAAAACTAAGTGATTGGGCAACAAAATGGCAAATGAAATGTAATGTGGATAAACGTAAAGTAATGCACATTGGAAAAAATAATCCCAACTATACATACAACATGATGGGGGCTAATTTAGCTACAATGAGTCAGGAAAAAGAACTTGGAGTCATTGTGGATAGTTCTCTGAAGATGTCCACGCAGTGTGCAGAGGCGGTCAAAAAAGCAAACAGGATGTTAGGAATCATTAAAAAGGGGATAGAAAATAAGACTGAGAATATATTATTGCCCTTATATAAATCCATGGTACGCCCACATCTTGAATACTGTGTACAGATGTGGTCTCCTCACCTCAAAAAAGATATTCTAGCACTAGAAAAGATTCAGAAAAGGGCAACTAAAATGATTAGGGGTTTGGAGAGGGTCCTATATGAGGAAAGATTAAAGAGGCTAGGACTCGTCAGCTTGGAAAAGAGAAGACTAAGCGGGGATATGATAGAGGTATATAAAATCATGAGTGATGTTGAGAAAGTGGATAAGGAAAAGTTATTTACTTATTCCCATAATACGAGAACTCGGGGTCACCAAATGAAATTAATAGGCAGCAGGTTTAATTCAAATAAAAGGAAGTTCTTCACGCAGCGCACAGTCAACTTGTGGAACTCCTTACCTGAGGAGGTTGTGAAGGCTAGGACTATAATAATGTTTAAAAGGGGACTGGATAAATTCATGGTGGCTAAGTCCATAAATGGCTATTAGCTAGGATGGGTAAGAATGGTGTCCCTAGCCTCTGTTTGTCAGAGGATGGAGATGGATGGCGGGAGAGAGATCACTTGATCATTGCCTGTTAGGTTCACTCCCTCAGGGGCACCTGGCATTGGCCACTGTCGGTAGACAGATACTGGGCTAGATGGACCTTTGGTCTGACCCGGTATGGCTGTTCTTATGCATCTTGCCTCAGGGCTTATAAATAAATAATGGGGATATACCCATCTCCTAGAACTGGAAGGGACCCTGAAGGGTCATTGAGTCCAGCCCCCTGCCTTCAATCAGGACTAAGTACTGATTTTGCCCCAGATTCCCTGAGTGGCCCCCTCAAGAATTGAACTCACAACCCTGGGTTTAGCAGGCCAGTTCTCAAGCCACTGAGCTATCCCTCCCCCCGCCTCTAATAATTTAGCACCTGTGGTTTTGTCCTGTTGTAATGTGAAAAGGCAAAATACAAGTTTAGTGCCTATGTTGCCTAAGTTTTTAACAGTTGAACTGCATTTTTATCATAGTCCTCTTCCATGTTATCTTTTCCTCCAACTTTTATGCCAGCCTTCATTAATTTTTTCAGCCTGGGCTGCCCTCCAGGATCTGTTTCTATTTTTACAGCTATCTATTGCACAGCATTTCTGCTGAGGTGGGTAAGTATTATTCCCCATTTTACATAGAGGGAAACTGAGCAACCACAGTTGAGAGGTCCGGAGACATAGCAAGTTTGTGACAAATCACTAAACAGAACACAGCCTTCTAATCTCTGCTTGTATGAGTTTAAACTGTGATTAATACTCCTGGTCATCATTCTGATACATATGGGGACTTTAAGGATTATCATTGCACTAACCTTTCGACCTTCTTACTGAAGGATACAAAATGGCAGCCATGTCATTTGTTCCTGTCATTCCTAAAGCATCATTTAGACCTTTGAGGGATCACCTGAATTATTAAAGTGAATGTGTGGCAACTTCATATGAATGTTGAATTATGAATTTCTAGCAGTAAATTGAAATAGTGGCTTTGGAGTATTTAGCCTAATTTAGAACTAGGTATTAGGTATCTAACATTGTTATGACTGAACTGCTGACTTTCATAGAAACGTAGGACTCGAAGGAACTTCAGTAGGTCATCTAGTTCAGTCCCATATACTGAGACAGGACTAAGTAGGCCATCCTTGACCGATGTTAGTCTAACCTGTTCTTAAACCTCCCATCACAGAGATTCCACAACCTCCTTAGGTAATTTGTTCCAGTGCTTAACTACCCTTACACTTAGGATGTTTTTGCTAATGTCTAAACGAAATCTCCCTTGTTGCAATTTAGGCCCATTACTTCTTTCCTGTCCTCAGTGGATACGGAGAACAATTTATCACCCTCCTTTTTATAACCTTTTACATACTTACAGACTTATGTTCCCCCTCAGTCTTCTCTTCTCCAGATTAAACAAACCCAGTTTTTTTCAATCTTTCCTTGTAGCTCATGTTTTCTAGACCTTGAATAATTTTTTTGCTCTCCTCTGGACTTTCTCCACATTTTTCACATTTTTCCCAAAGTATGGTCCCCAGAACTGGACACAGTACAGTATTCCAGTTGAGGCCTTATCAATGCTGAGTAGAGTGGAAGAATTACATCTGGTGTCTTGCTTACAACACCCCTGCTCATACATCCCAGAATAATGTTCTCTTTTTTGCAACAGTATTACATAGTTGACACATACTTAGTTTGAGATCTTCTATAACCCCCAGTTACTTCCAATTTTGTATTTGTGCAATTGATTATTTCTTCTTAGGTGCAGGACTTTGCATTTGTTCTTACTGAACTTCATCCTTTTATTTCAGATCATGTCTCCAGTTTGTCAAGATCATTCTGATACTGTTCTCTAAAGCACTTGGAATCCCTCCCATCTTGGTATCATCCACAAACTTTATATTCTGTGTGCCATTATCCAAATCATTTATGAAGATATTAAATAGAACAGGACCCAGGACAGATCTCTTGCAGGACCCCACTTGATATGCCCTTCACCTTGACTGTGAACTACTTTAATAACTTGCTCTGAGTATGATTTTTCCAAACAGCTGTTCACCAACCCTACAGTAGTCTTGGCTAGGCTAGATTTCCCTAGATTGCTTTTGAGAAGGCCATGTGAGACAGTATCTAAAGTCAAGATATCACATCTACTGTTCTCTTCCTCCCCACCCCCCATCCACAAGGCTTGTTATCCTGTCAAAGCAGGATATTAGGTTGGTTTGACATTTGTTCTTGACAAATTCATGTTGAATATTACTTATCACCTTTTCTTCTAGGTGCTTACAAAATTGATTGTTTGCACCATTATCTTTCTGGGTACTGAAGTTAAGCTGACTGCTCTATAATTCCCTGGGTTGTCCTTATTCCCCTTTTTATAGATAGGTACTATATTGGCCCTTTTTCTGTCTTCTGAGATCTCCCATTCTCCATGAGTTCTCAAGGATAACTGCTAATGCCTGAGAAATCTTTTCAGCCAGCTCCTTAAGTATTTTAGGGGCTTTGGATCAGCTAGCTTATAATAAACTGTTAAACTAAAAAGCTGCTGCTTCTTTTGGGAGTTTTACTTGTAACAGATGATCTGTTTCCTGCAGGAATTAAATTAGGTACAGGATTTAAATGAAGAATCCATAAAATAGATGGCACAGCTTGTAAGTAGCTACCCATAGTGCTAGTGTGCCAAACACCCCAAGGTTAGGGGAAAGCTAAAAATAAGTATACATTGCCAACAGATCACTAAAAATGAGGCATTAGAGTGAAAGGATATAGCAGATTTCCAGATGAAATCACTAGCATAGTAATTTGACACAGTTGTAAGCTTCTGAGACCTTTGAATTTATATTATTGGTAGAGGAGGGGAATTAAAGGTTTGTTTTGGGTTTTTTTGCAACAATGTTCATGCAAACTTTATATTCCAGTCTAAAATCTATTACACCTTTTAACAGGATCGTGAAGAAAAAACTAAGCTGTTTTACTCATGCATTCATTTATTGGGTGGGGGGGGAAGGGAGGAGCACTCCCTCTCCTGTGAGCTAGTACAGTTTTGCTAGGCTGTATTAAAATGAATTTAGTGCCTGTGGAATATGCTGTGCTGCCAAAACTAGAAATGAAGTAATCCATGAGTAATAGTACATGCTTGCTAACAGTCCCCTGCCCATATGCCTCAGCATTGACAGAGACCACCTTTAGGCCTAAATGAACAATTTTGGCTCTGTGCCCATGTAATCATTGGATCTGTAGTGAGACGGCCAACAAGTGTGCCCACACTAATTGTAGTATTTGTTGTGGACAGGTAAAAATTTATAAAACATTGCAATATAAACAAAGCATTTTCCAAACACTTTCAATGAGCCAACCCCCCTTCCCTAACTGACTTTAAAATATTAATTGTGACATAGTTACAACATAGTTAAAACACCCTGATCCAAAAAAGAGAAATTGGTGGGAAAAACACCGGAAAACACTGGCAATGGTTACTTGTAGCTAAGGGCTTGTCTACACTGAGCAGTAATGTAATGGTGGTGTGACTTCTAAAGCACCCAGTGTTGCGTGTTATTTAGCCCATGTAGTGCACATGAGCAAGATCTAAAGGTTCTTAGTGTGCTTTAGTATAATGATGGTTGAGTTGGTATTATGTTAAAGCACACTAGGGAACATTACAGTATATAGAGAGAGCCTTGGAAAAGTCAGGCTGTCTACATGAAACCTACATTGCCAAAAATAAACTCTGAAAAATTAAATTTATAAACCCAAACAAGCAGAAGCCCTGGACATAGTTAAAATACTCTAGTGTGCAAACGAGCAATTTCAGGTTTGGTTGGTTCTGACAGACCGAGCAGAATTGACCAGCGTTTCTCAATGGTTCAAACAAAGCACCCACATGCTTCTTGTTTCCTACAGATACTGTGCAAAGTGTATTTTGAGTTTATCACATGCATTGCCCTACTGAAACTTACCTTTCTTTTAATGCCTGATCAGTGGCACAGTACACTGTAGTAACTGAAGCAGAACTAATGGGCTGGTTTCCTTATGGAATATCATGAGAATAACTAATTTTGCCACATCCCAGATGTCTGCAGTTTTCTAAAGATGGAAAAAGCAGTGTGTGGACCTATGTCCAGCTTAGATGTCACTTCAGTTTTGAGTCCTTTCTCTTTGTCACTGCCTTGTGCGTTGTGACCCACCTGATATGGGTGCTGCAGGCTTCCTTCTCCATCAATCACAATGTTACTAGAGAGAAGAGTAAAAAAATAATTTCTACCCAGATGTGAAGAGGGTTTTTGAAGTTATATTGTGTTGTCTTCATAAAAAGTAGATGGAGTAGGAAACATCACATCACAAATGCTGTACAAAAGCCAGGAGGGTTTTTAAAAAGGGAAACACTTGTTTTACAAGTCATCTAATAGATAGCAATTTTATTTTTATTTTTTTTTGCACAAACTGCTGCTGTTAAAACAAGATAGAAAAAAATTATCAAGAAATACAGTATGCTATTTAGATGAGAGATTAACCTAATCTCAGAAATGGTCACAATACCCTTTAGCTTGGTTCTTACCAGTGACTCCTATATTCAGTACCTAGACGCTATTTTACTGTTACTATCCAATTCCATTCACACCCACCCACATTTGTGTATGACATCCAGAAGTAGACACTACCCTGACCCTTGAGAAGCTGTTTTATGTCTGTCAAGGCTAATTCCCCACTCTGGCACGTTGAGTGCAGAAGGTGGGGGCCTGCAAGGATTCTAAAAATTAATACTGGCCACTCCAGACTTGTATTAAACTCCCAAAGTCACAGCTTTTCTCTGACCTTGGATTGGTAGATGCTGCCACCACTCAAATGCAGAACCCCTCTGAGAGCCCAGGAAGGTGCACTTGGGAATTCCTTCTTCTGAGGTACCCCCAAGCCCTTTCACCCCCCACTGCGGGGAAGAGCTGAGAAAGAGAGAGAGGAAAAAAAAAGGAAATCAGCTCTTGCCACCAGCTAATTAAACATGTGCACAAACCTCGTAAGACACAAAAATCCAATTCTGTTCTTACCAAAGGTAAATTAATAAAAAAAAAAATACATCTGGGAACTCAGGCTATTGCTAGATTTCAGAAGAGCAACTACAAGGATTAAGCACCAAGGTCTGGTCTACACTACTGGGGTGGGGGTCAAACTAAGGTACGCGACTTCAGCTACGCGAATAGCGTAGCTGAAGTCGAGCTATCTTAGTTCGACTGACTTACCGCGTCCAGACGCGGCGGGGTCGAACTCCGTGGCTCCAAGGTCGACTCCGCCACTGCCGTTCGCAGTGGTGGAGTTCCGGAGTCGACCGGAACGCGTGGGGAGTTCGAACTATTGCGTCTTGATTAGACACGATAGTTCGAACTCCGAGAAGTCGAACTCACCGCGTCAACCCGCACGGTAAGTATGGACCTACCCCAAGAATAGCTTTCTTGAGGTCCAGCCTAAAGGTTACAAGCAAAACAAAAGCACCTGGGGTTAGCATAGAGGAATCCACTCCACAAATCATAACGAAATAAAAGGGATAAATCTAATTGCATCTTCCTAGACATTTCCTGATCTACTTACATATCTCAGGTTTTAAATGAGTAGTTTCTAGGTATGATACTGATGATTTTTTCATAACTGGCCCAAGCTTCTTACAGCATAGCTGCTACCCTGTCCACCTCTCCCCGGGAGAACAACAGACAGACAAAAGGGGAGTCTTTCAATTTTAGAGTTCTAGCCTTCCCCTTGGCTCTTTTGGCCAGGTGCCCACTCACTTCCTATGTATAGCAGTGAGACTTTTTAACCCTTTACAGGTAGAGCAATTAGAGAACAGCTACTAAGAGGGATTTTATAGCTACTGGCTGGCTGGGTGTCCATAAAAGGGAGCTTCCCCCCCCCCTTTATTTATCATAATGTCATACCACTTGTAGCAGTCTAGGGAACCTTGGAAGATTTTGTTATGGCTTAGCTCAGGCAGTTCCTTTCTGGACACAGCATGCTAGCTTTGACCTGCTGTAGCCGGCTGGGACTGCTGTGTGGTAAGTTGGCTGCTGTGTCCAGGGGGCAGCCAGTGGGCGGAGAGAGTGTCTATTGCATGTTGTATGAGCTGATATGCTGCTGTTTGTAAAAAAAAGGATGCTTTGTTGTTTTTAGGACTTCACCCCACCCCACCTACAGGGTGGCTGGTCCCGTCTCTAGTGACAGCAAGCAGGGGGGTCCCCTGGTCAGATGTGTCACTTTGTGTCACTTAGCCAACTACAGCTGTGAGTCGGTCTCTCGGTCTGTCTCTTACCTACCTCTGACTTGCAATATAAAAACAAAATGGCGCAGCGTACTCTGGAAGGGCATGCCGCCGCTGTGAAGGTGTGGCAGGGGGTAGGGTTGGTAGGGAAGCTTGTTGTGTCCCGGTGACCCATGGGTGGCCCCCCCAGACGTGGGGGGGTGGGCGCGGACTTGCGCAGCTGGGCGGCTCTCCAGCCAACTGCAGGGAGCAGAGCAGCTGGGGTTACGCTGTGCTGGCTGCTGAGCGAGCTTAGCGCGGCTGGGCGGCCAGGCGGGCGCTGGGGCGGGGCGCGCGGCGAGGGGGGGGGGGGGTGGCTCACCCTTCCACCCCAGCCCGGGGGGGGAGGGGAGGGCGCAGCGGGCGCTCCTGCGGCCTGCGCGAAGAGGCATCCTGGTCTGACTGGTCCGGAGTCTGGACAACACCGGTATGCTTCTCCTGCCTGTCCGAGCTGAGGTGGTGTCTGCACAGAAAGGAACACAATGAGTTAAAGCTAAAAAGCTAAAGATAAGAGACTAGCTCCAGTCAGGACGAACTGTGCCCAGACCGCTGGGATGGCTGTAAAACTGGCCAGACACTACCGGGTGTGTTAGATTCAGACTGGAGCCTAAATCCAGGACTTCCTGACCAGGAAGGACATTGAGAACTGACCTGGTGAAGGAACGAAGACTTGTACACAGGGGGGCAGGCAAGAGAGAGAGAACTGAAAAGGAATACTTGTCAGTGTCAGTTTGATCACGACCTGACACAGGGGATGGATTTTTGTTTTATTTTTGTTGATTTGTGTTTGTTGTGTTTGATGTTGTTGGTGTTGTATGTTATGATTTGTATGATTAAAGGTGAGCTAATAGATTAAAGGTAATGTAATGGAAGTAGGAAAATCTGGCTTAGACTGTAATTTTTCTGCTTTTTGTGTAATTTTTTTCTTGGTTAAATACAAGCATATACAAATGGGAATGCTGGTTGTTGTATTAGCTTTAGCTCAAAGGTTGCTGGAACCTTGGAAGATTTTGTTATGGCTTAGCTCAGGCAGTTCCGCTTTCAGCCTCTCCGGTTATTGTAGGACACAGCATGCTTGCTGACTGCTGCTAGCCGGCTGGGACTGCCATTATGTATGAGCTGATATGCTGCTGTTTGTATAAAATGAGGATGCTTTGTGTTTGAGATGTGTCACTTTACCTTCATTAAAGCCAATTACCTCAGTGTACCACTTTATCAGTAAACCAGCCTCAAAGGATCTAGGAGGTTCAGCCCAGTGTAAGGGTGGCATAAAACATGTGCAGATGTTTATATACCTCTCCCCATCCCTACTGCCAGTGTTGTAGAGAAAGAGGATGTGGGCAGGATGCCAGGCCAATCCTGGGTTACATTTTTGGTCCCTTGTGGGCAGTATAGGACAGTATAAATTAGATCAGTCAAATATATGTTTAGATGCAAATAAGTGGCCTGATTTTTCAGAAGCACCAACAAATGCCACTGTAGACAAAGGGTACAGCAGGTACAGAGCAGGCTCCTGTTATTTAGACACCTGAGAATGGATTTAGGGGCCTAACTTTAGGCACCCAGGTTTGACAGCTTTAGTCCATAGTAAATGCACCACCAAACATGCTATGTACACACAGTGGCCAGTCTCAAATACAAGTCTACAGATAGATGTACCTTATAAGGGATACCGTTATGTACTTCCTATTAAACTGCACACTTACTGTTCCTTAAGAATGGGTAAGTACTTTACCAAACAAATTCTGTCAGCAGATGAATACACTAATTTTCCCATTTGCATATATCTTACATGAAGAGAATTAGATGCCAACAATCAAGATGATTAAAAAATTCAAGTCAATGCAGCAGCATTAACAATGCTGTGATGTGATGTAATATGTATTGCATTACATTTGACAAGAATGTGTATATTTATTAGGTGGGCTGTGTAAGATTTTTGCTTTTATGTGCTAGGGTTTTGTAACCAATGACAGGCAAGTGCCATATCACTTAGCAACCACAACTTTTTAGAAATGAAATGGTATATATTAAATGTGGCAGTAGGTCTGAGTCCCCACAAAATGAAGTCCCTGGCCTGTGGCAGTGACAGGAAGCCTTTCTGGGGCAGGTGTTCGCACATTGTTGCCAAACTAATTTTATGTAAGTGCTGCACAAAGTTGGAACTCTTATAATGCACTGAGTGCCTTATATCAAGTTAGGGATTTTTTCCACATATTGCAGACAAGGCCTTAACTTCAAGAGCTACTTGAAGTTTTTTTATTCAAAACTGATGAAAGAAACAGTTTTCTCAATGTGGCAGGTACCTCTGTGTGATAGTTGCAGTCTTCAACCACCACTAGCTGTCACTTCAGCGTTTGTTTAATGGGACATTATAAAACATGGGCAAAGGACACAATTTGCAAAACCCTTCCCCACCCCACCCACACACAGTTTCCATGCTGGATCCCAGCTCAAATTAGTCAAATCAATAATTAAGTCCTGAGCCAATTCACTCCAGAGAAGAAGACAGCAAGACTTTATACATACAACACAAAATTAGGAGACCTCTGGCCAGCCAGAAAAGTTAACTGTGGATACATCCTGTAATATACCAAAAATGCTGAAGAAATCCACTATCAAAATACAATACTGGATTTCTGTTGGTGGGGGACTCCCTCCTTTCAACACTTCTGTTCAGCCATCCATCTTCTAGAGGGACATCTATTCTAGACCAAACTGCCTGTTATTGAGGCAGGTGATGACCTTTCAGCACACAAGGGAGGCTGAAAATGTGACACACCCTGGAGTTGTGTGTAAGGTGAAAGCAGGAAACCTGTGGAGGTTTGGGGCACTTTGCCTGAGCAGCAGCTACCTAAAAATGAGACCCCCACTAAAGCCCATGCAATGGATGGTTCAACCAGCCTAGGAGCAAGTCTAGTCTGTCACACCATGAATATGTAGTCTGCAAATTCTTTGGCGTCCCTAGCCTAATGAGCTTCTGCCTACCATCGTAAACCCACATAAATACCCCAAGTTAAGGTTATCCACCCCCTATTAAATGTAACATGAAATAATGAACCTCTGACCTTCCTAGTAGTTGCCCACTCAGAGCATATGGCTAGCTGTGCTGAAACATTATCTGTGCTTCACTCGTGCACTTCATTTTCTCAAAAACCTTTACCAGGCATCAGTGTGAGAAGTGAGCCTTCCTGAAGGTGCAGCACCAGCTGAAGGATCTCCTGCTCTCTTGGAATTAAACCCAGGGGACAGAGACAGAGGGTGCCAGAACATTCACAGGTGAACTTTCAGAGTCTCCTCTAAAAGGCTTTCTTTAGGGGATCCACAGCAAAGGATGTGGATCCCATGGGTCTGTAGGGAACAAAAGCCACAGCTCCATATAGTGCCAGGGTGGCAACAGTGCAGCAATAACTTTCACATGCACATAACGGTGTAGCTGCTGTTGGCTCTTCTCTCCCTGGGGGAGGGAGGGAGGACGATAGTTCACATGCAGGGATGGAACGAGAGTTAGAGTTCCTTAACCCTGGTCTACACTACGAGTTTAGGTCGAATTTAGCAGCATTAGGTCGATTTAACCCTGCACCCGTCCACACGACCAAGCCTGTTTTGTCGACTTAAAGGGCTCTTAAAATCAATTTCTGTACTCCTCCCTGGCGAGGGGTTTAGTGCTAAAATCAGCCTCAATGGGTCGAATTTGGGGTAGTGTGGACACAATTTGACGGTATTGGCCTCCAGGAGCTATCCCAGGATGCTCCATTGTGACCACTCTGGACAGCACTCTCAACTCAGATGCACTGGCCAGGTAGACAGGAAAAGCCCTGGGAACTTTTGAATTCCAGTTCGTGTTTGGCCAGCCTGGCAAGCTGATCAGCACAGGTGACCATGGAGTCCCAGAATCGTAAAAGAGCTCCAGCATTGACTGAACAGGAGGTACTGGATCTGATCACTGTATGGGGAGAAGAATCCAAAAGACGAAATGCCAATATATTTGCCAAAAATCTCCAACGGCATGATGGGCAGAGGCTACAACAGGGACACACAGCAGTGCCACATGAAAGTTAAGGCGCTGAGGCAAGCCTACCAAAAAACAAAGAATGCAAACGGTTACTCCAGGTCAGAGCCCCATACATGCCGGTTCTATGATGAGCTGCATGCCATTCTAGGTGTGGCCCCTACCACTACCCCACCCCAACGCTGTCCGGGGACACCTGCAAGGGGGGAGTCTCACGCAACAGGGATGAGGAGTTTGAAGATGAGGAAGATGCAGAGGAGGAGGAGGTTGAGGATAGCGCACAGCAGGCAAGCAGAGAATCCCTTCTCCCTGGCTGCCAGGAACTGTTCATCACCCTGGAGCCAATACCCTCCCAACTCTCCCAAGGAGGACTTCCGGACCATGAAGCCAGAGAAGGAACCTCTGCTGAGCGTACCTTTGTAAATATAATAGGGGGTTTAAAAGCAAGCCTGTTTAATGATTAATTTACCACACCAAGCCAGTAGCAAGTAGTCTGGAATCACTGCAGAACAAAACCTTGCAGAGAGTGGGCCCGGGCTTTTGCGGTTTGCCTTTGCCTGAAAATAAATCATCACTGCTGTTAGCCACACGGTGGGGGAAGGCCCGTTCATGGCTGACCAGGATCTTCCCTGATACTAGCCACGCGGGGGAGGTACGATCAGCCCAGAGAATTGGGGGGGGGGGCAGGGGGGTGTTGGATTGTGCTGCACATTCACCCTAAAACCACAGCCTCTCCTTTTAAATGGCCAACACAACAGGCTTTGCTTGGTATGGGAAAGGAGGGCGACGCTGTTTGAAACTGTTCCCACATGTTATGAAGGTTGAAAAAGCTGAAACTCTTTGCCTTACCATGGCTGCCTGCAAGCCGAATTCTGTTGCCCAGCTGAGCAACCAGTTGTCACAGACCAAACCGGCAGGCACTCAATATAAGATGCAAAATGCAACTTTGTAGCAAAAGCACATGTGCTATGTAATGTGAATCACTTGATTCAGTGTGAAATAATCTTCCCTTTGTTCTCTAAAATGTATCTTTTTAAATACTTCTCTCCCTTTTTTTCCCCTCCTGCAGCTCCAAATGTTTCTACTCTCCCCCTATCATCTCCGTCCCAGAGGCTAGCACAGATTAGAAGGCGAAAAAATGCACTAGCGACGAGATGTTCTCAGAGCTCATGCAGTCCTCCCTGTAGAGGAGCAGACTCACCCCTGCAGCACCTCCTGCTGGTGACTTCTGGGAATTAGCTCATTCCAGCTCCGGAGCGCCCTCTGCAGGCCAGTGATCTGCCTGTCTTCTGGCCCTGTGTCCCTCCCTGGACCCGGTGCCCTTTTACCTGGGTTGCTCCCCCTGGCAGTAACCCCTCAGTCTTAGGGTCTCCCCTCCCTGGGGAACCCCCACCCACTATTCCCACCTCACCTCAGTATAAGGCTACTGCCAGTCATTGTCTAGCCCCCATGCCATGGGGCAGACTGCAGTATCAGCCTACTCATCACTAGCAAGGAGGGTTTGGACCTGCTGCCTTGGCCTACCCCTGGGCTGCCCGCTGCAACCCCCAGTACCCCTTGGCCTTCTGCTAGGCCACAGCCTGGGGCTTTCCAGGCTGGAGCTCCTCAGCTCCTCAGCCTTTCCCAAGCCCTGCTCTACTCAGGTACCCTGTCTCTAGCTCCCTGCAGCCAGGCCCATTTCCCTCTACAGGCAGAGGGAGATTGACTGGGCTCCTGGCTCACTGTCTCTTATAGGGGCCAGCTGGGCCTGACTGGGGCATGGCCACAGCTGGGCCTACTTTCCCCAATCAGCCCAAGCTTCTTGTCCCAGCCACAGCCCTCTCCCGGGCTGTTTTAAGTCCTTCAGGGCAGGAGCAGGGGACCACCCCCCTAGACTCCCGCACTGAAAGAGCTCAGCAGAATGCGTGGAGGCAAACAATGGCAGAGTCCAGGAAAGCATTAAATGAACATGATGAGAGGAGGGAGGAACATGCTGAGAGGAGGCAGGATGCAATGCTGAGTCTAATGGGGGAGCAAACTGACATGCTCAGGTGTCTGGTGGAAGAAAGGCAGCAGAAGCACAGACCACCGCTGCGGCCCCTGTATAACCACCTGCCCTCCTCCCCCAAGTTCCATATCCTCCTCACCCAGACACCCAAGAACCTGGGGTGTGGGGGGGCGGGAGGCTAGAGGCACCCAGCCACTCCACCTCAGAGGATTGCCCAATCAGCAGAAGGCTGGCATTCAATAAGTTTTGAACTGTAGTGTGGCCTTGTCCTTCCCTCCTCCCCTCATCCACCACCCGACCCAGTGCTTCCCTACTCACCCACCCCTCCTAGGCTACCTTGCGAGTTTTCCCCCTATTTGTGTGATGAATTAATAAAGAATGCATGATTTTGAAACAATAATGCCTTTATTGCCTCTGAAAGTGGTGATCAAAGGGGGAAGGTTGGTTGGCTTACAGGGAAGTAGAATCAATGAAGGGGGCAGGTTTTCATCAAGGAGAAACAAAGAGAACTGTCACACCGTAGCCTGGCCAGTCATGAAACTGGTTTTCAAAGCTTCTCTGATGCGCAGCGTGCCCAGCTGTGCTCTTCTAATGGTCCTGGTGACTGGCTGTGCATAATTGGCCACCAGGCACTTTGCCTCAACCTCCCTCTTCTCCATAAATATCTCCCCCTTACTCTCACAGATATTGTGGAGCACACAGCAAGCAGCAATAACAATGGGAATATTGATTTAGATGAGGTCTAACCTAGTCAGTAAACTGCACCAGCGAGCTTTTAAATGCCCAAATGCACATTCTACCATCATTCTGCACTTGCTCAGCCTGTAGTTGAACTGCTCCTTACTACTGTCCAGGGTGCCTGTATACAGCTTCATGACCCATGGCATTAAGGGGTAGGCTGGGTCCCCAAGGATAACTATAGGCATTTCAACATCCCCAATGGTAATTTTCTGGTCTGGGAAGTAAGTTCCTTCCTGAAGCTGTTCAAACAGACCAGAGTTCCCGAAGATGCGAGCGTCATGTACCTTTCCCGGCCATCCCACATTGCTGTTGGTGAAATATCCCTTGTGATCCACCAGTGCTTGCAGCACCATGGAAAAATACCCCTTACAGCCTACGTACTGGCTGCTAATGTGGTCCGGTCCCAAGATAGGGATATGGGTTCCATCTATCACCCCACCACAGTTAGGGAACCCCATTGCAGCAAAGCCATCCACTATGACCTGAACATTTCCCAGCATCACTACCCTTGATAGAGGCAGCTCAGTGATTGTGTTGGCTACTTGGATCACAGAAGCCCCCATGGTAGATTTACCCTCCAAATTGATTCCCAACTGACCGGTAGCTGTCTGGCATTGCAAGCTTCCAAAGGGCTATCACCACTCGCTTCTCAACTGTGAGGGCTGCTCTCATCTTGGTATTCTTCCACTTCAGGGCAGGGGAAAGCAAGTCACAGTTCCATGAAAGTGCCCTTACACATGCAAAAGTTTCGCAGCCACTGGGAATCATCCCAGACCTGCAACACTATGTGATCCCACCAGCCTGTGCTTTCCCAGGCCCAGAATTGGCGTTCCATGGCATGAACCTGCCCCATTACCACCATGATGTCCAAATTGCCAGGGCCCGTGCTTTGAGAGATGACTGTGTCCATGTCCTCATCGCTATCGTAATTGTGCTGTCGTCTCCTCCTTGCCTGCTTTTGCAGGTTCTGCACATACTGCATGATAATGCGCAAGATGTTTACAATGCTCACAACAGTAGCGGTGAGCTGAGTGGGCTTCATGCTTGCTGTGGTATGGCATCTGCAGGAGAGCAGAGTTGCAGCTGAAGTAGTGAAGAACGACAGTTAGCACTGCGCACATTTCCTGAGGAAGAACACACGTACCCAGGAGCCCATGACAGACAACATGGAGAAATTCGATATCAAGGCAAGAGCAGGAGAGCAGAGTTGCAGCAGAAGCGGTGGAGGACAACGGTTAGCACGGCGCACATTTCCTGAGGAAGAACATACATACCCAGGAGCCCATGACAGAGGCATTATAGACATTATAGAGGCAATAGCAGCCAGGGGCGGCTCCAGGCCCCAGCACGCCAAGTGCGTACTTAGGGCGGCAAGCCGCTGGGGGCACTCTGCCTGTTGCCGGGAGGGCGGTAGGCAGCTCCATTGGTCCCTTGGCTTCGGTGGAGCATCCGCAGGCACGTCGGCGGGGCAGCGAAATGGCTAGAGCCGCCCCTGATAGCAGCAGAGCAGAGTTGCAGCGGAAGCGGTGTATGACGATGGTTTGCAGACTTACTGCACCGTCTGCTGCCAGCAGCACTCAGGACACAACAGCGGTGGTGTCGGTGAGCTGAGCTGAGCGGGCTGCACGCTTGCTATAGTATGGCGTCTGCACGGAAAAAAGGCGTGAAATGATTGTCTGCGGTTGCTTTCACGGAGGGAAGAGAGACTGACAACATGTACCCAAAACCACTCACAACAATGTTTTTGCCCCATCAGGCAGGGCCGGCTTTAGCCAGTGTGGGGCCCTATTTGTGGGGCATGTACTCTCCGGGGGGGACCTCAGATTTCCACGCTCCCGCGGTGGTAGTGGGGCTCCGACCGCGGGAGCGGGGCAGCTGCACTTGCCACTCTCAGGCTGGGGGACCGGGGCCGCGGGGTTGCGGGGCTCTGGCTGAAGGAGCGTGGATGCGGGGTTGCGGGGCTCCGACTGGGAGAGCGGGGCTAAGCGGTTGTTGGGCTCTGGCCGGGGCAGCGAGACCGCAGGATTGCGGGGCTGTGACCGGGGGAGCGGGACCGCGGGGTTGCGGCCGGGAGACTGGGGCTGCGGAATTGCGAGGCTTTGAGCGGGGTAGTGGGGCCGCGTGGCTCCGGCCGGGAGAGCGGGCCTACAGGATTGCAGGGCTCCGGCCGGGAAAGCGGGGCTGCGGGGTTGCGGGGCTCCGGCCAGGGTAGCGGGGCCACGGGACTTGCCGCTCTCGACCGGGGGAGCGGGATTGCGGGTCTCTGGCCGGGGTGGCGGGGCCGCGGGGTTGCGAGGCTCCGGCTGGGAGAGCGTGTCTCCGGGGCTGCGGGGCTCTAGCTGGGGTAGCGGGACCGCGGGGTTGCGGGGCTCCGGCCGGGGGAGCGGGTCTCTGGGGCTGCGGGGCTCCAGCCAGGGTAGCGGGGCCGCGGGACTTGCCGTGCTTGACCTGGGGACTGGGACTGCAGGGTTGCCGCACTTGGCTGAGGTAGCGCGACCGCGAAGTTGCAGGGCTCCGGCCGGAGGAGCGGGACCACGGGGTTGCGAGGCTCTGGCTGGGTTAGCGGGGCCGCGGGACTTGCCGCGCTTGGCCTGGGGAGCGGGATCGCGGGGTTGCGGGACTCTGGCCATGGTAGTGGGGCCGTGGGGTTGCGGGCCTCTGGCAGGGAGAGCGGGGCTATGGGGTTGCGAGGCTCTGGCCGGGATAGCGGGGCTGCGGAGTTGCGGGGTTCCAGCCGGGAGAGCGGGGCTGCAGGGTTGCGAGGCTCTGGCCGGGATAGCGGGGCCGCCAGGCTGTGCCGGGAGAGCGGGGCTATGATGCTCTGGCCGGGGTAGCGGGGTCGCAGGACTTGCCGCGCTCGGTCGGGGGAGCGGGATCGCGGGACTCCGGCCGGGAGAGCGGGGCTACGGGGTTGCGGGGTTCCGGCCGGGAGAGCGGGGCTGCAGGGCTACGGGGCTCTGGCTGGGGTAGCGGGGCCGCCAGGCTGCGCCCGGGAGAGCGGGGCTACGGGGCTCTGGCCGGGGTAGCGGGGTCGCAGGACTTGCTGCGCTCGGTCGGGGGAGCGGGACCGCAGGACTCCGGCCGGGAGAGCGGGGCTACGGGGTTGCGGGGTTCCGGCCGGGAGAGCGGGGCTGCGGGGCTACGGGGCTCTGGCTGGGGTAGCGGGGCCGCCAGGCTGCGCCCGGGAGAGCGGGGTTGCGGGGCTCTAGCCAGGGTAGCGGGGCCGCGGGACTTGCCGCGCTCGGCCAGGGGAGCGGGATCGCAGGATTGCGGGACTCTGGCCGGGAGAGCAGGGCTACGGGATTGCGGGGCTCCGGCCGCGATAGCGGGGCCGCGGGATTGCAGGGCTCCGTCCGGGGGAGCCGGGCCGAAAGGCAAAAGCTGACATTAACATTGTTTCAGTCTGTGTGTTACTTGACATCCTGCATTCATTGTCACCATAGAAGGGAAGGGCTCTGCATAGACGGAAATTTGCCTGGGCATCAGTAGAAAATGTTAAGTAAAATTAAGTAAAAATTAAACCCGGCGCTTTGTCATCTTGTGTCATCATTTTTATTTCTTAGCTTTCAGCTATTTAAGTGAACTCTAAAACTTTCATACTGACTGTTTACTATCAGACATTGTATCTCTCTAATCTCCTTCATAACCATCATTGACTTTTTTTCCATTTTAATACTATCCCATAGTATCAGAGACAGTGAGAAAAATAGCATATAAAGGTACATGACTATCTTTCTATCTCTATAGAGAATGATAGATATACATGTCTCAGTCTCACATAGAGAGATGTGATGTATTCCCTGGCACTGGGTGCTTAATCCAGAATTCCAATAGGCGGCGGACACTGCGGGACTGTGGGATAACTACCCAGAGTGCACCACTCTATAAGTCGATGCTAGCCACGGTAGTGAGGACGCACTCCGCCAACTTAATGCGCTTAGTGTGGACATACACAATTGACTGTATAAAATTGATTTCTAAAAATCAACTTCTATAAAATTGACCTAATTTCATAGTGTAGACATAACCTTAGAGTAACCAACTCCCATGTGGCTTGCTGTTCAGATAGACACGGGGCTGTGAAAGGAGCATACTACTGAAGGCAAAACCTTCTTTGGCCTTGTGCCAGGAACGCCCTCTCCCAAGCTCTGGACCTGCATTGCCACTGACGTGGGGCAAAGGGGCATCCCGAGGGGTGGAGGAAGCAAGCATCAGAGTCATATAGGTCCACTAGCATCTGCTCCTCTTTACTTCTCTTAGCAGAGAGTAATATACAGCCCTAAGGTATTAAGGGTATTGAAATCTCAGCCTAATTGAGATTTGTTTGGTTTTAAGTATATTTAAAAATAAATGAGGAAGAGAAAATATTTTGTGGTACTGAATGTCAGACTGAAAAGCTGCAGCAAATCTACTCTTGCCATGTTCACCCATGAATCCAATTCACTGCAAGAGGAGACCAAAAAGTTACTCAAGTATTTATGCATAAGTAAGACAAGGTGGGTGAGGTAATAGCTTTTATTGGACCAACTTCTGTTGGTGAGAAGGACAAGCTTTCACAGAGCTCTTCTTCAGGTCTAGAAAACGTAATCAGAGTGTCACAGTTAAATACAACATGGAACAGATTGTTTAGCACAAGTAGTTAACATATTTCAAGGAACCATTCAAGATGAAACAGCCCATTCGTACCTCTCTCGTCAAAGGGAGGAAAGGCGGAGGGGAAGCAGCAAAAGGAAGGAGTTAGTGGGCTATAGATTGATGTAATAAACCGTAAATCCAGTGTTTTTGTTCAGTCCATGATTTTTGGCATCAAGCAAAGTTATGAATTTAAGCTCAAAGACTCAGCATTTGAAAGGAGAATGGTGGAGGATGATGGTGGATAGCTCACACCACCACTTTAGGCAGTTATGTCCTACTATTCTCAGAGCTACCATCTGCTTCTCTGATCCCTGGCTACTCTAAATTACAGTATAGCCAGTCTAGGATAGAGGGAGTACAAAAGGCACCTTTGTACCTTTTCTCCACAGTTGCTCTGCCTTAACCAAGGACCTGGGCCTCTAGGCTCTACTCCTGTCAACCAGTGTTACAACACAAATGAAAATGTGCTCTCAGAGGCAAACAATGAAAAAATGGAACAGCTGTTCTGGGTATTGATTCAAATTATTGGCTCTGTGCTGTGAGACAAAACTTTATTTTCTCAGATATGCTGTTTATGCTTCTGTCATACATTTAAGGACTACTTTGTAGTGTGCTGGTGTTTTTCCGCTAACCCTGAAACAAAAAGTTGTTCTCAGAAAAGGTTGGGTACACCATACAGTGAGTACACAGCACAGACAGTGGAAATAATATCTCAGCAGAGGATGTTGGCTCACACACCACAGTACTCATCTTCACACTAATCATATCAAATATTGCTTTCGGTTTAATTACTTTCATAACATGCTTCACTCTCTCAGTAGGATCTGCTAGAATGTGGTCCATCCAACTCTTGTAGCTGATGCTGCGTCAAGAGGTAGAGCTGCAATTTGAAGGATTGCCACCTCAACGAGATCAGAACAGATCTGTGCAGAGAAAGAATGAATGACCATCGCCAAAAAGCAGCGACTAATTGCAGGGTCCTGGTGGAGGAGGGATGACTACAGTGGAAGCAGAATGATGGGAAATTTGTGCTGGAGAATTTGAATTGCTTTAAGAGAAGTGACAGGAGACTGGAAGCAAGTTAAAATTTCCCCAGGGGAGGGATGACTGCAAAGCAAATGGGAAGCAGTCCTGGAATTGCCAGTGTAAGTGGCAGGATAAGACATGAGTAATTCCCATTGATTTCATGGGGAGCTTTTAGTCTCCTGCAGCTGGAGAGTGAGGCCGCTGAGTTCAAAGAGAAGGGAAGAGCAGAGCTAATGACAAAAGCTACCTTGTGTGTAGTTTGTCTCACTATTGATTTCTTGTCTGAGTGACACTGGATGTAAACAGAGAGGACATCTGTCAAAGCAGCACTACTGCCAGTAGGAAAACATCACGTAATTTCTTCCATTTGAAATTCTCTTATTAAGATGATGATTATTATTTACTTTGTGGTAGCACCTAAAGTGTCCTAGGCACTGTGCTCTCATATAGGAAGAGTCGGCCCCATCCCAAAGACCTTATCATTTAAAGAGACAAAAACAAACAAGTGGAGGTTGTTAAATAACCATGCATGGTGCTTTACACCATGACGCTGCCCCAAGGCATGTACATTCTAAGGCTTTGTCTACACTGGCAAGTTTCTGTGCAGTAAAGCAGCTTTCTGCGCTGTAACTCCCGAGGTGTACACACTGCCAAGCTACTCAGTGTGCAGAAACTGCGCAGTTGTAGCGCTATAAAAAATCACCCCAATGAGAGGCGTACACACAGTGTAGACACCATGGCGATTACAGCACTGTGATTGGCCTCCGGGAGGTGTCCCACAATGCCTGTTCTCACCTCTCTCGTCATTGGTTTGAACTCTACTGCCCTGCCCTCGTAAGAACATAAGAATGGCCCTACTGGGTCAGACGAAGGTTCATCTAGCCCAGTATCCTGTCTTCTGACAACAGCCAGTGCCAGGTGCCCCAGAGGGAATGAACAGAACAGGTAATCATCAAGTGGTCTATCTGCTGTCACTCATTCCCAGCTTCTGGCAAACAGGCTAGGGACACCATTCCTGCCCATCCTGGCTAATAGCCATTGAATTTATCTAGTTCTCTCAGGTGACCACCCATCATCCCTACCCCATACATTCCTTTGCAAATTTGAAAGTCCCCTTCCTGTTTACTCGGTGAGGTGTGCAGTGGTCTCAGTGCATCTTTCCAGGTGGCCATGCCTGCTCCACGCACTAGGCAATCCCCCACTTGGAGCAATGCTGAGCTGCTGGACCTCATCAGCATTTGGGGAGAGGAGGCTGTCCAGTCCCAGCTGCGCTCCAGCCATAGGAATTATGACAACTATGGACAGATTTAACGATGCATGATAGAAAGGGGCCATGACTGGGACACATTGTGATGTAGAGTAAAAGTAAAGGAGCTGTGGAACGCTTAGCACAAGGTGCAGGAGGCAAACCGCCGCTCCAGTGCTGCGCCCACGAGCTGCCAGTTCTACAAAGAGCTGGACGCGATACTCAGTGGTGACCCCACCTCCACTGCGAAGGCCCCCGTGGATACTTGGCTGGCTCGCATGCCACTCGAGAGTGGACCGAGCCAGGAGGAGGAAATCTTGGATGAAAAGGAGGAGGGGGACCCTGAGACACAAGATGACTTGGACACCAGAGATGCATGCAGCCAGGACCTCTTTTCTACCCCGGAGGAGCCTAGCCAGTCACATCAGTCGGATCTTGGGGAAGTGCAAACAGGAGAGGAGGCCCCTGGTAAGTGGATCTGATTTTGGGAATTGATGAAACAAGTTGCTGGGGGCAGGAGGGTTGCAGAAAGCAGGCTTGTCTCCCACAGCATGCCTAATCTGAGCCGCAGACCAGGCTGTAGATTGACTCCCTCACTTCACAGGAATCTCCCTCAGAGATCTCCAGGAAACTCTCATGAAGATACTGGGCAATCCACTGCTGCAGGTTCCTCGGCAGAGCAGCTTTGTTTCTTGCCCCATTAACGGTAACTTTCCCGCACCACTTTGCCATCACGGGGGATGGGGGGAGCATCATAGGCGCTAGGGCGGAAACTGCAGGCTTGGAGAACCCCCTCCCACCCTTGATTCCCTGCTCTCCTTCAGCAGTGAGAAATCTTCCATAATGATCACCTCCTGTGGGCAGTGTGGGGACAGGAATGATTATCAGGCCCCCCTACAGTGCTGGCTCTCCCTAAGAGCCACATGCCCAGTATACAGCAGCATCCAGGAAGAGTGATTTACCCTGCCCCTGCGGCTACTCACCATTTTGGGGGTCTTGTGGCTCATGTGCACTTGCCTGGGGTCAGCCAGTTAGTGACAGGTGTGTGAGCACTGGCTGTGTTTTAAAGCACTGAATCAGTGTTCTCTGTGTTGCAAACAATACTGCTTCTGTAAAATGTTGCATTTAAACTTCACAGAGATGATCTTGGGAGCCCAGCCTCCCTCTTTGTTATCAGCAGAACAGCTGCACAGAATTCAAAAGCAGCCAAGAAGAACTAAGGAGAACTTTCACCGTGAGGTTATGATGCACTCGGCTGCTGAGAAACAGGAATTGAAGGGGTGGTGGGACAGCAAGAAGAGGGACTGAAAGGAGAACACGTCACACTAGAAAGAAGCCACGGAGCAGCTCTTAAACTTTATGGAGCACCAAGTGGACATGCTCCAGGCGATACTAGCTCTGCAAACTGAGCAGCTCCGCGCCCGCCCTCCCCTGCAGCCACTGTCACAAAACTCTTTCCTAGGCGCCCCCCCACACACACCACCAACACACTGTTATCAACAGGGCCGGCTCCAGCATTTTTTTCCGCCCCCAAGCAGAAAATTGCTGCCTGATTCTTATGGCCCTGAGCTGTGCCTCTCTAATAGCCCCGGTCTCTGGCTGTTCAAACTCAGCCTTCAGGCGCTGAGCCTCTGCAGTCCAGCCCTGAGGGAAGCTTTCACCTTCCCTTCACAAATATTACGGCGCGTACAGCACACGGCTATAAGCACAGGAATATTGTCATCGGCAAGCTCCAGCTTCCCATACTGGCATCGCCAGCGGGCTTTTAAATGTCCAAATGCACATTCAACAGTCATTCTGCATTTGCTCAGCCTGTTGTTGAACCGCTACTTCTTGCTGTCAAGTTGCTCCATGTATGGCTTCATAAGCCATGACATTAAGGGGTAGGCAGGGTCTCCCAGGATTACAATGGGTATTTTGACTTCCCCTATGGTGATCTTCTGGTCCAGGAAGAAAGTCCCTGCTTGCAACTTCTTGAACAGGCCAATGTTCCAAAAGAGTTTCCGGACCAGCCTGCGTTAATGTCTGTGAAATGCCCATGATGATCCACAAGCACCTGGAGAACCATTGAGAAATACCCCTTGCAATTAATGTACTCGGTGGCTAGGTGGTCTGGTGCCAGAATTAGAATGTGTGTGTCATCTATCACCCCTCCACAGTTAGGGAAGCCCATTTGTATAAAGCCATCCACAATATCACACACGTTGCCCAAAGTCACGGTCTTTCGGAGCAGGATGCGATTAATGGCCTTGCACACTTCCATCAACATGAGTCCAATAGTCAACTTTCCCACTCCGAACTGGTTAGCAACAGAACGGTAGCAGTCTGCCGTAGCCAGCTTCCACAGTGCAATTGCCATGCACTTCTCCAGTGACAGGGCAGCTCTCATTCTTGTGTCCTTGTGCTGCAGGGGTGGGGCAAGCTCATTACACAATCCCATAAATGCGGATTTCCTCATGCGAAAGTTCTGCAGCCACTGCTCATCATCCCAGACGTGCATCACGGTGTGATCCCACCACTCAGTGCTTGTTTCCTGAGCCCAAAAGTGGTGTTCCACTGTGGTTCCACCTCTGTGAATGCCACAAGCAATCTTGTGTCGTAGTTACTACACGTGATGAGATCAATGTCGCACTCCTCTTGCCTTTGTAGTTTAAGGAATAACTCCGCTGCTACTCGTGATGTGTTGGTCAGAGCAAGCAGCATACAGGTTAGCAGTTCAGAATCCATTCCTGCTGCCCAAAAGAGGCAGGGCGCACAGTACACAAACTGGTGAAAGATGGCACCAAATGTGGATGGAAGCACAGGGATTGCTGGGATGCAAAGCAATGCATCATGGGGCATTGGGACAAGGCCCAGGATGCCCCGTGACCCCCTCCACCTTCCCACAAGTTTAAGTGGCAAAAGAGAAAGAGGTGTTCTGTGGGATAGGTGCCCAGAGTGCACTGCTCTGAATACTGCTGCAAGTGTCAACATGCTATTATCATAGAATATCAGGGTTGGAAGGGACCTCAGGAGGTCATCTAGTCCAACCTCCTGCTCAAAGCAGGACCAATCCCCAGACAGATTTTTGCCCCAGATCCCTAAGTGGCCCCCTCAAGGATTGAGCTCAAAATGCTGGACTTAGTAGGCCAATGCTCAAACCACTGAGCTATCCCTCCCCCCATTGCACAGGCAGTTGTCAGTGTGAACACACAACGGCGGTTTCCCCTCTACACCCTCTGAATGGCACTGTAACTGCCGGCACTATAACTTTGACGGTGTAGACATGACCTAAGGCTCTGATCCTACCAAGACTTACACACACTTAACATTAAACATGAGCAGTCCCACTGAGTTCCTGATTAAGCATATGCATAACTTATGCAGTGTTCATTGCCAGCTCTCACAATTGTATCACAAGTCTCATGATATGGGGGGGAGGGGTGTTCAAAGCCCAGCTCTGGGGGCCATTTCATTTCAGAAAATTCTCAGCGTTCATTTAAAAAAAGTAAATTTCTAGCCCTCGCAGTTATGGAGAAAAGTCTGGAAACATGACCCTAAAGGCATAATATCCAGAAGGCAAAGAAAAAAATCCCCCAGTTTTTACAATCCTATGATTTTTAAACCAGTCTCCAGATTTGGGGGGCCTCACTCATGCTGTCTGAATGCTTGGGATTAACAATACAGCATAAGTGTTTGAAAGTTCTGGGCCTACAACAGACACAATGCAGCAAGAGATAATAAAGAGAGGACGGGCCATTCATGGCTGAGGATAGCTCAATGGTCTGTTCCAGCAGTTCCTATGCCTAATGTGTATCTTCATTCTACATTATGGCACACTAACAGCTCAGCAGTCGGCTACCCTGAGACATGTTCTAAAACAGCTTAGAATGAGGCTATGAAGCGTACATCAAATAACTTCCCCTTCCATCCCCCTGCAAAGCTTAGTTTAATTATTAATATTCAAATCAATGTGCCAGGACTGAAGAGTAAGAAGGGAAAAACAAAACAGAGACTCTCTGTAGGGAAGAGGGGGAAATACCAGCAGCTCTGTTAGGAAATAGCCATGTTAGGGGTTGGTTGTTTGGCCTTGCCAAATGTAAAGGACCAGCCCCAGAAAGGCATGCTGGGGAAAAGTTACTGTGGTGGTGCCCAGAGGTCAGAAGAGGCATGGAGGCTGCTGGGAAATCCCCCCATGTAAGTGGCTTTGTTTGCTAGTATAGCAATGGCAAGATTCCTCTGTGACGACAGCCCCATGTCAGAGGGACAGGGGCGGCCCTAGACTAGCTGCCAGCAACTGGCGCACTAGGCGAACCATGCAATCGGCGTCCCCCACCCCCAAACCGCAAGGGCAGATCTAGGCTGAGGTTTTTGGTAAACTGGGAAACATTTTGCCCCTTTTTTCCTTTTAGTTTTTCTTAAGCGTTTTTTTTTTCTTAAACAGAGGCTTAATTATTCGGTTTGTCCATCCATCCATCTGTCCAACCAATGTTTCTGAGATCAGATAAAATAGAGACACGAAATTTTCAGAATAGATTTGTACACGACAGCTAGATGATATTTCGGTCTGATTTCAAATAAAAATGCATTAAAAATGTTAATTATTTTTATTATTACAATCCAAAATCATCCATTACGCTATCCTGCTTTAACTGCCATTACCACTACATCCAATATAGAAAGAAATAAGAAAACTCTTCAATGAACTTTAACTTGTATTTACAAAACACTCCAAATAAAAAACCCTCTGGGCTCTTAAAAGATGACTTTTCTTGTTTTAAGTTTTGAAAATTCAATCACTAGTTCTTTTAGATCCAATTTTCCAGCTATTTCATGTTCTATTGACATTGTGGCATGTCTAAGAAGTCTCTGTTGCACCATTGTTGAACGCAGATATGTTTTTATCAATTTTAACTTTGAGAAGCTACGTTCCCCATTAGTTACGGAAACTGGCAAAGTTAAAAGAATACGTAGAGCTATAAAAATGTTTGGAAAACTGTCTGAGTTTATTTTCACAAACAAACTTCAGTACTTCTTCAGGACTGGAATGTTTCTTAAGTTATCTTGAAAAAGCCTGAAGCTCACTACACAAATCTGTAGCATCAATGTCTTTCGAATTTTCATGAGTCAATGCTGACTCCAGTTTTATACAAAATTCTCTTATATGTTTTGCTGTTTTCTTTTGCAGGCTGTGGATATCATATAGAAAGCCAAATACTGACTCTAGCTGCTGCATCTGTTGAAATCTTTCATCAACTGAGTGAATAGCAGTATCAAGGACTGCAAAGTAGAAATTCACTTTGAACTTTTGTTTTGGGTTCTGAATGGGTGTGTCTCGTCCTTCATACGAAAACTGCTGTTTCTTTTGCTGAATGCAAACTGGCTCTGGTTCAAATTCTGTTGGAAAGTCTATTTCTCCAGCAAGCTCAAGAGACTCTACCAGTGTTCTTTCGAACCCTTCATCGCTTCTGAATTCCTCCAGAATATTTTTAGTTTGCTGAAGTTTTTGAATAGCAGAATGTATGTTCAAGTTCTTTTCCTGAAGCTGATTACTAGTGAGATTAATGTCGATAGGATATTATACCACAAAATGAGTGAAGTCACAAATTTGAACTTGGAAAGGCCATTTGCAAGAGCTTCTGCATCTGAACGTGCCATATTGCCAGATGATCAAGTAAAGGTATTATCATCAGAAATTTCAATTAGGGCATCATAAATGTTTCCAAGTTCATAGCAAAGAGGCTTCAAAGCATCAATGTGACTCTCCCATCTTGTCTGACTATGTGATTTCACAGTTACAGAATTCACATGGCGAGTCAGAATCTCTCAATGGCGTGTTGAGCCTGAGAAAAACACATAAACACATTGCACCAGGTCAAAGAAACTGCTTTCCTCCAAACAACATCTAGCAGCATCATTGACAACCAAATTCAGAGAATGCACACTGCAAGGAACGAAAGAGGCCCTAGGATTGATTTCCATCATTCTCCTTTGCACACCATTGTCTTTACCCTTCATATTACTCCCATTAACATAGCCTTGGCCATGTAAGTTTTCAACAGATAATGACATTGTTTCAAGCTCTTGTAGAATAGTTTCGGTCATAAATGCTCCAGTCGTCTCCTTCAGTGGTACGAAACCCAAAAAATTTTCCTTGATGAGCACTTCAACATTATCTTCATCTGCAGACTTTTCCATATCCACAAAACAAATGATCATCATTTGTTCAACATGCCCCACATCTGTTGTAACAGTCCAGTATTATTGAAAAGTATTTTGCAGAATGGGCAGCTTCTACAATTTTCTAGGATTTGAATCAGTTAATTCTGCATATTTTTTCCTAAGTAATGAACCTGTGTTTCATTATCAGTTATTTTACGTAGATGTTCCTTCATGACTGGATCAAACAAAGCTAGGTATTCAACAAATTTTAAAAAGTTTCCATTACCTGGAGTGTATAATTTTTCATTTCTACCGTGGCTGCGGAATGCTAAATTTTGCCCACCGAGAACTCTCACTAAAGCAATCAGACGCTCTAATATTTGTTGCCAATATTCTTCTTTTTCCTTGATCACATGTAAATTTTCTTCATCAATAGTTTTTCCTTTTTTCAATCATAATTCAAGTTCTTTCTAATTTTGAAAACATTCCAAATATTCTGTACTTCTTTCATGTGAAGAGAAATTGAAGATATGTTTTTCCAGTCCTTCAAACCATTTTCAGCAAATGATGTACCAATTGATTTCTAAACAACTTGCAGCAAAAGCAAAACACAGAGTCCTTCAACACTGAATATTGTAACCAGTTTCAATGAATGTCTTCCCAATTAATAAGTCTCCTCTTATAATGCTGAGCAGAGAATTTTCTTTTATTTCCATCCTTAGGGAAGGGAAATTCATGAATTTGTTCGGGTTCATGTTCCATGAGAATTTGCCTCACACTGTCATCACATCTGGGCCATGAAGCTGGAGCTCCATACTGTAACTTGTTTGTAACTTCCTCATCCTTTCTTCCTTCTGCTTCATTTACTTCAATTTCTGCATGCGTCTCTGAAGGTGAATACATTTTCTCCACTTCCGTATCAGTCTGATGCTGTGAGCTGCCTTCATCTAGAAGTAAGTTTCCATCATCTTGAGTTTCCAAACTGCTTCTATGCGGATGTGAGCTAACCTTCTCCCGAAGTAATAGACCTTCATCTGGATGCTGTGAACTGCTTCCATCTTTATTTGGATTAAAGAGAAGATATTTCAGGAATATTTCATCCCTGCTGTTTTGCTTGGTCCTTTTCCTTCTCAGCCTTTCGTTTACAACACTCAACTCCTGAAGGTTTTCTTTTCCTCTTTCTGCCATGGGGCATTTGAATATTGTTATGTACTAACTGTGCTCCCAACTGCAAGCATTATAGCATTAAGGATGGCTGACACACCACATGGTTGGCGATTTAAACCACATTGCAGCCATCCTAACACATCTTTTCACCACTTAAAGATTCAATGATATTGAACTAACCTCGTTATCTCCAGCCTGCTTCTTGCTTGCATATATATACCTGCCCCTGGAAATTTCCACTACATGCATCCGACAAAGTGGGTATTCACCCACGAAAGCTCATGCTCCAAAACGTCTGTTAGTCTATAAGGTGCCACAGGACTCTTTGCTGCTTTTACAGATCCAGACTAACACGGCTACCCCTCTGATAGTAACATACAGTCACTTACCTATTAAAACAGTTAGTTACAGCATTTACACGGAAACAAAATTACCTTTTTTGATGTTATAACCCAACACCGGTTGTTTGGAAAGTAATCCCCTTCCTCATGGTTACCCACTTGGAGTGTGACATCATCACTTTTGTAATCTATTAAGCGTTAAAGCTGTTACTTTTCTTTTATGGACCTCATTTATTACATGTGAACCAGTTATAACAAAGAAAAGTTCATAATTATACCGCCCGATAATAACGTTAAGGTTTAATAACGTTTAAAGATACTCACACTTTGGATTTATAATGCTGAAAGACGTTATTCTTTATTCTTTGGCACCAAGAAACACAATTTTCCACAGTATCCGCTCAATTCTTAACCATCTACCTGCGACGTGTGTTAAAATGACCATTTGACATGTATCAACTCGTGATATCTCTGCTCTACATGAATTTCCGGCTATGCAACCTTGATGTATATTCGAGTGATGTGTCACTAGCATTGCAGCTCTTGCCGCTGGTGGATGTGTTTCATTGTGGCTGAGTTATTGCTTATCAAAATTACAGAGTGGGTCATCTTGACCCTACATCATAAATTGAAAAAAAAATTGCTAAAATATTATTTATTTTTGCAGTAAATAAAAGATTTGACATATTAATAAATTCTCAGAAATATGGAGAAATGAATTATAATTCATATTTCCTCCGTACGTGCACGGGAATTGAAATAATGACATCTGTTATTTTATTTGCAGAGCAGAAATCAGGGCTTGTGCTGATTCCTGGGGCCACTCCCTTCTCAGCAAGGGCAGAGCTAGGCAGGCTCCAACTTCCCCTCACAGTCACAGCATGGTACACCCCAGAGCTGCAGGGTTGTCCCTGGGTGTCGGTCAGAGGTGGGTTGGCAGTGTAAGGGGCTGAGATCTAAGAGAGACACCAAAGTCACTAACCCAGATAGCATTTAGGCCAGGGACAGCAATAGATTCATGACCCTTTCCTATGGCTCCTCAGCCCATAGGTGGAGTTTGGAGGCAGCCTGAGTGTGCAATGTAAGGACAGGAAAGTGCTGCTCCCAGCATGCGTCCCTGAGGTAGGGAATCAGAATTTTGTTTAAACAGAGTGATTAACAGGTGATTAAGATAAGAAAGGGCTGTTGGGCTGTTTCTTAAAGTTAAATGATCTGTTCCAAGCCTGGTGAACTGCAAAAAGTAAGTAGCCTAAAGGCTCGTCTACACTTGCAACATTGTTGCCAAAACTTTTGTTTTTCACGGGTACTTAAAAAAGCCTCCCTCCCGTGAAAGACAAAAGTTTTGCCAAGAAGCAGCAGTGTGAACCTGGCTTTGTTGGCAGGAGCGCACTCCTGCCAACAAAGCTTATGCCGCTCACAGGGCTGGAAGTATTTTGTCGGCACTTTAGATAGAGAGTGTTCACACACGCTGACTTTTAGCGACCAGGCTGTGTTGACATAGGCCTTGGCTACATTGGCTCTTTACAGCGCTGCAACTTTCTCGCTCAGGGGTGTGAAAAAAACACCCCCGTGAGCGCAGCAAGTTACAGCGCTGTAAAGCGCCAGTGTAAACAGTGCCCCAGCGCTGGGAGAGCTCTCTCCCAGCGCTGGCGCTGCGACCACACTCGCACTTCAAAGCGCTGCCACGGGAGCGCTCCCGCAGCAGCACTTTGGAGTTTTGAGTGTAGCCAAGCCCATTGCCTGGTCACTGAAAGCTGCATAGTGTAGACAAGCCCTAAATGATAGAAAGTAATTGTAGATTTTTCTACAATTGTTGTATTTCTAGGGATGATAACAAAGTTACAAATATCTTTCTTTGAGAAGATAACTGATTTTTTTAGACAAAGGAAATGCAGTAGATCTAATCTACCTCGATGTCTGTAAGCCATTTGATAGAGTTCCACATGGGAAATTATGAGTTAAATTGGAGAAGATGGGGATTAATATGAGAACTGAAAGGTGGATAAGGAACTGGTTAAAGGGGAGACCTCAACAGGCCATACCGTTCTGCAGAAAAGGACCTAGGGGTTACGGTGGACGAAAAGCTGAATATGAGTCAACAGTGTGCCCTTGTTGCCAAGAAGGCTAATGGCATTTTGGGTTGTATAAGTAGGGGCATTTCCAGCAGATCGAGGGATGTGATCATTCCCCTCTATTCAGCACTGGTGAGGCCTCATTTGGAGTACTGTGTCCAGTTTTGGGCCCCACACTACAAGAAGGATGAGGATAAATTGGAGAGAGTCCAGCGGAGGGCAACAAAAATGATTAGGGGGCTGGAGCACATGACTTATGAGGAGAGGCTGAGGGAACTGGGATTGTTTAGTCTGCAGAAGAGAAGAATGAGGGGGGATTTGATAGCTACTTTCAACTACCTGAAAGGGGGTTCCAAAGAGGATGGATCTAGATTCTTCTCAGTGGTAGAAGATGACAGAACAAGGAGTAATGGTCTCAAGTTGCAGAGGGGGAGGTTTAGGTTGGACATTAGGAAAAACTTTTTCACTAGTGGGGTGATGAAGAACTGGAATGGGTTACCTAGGGAGGTGGTGGAATCTCCTTCCTTAGAGGTTTTTAAGGTCAGGCTTGACAAAGCCCTGGCTGGGATGATTTAGTTGGGTTTGGTCCTGCTTTGAGCAGGGGGTTGGACTAGATGACCTCCTGAGGTCCCTTCCAACCCTGAGAGTCTATGATTCTATGATTCTATACTGAAAAGTGAACTGACAGAATAGAGGGAGGTTACTTGTGGAGTTCCTCAGAGATCAGTCTTGGGACCAATGTTAATTACATTTTTATTGCTGACCTTGGCACAAAAAGTGGGTGTGCGCTAATAAAATTTGCAGATGACACGAAGTTGGGAGTTATTACCAATATGGAAGGGGACTGGAATACTATACAAGAAGATCAGGATGACCTTGTAAACTGGAGTTATAGAAATGGGATGAAATTTAATAGTGCAAAGTGCAAGGTGATGCATTTAGGGACTAACAACAAGAATTTTTGCTATAAACTAGGAATTTATCAGTTGGAAGTGGCAGAAGAGGAGAAAGAGCTGGGTGTATTGGTTGATGGCTCACAGTCCTGTGATCAATGTGATGCAGCTGTGAAAAAAAGCTAATGCATTCCTAGCATGCATCAGGCAAGATATTTCCAGTAGAGACAGGGAAGTGTTAGTACCCAGGGCCAGTGCAAGGATCTTTTGCGCCCTAGGCGAAACTTCCACCTTGCGCCCCCCACTGTGCCCCCGCCCTGAGGTGCCCCCCCCAACGACAGCTCCCCGCTCTGCCCTGAGGCACCCCCCATGGCAGCTCCCCCCTCCGCTCTCAGGCACCCCCCTTGCGGCAGCTCCCCACCCCCCACTCTCCGCCCTGAGGCACCCCCCCAACCCCAGCTCACCCTGCTCCACGCAGGAGCACGAGCACGAGCACCCCGAGCACGCCGTCGCTGCTTCACTTCTCCCGCCTCCCAGGCTTGCGGCGCCTAAGCTGATTAGCGCCGCAAGCCTGGGAGGCGGGAGAAGTGAAGCAGCCACAGCACGCTTGGGGAGGAGGCGGGGCAGGGGTGAGCTGGGGCAGGGAGTTCCCCTGCATGCCGCCCCCCCCCACGTACTTGCTGCAGGTGGCCCTCCCCACACTCGCCTGCCCCAGCTCCCTCCGCCTAAATGCTGGTGGCAACCGGGGCGGCCGAAGATCCGGCCGCCGCGGTCGCTGCCGAAGAAAATGGTGCCCCCCAAATCCCAGCGCCCTAGGTGACTGCCTAGGTCACCTAAATGGTTGCACCGGCCCTGTTAGCACCATTATACAAGGTAGTGGTGTGACCTCATCTGGAATACTGTGTGAAATTCTGGTCTCCCATGTTTAAGAAAGATTAATTCAAACTGGAACAGGTACAAAGAAAGGCTATTAAGCTAATCTGAGGAATGGAAAACCTACCTTATGAGAAGAGACTCAAAGAGCTTGGCTTGATTAGCCTAACCCATAGAAGGTTGAGGCGAGATATGATTGCTCTCTATAAATACATCTGAGGGATAAATACCAGGGAGAGAAAGGAGTTATTAAAGTTAAGCATCAATGTGGACCCCCAGAGCAAATGCATATAAACTGGCCATCAACAAGTTTAGGCTTCAAATTAGGTGAAGGCTTCTAACAATCAGAGGAGTGAAGTTCTGGAGCAACCTCCCAAGGGGAGCAGTCGGGGCAAAAAACTAACTTCAAGAATAAGCTTGATAAGTTTATGGAGGGGGTGGTATGCTAGGACTGCCTACAATGGTGTGTGGTCCACTGGTGACTGCCTGTAGCAAAAATCCCCAATGGCTGGAGTTAGGACACTAGATGGAGAGGGCTCCGAGTTACTACAGAGAATTCTTTCCCAGATATCTGCCTGGTGAGTCACATGGTCAGGATTTAACTGATCACCATATTTGGGGTCAGGAAGGAATTTTCTCCTGGGTCAGACTGGCAGAGACAGTGGGGGCATGGGGTTCGCCTTCTTCTGCAGCAGGGGGCATAGGGTCACTTGCAGATTTAAACTAGTATAAATGGTGAATTTTCTGTAACTTGATTTTAAACCTTTAAAACATGATTTGAGGACTTCAATAACCCAGCCAGAGGTTAGGGGCATAGGCGCCAACTCCATGGGTGCTCCAGCCCGGAACACCCAGGGGGAAAAAATGGTGGGTGCTCAGCCAGATCCCCCTGCCATCCGCGGTGCCGCCCGCCTGCCGGCAGCCCCACTGATCAGCTGTTCCACGGTATGCAGAAGGCACTGAGGGGAGGGGAGGAGTGAGGGCGAGGTGCACTCAGGGGAGGAACAGGGCGGGAAGAGGCCGGGTGGGGTGGAGCAGAGCCAGGAAGGGGCAGAGCCAGGGGGAGTAGGGGTGAAGTAGGCCAGGGTGGGCACTGGAGGAGGCGGTGTGGGGGCTTGGGGAAGGAGTGGAGTGGGGGCAGGGGCGGGGGCAGAGCCAGGGGGGTTGAGCATCCTCTGGCACATTAGAAAGTTAGCGTCACTGGTTATGTGTCTATTACTGGAGTGGGTGGGTGAGGTTCTGTGGCCTGAAATGTGCAGGAGGTCAGACTAGATCAGGGGTCTCAAACATGCAGCCTGCAGGGTTATTTTCTGTGGCCCACGAGCTTCTCACGGCGCTCCCGCCCTCCCCCAGTGTTTACCTAGAGAGGCTCCTGCCCGACGCGCATCGGGGGCAGGGCAGGCTTCCTGCCCGCCCTGCCCCCACGTCACTCCAAGAAGCGGACAGAACATAGGGGGGGGCACAGGGGTCTGTGTGTTGCTCTTGCTTCAGGCACTGCCCCAGCAGCTCCCATTGGCTGTGGTTCCCCATTCCTGGCCAATGGGAGCAGCTGGGGGCAGTGCCTGAAGCAAGAGCAACACACAGACCCCTGTGCCCCTCCTGCCCCAGCTTCCGGCCACTTCCCAGAGCAGCATGGGGGCAGGGCAGGCAGGCAGGCAGGGAGCCTGCCCTGCTCCCAGTACACGCCGGGCCAGAGCCAGCCCCCCTGAACCCCTCCTACAGCCAAACCCCCTGCCCTGAGCCCCCTGCTGCACCCCACATCCCTGCTGCACCCCAACCACCTTCCGTGAGCCTCCGCCGCACCCTGCACCCTGACCCCCTGCCCTGAACCTGGCACCCCTCCTGCACCCTGCCCTGAGGCCCCTGCCACACCCTGCACCCTGACCCCCTGCTGCACCCCTCCTGCACCTCACACCCCAACTCCCTGCACTGAGCCCCTGCCACACCCCACAACCCTCATGCACCCCCTGGGGGTGGGGGGGGTGGAGTTGGGGTGGGGATTTTGGGGAAGGGGTTGGAATGGGGGCAGGGAGGGGTGGGAAGAGGCAGGGCAGGGCGGGGCCTCATGGAAGGGGTGGAGTGGGGGTGGGGCTGAGGGCAGCAGGGGGGAGGTGTCAGTAATGTGGCCCTCGGGCCAATGTACTAGTCCTCATGTGGCCCTCGTGGTCATTTGAGTTTGAGACCCCTGGACTAGATGGTCATGATGGTCCCTTCTGACTTTAATAAGAGAATCTGAGTAAGAATATACATTACAATTTTCAGTCGAACCACTGTCCCATAAGTGACTTGCCACAAGATGTCAAAACATGTTAGTATTAGAGCTGAGTGGGTCTAATATGTATTTAATTTTCTCTCTTGGTATAGGAAGTAGATACAATGCTCCAGTCAGATATTGCTAAGTTATTATCTGCAAAAACACTAGAGTTTTCAGTTGCTTAAGTAGCCCTTGGAATCATGGATAAAGTTGAGACCCTCCCCCCAAATCTGAAATGGCACCTCTGTGGGCAGGCATGGAATTGCCCACCCCATTGGCCTGACTGGAGCCACCACCACTCCAATATAGAAGTCAAACTGCACCTATGCCTCAGCCTGTCATTAAGGCAGGGATTACCCAGCACAGGAGCTAGGTGCCCGGAGGGTCTCTCACTGGTACAAGTCTGGTGCCTGTTAGAAGTGGTTGCAACAGTATATTGTAAACTGTCCCTTAGATTACGAGACTAGCAGAAGCAAATTACATAGTAAGGTCATAACCTTAGCCCCCCCCCCCCCCCAACCTGGGTGAAACTTCTTGTTTTGTAATAACAAGCCCAGTGCTGAAAATGACAGAGAAAAGACAGGCCAAAAGACTGAGTGCTAAACACATGAAAGCATTTAGTCCCAGAACCATAGTGGGGGTTATGCTGATCCTGGGAAGCTATTCCACAGGGCAGAGTCAGCATCTGCAGTTTGACTGTATAATGACATCCAACCCACTTGTTTTGAAATCAGATAATGGACTGACACAAGATATGTACGCGATGGAATGTGACTATTAGAATACATTAAGCTTGTGATGTAACATTTGCAGTCAAATAAGGCATATTTGCATATTTAATTTCAGCAAAGCTTTCCATTTACAAAATAGGAATTAAATCTATAACCTGATCAGTCCAATGAGAAATTATTAAACAGTTTGTGCCATGTACATTCATTTCATCTTGAAAAGAAGCTATCATGTGGAATACCAAGGCTTTGATATTATCAATGTCACTATTTCCTAGTGTTTGATAGTCTACAATTTTAAACCTCATCAGTGAGGGTTCAGGAAATATAGTGGACATCAGCAAACAGAAACTTGAGTCATATCATATGTTCTAAATATCTTTTCAAAATCTCTGGTGAACTAGTCAAAAATAATGTGGTTAAAAGGCACAGATGTTGCTCATGATGAGAAAAGACAGAACAGAAAACAAAGGTCATAACACAACATTCTTGTGATTCAGACTGACCAATGTGTTGCAGTTCAGAAACCAACACATTTGCAACCACTCCCAAACCTGGCAGTGCCCACTCTGAAAACTGCTTCTAGAGACCAAAAAAACCCCAAAAAACAAAAAACAAAAACCCACAATAAATAATATGTAGTAATTGAATAGCACTTCACATCTATGGTTTGCAAAATCCTTTACAGAAGTGAAGACTTTATAGTCTAAAAGACTCTGTTAATACAAAGCATTGGGAGAAAAAATTCCTAGTCCATGTTGTGTTGTGAGCCCTTATTCAATGGCTAAAGTATTGGGAAAGAACAGAGTTTAGATATTACAGTGATGGGTACTATAGAATATCCATTGACAACTAGATGTATGTATGAAGAGATACCCCTAAGGTATCTAACCAGACACTCAAGAAAGTACCAAGAAGAAAAAGCCTCTAACCCATGACCATGCAGGCAAGAGAAGGCCAAGAGAGAGAAATGCTCTGCAGCTAATGGAGAAATATTGGTGATGGACAGGGTGACTCAGACTACCTCATCTTAGGGCAGAGACATGGAGAAATTCCAGCTGACATCAGGGATCAGCACCACATTGTAACTAGGAACAAAATAGCCTGTAGAAGACACCCAATTAACTCACTGATGCCTTTTGTTTTTCAACCTAATTCTTGCCAGATCATGAGTGATCAGGAAAGGAATAAGAAATGCTACTTATAGGCCTGGTCTACCCTACATAGATCGGTCTACATAAACCACCTTGCACGGATCTAGCTGTGCATGCGTCTATGCTTAAATTGGTCTCCCACTGAAGTAAGCTCTCCATTATGCCGACATAGTAACACTACCTCCCTGAGTGGTGTCGAGCTATGGCTGATATACTGAGGCTCATGCAGTGCAAATGTAGAAAATCCATTACCTATGGAGACCGGAAGCCCCCCACACCCTTTAAAAACCTGACAGGTATAAATTAGCTGTTACCGCTCAAGAAAGAGATCTTGGGGTCATTGTGGATAGTTCTCTAAAATCATCCACTCAATGTGCAGCGGCAGTCAACAAAGTGAACAGAATGTTGGGAATCACCAAAAAAGGGATAGATAAAAAGACAGAAAATATCATATTGCCTCTAAATAAATCCATGATACGCCCACATGTTGAATACTCCATGCAGATGTGGTCACCCCATCTCAAAAAAATATATATTAGAATTGGAAAAGGTTCAGAAAAGGGCAACAAAAATTATTAGGGGTATAGAACAGCATCTGTATGAGGAAAGATTAATAAGACTGGGACTTTTCAGCTTGGAAAAGAGATGACTAAGGGGGTTATGATAGAGGTCTATAAAATCATGAGTGGTATAGAGAAAGTAAATAAGGAAGTGTCATTTACTCCTTCTCATAATACAAGAACAAGGGACTACCAAATGAAATTAATAGGTAGCAGGTTTAAAACAAACACAAGAAAGTATTTTTTCACACAATGCGCTGTCAGCCTCTGGAACTCCTTGTCAGAGGGTGTTGTGAAGGCCAATACTATAACGGGGTTCAAAAGGGAGCTAGATAGAGTCATGGAAGATAGGTCCACCAATGGTTATTGGGCAGGAATGGTGGCCCTAGCCTCTGTTTGCCAGAAGCTGGGATTGGGTGACAGGGCATGGATCAGTTGATGATAACCTGTCTGTTCATTCCCTTTGGGGCACCTGCCATTAGCCACTGTCAGAGGACAGGATACTGGGCTTGATGGACCTTTGGTCTGACCCAGTATGGCCATTCTTATGTTCTTATGTGGAAAAATGTTTTTGTCTCATCTACATTAAAAATTAAATAAAAAATTAAAAATAACACTGTTTTCAACACCAAGTCAGTAACCTACTGCTGGCAACTGTTCTCAGCTTTGAGTCAATGTTCTAGTGTAGATGGGACTTGCATGCCATTTATTTCTTGCATTTATAAAGCTTGATAGTCCAATGTTTCCATCATGAATGACAAACTTCAAGTAGTCCATAAACAAATGTTGAAGTTGTCCACAGAAAAGTCAGCTCTGGTCTATCTGACTAAGTAATTTACATGTGTTTTGTTATAAGACAGCCTCAGTGTTGCTAAAAGCCAGAAGTACTCCTATTGTGAGGCTACTCCACCAGTGGGCATGATTCTCCAATCACTACCAACAGTATAAAATCAGGAGTAATTCTGAGTTATCCAAGAGCAGAAATAGTAACCTTATGAATTAATGAGCGAGTGAATACAACCAGCCAAATTTAGCCTGGTGTGAGTTATGAGCAGGTACATTGACTCAATGGCAGTTGCTCCTTCTTACCCCTGAGCTGGATATGAACCATTAGCTTTAGAGTTCTGAGATTTTAAAAGGAAATGGTGGTAGTTACATAAGTAATTTTCACAATTATGAGCTATACATTCCCAGCTTTGGAAACTGTCCATTTTCTAACATTTATAATAGCTATTTGCTAAACTCCTCTCAGCTGAGGATTTCAACCAAAATGTTCTTTGGGCAAGAACATGGAGTAACTTATTTTCAATTGTATTAGCTAGCAAAGTTATAATTAAATAAATTCTGCCTTAATTAAAATCTGTTTGATTAATCAGAAATGTTCTATGGCTACATAGATTAGACTGTGCCCAGGCTTCCAAGAATAGCATCTCTTCTTCTCCCCATCCAGATTTCCTACTTTAGGACTATCTGTTTACACATACCCAGTCTATCCCATTACAACACTACATTCTCTCTCTGTCCAGGAAAGCAAGTTAGATATGAAACTGCAGCCAGATTAAATAACTAAGTCCCACCAGGGCTGTTAGTTTAGCTCCCTCTCTGCTGTTTACATTTCACTGCACTTGAAGTGCTAGGCTGTGTCAGTCTTCAATGGCTTTAGATTTAAATCTTAGGTTTGGTTCTTAGGTCAAAGTCTCCAAGCTAGATAGATGTGCATGTATTTAAACACTCAATACTGTTTGTGGCCTTCACTGAACCTATGGATTTTCTCATAGTTTCTCTTGCTATGTCTTTGTACAGATTCCATCTCAACATGCATACTGACGTCACTGTCATCGATGGAGAGAGAACCCAGGACCTTCAGACCTGTGATCTTCAGTTTAGAAATTGCTATCTTAGTTCTATTGTAAAGAGGCCACACATAGCGCTGAAGTGACAAGGCTTCTCTAATAACTTCTTGACCTCATGTACGTACAGTATTTCCAATAATTACATGACACGTAAGCTTTTATAGTGCAGAAATGAAAAATATACACACAGACTATTGCATCAATCACCCTAATGGGTGAAGAAATTAATCGATACCACTGGAATTCAAGAACTGCAAAAACTGCTGCAATATTATAAACATTTTTAAAATTATAAACTATAATTATGTTCATGTCAATAAGCATAAGTCATCTGGCAGTCACCACTGATTTTGTCCATTACTCCCACAAGCTCCTTTGTTCTTTCTTCTATGCCATCTCATGCATAAAACACCCTGCTCAAACTATTATTGTTAGTGATTTATTTATGGTAGTAGGTTCTTTTCAATCAAGTAGGGACGGCCCTGCCCCTAGGAGCTCACAGTCTAAGGAGACAATGGGGTTAGAGGAAGAGGAGCAACCAACAGCTATTTCTCTTTACCAATAGCTGAGCAGCTATTAGCGGATGGGAAATTAATTCTACATTTCCTCTTATGTGACCATTTCTACTCCGGAGCCCTAAAAGGATTACCAAAGGCCCATTTGGTAATAAATATACAACAATTTGTGATATTTGGTTACTAATTGCATCCCAATACTCTCTAATGACTGGACACATCCACTATACATACAGAAAATCTCCTCTTTCACCACAATTCCTCCAGCATTTAGTCCCATTAAATCTATCTATATTTTTTAACCTGACTGGCGTGAGGTACCATTGATGTAGTATCTTAAAAAAAAATTATTTTATTGTGCTGCAGACTGAGGTTGCTGGTCCTCTTTTCCACATGAAAGCCCATTCCTCTGGTGTAATCTGTCGAGCCACATCCTTTTCCCAGCGTTTCAGACATGGACATTTTTTTATTTTTTTTTTTTGGTTAGGAGAGTTGTGTACAAAGACTGATATCAATTAGTTATAATTTTTGTCTCCTGACAATACACATAGCTTCTATTAAAGTTAGCTTTTAATATAAAAAAGGTTTTCTAGAAAGTTGAGAAACAATGTCTAACCTGAAAGTACTGGTACCAGGAAAGAGTGTGTCAGTTAAACTTGGTTTTGATCTCTAAATAAATTAGACAATTTCTTTACTAAATTGCTGGCCAACTGTGTGTATTCCATGGCTCTCCCAACCTTTGAAGCTTTCTAGTTCACAATTTGGGTTAAGATCTGGATTATTTGCAATGGGTGTCATTGGTGAGGGGGGAAAAATGTATCTTATTTCTAGTTCTAACCCAAACCTACAGAGTAGCATTTGCTAAAGGAGGTGTTTACATTTCTGGAGGGCATGCTTTTTTTGTTGTTTGTTTTTTTTGTTAATCCACGGTAGTAGCCTTGCAGTGTTTACAATTTTCTTGTTCAATTTTCTTGTTCAATAAAGTCCCAGTGGTTGGCTGGGTTAGAGCACCTCCAATTCACTACTACTTTGAGCTGGCTGGCTTAATAATATCCTAGAATACTTAGGCATGGTTTACACTGGGGTGTGTGTGGGGAGGACTGATCTAAATTACGCAATTTCAGCTACGTGAATAATGTAGCTGAAGTTGATGTACTTAGACCTACTGTACTGTAAAGTTCTATAACTTTAATAGAAGCTATGTGTATTGTCAGGAGACAAAAATTATAACTAATTGATATCAGTCTTTGTACACAACTCTCCTAACCAAAAAAAAAAAAAAAAAAAAAGGGCTCCGGAGTCTTCACTGCAGTGAGTCAACTGCTGCCACTCCCTCGTTGACTCTGCCTGCACCTCTCACGGCAGTGGAGTACAGGAGTTGATGGGAGAGCGCTCAGGGGTCAATTTATCGTGTCTAGACTAGACGCGATAAATCGACCCCCAGATCCCTTTATGCAGTACTCCTTCCTAGGCATCATTTTCCATTTTGCATGTGTGCAACTGTTTTGATCCTTCCTAAGTGGACTACTTTGCATTTGTCCTTATTAAATTTTATCCTATTTACTTCAGACCATTTCTCCAGTTTATCCAGATCATTTTGAATTTTAATCCTATCCTCCAAAACACTTGCAACCCCTCCCAGCTTGGTATCGTCTGCAAACTTTATAAGTGTACTCTCTATGCCATTATTTAAATCATTGATAAAGATATTGAACAGAACAGGACCCAGAACTGATCCCTGCGGGACCCCACTCAATATGCCCTTCCGGCTTGACTGTGAACCACTGATAACTATTCTCTGAGAATGGTTTTCCAACCAGTTATGCACCCACCATATAGTAGCTCCATCTAAGTTGTATTTCCCTAGTATGTTAATGAGAAGGTCATATGAGACAGTATCAAAAGCCTTATTAAAGTCAAGATATACCACGTCTACCATTCCCCCTGCCCCCATCCACAAGGCTTATTACCCTGTCAAACAGCTAAAGAATCACAGTAATTTCAAATTTTTCAGTAAGCTAAATAGTTACTCTCAATGGCTCTTCCTTTTAAAGTAATGTCTTTGAATGTGAAAGGGCTAAATAATCATAGTGGATCACAAGCTAAATATGAGTCAAAAGTGTAACACTGTTGCAAAAAAAAGTGAACATCCTTCTGGGATGTATTAACAGGAACATTGTAAGCAAGACACAAGAAATAATTCTTCCACTCTACTACACACTCATAAGGCCTCAGCTGGAGTATTGTGTCCAGTTCTGGGGACCACATTTCAGGAAAGATGTGGACAAATTGGAGGAAGTCCAGAGAAGAGCAACAAACATGATTAAAGGTCTAGAAAACAGGACCTATGGGGGAAGATTGAAAACACTGGGTTTGCTTAGTCTGGAGAAGAGAAGACTGACGGGGGACATGATAACAGTTTTCAAGTACATAAAAGGTTGTTATATGGATAAGGGCAAAAAATTGTTCTTCTTAACCTCTGAGAATAGGACAAAAGCAATGGGCTTAAATTGCAGCAAGATAGGTTTAGGTTGGACATTGGGAAAAACTTCCTGTCAGGGTAGTTAAGCATTAGAATAAATTGCCTAGGGAGTTTGTGGAATCTCCATCCCTGAATATTTTTAAGAGCAGATTAGACAAATAGTTCTCAGGGTTGATCTAGATAATACTTAGGCCTAACTAGAGTGCAGGGGACTGGACTAGAAGACCTCTCAAGGTCCCTTCCAGTCCTACAAGTTTATGAACCTTTTCTTTCTAATTATGTTGCATTCATGATTGTGTGCCTGAATACAGCTTTGTGTCTGTTTGTAAACCTCCATCTATTTCTTATATTAATCCCCTTCCCAGCCTCCTCAGTTCCCGCCCCTCCTGCATTCCCCTTACTCTAAATCCACAAATGAAGTACCACTTTAACATATAAAACAGTCCCCAAATGACTGTGCTTTGTTAAACCATAAGGCTAACAGAAGACAGATATTATTGATCATCCCAAATAAAGCAAATGTCATACTATTTTCTTGATAACAATAACATAGTTACTGTTCAGCTGTTCATTCCTGATGACTCCCGAGAAGTCCCTTTAGATTACTCCTCAGGTATCTGAGTTCCCTTATTCACTTCACTTCTGCCATTGCCATTTATTATATAATCTCTCTTTTTCTTTTTCTTTTTCTTCTTCTTTTTTTCCTTTTTCATCATTTTTTAAATTTTTTTTTTAGTTTATCTCTAGTTAGTTACCTTTGTTGGTTTTTTTTATGTCTGTTTCTTTTTTTTTTTCTCACAGCAGCAAGGGTTGTATTTTTTTTTTCTTTTTTTAGTTTCTTACTAATATTACTGGAATGAGAATTGAAATGGGAATAAATGGGAATCCCCTCATTTCCTAGCTTCTCTTCAATTTTTTTTTATTAGGGAAGAGAGATCATGGAATAGCCTTTATTATAGCCTTTGAGTATGAAACTCTTTCTGCTCTCTAATTTTTTTTTTTAATTTTTTTTTTTTCTGCTATTTTTTTTTTTATATTAGTATTTTATTATTATTATGAGGCCCAGGCAGGGGGAGCAGTACCCTGTGTGCTCTCTCCACTTTTACCTCTCCCAGAGAAAAGAGATATAACATAACAACAACTACAGTTTCTACATACAGATTAACAGATTGGTCTTCCTCTGTTTTTTTCTTCCACACCCTTCTTCTTGTTTTGTTCCTTCCTGATCTGTTTTTTTATCTTCCTCTCTTTTCCTCTCTCTCTCTCTCTCTCTCTCTCTCTTCCTGGTTCTTCTGTTTGCTGTTCTCTTCACTTTTTTTTTTTTCTAGTGGGGGTCACTGGTGGGGTAATGAGTAATAATGTAAGCAACGCTTGTAGCTGAAATATCATCATGTAGCTGATGTCTGCACTCACACTCACCATGGTGTGCTCACTGCGTTGCTGCGCTGCCCCTGCCTCTCACTCCCCTGTGCCTCTGCCTGTGAGTCAGAGAGTCAACGAGAGGAGTGAGAGAGCTGAGGGGTTGATTTATGATATCTAGACTAGAATCGATCAATCGGCCCCGCTGGCCTTTAGGCCCATCCATGCCCAGTACAGCAGTTAGCCTTGACCCCAGTGACTTGCAGTTCCTTCTTCCACTTTAGCAACTTTATTCTTCTTTGCAAGATCAGAAGATCATGCATCAGAGATCATCTCATTTAAACTCAGACTCATCTTGCGCTGCATTTTTCTTTTTTTTCAGCTTTTTTTCTTCTTCTAATTTTCTGCATGAGTGAGTTCACTTGGAGTCTGAGATGATTCTGAGTTATTTCTCCATGCTGAGTAGTGAGAAGTTTTTTATCTTTTATTCCTTTTTAATTTTTTAGATTCCATCCTCTGCAACTGTATGGTCTCTTTTTTTTAGTTTTTTTGTTTTGGTTGTTTTGGTTTTGGGAGAGGGGGGTTCTCCTCTTTGCTGCTTTCAAAGCCCAGGCTAGAGAGGGCCATGTTTGGCTCCTTCTGGTCTGATCTCCTTTCTCCATATTTTCTATGATTTTACCCAAATTGATAAATTATAATTAATATAAAAAGTAAAATTAAATTTTATAAAATATTTAAATAAATAATATTAAAAAATATAAAATTGAAATATATGATTATGTGTGTATATTTATATATATATATATATATATATATATATATATATATATATAATATATATATATATATATACACACACACACATAGTATCCACATCTCAATCTTTCTTTCTTTCTTGAGATCTTCTTTCAATAATGACATTATGCAGCTATGAGTTGCTCCAGGACTCTCTGTGTTTTATACATCTTTCCTGTGTTATCAGATCTCTTCTTGTTTTAGTTATCAGACTACCTTCTACAGTTCAGAGAGATCTATTTTCTAAACCATTCAGTATTTTATATACTTTTTTTTCATCTTCTCTCTTTTCAATCTCTTTCTTTTCCCACTTCTTAATATGTTTGGCCCACTCAAACCACCTGCATTTGCATTTCCATTTTTTCAATTGATTGTTTTTTATGCCAAGCAAAGTTTTTCCAGTGTAGTTTGTAGTGCTAATGGGTGTCAGTATAATGGGGGGGGATTACTACTACTAAAGTAGTAATAAATAATAAGATTACTGAATAAAAAATTCTACTTTTTTAAATCACTTATTAAATTGTGATCTTAAAATTTAAGGAATCACTTCACAGCAATTACATATACATAAAATTTTTTATATCATACATTTCCACACATTCCCACAAAATGCTTTGTTATTTAATATTATGTAGGACAACTCAAATTGACATATTAAAAAATTAAGTTTAAAGTTCAAAATTAATTTAAATAAAATTAATGCAAAAAAATTAAAAAAAAAATTATTAACAAAAAAAAAATAAAAAAAAAAAAAAAAAAAAAAATATAAAGATTTTTTTTCAATTTTTACTCCAAACACAAATAATTCATTCATTTATTTAGGAGCAAATTCAATTTTATCAGTGATCATATTTTCCTAAGAAAGGTTGAAGTTGCAGGAGCTGTCAGAGGCCTGTATCCCGAGAAAGGGAAAACGGTCCTTAGGTAGCAGTTTTAGACCGAGCTGGATGAGCAAGCGTCTCAGAGGGGTGATTAAGAAAAAACAGAAAGCGTACAAGGAGTGGAAGATGGGAGGGATCAGCAAAGAAACCTACCTTATTGAGGTCAGAGGGTGTAGGGATGCAGTGAGAAAGGCCAAAAGCCGGGTAGAGATGGACCTTGCGAAGGGAATTAAAACCAATAGTAAAAGGTTTTTTAGCCATATAAATAGGAAGAAAACCAAGAAAGAAGAAGTGGGACCGCTTAAAACTGTAAACGGAGTGGAGATTAAGGATAAGCTAGGCATGGCACAATATCTAAACGAATATTTTGCCTCGGTCTTTAATGAGGCTAATGAAGGGCTTAGGAATAGTGGCAGAGTGACTGATGGGAATGAAGGTGCGGGGTTGGAAATTACAGTATCCGAGGTAGAAGCCAAACTAGAACAGCTTAACGGTAGTAAATCCGACGGCCCGGATAATCTTCATCCTAGAATATTAAAGGAATTGGCGAGTGAAATTGCAAGCCCGTTAGCGATAATTTTTAACGAATCTCTAAACTCGGGGGTTGTACCGTTTGACTGGAGATTAGCTAATATAGTTCCTATTTTCAAGAAGGGGAAAAAAAGTGACCCGGGTAACTACAGGCCTGTTAGTTTAACATCTGTAGTATGTAAAGTCATGGAAAAAATATTAAAGGAGAGAGTAGTTACGGACCTTGAGGTCAATGGCAATTGGGACAAATTACAACATGGTTTTACGAAAGGTAGATCGTGCCAAACCAACCTGATCTCCTTCTTTGAGAAAGTAACAGATTTTTTAGACAAGGGAAATGCGGTGGATCTAATATATCTTGATTTCAGTAAGGCATTTGATACGGTACCGCATGAAGAATTACTGGTTAAATTGGAAAAGATGGGGATCGAAATGAAAATCCAGAGGTGGATAAGGAACTGGTTAAAGGGGAGACTGCAGCAGGTCGTATTGAAAGGTGATCTGTCGGGTTGGAGGGAGGTTACCAGTGGAGTTCCTCAAGGTTCGGTTTTGGGTCCGATCTTATTCAATCTATTTATCACTGACCTCAGAACCAAAAGTAGGAGTGGGCTGATAAAGTTTGCGGATGACACGAAGTTGGGAGGTATTGCCAATTCGGAGAAGGATCGGGATATCCTCCAGGGAGATTTGGATGACCTTGTAAACTGGAGTATTAGTAATAGGATGAAATTCAATAGTGAGAAGTGTAAGGTTATGCATTTAGGGATGACTAACAGGAATTTTAGTTATAAGCTGGGGACGCACCAGTTGGAAGTAACGGAAGAGGAGAAGGACCTCGGAGTCCTGGTTGATCGCAGGATGACTATGAGTCGGCAATGTGATGTGGCCGTTAAAAAAGCTAATGCGGTCTGGGGATGCATTAGGCGAGGTATTTCTAGTAGAGATAAGGAGGTGCTAGTCCCATTATACAAGGCATTGGTGAGACCTCATTTGGAGTACTGTGTGCAGTTTTGGTCTCCCATGTTTAAGAAGGATGAATTCAAACTGGAACGGGTACAAAGAAGGGCCACTAGAATGATCTGAGGAATGGAAAGCCTGTCGTATGAAAGGAGACTTGAGGAGCTCGGTTTGTTTTCCTTAACCAAAAGAAGGTTGAGAGTAGATATGATTGCTCTCTTTAAATATATCAGAGGGATAAATACCAGGGAGGGAGAGGAATTATTTCAGCTCAGTACTAATGTGGACACGAGAACAAATGGATATAAATTGGCAGTCGGGAAGTTTAGGCTTGAAATTAGACAAAGGTTTCTAACCATCAGGGGAGTGAAATTCTGGAACAGCCTACCGAGGGAAACAGTGGGGCGAAGGACCTCTCTGGCTTTAAGATTAAGCTTGATAAGTTTATGGAGGGAATGGTTTGATAGGATAACGTGATTTAGTCAATAGGTCAATAACGTGCGACCACTGGTAATTAGTACCGAGGGTCAATGTTGGGTTATTGAAAGTCTTTTTCCTGAGTGTCTGGCTGGAGAGTCTTGCCCGCATGCTCGGGGTTCAGCTGATCGCCATATTTGGGGTCGGGAAGGAATTTTCCTCCAGGGTAGATTGGCAGTGGCCCTGGAGGTTTTTCGCCTTCCTCCGCAGCATGGGGCAGGGGTCGCTTGCTGGAGGATTATCTGCTACTTGAAGTCTTTAAATCAGGATTTGGGGACTTCAACAGCTGAGTCAAGGGAGAGAATTATTTCAGGAGTGGGTGGGTCAGCTTTTGTGGCCTGCATCTTGCGGGAGGTCAGACTAGATGATCATAATGGTCATTCTGATCTTAAGTTCTATGATTCTATGATTCTATGAACCCTTAGTCATGTTATGGACCTCACATGATTCAAAGCAAATGCATAATTTGAGGAGCATAAACAAACAAACCACCTTAAACCCTAATCTAACAATCCTTGTACATCCCAAACTCTCACTGAATTCAGTGGGAGGTTTGGACGTACCAGGAATGCAGAACAGGCGATGTGCAAGTTAAATACATATAGGACCCAATCCTACATCCATTTCTCAGAGTCGAGGCCCAGTCCTAATGTTCTTTCTCAAGTAAGGCTTTCATTTAGTGCAATCAGTGTGGTGTCTGAGTGAGAGCTGCAGGATCAAGCTCATAACATCATATCCACCCAAAAAAATTATGGGGCATCAGGCTAAGGAGTAATCCAAAGGCAGGAAAAAAACCAAACGTGAGACATTTTAGTTAGTTATATTTTATCATCACTTTAGCGAGGACCATGTTATTCATTCACAGAGAAAAATATCCAGGTAGGGAGAAAAGAACCATTGAAATGATTTCAACTTTACATTTCTTTAGATTGCTTACTGCAAGAAATTATGTCATGTTTAAATTACTGATTATTACACTTTATTTTCTTTAAACTAAGAAAATTGTTCATTAAAGTGACATTCTTCAAAGGAAAAACTGTAAAATAGTTTAGTTTCTAAAAAAGCCAGCTAAAACCATTCACATTACTATGAAAGGATGTTTTTCTATTTCTAAATAATAAATCATTTCCCTGGAACCGAACAATGTAATTTTGTTAATTAAAGATGCCAACTTTTTCAGACTTGGGTGGCTAAAATGAGGCACCTACACTTGTAAGTGGGTTAATTATTTCAGAGCTCCTGAGCTCCTGCTAAAGGCTATAGGAGTTCAGAGTGTTCTGCACTTTTGAAATACAGACCACTTATTTAAGTGATTGACATTAAGAACACCAATCTGAAAATTTTGGCTGCAGATTTAATAGCAAAAACTTTATTTTAAAACTAAAACCATTCTGTTTCAATAGGGATTTCCACAACACATAATACAATAAAACTAATTATCAGCATTATAAAAATATTTAACTTCTATATTTTGTTGCTTATGTAGGGCTGTAGATAAAATATAGAAGTAGACAAATAATCTGACTTCAAGGTAAATAATGCATCACTAGACTGTTTTAAAATGTTTTAGTAGATAAGAAAATCTGAAAAAGAGTAGTAATATTATGATTACTTGGTAATTCTGTTTTTTCCAGATATTAGTAATTTCTACCCACATTTGATGGCAATGTCAGATTTTAATCTGCCAAATACATATAAAGTCATAGACAAAAAACAAACAACACCACTGCTCCTCAAGTAACAGTTTGTAAAGTAGAAAATTACATAGGCTATTGCATTAGCAATAAATGCCAGCACTGTGATATTGCAATAGTCATTTGTATCCTCAAGTGAAACTTATAATTTAGGCACTGCAAGTTAACTTTTATCGGTTGAAAATCATTTCTCCATATACCACTAAAATGGTATTTTATGACACCAGTGCCTACAATAAAGATGTAACAAAAATTAAGATGACCATATAACAAGGCACAATACCTTTTGCAAGGATCATTCCTAATAGGTAATGATATACTGCCATTTATAACTAACCAGGAGTGAAATCCTGGTCCCACTGAAGTCAGTGAGAATTTTCCATTGACTTCAATAGAGCCAGGATTTCACGTTAGAACCATAGAAAAATGTACTCAGTCTGGCACTTGTTATAGGAATATTATTCATTCTTTCAACTCCTGCAATAAAACAAACTTTATACTTAAATTATCAAGATAAATCCTTAAGCATCCACCCAATTCACTGGAAACATGGTTTTCTACGTTCTTAAAAATACAGCAAATATATAACAAACCATAATGTTGGCAAAGTCTGTTTTCTTTACATACTTTGCCACATGATGTAATAAACCTACACTTTCAACACTTACAGTGTTCAGCATAAAATTTAGTAACAAAACCACCCTAATATAACTATTCCAAGTACAAATTTAAAAGATGCCCTTCTTATTAATGGAAAATCATACAATTTCAAGAAAGTATCATGGAAACAGCATTCTACTGCTTAGTTAAACTCTAAATAACTGAATAAACAATAATAGTAATTCATAAATTGGCAACTGTATAGCAAAATCAGATATAATACTATACCTTTGAGTTTAGAATAATCATGGACAAAAACAAACAAAGGGAGACAGAGAACCAGATGAAGTGTGGACAAGTTTCTCTGACATCATCCTCCAAGTTAAACGGAGGGGACAGGAATCTGTTTAGCTGAAGTGCTGTCATAATCTCGCACCAAGTCATTAGTGGTATGATAATGCATGGCAATATAGGATTTGGCAAATCCAAAAGTAGACTTTACTGGCTGTAAGCTATTTGGGGTGCTCACTTCCTGGGAAGGGCTGCTGTTATAGATGCTGTAATAAGGTTCAATGCGGGTATTCATGGGGGTTGAGCTGCTCTGTGCGTAGTGCTGATGTCCAACAGAAGCCTTGGGACTCAACACACTTTCCTTAGAATGACTAGGACCACAAGCTTGATCCACAAACTTTTTCTGAGGTTTTGGAGACAACATGTATGCCGAATTGGTTTCATGATGGGATGACTTGTTTCTGTTTACTTCCAAGCTCCCTTTGCCCATGGCTCGAAGCCTTGTCTTCTGCTTGCAGCAGAAAAAACCAAGGGCTAAATATTGGAGACACCAAAGGACTCTCCTCCTAAGTCCAGCACTGTTCCGGGAATATATAAAAGGATTTAATCCAGATTTGAAAAAAATGAGGGTAAATCCACACAACTCGAACTGGTAGAGGATGAAACCACCATTACTGGACAGCACATCCTGCACCAAGAAGATCCCCAGGGGGAGACAGCAAACTAAGACAGAGAGGACAATGACCACACATGTCACCACTGCTTTGGAGTCTTTAGCTGTGGACAAATTGACTGCAGACACCAGTTGGAGTCTGGTGGCTGCTGGAGCTGGCAGCTGGCTGAGATTCTTACTGTAGCCATGGGTCTGGACATGCTGCAACTTGTTGTAGTTCTGGTTCATGTACAAAGCAGGCACAGCACACTGCACCCCATCCACCCCTCCTGAAGCAGGAGGTCCAATGAAAGGCTGGGGTCTGGAGGCATCTACTGTGATGATGGGGGGACATTTCCTCACTTGGGCATTTTTCCTCAGTGCCTGGGCTATCATGATATAGGAGACTGAGACCACAGCTACACAGCAAATGAAATCACTCACATACAAGTAGAGGATGATCTTCCCTTCGCCACTGATCAGGCTGGACATGGGGAGGCAGAGGCGGGATTTACGGGTTCTCAGGGTGGCCAAGGTAGCCAGGGTGAAGCTGGTGGCCCACAAGAGCAAGGTGAGCAGGAGAGTGCAAGGGAAGGAGGCCGTTCGGTTGGGCTGCTTCCCCAGCACCATCCGCAGCCGGTGCAGGGCAATCACAGCCACTGTCTTGAGAGACATGATGATGAAGCCAGAGCTGGTGAGGTGGAAAGTGAAGCAGAAAGCATCAGGAACACCATTCACAGAGTTGAAAAACAGGACGAAGGCAAACATGGGGGCAGTTACCCCACAAATGAAGAGGTCGCAGAAGGACAAGTTGAGGATCATAAAGTCAAAGTTAGTCCTGAATTTCCTGAAGGCTGGGTCGAAGAAGGACAAGAAGACAATAAGGTTGCCATAGGACCCCAGGCAGAAGATGATGGCCAGCAGAAAGGTGCAGGTGACCAGTGTAGCTGTGTGGATGATCTCCTGGAGATCCCCCTGGAAAGAGGAAGAGGTGGAATTCCCACTGGGAGAGTGCAGCAGCTGTAGCGAGGTGTTGAAAGGATCCAGGCGCCTTTGGTCGGCCCAGTCCTGCAGCCTGTCTGTCAGGTTCATCTTCACAAAAATAAACACACTGCCACCCCCAAAAGGGGAGTCCAGTGTCTCAACTCTGAGGTTTGGGGCAAGGTGAGTCCATGGTGGATGAAGCCTGTACACACCTCCACCCAAAGAAAAAAACGTCAGAGCACAGAGATTAGCCCACAACAGAGCATGAGTCACTGCATGGCAGATGTTAGGAATGAGAGGGACCTAACACACCTCATCCCCTAGGGGGATGAGGCAGGGCTCGTCCCTAAAGTACAGGAGCCCTCCCAGTCAATAAGGCATTTACAGAGATGGGACCGGGCCAGAGAGAGACCCCAGTCCCTGCACGCAGGGCAGACCTCCCCCGCTTGGTAAAAGAAGGCAAAGGCCCCAGTCAGAGGGCTCCTCCCCCCACCCCACAGGCTCCTTGGTGAACAGGGCCATGCCCCCCCCCCCCCGCTCCTGCAGAGCGGGTACAGACCCGGAGCCGCTGGGGCGGGGGCAGCGCTGCCCCGCTTGCCCCCCTCCCGCCCGCACGCCCCCGGCAAAGGGAGTCGCTGAGCCTAGGGGGGCGCCGGGGCCGCCAGAGGGGCCGGCGCGCCCGGCTCCGGGCGGGGGGCCCCGGACTCCCCAGCCGGGCCCAGGCGGGAGCAGCCGGCAGGATGCACGCAGGGCCCCTGGCGCCCGGCCCCGGCGCTCCCTGCTCCGCAGGTGCCAGCACCGCTGTGCGCGCCCCCCCGGCCCAGGTGTTTTCGCCTCCCAGATGTGAGCGCCCCGCCGGGCGCCGCCATCCGGGCAGCCAGGCGCGGGGACTCGGGCCGGTTAGTCCGCCCCCGCGGAGCCCCCTTACCTCGCTGCTTGCGGCGGCTCTGCCCTGGCTGCTGCGGCGGCGCCGGCCTGGCCCCGGGCGGCCCGGCTCTCTGGCCAGCGCGGGGCGGGAGCCTTCCCCGGCTGGGCTGGGGGACAGGCGGCTGCTGAAGTCATCGCCGACGTGCGGGAGCGGATCAATCCCCTCACTGCCACCTGCAGCCAGAGCCTGGCCGCGCGTTGCACCCCAGGGCACGCACACACTGCATCCCCATCGCACACTGCAATGCACAACTGCACCACAACCACACACTGCATCCCCACCACTTACTGCATCCCCATCGCACCCTGCAATGCACAATGCACCACAACCACACACTGCACCCCCACTACATTCTGCAATGCTCAACTGCACCTTGCAATGCACAACTGCACCACAACCACATACTGCATCCCCGCTGCACACTGCAATGCACAACTGCACCATGACCACACACTGCATCCTCACTGCAAATGCTCAACTGCACCACACCATACACTGCACCCCCCATTGCACATTGCAATGCTCAACCACACCACGACCACACACTGCATCCTCATTGCACTTTGCAATGCACAACTGCACCACAACCACATACTGCACTCACACTGCACCACAAACACATATTGTACAGAGGGAAGGATATCTCAGTGGTTTGAGCATTAGCCTCCTAAACCCAGGGTTGTGAGTTCAATCCTTGAGGGGGCCACTGAAGGATATAGGGCAAAAATCAGTACTTGGTCTACTAGTGAAGGCAGGGGGCTGGACTCAATGACCTTTCAAGGTCTCTTCCAGTTCTAGGAGATAGGATATCTCCATTAATTTATATATATATTTTTACCCCACTGCACCACAACCACATACTGCATCCACGCTACACCACAACCACACACTTCACCCCAACATACACTGCAATGCACACCTTGTACAACAACCACACACTGTACCCCACCGCATACTGCAATATACACTGCGCCACAACCACACTCCGCACCCACACTGCACCCCTACTACACCGCAGTGCACCACACATTGCAACACACCCGCACAGTGCAACATCACCACACATTGCAATTCACACTGTACCACAATTATACACTGCACCCCTCTGGCATGAGCAAACGTACTGCAACACACATACTGCACCAGCACCGCACACTGATAATGCACCACTACGACATGCATAGTGCACCATCACTATATGCTGCACCACTACTGCACACACATTGCAACACAACTGTGTGCACACATGCATGCATACTGCACCCCACAACTGTACCTGCACATATGCATACTGCACCACAACAGTGCACACATTGTAACACAACCACACATTGCAACACCACAGCACACACTGGTACACACAGTGTGGCAACCACACACAGATCTACAAATGCAGCAACCCCGCCTCACAGAGCCACACAGACGTACGCTGCCATATACAGAAAGACAACCACACACAGCCCCATCACCCCACAACACAGCCCTGCAACCCTGTAATACGAGAGAGGCACTGTCACAAGACACTGTAACATAACCATACAACACACAATTACACAGAAACATGAGAAAGGCAGCAGCATCACACATGACTACCACACATAGCAGCACAACATACAAATAGCAACACAGAAGACGCACTACTACCACACACACAAACACACAACAAAACACATCTCCAGACCACACAGTGTGTGACAGCAACACACACACACTGCTGGTGACATAGCAATGCATAAAATGCTACAGCAACAAAGTCTTAGAGCCACACACTGCGTCAGAGTCACAGCAGCACTCCCTATGGCTGCCTCCAGACTGGCAATTTTGGGGAAAAGTGTCCCTGTCCTGTGGATAGTGAGCTCTGTGTACTGACACTGTCTCCTTGTTACATGGCTGTACAGCGGCCAAGCAACAAGGGGCCCCAACCCTGGATTGGGAATCCTAGGTGTTACTGTCATACAAAATAAAATAACAACAACAGTGGGAATGCTAGTGTAGGTTGCCTGCTACCATTGGAAGCACACAGCCATGTAATCCTGCAGCTCTAGGTGCCATAGCGTTAAAAACGGGCCAGATGACGCTATGGATTCCACTGCTGCTACCAACCAGTGAAGAGCTCCGGTCTGAATTTTGTCAGTATAGATTCAGCCCTAGCGTAGCCAGGACAAAAGTGTCTTTGCAGTGTTGCCAACTCTGGTGTTGTCTTTTTTTCCAGAGTGATGGGATTTTTCTTAGAACTGGGCTAGTCTTGTGACGAGGCAAGACACTCCAGCCCTCTAGCAAATCTGAGCCGGAGTGGCTGCCCATTCCACTTGCTGGGAAAACCAGAGTTATGGAAGGCAGAGCAGTCTCTCCCCCTTCCCCATTTGAAGCCATTCACAAAGGGGTGGGAGGGGGGAAAGAAGGGAGCAAAAGAGTCCGGCAGCTCAGGACAGCTCCATTTCCTCCTGCCCCCCCACCCATCCTGTGAGCAATACAGATGGGATGGTGCCCCCCTCTCCATCCCTCTGCAGATAGGCACAGGGGGTGAAGAGCCCCATGGAGGTCCCCCCCCATTCTGGAAAGGGGAGATGGGACCCAACTTGCAGCCCCTCCCCCAGCCATGGAGAGGAAGATGAAGAACCCTAGGAGGAGCAGAGGTGAGGCTGGGCAGGGGATGGGGTGAGAGCTCTGTCAGCAGAGGCCAAAATCCCCTTACCCAATATATCTGGCAGCGTGGGCAGCACTAATTGTCTCTCACACATGGGGTGGGCAGGAGTTGTTCAAAAATCAAAAGACAGACCAAAAAACCCACAATATAGTAATTTTAAAAAAAATCTCATAAATTCGGGGTCCAATCTCATGACTGTTTGGGGTCCAACTCTTGTGCTTGGCAATAGTGAACCTTGACACCTGGTTTCAGCACTGGTCAGCTTCCTAGTCTTGATATAGCTACCGTGTCCCAACAACTCGGTCGCACAGCAAGAATCCACGTGCTACAAATGGAAAGGGGGAAAAGACCTGTTAGGAATAGTACAACTGGCATCTGCTAGGGTGAGTGTCACACTGCAAAAGGGGCTTTTAGGGCTATTTCTGCAGAAAAAGGTTTGGTCTTAACCTGTGTTAGCTGAGTTGGGTTAAACTAGCGGTGAAGACACAGCAACTCGGCTTTTAACTCAGTTTAGCAGCTCAAGTTAAACCCAATGGGGCAGCTGCTAACCTGAGATAAAAGCTGAGTTGCTGTGTCCTTGCTGCTATTTGAACGCATGTTAGCTAACCCGAGTTAAGAATGCACCTCTTCTGCAGTGCAGACATACCCAAAGTGTCTGCCCAGGATGAGGCTCTGCTGCATGTTTGGTGTTTTAGCCTATAGCAGGGGGTGGCCAACCTGTGGCTTCGGAGCCACATGCGGCTCTTCAGAAGTTAATATGCGGCTCCTTGTATAGGCACCGACTCTCGGGCTGGAGCTACAGGCACCAACTTTCCAATGTGCCGGGGGGGGGGTGCTCACTGCTCAACCCCTGGCTCTGCCACAGGCCCTGCCCCCACTCCACCCCTTCCCCTGAGCCTGCAGTGCCCTCACTCCTCCACTCCCCCATCCCTCGCCTCCTGCACACCACAAAATAGCTGATCAGGAGCAGGGGCGGCTCTAGGTATTTTGCCATCCCAAGCACGGCAGGCAGGCTGCCTTTGGCGGCTTGCCTGTGGGAGGTCCCCGGTCCCGTGGATTCGGCGGCATGCCTGTGGGAGGTCCGTTGAAGCCGCGGGACCAGCAGACCCTCCGCAGGCAAGCCACCGAAGGCAGCCTGCCTGCCGCCCTCGCGATGCCCAGCAGAGCACCCCCCGCGATGCCCAGCAGAGCACCCCCCGCGGCTTGCTGCCCCAAGCACGCGCTTGGTGTGCTGGAGCCTGGAGCCGCCCCTGATCAGGAGGTGTGGGGAAGGAGGGGGAGGCGCTGAGTGGTGGGGCTGCTGTGGGTGGGAGGCGCTGGGAGCAGGGGCGGAGGGGAACTGATGGGGGGGCTGCTGACGTATTACTGTGGCTCTTTGGCAATGTACATTGGTAAATTCCAGCTCCTCCTCAGGCTCAGGTTGGCCACCCCTGGCCTATACGGGTGAACCTACTGGATACCTTCCCTCCAGCTAGGCTGAGTTGGAGGGAAAGGCATGGAAAGTGCTGTATTTTACTGTGGTCAATCTCCAGCCAGCGGAGGGCTCCATAATACAGGTGAACAGGAAAAAGAAATAACAGCCAGGGGTCAGAGGGCAGCAGGCTTAGGAGGATGCCAGCTAATCAGAGGCAGAGTGTGAGCTGGAGCAGCTGGCTAGCGGCTGTAGCCTCACAGCTGGGACATAGGTACCGGAACTAGGAATGCAGGGGGTGCTGCTGAGCCTCGTGACTTGAAGTGGTTTCCTTCATATACAGAGTTTACAATTTGGTTCAATGGCTCTCAGCACCTTCCCTATACAAATTGTCCAGCACCCCTGAGCTGAGAAGAGAGGCAAAGCTGGGACCGATAGGGGCAAGCTGGGTAGGGAAGCAACCTGTTGCTGGCAGTTGTAGTGGCAGCAGCATGCAAGCAGGAGGCATGGGATGGGCAGCAGGAGGAGGAGAGTGCAGAGCAGAGGTTCTCAAACTGGGGGTCTGGAGGTTATTACATGGGGGATCATGAGCTGTCAGCCTCCACCCCAAACCCCGCTTTGCTTCCAGCATTTTTAATGGTGTTAAATATATTTTAAAGTTTTTAATTTATAAGAGGGGTCGCACTCAGAGGCTTGCTATGTGAAAGGGGTCACCAATACAAAAGTTTGAGACCCACTGGTGTAGAGAGCCCCAATGAGACCCTGTTCCAGTTACAGCCCTGTACTGGGAGCTGGGCTGGGCTAGAAACCATGGGTTGATTTCTGTTGTAACCGTTGACATCACTGTGGTATTTACACTTCTTCCTTTTGCTAACCCAGCCAAGTAACCCCATTACTTATTTGAACTACTTGAATGTCAGTGGGGACCCTTGAGAGCTGGAACCTAGAGAGCCTGGTGCTCACAGTGCCTGCAGCACTTGCCTCTGGGCTCATGGTACACAGAGGAGTTAGCAGCCACCTAGAATGGAGCGGTGTGCACAGCACTCAGCGCAACCCCTTGCAGCAAAGTGGGTGGGCTACACTCTGTCCATTGCCATTACTATCTGCAAGTTTCTACATAGCATGATGCACTCTCTCTTCTTCCGGCCAGAGCTAAGCAGGTTTCCTGCTTGCTTTCTGACAGAAAATCTCCTGTTGTTTCTAACAGTCTGTGAGAACACTTCTCTAACATTCCTGTGTATTTTGGACACTGGAGTAAAAAAGTCTCTTTCCCTTTCAATCTCATCTCTGTCACTTTGCTCAGTTGTTCCCCTCCAGACCTGTACTGTATTGGTTTCCCCCAGTTTCCATCTCTAGTTTGTGTTCACTGATTGTCAGGCTGACCATATTTTCCCAAAGGGAAAATGGGACACAGTGCGGGGCTGGCCTGAGCCCCCTCTTCTCGGCCCAGGCCCGAGTCCAAGCCGCTCTCCTGAGCTCTCCCTCCTGTGTGGGGCTGGCCTGGCCCATTCTGCTCTCCAGAGCTCTCCCTCCCACGTGAAGTTGGCATTGCCAATTGCCCCTCCACGTCTTCCTCTGCACCCCACTTTTTGACAAAACTGTGCATTGGTCCGGTTTGCTCTTGTAACTGATGATCAGTTGGCCAGCGCAAACAGGACAAATGCCCAGTTTTGCAAAAAAAAGGTCAGGACAGCCAGCCGGGACAGAGCTTAAAAAAGGGAGTGTCCAGGACAAGATGGGATGTACAGTCATCCTACTGATCATGTACTTGGCAGTTCTAGCAGGGATCTGTAGTAACTTAGATGTTTGTTTTTGATCTTTTCTTCCCAGTGACTCATATATTGTTGTCTCCATATCAGCATCATAGCAACAGTCAAGCATTCAGCCTCACACAGAATGTCTACCTCAGCCCCCCACCCCTCACACACACACTGTCTCTGTCAAAGATCTCCCGGCTCACACAGAGGGCAGCTCCATAATTCAGGGCTGCCTGTGAGGTTTAATGAGGCATGTGCTATAGAATGCAATGCAGGCTGCATATCAGTTGCCAAGGAAACTCACAGGATGTACATCCTAGAAGTTTTCCTGTGGGGAAAGAGGAGACAGTTAAAGCAGCTTGGGGAAGTTTCGCTTGGAGTGAAATCAAAGTCCCAGACTCATCTGGAGAGTAAAATAATGGCTGGATATTTAGTTTGAAGGCTCGTTTGTCCCTGAGCAGTGGTCAGGCTGTGGGAGGACTGCTGAGCATACAACACAATAGCATCTACAGTTCTCAGGCTACATGTTGTGGGTAACAACAGAACCCTTATTTCTGATTGTAGTTAAGGTTGTGGTTCCTTAGCGCATGACTATTCACATTGATGGGCCAAAGTAACTGGCTAGTTGGGATTTTGGGTGTTACCACATGCACCAACTCATGAGCACTAAAAAGAGAGGAGAGACCCTCTGCTCGTTGTGTTAAAACAATTCTGCTGATGTTTTAAACCAGGATGAGGAGACAATACTGGGCATGCCTGACCTCAGAGCAGCACTTCCCTTTTCCCCTCTCTTTTCTTGGATCCTTAATGTAGGAACTGCTTTTCATAATGGGAGGATACTGTAACAAAGCAGCCTTTGGCGGGACACTACTGAGAGTATCAATTCAGGACAAATTGCTTAGAGCAGGGCAGTCACAGCCCAGGGCTGGGGGTCCTGTGCACACCAAACCAGCCAAACAGAGAGGACTCCGGTTTTACCCCACTGGCTAACCAGAAGTCATACAAGCAATTCCCTTAGACACTCCAGTTTCCCAGTACCACCACCAGCACCACTCCTTATGGGGATGAATGGTTATGAAAACCAATACCCCAGTAAAAGAAAAAAAGGTTCTCCTGATCCCAAAGGACCAAGCCCCAGAGCCAGGTCAATATACCAGTCAGATCTTACCCACAAATCACGCTGTTGCCAATCCTTTAGAATCTGAAATCTAAAGGTTTATTCATAGAAAGAAAGAAATATAGATGAGAGCTAAAATTGGTTAAAGGAATCAATTACATACAACAATGGCAAAGTTCCTGTTTCAGGCTCGTAGCAGTGATGGAATAAACTGTAGGCTCAAATCAAATCTCTGGAGTACATCCACAGATTGGATGGGTTGTTCAGTTCTTTGTTCAGAGCTTCAGTGTAGCAAAATTCCTCCAGAATAAGAAGCAGGATTGAAGACAAGATGTAGGGGATGCAGCTGCCTTTTATAGTCTTTTGCCATGCGGCCTGTGCTTCCTTTGTTTCAAACACAAACTGCCCAGCACATGGCTTGAAAGCCTCAGAGTTCTCTCCATAGGCATGTCCCTACATGTCTTGCTGAATCATAAGGTGTATCTGCCTTCTCTCAATGGGTCAATTGTATAACTGGTGGTCCTTAGTGGGCCATCAGTGCTGATACAAAACTGTCTGAGATGTCATCCAGAAGCACAGCACAAGTTTGAAATACAGACAGTATAGAGCCAATACTTATAACTTTAAATACAAAAATGATACACACATACAGATAGCATAATCATAACCAGCAAATCATAATCTTTTCATAGACACCTTACTTGACCTCCTTTGTAAAAGATTTGGTGCAACTATAGGACCTTGGTTGCAACAAGGATCTATACAGTCACAATTTATGTCAATAACATCACAGATACATTTTCCCAAATTGATTTTTAACCATTTCTCCTCCTTTTCTTGGGTCACTGAGCCCTAGACTCTAAGCAGGAAATTCAACAGGGTACCAGTAGATAAGGTATTGATACAACTTCCAAGGAGCTGAAGGGCTTCAGTCTTGTGCTTTCCAACACACAATGTAGCCTGCGAACTCTTGTTCTGGTGTGGCTCTATTCCGTGTTATTTTAGTCTGGTGTTTCCAACATACAAGTATCAGTTCTTATTGTATTTGCATGTGATGGTTGAATTCTACTTTCATGCCTGGCTCAATTTTCTTTTCCTGTTTGGTGTGTCTAGCACACATTTACTTTGTAAAGACCTATAAGAGTTTTATCTGTTTCACCCCAACTTGCAGAGACCAGTTCATTTACTAGAACAGTAATATAACATCTAATATTGTTTTCAAAGCACTGTACTCAGTATTATTAGAGCTCTACTGAGAAGGCTCCTCAGCCCTGTGTAAACAGTTAAAAAAGGATAATCTGGTAGCAATGAAAATGTAATTTATTTTGCTGTCTGTATAAAGAAGCACTAACCTGTGCTGTACAGCCATTTGATGGGCTAGCAATTAGAAGCAGGCTCTCAGACTCCCTCATTCTGAGATGGGAATAGAATAGCAAAGTTTGGGGCCAGGATTATCTGACATGTTGGATCCTGCCTTAATGCACCGTCCCACGTCCTCAAGTGCATACACTCTGGTATACAATCATGGACACACCCCAGAGCTGTTGAGAGAGAGAGAGAGAGAGAGAGAGAGAGAACTTCAGCCTCCAACCTCCCAACAGTTATTGCAGAAAGGGAGGCAAGCTGCTTGTTCCTTTCAAGCCTAGCGATCAGTTTCCATCAAGCTATATTTTCAGGGCTCTTGTGAGGAAAAAAGGCTAGAAATGTCCTCTCTTTAAAAAATGAAAACAGAAATTGTCTGTTATATTTCTAGCTGTTCTCACTCTGCTCCACGGCTATTCTCAGATACTCACATGCCTACACAAAGGTGTCCACTCAACACCTGAAACCACATCTACAAATCGAGATTGGACTTTTTTTTTTAAAGATATGCTCTAGGAATTATTTTGCAGAAGTTCTATTACCAGTGTTATACAAGAGGTCAGACAAGATGATCACAATTTGTCCCTTCTGGCCTGGGAATCTATGAATATTCAAATCCATTCACTGGTTCCCCCTGAATTTCCCCCACCCCCGTCAACATTATCAGAATGATCATGTCTCCGACTGTCACTTTCACCATCTTGTGAAGCAGTCAGGTTGCAAAGGCCATACATGTTCTCTCGTGTAGTCCATCAGTTTGACTATGATGTTTTCATGCTCTCCCTTTTTGTGGATTCTGGAGTGATTCTGAAGTCCAAAGTGTGATGCGTATGCTTGTGAGTAGATCGGGCAGACAAAGTCATTGGTGAGCATCTTGGTAGCTATTGCAGTGGTATGATGCTTTTCTCTTGCAGCTAACAATCAGTTATTTCTGTCCTGTTCAAAGGCTTGGAAAGCTCTGAGTGTTGTGTGTTGCCATGCTGATTTCTTTGACACAGCCGTCTCGAGATTGTCCAGTTTTATTGTATCAAAGTGTATGATGTTTTTGATGCTGTCCCTGTAGCGCTTTCTGGGGTGGCCTTGATTCCGATTTCCTTGTGCCAATTTTCCATAGAACATTTTTCTGAGGAATCAATGTCCAGGGAACCTAAAGATGTGTACAACCCAGTGTAGTTGGGCTTTTATCAGCATGGCCTCGATGCTTGTGGCATTTGACTTTTGGAGAACCTCATGGCTGGTAATTTTGTCTTGCCAGTGGATCCCCATAATGGCAGAGACTGCATGTGGAAGGCCTCTAGCTGTTCTAAAAAGTTTTAAAATACTTTCATCCCCATGTGTCAAGACCTGAAGAGAAAGTGTTGGAATGGGAACCAGCAGCAGCACATGGAATGCTAACTTCTCCATGAATCTGTTCCATTTTTTCAGATCAATAGTGAGAGGAAAGCCATCTTTTGAATGTCAGTGGGGCTTGTGGTCCCAAGTCACGTAAGTTATGTCTACACTTAGGGCGGCATGTAGAATACAGACACAGCATACCCAACTATCATGGATATAAATAGCAATGTAGCTGGGGGAGGCACTACTTAGTGAGTCCTGACACGCCTGAACCCTGTGGGTATGTAGCCTACACAGCTCTCTACACACCCAACCAGTGCCTCCCCTGTCTACACTGTTATTTTTAGCAGTATAGTGTCCCACTTCTGGAGTCTTGCCTCACTGCAGTGAAAGGCTCTAGAAGGGGAAGGCAATGGGGAAAGGCTTAAGCAGCCAGTGCCTTTCCCCGCTGCCTCCCCCTTGCCAGAACCTTTCACTACCACATGTAGCTACACACCACAGTGTGGATGCAACCTGCTTTTCACTGTGGTATGTAGCTACATGCACCCTACATGCCTCCACAAGTGTAGACACGGCCTTAGACACGTTTGAAAATAACAACCTCTCATCTTTAACAAAGAATCCATCTCTGCTCTGTGCAGTGTCTTGAGAAAGAGATGTACAAGCGGACTATTCGTGTGAGCAATCACTACTCAGCATGAATAAAGCTTACAAATTTGGGACCCTGATGTTTGTGAAGTGCTTTGAGACTCTCATATGGAAGGTGCTATAGGATTAACTAATTAAGATTATAATTATTAAATAATCAAGATCATAATGATTGTAATTCTATTGAATTAGAAGTGATTCTTTAGTCCTCCAGATTATGAGTCTAATAATTCTATTCTTTATTATAGTTTCAACCAATTTGCCTGGTACTGAAGTTTGGCTTTCTGGCCTTTAATTTCCAAGATCGCCTCTGGAGCCTTTTTAAAAAATCAGAGTTACATTAGCTATTCACCCAGTCATCTGGTACACCCCTGACCCTCTCCCACGCACCAACCCCTTGCCCCAGCTCTGATCCCCCTCCTGCCCCAGCCCGGAGACCCCTCCTGCACCCCGGGCTCCTCAATTCTGGCCTGTAGTGGGGCGGACTGCCCCACTCCCTGTGAGAGTGGGCTGCAGCAGGCCAGGGCGCCTGCGCAGACAGGACTTATTGTGAGCCAATCAGCAAGGGGCTTATTGTGAGCCAATCAGGGCCCAGTTTGGAGACAGCCAATCAGGGCTAGGCTCAGACATATATAAAGGCTGCTCAGGAAGGGCGAAGTCAGTCTGTCCCAGGCCTTTGACAGGGGAAGGTCAGTCTCCAAGGGAGGAGACCAGCACCACGGACAGCGCAGTGCTGGCCAGGCTCGGGGAGGCTAGGGAGCTTGAACCCATAGCCTGCCAGGCTGCAGGCCCTGAAGGGAAGGGCCTAGTGGGTGCAAGGGGCCGTAGGGGAAGCAGCCCAGGGAAACAGACAGCGGAAGGGGAGAGAAGGACAGCGAGGCTGACGCCAGAGGGTCCTTGGGCCGGGACCCAGAGTAGAGGGCGGGCCTGGGTCCCCCCCCTTCACTCCTTGCAGTGCACCCAGCCATTGGCCGTAGGGAGCGGCCATATTGCTACGCCAGATCCCTGACAAGAGGGATTTGACTCAGAGGGCGGTTGGACATAGTGATTGGGGTGTGGGACTGCTGATCACCGACCCCCGGAAGGGGGCGCAGATGGACTAAGGGGCACTGCCGGAGGGCAGTGGCCTCGAAGAGGACGCCGCCAAGCATGCAGCAACGCGGGTCCAAAGACAACAACAGAGGACAGAACGACGGACAGGACACCACCAGGAGGAGGCACTCCACTGGAAAGAGCTAATTCCCAGAGTCACCAGCAGGAGGTGCCGCAGGGGTGAGTCCTGACCCGTCTACATGGCCCCACCCCAAAGGCTGCACCCCCAGCCAGAGCCCGCACCCCAACCCCCAATTTTGTGAGCATTCATGGCCTCCCCATAAAATTTCCATACCCAGATGTGGCCCTCAGGCCAAAAAGTTTGCCCATCCCTGCTCTATTGACACCTCAATCTGGGACAGTTCCTCAGATTTGTCACCTAAAAAGAATGTCTCAAGTGTGGGAACCTCCCTCACATCTTCTTAAGTGAAGACTGATGCAAATAATTCACTTAGCTTCTATTCAATGGCCTTGTTTTCCTTGAGGGCTCTTTTAGCACCTGGATTATCCGGTGGACGCATTGGTTGTCTGGCTGGCTTCCCACTTCTGATATATTTAAACAAAATTTGCTGTTAGTTTTTGTGTCTTTTCCTAGTCGCTCTTCAAATTCTTTTTGTTCTGCTTAATTATTCTTTTACACTTGACTCGCCAGAGTTTATATTCCTTTGTATTTTCCTCAGTAGGATTTGACTTCCAATTGTTCAAAGATGTCTTTTTGTCTCTAATGGCCTCTTTTACCCTGCTGGGTTTTTTTTTTTTTGGTCCTGTAGGGGCTCAGTGCGGGGGCCCTCCCACTCGGGTCCTCAGGAGGCAACCCCGCCTCACTACATCACTGATACATCAGCTGCCATGGGGAATGAAGCGGTCTCCGCTTGCAGCTGGGGCCCAGACCTGTGCTCAGGCTGGGCAGGAAACAGTCAGTGGGCCTCAGCCCTGGATCAAGGCGGGGCAGCAAAGAGTCTGAGGCTCAGACTTCTGGCCTGTGGAAGGGGAGACTGCCACCCCCGGGTTGGGCTGGCCAGGGGGACGCAGGCCCACCCACTCCACTGTGTCCCGGCCCAGGGCCCTACCAGTGACAAAGTGCTTTGTCACTGGGTCAGTGGGGATCCACGCCACAACACGCTGACTCACCCTCTGTTAGTGTTGTGGCCAGACAGGGGTCTGCTACCCCAGCCCACTTCCACACTCCCCTTCTTGGTGTACCTGTTGTTTTTGAGGAGGGGTCGAGGATGACGGTGGCTTCCAGGACCATGAGCAAGTCTTTGGGGGTCTGGTCCATTGGTCGTCCAAACCAGTCATCTTCTCCTCTGGGGTCAGGTCTGACGATGGTCTGGGCTGTCCAGTCGTCTGCTTCCTCCAGGTCTGAATCAGCTAGCGGCCCCGGTGGCCCAGGCCAGTCCTCAGCTCCCTCATCACCCTCTGCTGCTTCCCAGCTTGGGAGGCAGCAGGAGGCGTCTGGTCTTTCCGGTGGTTGCCTCCCTACTGAGCTTTCTGGGCTGCCTTTTATACTTCCTGCCCATCCCTCCCACTTCCTGCGGGAGAGGCAACTAGGCCCTGGTTTCTCTCCCTAGGGTTCAGTGCAGGGGCCCTCCCACTCGGGTCCTCAGGAGGCCACTCCGCCTCACTACACCACCACCCCCCTTAAGTCCAGCTCCCGATCTTCGGGGCTGGGCTCGTGGCTTTCCCCTAGGCAGGACAGAAAGTCCGCATTAGCATTCTGTTTCCCCACCTGGTATCGGATAGTGAAGACATATTGCAGCAATGTGAGGTACCATCTCATCAGCTGAGCGTTGGTAGTTTTCATGGTACCCAACCACTTTAGGAGCTCATGATCGGTTATCAGAATGAAGGGTTTCCTGAAAGGGTAGTATCTGAGGGCCTCAATCACCCATTTGATGGTGAGGGCCTCCTTTTCTATAACCGCATAGAGGCATTCTCTGGGGAAGAGCTTCCGGCTAATGTAGAGGACAGGGTGCTCTTCCCCATCCACCTCCTGGAAAAAGACTGCCCATAGCCCCACCTCTGAAGCATCTGTCTTGACCAGGAACTCAGTCAAAATCAGGGCTGAATAGTACAGGTTCCCGACACAGGCTCTCCTTGAGGGTTTGGAACACCTCTTCGCATTCCACCAACCATCGTACTCGACATGGGCTGTCCTTAGTTAAGGCACATGAGGGGAGCCACAATGGATGCAAACTGGGGGATGAAGCATCGATAGTATCCCACTATGCCCCAAAACTGCCGTACCTGCTGGCTTTGTAGTTGGCACTGGGCAGGCCTGCAGGGCTTGGACCTTTCCTACGAGGGGCCGTACAAGGCCTTGCCCTAGGGTATATCCCAGGTAGGTAGTTTCCTGCCATCCAATCTGGAATTTCTTTGGGTTGGCCATGAGGTCTGCTTTCCGAATGGTCCACAGGACTGCCACTACCCAGAGTAAGCGTTCTTCCCAATGATGACGATAGATAACAATGTCATCTAGGTAAGTAGCCGCATAGGCTATATGCGGACTCAGGAGGTGATCTATCATGCGCTGAAAGGTAGCTGGGGCCCCACGAAGGCTGAAAGGCATCCAGACAAATAAATACAGCTCCGTTGGAGTGGCAAACACCATCTTCTCTCTGGAACGCAGGTCCAGGGGGATCTGCCAATACCCTTTTGTGAGATCAAGTGTGGTGATATAATTGGCGGTTCCAAGATGGTCGAGGAGCTCATCAATCCAGGGCATTGGATAAGCACAAAATTTCGAAATCACATTTACCTTCTGTCAAAGTTAGACTCAGGACTCTCAGTTTGTCAGACCACTCTGTTTTATTAGCACAGCGCTCTGCTAATAACACCCAGATAATGTGAGCACCATGCAAGACACAAACTATCTTATTTATACAGATAAAAGGGCGGGAACTAAACAAAGGGACAAAGAGAGCAAAACTGTAAAATTTACCTGGGGCACAGCATGCATATCCTGCTTCCTTACCAACTCTTATTGATCTAAGGCTAATACTTCACCAATCGCCCTGAAGTGGAGCAATTGTTTTACCTTATGTCTGCATTCCTGACACCTGGATTGCAGCATTTCAGCTCTTTTGCTTAAAGGTACACACAGCATTTCTTTAATCCTTTCTATTTTTACAATATAATTCATTCTACTTTCACAATCCCTCCTTTTGGTCAAGCTACGCCATGACCAACATTTTACTGGGTTCCATATATTAACCATTCTTTATCTCTTTGTTCATCAGCGATATTCAAAATTATTATATTAGCACTCTGTTTTGGGGCAGTCACCTGGGTGACATGCCTTACACAATTCTGGATACAACAGGAGATTAACTGAAAACAAACAAATAATTAGGATTCCAAAAAGGATAGTCAGGGCTTCCTGAAACAACCAGTTTTCTATGCCAGATAAATTGAACAGGTTACTTAGCCACTTCCATAAAGAACTCAGCTCTTTATGGGGAAGATATGTGATTTGTTCTAAGTGGCTAGCATGATCTATTACCTCATTGGTGGTGTTTTCCAATGAGAGCACAATACCCTCCTTTGGCTGCCAGCACTATGTCCAATGCCTGACGGTTTTGGAGGGCCATCTGTTGGATCGCCCCTGTTTCTTTGGGCAGGGCTCTTAAACTTTCTGCAGTTTTATTTGCCATTATTTTAACTACTGCTTGTAACCTTAGGAGCCTTTTTGCATGGTGTATTACTCCCCCAAGTGGGATAAAGGAACTGCCAATAGTCTCTTCCCAGGTGTCATTGCTGTTCCATATTGTGTTAAATGGACGAGGTCCTCCAGTGAGGTCTGAGGAATTGAGTAGGATAGCCAGGACAGGAACCCCAGTTTGAGAGTGGGGTGGGATGTGGCTGCAGACCCAGCATTTAGAAATATTAAGGGTCTGAGCTATCCACACTTGCTGCTGGATAAAAGAATTGTCATTGAGGATTCCCCAGACCTTAAGACATCAGCAGCCGAGGAACAGGCACCACCAGAGGCACATGTTGGAGGCAGGGCCCTTCTGGTTCTGGCAACCTCAACTGAGGGAACTGCAGTCACGGTTTTACATCCAGCAGGCGCTAGGCTCACTACTGCTTCTTCTTGGGCCTTGCTTTAGGTCATCGTCTGCTTCTGGCAACCCTTGCGAGAGCGTAGATTGTAAGGTATTGCAGGCTGTTCCTTTACGTCTTCTTGTGGAGTCAAAATTGACTCTGCGTGGTCCTGAGGTGATGGTTGGTTCGCTGGGGGTGGTGAATTCTTACACTGCGAAGCATGTATCCACTCTGCGATGCCAGACAGTTTAACAGCCGTCTGGGTAGTAAGCAGTACCTGATGATTCTCTGATGTTCTTTAAGTCTCTTTACTACTTCTTTCTTGACTCTGGCTATAACAATGGCCTTCACACCTTATCTTTTCCTGATGCATACATTCCTCATTCACACAAACAGATTGAGAATACAAACAGCAGTATTTTAAATCGAGCAAAATGGCATTGCAAATTAAACCTTGCTAAGTTTTACAATCAATAACCAGACAATTTACATTGAGACCCAGGCCTTCAATGTTTCTCTAATTTACTTAACATAGACACAATAGAGAATCCTGTCTCTTACTAACTAAATCTTAAAACAAAGAGAGAGGGCCCAATTTGTAATGCATATGGGAAAACAGAATCTTATAGTCCCAGAGGGTCATTTCTTTCTGCTATTCAAAAAGGGTGGCTAGCAGGATGAAATCAAATCATACATTTAATTCTTATGGGACATTATAAAATCCTGCTCCTACATATCCCCCTTTTGACACTAAGATTATTAATCGCCAGTGTCACTTCTTATTTAGTCCACGTAATAGAAAATACTGGGAGGTGATTTGGGCCTGTGGCTCTAGCTTTGCATACATTTGTTTTATCCAACAGCACATTCCAAACATTTCAATTAAACACATACACTTTAAAACCAAAAACAATTAGGGATAGTAACATTAGTATGCCAGTAGTTGTGGGAGACTATTCATAAAATATGTTATACCAATGGTAAGCTGTTATGTCTTTCTGCAGTGGCAATTCTTAACATGTCCCCATTTGCGTGTATAATATGAATGGTTTGGTTTTCCACATTGTTTGTTTTTTCTAGGAACTGTGTTACCTTTTTACCTTTTAACAGGTGATTGGTAACTTTTTTGCCATTCAATGCCAAGATTGATAGAGAACTCAGCTAAATCAGTGCTCACAGTAAGCTGAGACTTTCTTTTTTTGGTGGTGTTGTGGCAAATAGTAAATGTGATTATTGGTAAACACAGTACTTACATTACATTTACATTTGTCTACTGGTGTGTTGCTAACACTTTTTAAACACTTTTCCCCAAGAATTAACACATACACATAGCCCATTATACAGTACTTTGGATTTTCTGAAAGACAAAAATAACATTTTTCTACCCCTTTTGGGGTGGCATTGATTATTGCTTAAAGATTCCGTTCTTTTACAAATACCCTTGCTGATTGCAGGCAAAACAGAGGAATTACCCCCATATTTTCCTGTGTTTTTTGTTTTATAGGCAGGCCAGGTTTTAATGGCTTCTACTTTTTAAGGGTTATGGGGAAATTATCCCACTGTTTAGTCATTAAATTCATGAGGTGGTGTACCTCAGTTTTTCTTCTTATATAGCAGACCAAGTTTGTAATGTTTTTCCTGCTGTGTTAAGCTTTAAGTTTATTCACAGGTAATAGCTGAGAAGCATCATTACCATATTACCTTAAAGGATTTTTCCAAAAATCATACACACTATACGTTGTTACGGGGGTACTTACTAACATTAAATTTATTTCAATGTTTAAGATTAACAATAACACTAGCGTTAAATCTATTAACGGTATCTTGTTATACCATGCCTTTTATTTAGGCAATTTGTTTGCTGACCAGGTATGTTTTTTTTATTTGCAGCTTCTTTTGTGCTGGCAGTTCCCACCTTTCTTGATCAGTTAGGTAATTTGCATCAACACAGGCTTGGCTTTTGGATTCAAAGCCATCAGCAGAGCTCAGACTCTGTCTTAGTTAACACACATATGCCAGCAATGCCCCTCTGCTATGTACATCGGCCAAACTGGAAGTCCCTACAGAAAAGGATAAATGGACATAAATCAGATATTAGGAATGGCAATATACAAAAACCTGTAGGAGAACACTTCAACCTCCCTGGCCATACCATAGCAGATCTTAAGCTGGCCATCCTGCAGCAAAAAAAACTTCAGGACCAGATTTCAAAGAGAAACTGCTGAGCTTCAGTTCATCTGCAAATTTGACACCATCACCTCAGGATTAAACAAAGACTGTGAATGGCTTGCCAATTACAGAACCAGTTTCTCCTCCCTTGGTTTTCACACCTCAGCTGCTAGAAGAGGGCCTCATCCTCCCTGATTGAACTAACCTCATTATCTCTAGCCTGCTGCTTGCTTGCTTATATATACCTGCCCCTGGAGATTTCCACTACATGCATCCGACAAAGTGGGTATTCACCCACGAAAGCTCATGCTCCAAAACGTCTGTTAGTCTATAAGGTGCCACAAGACTCTTTGCTGCTTTTACAGATCCAGACTAACACGGCTACCCCTCTGATTCTTAACACACAGGGATCTGAAAAAGAAAACACAGCCTATTGCGGCTCTTTTTGGAGCTCTAATAGGATTTTAATTCAGTAGCATGTTTCATTTGTATTTCTTTTACCCCTTTTTTACAATATACACTGCACATGTCCTAGGGAAAATGCACATTCCTTCTATACTATAACTTTTTAAAAACATTAGCCATATCAATTTTTACATAAGGTGTAACGGTTTCTTTTGTTCTTACAGAGTTTTTAAGTATCCTTATCAAAGTGACAGTCTGATTACACAGAGCCAACTTAAGGCTCAGTGTTTTTAACATTGCTTCTTTTTTGTTTTGTGCACCTCACCTCTGCTGTTGCTTCAGAGGGGCACCGTTAATTTCTTATTCTTTCACTACAGCTCTTATCTGCTATTGTTACAAAAAACAACCAAACAAACAAAAGACTCCAGAATCTCTCCCTATTCTCCTGATTTTGACTGCCCTATTGCAGCCATAACTTGGTCTTTATTTAAAAACATTTTAAATTTTGTAAAGAATCAAGTTACCCCTTAAGGGTTAAAGGCTAAATCCCAAAGCCAAACAACACTAATTAGCTGTGTCTTGCAAAAAGGTCTGTCAGTTTTGCAACTTTGAATTTAAGAGTCAAATGAATTTTTAGTGGCATTAAAAACAAAAACAAAACCAATTTATCTTACACCTACAAAACAGGAGTTTTACAAACCAGATGTGCTGGTTTAGATTCTTAGAACTTTACATATTTTCACAGACAAATAGATACATACACATTTTCTTTTCCTTAACATTCCTTTACACTTTTTTTTTATAGCTGTATATATATTTGGATTATTTACAGGCATTCTTCTGGAAAAGGGCCCATTTTCCCTTCAGAATGGCTGCAAAGACACCAAGAATTCTCTCTCTAACATGGTCCTTTTTAACATTTTCACAAAGTTTAACTGCTTAATTTTCTCCAGCCTCTGTAGAGTTAACTTTTTACTCTCTTCCCTTAAATCACTTGTTTATCTTCCAAAATGACACCTTTATGAACTCAGATTTAACTATTTTAAGTATTGTTCCAGGGGTTCATGCCTGCACTTACTGCTTTTCTTACTCCTGACACTATGCCCTTAGGGCTTCCAACCTGTTTTTTGGTTTCTTTATCTGTTGCTTGCCTGGGCCCGATCCTGTTCTTTCCAGTGAACCAGTTGTGAGTGATATTGTGGTCATTTCACAATTTTGAAAGAAATGTTTAAGGAAAGGGACCAGGAAGGGTGGGCACTAGTTGAGGAGCCCACTCTCCTTGCTGAATTGGTAGTGGAACACTGAGGCAGACAACAAAGGGGAACAGAACAAGGGACTTTTTGTCCTTTTTACAATGAGATGGGAGTATGAAGGGGGTTGGATCGATCCGGGGTGGGGTTTTATTGAGAACGGGGTAAAGGGGAGCGCTCGGTCTGGTGGTGGGAGAGGAGGCTTTTAATAAAGCTTTTAACTTATTATTTGAATATGTGAGAGAGGCAAGTTTTGATTTTGTCCACCTACGATTTGCCTCTTCCCACCACTGCATGAAACAATTAATCTCTCCTTTAGCCAATTTAGTTTTAGGTTGGCCGAGTTTGTCCTTTAAGACGTCCACTCGGTCTTTGTTCCAAGATTTTAACAGTGGCCACTGAGTTTTGGGATCCCCCCGAGTTAGCCTAGACCATTTTTCCAGAAATTTACAGGAGTCCGGACCCATCCTAAAATACATAAAATGAGCCAGCGTTCGTTTAGGGAACTGTCCCGACTTAGACGGCTGGTTACCCATATAGGAGGACTTCACACACCAATTGCACAAGAAGGAAATTCGGGTTCATCAGAGTGATGCCCGGTGCAACACACAAAAGGAGCCCACAGGCTACTGCCTCAATCGCCCTTGCTTTCACACCAAAGGTTTTACCCAAGGTGCGGGGCGGCTGCTATTGTGCAGAGTTCACTCACTCGGACCGGGGAACAGGAACCCCTTGGTCAGCCAATCACCGGATGGAGATGGCACCCAGACTCAAACACTCCACAGGGAGAACGGATAGACACAGAGACAGGACAGTCCTCAGTCCGGACAAAACACAGAAATAATTACCTGACCAGATTCCTGATGTCAGATCCCGGGATCCCTACCAGAACAGAGTGGGAACCAACAGGTTCGATGGCGTAGACTTCACTGTGGTCGTGCGCCTTTCCGTTCTGGTGGAGGACCGCTCGGGCCAAATGCCCAGGTGCCAGCTGCCACAGTCGACCTACAAAAACGGTCAGGAATCACACGGCCCCAGTGAAGACAGTTGCCATCTCGGTGGAACCTCCAAATTGTCAAAGTTAGACTCAGGACTCAGTTTGTCAGACCACTCTGTTTTATTAGCACAGCGCTCTGCTAGTAACACCCAGATAATGTGAGCACCATGCAAGACACAAACTATCTTATTTATACAGATAAAAGGGCGGGAACTAAACAAAGGGACAAAGAGAGCAAAACTGTAAAATTTACCTGGGGCACAGCATGCATATCCTGCTTCCTTACCGACTCTTATCGATCTAAGGCTAATACTTCACCAATTGCCCTGAAGTGGAGCAATTGTTTTACCTTATGTCTTCATTCCTGACACCTGGATTGCAGCATTTCAGCTCTTTTGCTTAAAGGTACACACAGCATTTCTTTAATCTTTTCTATTTTTACAATATAATTAATTCTACTTTCACACTTCCAAAAGTTGATACAGAAGCAATAGCTCCCATCAGGTTTTGGGACTAGTACAATGGGGCTGCGCCACTCGCTTTGCGACCGCTCAATGACTCCCAATTCTACCATAGTTTGGGTCTCCTTTTCCACAATCTCTCGCATCTGCCACGGGAAGGGGTGGGTCGCTTCTTGGACCACCTGTCCCGGGGTTGTCTGGATCGTGTGCGGTATGACGGTGGTCTGGCCAGGGCACGTGGTGAAAGTCTTCCGGAAGGCTTACAGAAGGCACTGAGCTTGTTTTTGCTGATCAGCCGACAGCATGTCACCCAATTGAGGCTCCTCCGTCTTGTCCAACTCAGGCACTTGGGGCCCTAGGCTGGTTCGGGTGGGTAGGGGCTATTAGCAATCCTTCCCAGGCATGCCAGGGTTTCAAGAGGTTCACATGCTACACCTGTTTGTTCTTCCTCCAGTTGGGATGGTGAACCTCATAGGTGACAGGCCCCACTTGACAGATAATTTCTTATGGGCCTTGCCACTGAGCCAGGAGCTTTGACTCTTCTGATGGGAGGAGGAGAAGTTCCCAGTCCCCGGGTGCAAAGCTTCTTGTTCGTGCCCCGTAGCTATAGCACTGCTCCTGGATCTCTTGGGCTGCCTGAAGATTTCCTCGGGTGAGGGTCCTGGCTGGGTAAAACCAGTCTCGCAATTGAAGTACATATTGCAGGAGCCCCTAGGAGGTTGAGGGGGTGTATTCCCAGGCCTCTCTCATCAGATCCAGTACCCCATGGGGCTGGCGTCTATACTGAGTTCAAAGGGGAAGAACTTGGTGGATGACTGGGATGCAACGCGGATGGCCAGGAGCAACGGCAGAAGTAGCTGGTCCCACTGTCGCAGTTCTTGAGAAGGACATTTCCTCAGCATTGTCTTGAGCATTCTATTAAAGCGCTTGATGAGAAGCCTTAAAAAATAACATTAGTGTGACAAAGTAGCGTTGGTAACATTTTCAAACAAGGAGACAAAGCTGTTAATAACTTTTCCTGCATAGTGATTCCCCAGGCTGCAAAAGCACTGTTTTGCATGGACCTGCTCAGAGCCTGAGAAGCACACAGTGTACAGATTGGCTGAGACAGTGCCTTTCCAGAGTCCCCTCACCAACAGAGGAGGAGGAATCAATACTCCTTAGTTAGATTAAGACAAAGGGTATTTCTACATTTAAAATGCTACAGCTGCGCCACTGCAATGCTTGCGTGTAGACACGACCCTATGCTGATGGGAGGGCTTCTCCTGTTGGCATAGGTAATCTACCTCCCCGAAAGAATTTAGGTCAATGGTAGAATTCTTTTGTCAGCCTAGTGTTCTCTACACTGGGTTTGGTTGGTATAGGTACATCTCTCAGGGGTATGGATTTTACACACCTCAGAGACACTTACCTCTACCAAAGCAAATTCCTAGTGTAGACCAGGTCTAAGAAATGGCTTTACAAATATGAAAAGCAGGAACTTCATTGAGGGCCTGGGAGTCTTTTCGTTGACTTCAGTGGGCATTGGCCAGGAGCTAACTACTAAGAGAAGTGGGTATTCACCCACGAAAGCTCATTCTCCAATATGTCTGTTAGTCTATAAGGTGCCACAGGACTCTTTGCTGCTTTTACTAAGAGAACTGTTCTAAATGAGTGAACTTTTTCAGGTAGTGAGAAAGGACCAGATTCTGATACATTTACACTGACCAGTGCCTCACTCCACCAATAATTCCTCCAACGTCAATGAAACGACTTGCAGGGTAAGGTGCTACCTAATGTAAGGATACCAGAATCTGGCACCAAGACCTCAGTTAAGTATGTGCAATTAAGCACAGCTTGACTTTAAGTGTATGAGTAGTCCCTATGATGAGGTGTTCACCTCCCCTCCCTCCCTCCTCCCCAAAGGGATGAAGGTGGCTCAGAAGGAGCTAATTAACCTAGTAGACTGGACCTGGGGAAGCCTTAGGCTTGACTGACAAGCACTAATTGAAACTGGAGCCCATCAAAGCAGGAGCTTGTCTAAAGCCAGGACATGGGAATAGAAGTGGCTGCAGCATGGAGGTCTGCAGTCACGCTCTGGACCTGGTGAAGAAAGAAAGAGGAAACCCAGTGGGGGAGTGGAAGCCCTGGGATCTTGACCCCAACGGAAGGGTTTACCCAGAGAGGTGGTGGTGAAGAAAACCTGCAGAGGGTGGAGTAGGAAGATGGATACGGCAGAGGATTGAGACAGTGCAAGCCTTGGCTGACAATTGTAGGGTCCCTGGGCTGGAACCTGGAGTAGTGGGCATGCCTGGGTTCCCCTAACAGCCTCTGGGAAAGTGGCACAATCTTGAACGGGAAGACTGCCTGGAATGGCACCCAGACAGCTGACCGAGTGAAACTTGTTACCTTGTAAGGGGAAAACCTATGTAGTGACCTGGCCATAGGGCTGAGTCACGAAGAGAAAGTACTGTGATTCCTAGAGCGCAAGAGGGGCCAGGTTGCGAGCGAGTGAAGGAAGAAGGCATCCAGATGGGCAGAGCTAATTTCCAGACACTGCCACTGGGGGATGCCAGAGCAGGGAATAGATCTCTCCCCTCCCCCATTACAGTCCCATTGAAGTCAAGTAGTCACATGCTTAAAGCTAAACACACACTTAAGTGCTTCACCGAATTGGGTCCTATGTGAACAAATATTATGATAAAATCAAACCAACCCTCCCCCCACCCAAAGGTGGAGCATATTTCCAAAATGTGTTCTATATCAATTACATTGTAGTATTTAAACTTTGGAATACTCTGGAGTGTATTTAATAAAAAGAATGAAATCTCAAATAATATGAAATGGCATTGCAGAATCTGCTATTACATCTTTACTGTGAGCTGGAAATTAGCCAAAGGGTGGATTGGTGAGGGTCCACTTGACAGTATTCAGTATTAATACTTTGCATTTCTTTAGCACTTTTCATGCAAAGATGTCAGAGCACTTTACAAACATGAATGCAATCAGCCTCCCACCACCTCTGTGAAGACAGTTCATTATCCAAGGTTACCAATGGAGAAAATGTATCTAGATGGCTTAAAAAAATACCTCAGAAAACTGAATACAGTGTCTCCCTCATCTCGCTGCATCCGCCTATTGTTGTCGCTTGTCTTATACGTATGTTTTGAGCTCTTCAACTTTTTGCTCAGTTTTGTACAGTGCCTAGCACAGCGGGGTCTTGGTCCATGACCTGGGCTCCTAGGTGTTACCACAGGACAACTAATAAACACAAATTGTATCTCATCCTTTGAATGCTACATTAAGTTATTTGCCATTCACAAAACATTGTGGTCAGTTTTCAAAGTGACTAGAGATTTTGGGTATCTCAATTTTTAGGTGCCCAATTAGACACTTAAATGGGCTTTATCTGCAGGAAATGCTCAGCACCTGCTCTCTGAAAATAGGCCCCCTCAAGAGGTCTCAAGTTAGGCATTCAAAAATTACAGCACCGAAAGTCATTAGTCACTGAAAACATATGGCAGTAATACACCCTAGATATTAACCAACCTGACTGGACAAGGCAGCGAGGTGCTATGAAACTGCTGTGGTGCAAGGACTCCTGCTTTATGTATTGGTATTGCGTGCATTGTACTGGTTTGTATGAATTTGTTATCCACCCCTGGAAAAAGCCCAGACAAATACATCAAAGCACTGCAGTGCTTTGAACATGCAACAAAACAGCAACACAGTAAAGTTGCACTGACAGTTTGAAAGCTCATCTGAGATACATGTTGATTTATTTTTAAGACATTTCTTTATAAAACCAAGAATATGGCAAATATTTTTGTTCAATAAATTTATGACTCAGTTCACCAGCCTGGCCAATGCACATTGTAGGCTAAATTCTCTTTCAGCTATTTTTCTATTGAAATTAATTATAGGGCTGTTCAGCAATGAGATGTCAGTCTCCTCCTGGAAAGGGCCACTGGCCTAGCCATTCTTATTAAAAGAACAAGAGACTCTTCTGGCCTAGATGCTTGTTTCATGTTGCTGTTCTCAAGATCTGCAGAATGAGGGGTTGCCCAAAGCATCAGTTGTGTCTTATTGCTTCAGATTATGCTTTTCTCAGCTGTCTTGTCTCTTGTTGATGTTCCTTGATCATAGTTCATTTATCTTCCTTGGATGAAATCCTGGCCTCACTGAAGGCACTGGGAGTTTTGTCACTGACTTCAATGGAGCCAAGATTTCACCCCTTAAGTTTAGCTATAGACCTCAGAGAACACAATTATTGTATAATTAAACACAACTGAAAAATCATTCTCTGATCTTTTACTAAATGCAGAAGGGAGTTACTGCAAAGCGATTAATATTGTTCAGTTTCAGAGCCATTTAACATGCCTGGGGACTAACAGGATGATTCTGATAAATGCAAGACCAGGGGTTGTTTGTGCAAAACTTACAGCAGAGTGTGAATATTTTTGGTGCTGCTCAAATAACTTCTTTAAACATTTCTTCTGCTATTATTCTTACAACAGCGTGGAGAAAACAGCTGGGTCACAGGGTAGGGCCCACTGTCTGGAGTTAGCAGACCTGGGTTCTGTTTCTGAATGTGCTATTGACTTACTATGTGACCTTCTGTAAGTTATGGAAACCCTCTGTGCCTCAGTTTCCCCATCTGAAGAGTGGAAATGATAACTTGCCCTTCTTTGCAAAGTACTTTAAGGTCTAGGGATGGAAAGTGCTGTATAAGTGCTAAATATTATTACTGGTCATATTTTCAAACTTGGGTGCCTACAATCAGGCTCCTGAATTCCCATTTGGGCACCTACACAAATGGGTTACGAAAAGGCTGCTCAGCACTTTGAAAACCAGGCTATTTATTTAGGGTAGGGGTTTTCCAAAGTGCTTAAGAGCTTAGGAGCACAAGTCTCATTGACTTCCTTAGTCACTTAGGCATGTCTGAACATCCAGCCCAGAGATGCCAAAATATAGACTTAGGAGCTTAGTTTTAGAAACCGTAGTTTGAAATTTTTTGACCATTAGAGGTGATAGTGAAGGGTTAAAGTTTTGTGAACTGGACACTTCCTCAAAAGGAAAAAAATGTTTTGCTAAAGGTAATAAATTAATTAAAATGGAAGATCTCAGAGGAGAGAGATTTTTTTCCAGTACTATTGTTACCAAAATGTAGAAATATACCTCTCTGGGCATAGCGCAAATGTTTCTAGTAGAAGTGTGGCAGCCTTTTAAAAATTTAAGTAGAAGGTTGTGTGTTCAAATGCTGTTTTTAATATCAGTCACCAAAATAAAACAAGCAGAGCACAGGACTATTGTACATACTCTGCTGAGCTGCTATGAATATTACAGAATGTGGCATGCACTAGATAGAAGGGTCATTAGAACTCAGGTCTTGTATTTAGGAAGTGAAGAGATGAATTGAGGCAAAAAGGATCTCCATGGGAACAAGAAACAACATTGCACAATCCTTTTACACTGGCAACCTAAGTCTCTCGCTAGTCCTCCCCTTTTAAAGAGAATGGCTGACAGCAAAATCAATTCATGTCTGTGAGACAGGAAACATGATAGCAATAATTTTTGCAGCATCTTTCATGAGACATTTGGATATGAACTCATTCTTTACAGTATTCTTAGAACATCCGTTGAAAATAAGGATTTCTAAAATATAACTGTCTTTAATCCTAACATTACTAAACTTCACACAAACCCCCTTTGGTAAACTACTACTCTAAGAAACTCGATCCCCAAGGCAGCTTTTCCAATGCAAGGCCAAGTCCTGTGAATATTTTCTGCATGAGGTTGGGTATTTTTTTAAATAATTTTAAATATCATTCCTCTTTATAACAGAGTGTGAGTGTTTTACAACTTCACTAAAAGAGCTTTAGACTGGTGCAGAAAAATATAAATGAAAGTGAAATGAAAATGAAAATAAATTAACTCAGCTCACCACTTGCAGAATGAAATTAGAATCATAGAATATCAGGGTTGGAAAGGACCTCAGGAGGTCATCTGGTCCAACCCCCTGCTCAAAGCAGGACCAATCCTCAACTATTTTTTTTGCCCCAGATCCCTAAATGGCCCCCTCAAGGATTGAACTCATAACCCTGTGTTTAGCACCACTGAGTTTTTTTTTAAATTGACAAACTGCTATTAAAAGAATATTACAGAGGTTTAAATAAACTGGGATTCTATCAGAGAGGCAGTAGAACCAGGCTGAGTTAATTTGGAACCTACATAAGCAAAACAATGACCAATTGCACCTGGAGAAAAGGGATATAGGGGAAAAGTACATGAGAAAAATCTGGGTCTGCATTAGAAAAAACCACCGACATGAGCAGCAACCTTGGCCATATTGCTGAAACTATGAATGTTGTCATTTCCATCCTAAGTTCTGTCATTTTCATTGAACTGTTCAGCCTCTTGAAGTTTAACATGGCCCAAACTCTACTTCAGTTTCTTTATAGTAAGAAAGAAGCTGGGCAGAGTCCTGAGGGTCTCTCTTCAGACAGAGACAGCTTCTCTTACTTCTCGGTGTGCTATCTCTGTTTGAAATTTGGCAACATCCCTTGACGCTGAGAAGACTATGAAGGAGATTGGTGCTCCAGAGAATAACATACTGAAGTGTGTCCAGTATCCACCTGCCTGAAGTTGAAAAGAACTAGGCAGATGAGTAGTGGGCCTCCCAGGCCTATTTCTGAACAAAGGGCCCAGGTACATTCATACTGAGGGAAAAGTAGGACCTATTCCTTGACCAGGGCTGCCCTGTTGCTTCAGATCTTATCCCTGAAATAAGAGAAATCCCTTCGCTGGTACCTTTTCTTTGGGTAGTGATGAAAGGAGCTCCTGCCTGTGCAGAAGGGTTTGTGGTCCTTGAATTTTGCCAGAGGGTGGCATAAATACCTTGGCTTGTCTGTGTTTTTGGCTGCCCGGTAGAGCTGGGTAGGTGAGGTTCTGTGGGCTGCAATGCACAGGAGGTCAGACTAGATCATGAGGGTCCTTTCTGGCCTTAAAGTCTATGAGCTCTTCCCCAAAAAGGATTCAGCTGGAGAATTCTGAGGCACAGAGGAATTGCTGTAAAATAATGAGTCACTGTCCAAAGTTTAAGATAGAGTTGGTGCCTGCTACTCTAACTTCCATGGCTCTCTCACTGGCTGCATCCTAGAGTCTATCTCAGACTTCAGAGAGAAATTGTTTATAGAAGTGATATGAATTTGACGATTGCAGATGTGGAGGTTTTTGTGTCACTGCGTCAGAACAATGTGGCTGCAGTGAAACGTGGTTGCCAGGGATGCTTTAGAGTCCACTTCAAAGTCCCTTTTACCTTCTTTACTTTGGGGTTTTTGGGGAAGAATCCACCTCAGCTGGGATGTTCAAGTCAGGGCAGGCAGGGAGCAGTTGTGGAAGAGACCTCTTCTCAGGATCTGCAGAGGGTCTCCTTGCAGATGGAGCAATTCAGCTTTCTGCTCACTCTGTTTAGCATGTCCCACCATGGTTGGGAGGAGACATAGAAGGCACTCTGGAGAGCAAAATCCAAGAATCTTCTGTCCCCTAAGGGAGAGCAGAGACCAGGGGACATTGCTTGCTACTGCCCGAACAATCAGCTTTAAAAGCTAGAATGGCAATGAAAAGGTGAGAGCGCTGAAACAGTCATTCAGAATCTGGCTTAAGTGCAGAAGGGCCAAGCCCACAAACAAGTGAACTGCCTCCAGTATCTGAGAGAAGAGAAAGAATCTAAATTTCTCAGACTGGGGGATATGTTGGGATTCAAAATAATATTTTATGGCTGAAACTGGTGGAAGCTAGTTAGAAATATGTTGATTATTAGCTTTGGAATATCTGATTTAGTTGGGGTTGGTCCTGCTTTGAGCAAGGAGTTGGCCTAGATGACTTCCTGAGGTCTCTTCCAACCCTAATCTTCTATATGTTGCTTGAGGGAAGCCACAAAAGAAAATTTTAGCAATGAACAAAGATGGTACCCCATGAAATGGTTCCATAAGCTAATGTTTTGGCAAAACATATTGTAGTTAATCATTGGCTGTGTGTGTGTGTTCTTCCTGTGTGCTGTCCCAGCTCTGCGCAGTTAGCCGACACAGCAGAACCTTGATCAAACTTCCCGCAAAGATCATAGACCTGTTTCAGTAGCGAAGGTGCTTGGCCACGGTCCTATAGACACTATAGAACCACTAAGACATGTATGCCTATTACAATGGACCAGCTCAGTGAATGGCAGGACTTTCCATTCCCCCCTTGGCCAGCCAAAGACGCCCTCTGAGATCTCTCTTTATACACTGATACTACCCGAGTTATGTATTGCCCCTCTAATATCATTAGTTCACCTTTTACCTTGTATATGTTGGTTTGATCAAAACATCTCTATCCACCACCCTGTTACCCTGACTTTATCTTTAAGAGGGGTCAGTGTATCCTTGTATCATCTTCGGGAAGTGTGTTTACATCGTAACCTTGTATTGGGGTGTTCTGGTACTACCCTTCTGTAATGTATTTGCACGAGCGTCCTGTGCCTGGTACTTTTTAGGAATGTCTGTGTTTTTGTAATGCAAGCCCTGTTCTTGCCAGGTTCTGTGAACTTGCAAGCAAGCTTGTTTTGTAACAGGGCCTGACTTCTGCTCACAATCTGACTTTTGCTAACTTTGCTTTACATCAGCAAGGCTTGACCACTACTGTAGTTCAGGCTTCAGGCCTCATACCAGGCCTCTTATACAAGGCCTCATATTTTAGGTTCTCTTTGTACTATACATATCATGCCCCAAGCCTAGGACAGAACAAAATTAATCTGAGCCATGGAAGAAATAGTTTGTGCAAACAAATTTGTCTATCACAAGTACATTTTTATCCTAGGGAATTTTCAAGTTGAGCAATTTACTATGGATTTGCAGAGCTCACCTATCATGGCCAGTGCTAGTTGCTTATTAGCCACAATACAGTTACTATTATCTTTGAAACACAGGGTCATATTCTCAGCTTCCTTTTTATCCCAGTTCCATAATCTGGCTACAGTTTGCTATCTGAGAATGGTAATTCTCAACTGATGTAAAGTTGGTGGATTTGGCTCCTATGTCAATTGCCCTAAACCCAACATAGGGGGCATAGCAGAACTCGCTGCTTTCCATCATCAATTCTCAGCTGACGTGTTGTCCTTTAAACAGCCTAGCTTATTACATGTGCTTTCTACAATCTTTAGTGCTTTCAAAGTTAATTTTTATGCTACTGGAGAGATCTGAATTTCTTTGACTTTAGACAGCCGTTTGACTAGTGAATTCACTGTTGTGAAGGTAAAGCCTTTGGCCCTGGTCTCATGAGTATTCACAAGCTAAGGAGGGTCAGGCATCATTAGCACATCAATGCAAGGACAAAAGAAAACCTAAGGTCCTACTGGAGTAAGGACTGGTCATTCAACAAGTGACATTCTTCCCTCTGTAGCAGTACTGATTGAATATCTCAAGTAAGGTATTAAGGGAAATTTGCTGTTGAAATGCTAATTCTAGGAAATGTCATAAAACAGAGGTTGTGTCCACCGGTGGTTAAGTATTCCTAAAGAACTTTTCTCAATAGAATGGTGTTGATCTCAGTATCTTGACCAACTTCCATTTGTGTGATTATCTTGTGCCCACTTAAAATTATACCCACATTTCAAATGAATGCAGTATTGTTCACTTGCTGTCTTTAACAGTGATGCTGTGTGATGTTAGAACAGATGCTGTGTTCTATCCCTGAGGTAGTGCATTTCAGTAATGGGTAAAGAGACTATTGTTTATACACAAAATTTTAAAATGGCAACGTACAGGCTGCACTACATAAACAACCTGAATTCACCTGAATTCCACAATGCATATAGATCTGATACAAAAACCCCATAGAAAATTGGAGTAGACAATCCTAAATTAGACTCTGAAAGTAGTGAACTTCTGCTCAAGAAAGACAAAAAATGCAGATATTACAAACAATCCATTTATTGGGTTTTAAACTAGGTACACAATTGAAATAATTTTGGCACTACGCTATACAGTGGTTACATCTGTGTGCTGACACTTAGTAAATACTGTACTAGGAACACTGCTGTGCTTTAAAATTGTATTGAGTTACTCAATCAGCAGGTAGATATTTCAAAACGTATTGTAGTGTTCCTGTAAGGAAGACTGTACAGGTTGTGTGAAAGATGAAACACATCAACTTGTGAACTATTTCACTGTAGGAGGTACCTTGCATTCTGTAATCTTATCACATCAAAACATGTGATGTTAGCATTTAGAGATGGCCACAAATGTTGCATTAAAATCCTCTTCAGATGTAGTCATGAGATAAATGAAAACTAAAACAAAATAAAATTTCTGCCTTTTAAACAAGGAACAATATTTTGCTAAAGAAAATAATTTAAAAAACACTAATGGCATTTGATTTGATACAAAAGCCAGAAGCACTATAGTATTAACATTGAAGTGTGAATTTTTACAAATTAATCTCACAATGATGTTATGTAAAAGGTTGCAAACTGTACAATGTCTTCCCAAAGCAATGCCTCTACAATTTATACAGTCTTTTACATCTATGTAACACATATTAAACATGTCATTAAATAGCCAATAGATATCAGTCTCTGAACAAAGTTGCAGGCAAAAAACCAAAACCAAAAACAGAACTTTCACAATCTTAGCAGTCTTCCATTTACGCAAGGTATGCTTCTCCAAATAGCGACTAATAGTCTTTTTAATGAGAATATTCTGTTAAAAAAATTCAGTGCTTTTACACACTGCACATACTCTTCAGTCTCTGAATTAAAACATTGATTGATAGCAAAAAATTCATATCTATGGGCTCTATTCATCTGAAAAGATCCACCGCCTTCCACCCGTAGGAAGCTGCAGATGGTCATGGGTTTAAGTTGTGCACCTGGTCAGATTACCTGCTAAAACTTGGCCAGACCATGGAAATTGCCCCACTTTCCATAGTACTGATCTCAGCTACAGAGGACAGAATGGATATTTACATTTCCATAGAAGGTAAGATTTAAAAGGATAGTCCAACTCTCAGATGGATTAAATGGTACAGAGTTGGTCACCTAACGGGTACTTGAATGCAAGCAGTGAAAAAATAGGTTCCTGGCCTCTTGTCATGGGAGTAGGTGGGTTTGAGGTTCATAGGTACCAGCTCCTGCAGGTTGATCAGATAAAAAATGTCAACCAAAACTGGAGCACTTCTCTTAGAATGTTCAGACTTGCAGTCGTGTGCTCTGCAAATCCACTGATGTAAAAAATGACTGGGCACATGGAATAAGAAAGAAAAAGGAGGAGATGGGAAGAGATGGGTGGTGTAAGCCAGTGAGTAGAGAGTGAAGGTGGTAAGGTTGTATAATGCAGGCCCATGACATTACGCTTTGAAACAAGTAATGATCTGGCCCCGCAGATGCAGTAACGGAAAAACGCAGGGTTCCCAGAGCTACTCCCTGTGAAGTTGTAATTCGTGATGAATAGAGCTCTGTTAGAACCTAATATTTGTATTTAAAAAATGGTTTTGATTAGGCATCACGATTTCCAAGACTAAAAGTTCCATACACAATAAATTAGTTTTGAGTTTCCTTTATTTTTGCAGAAATGTTTCTAGGTCCTCATGTTTTCCAAGGAGAACCTGAAATAGAAATAATTAAAAACAAGATTATATCTTCATCCATATTCTCGTGATACTACAGAAAATGATGATTAAAAAATTCCCTTGCCGGCTGGCACAGTGGTCCAGTCACAACACATAGCATTCCCCTACAAGAGATCAGGGTTCAAATTCAAGTCTGATTCCTTGTTCTGCAGGTCAACAAGTACCAGGAACACCGTGAATGTGGTATGCTCGGTCTCAAGGTACCTTGTGTCTCTCTAGTGATGCTCCTCTGACAGAAATGCAGAGGGCAGTTTATGGGCTGAGAAGGTTTGGGAGCAAAGGAAGTGTTGATAAAACTTTTCTTCTGAAGTCCTAGCCTTTTAGTTTACTTCATTCAAACAAAAATAAGGGACTACACGATAAAGATAAACAGCAGGTCACTAAAAGCAGAGTTTTCAACCAACAGAAGATACCCCACTGAGCACTGATAGTGACTTTGTTTGGAGGGAACATTTTCCCTTGGATCTGGGACCTTCTTTCCTTCACTTTGACTGGATGGCTAGAGTGGATATCATAAAATGGCAATGTTTTCTAATTAAACCAAAATAAACACAGCCGTACCTATTTAAGCATAATAGCATGGTGATACTAAGAGGTCTGTAAGGACAAGCAGCTGGTCATCAGTGAACTGCTGTTTGTGCTCCTGCCAGTTGTCATGGTGTGTCCTCCGGAAATTGGACAGTGTTTTCTTTACTGTCATCTGTATAGCAGGCAACAAAAAAATAGATCTGGATTAATTTTTGATATATTTTAAAAACTGTTTCACATCTGTGGAAAGTCTCCCTAACTGGGGTAACAAATAGTCAGATGTAAGAGAGGGTTACTCACCTTGTGCAGTAACTGAGGTTCTTTGAGACGTGAATCCCTGTGGGTGCTCCACTTTAGGTGATTGTGCGCCCTGCGCCTCTAGTCGGAGAATTTCGACAGAAATCTTGGCTGGGCTGCACATGCACTCTCCCAGTCTCGTGCCTGCAGCGGCGATTAACTAGTGCTGTGCAGCCCCCGCACCTCCCAGTTATTTCTCTACCGCAGAGGAATTAATTGGAACTCCGAAGCAGAGGGGAGGAGGGTGGGTAGTGGAGCACTCACAGGGACAACCATCTCAAAGAATCTGTTACTGCACAAGGTGAGTAACCCTCTCTTCTTCGAGCGGAGTCCCTGTGGGTGAGCCACTTTAGGTGACTGTAGAGCAGTTCCCCTCAGGGGAAAAGAGGTAATTTGGAGCTAGGTCTGAATGGATAATAAGGTGTGTCCCAGGCGAGTGTCAGAGGCTGACACCTGATCGATGATGTAGTGTTGAATGAATGTGTGAGGAGATGTCCAAGTAGCTGCGTTGCATATGTCGGTAATAGGCACATCATGCAGGAAGGCAACTGATGTGGATCCATATCTTGTGGAGTGTGTTCTAACCCTTGAGGGGGATTGTAGGTCATGTTGTCAGTAACAGAGCTGAATGCAATCTGAAATCCATCTGGAAAGTCTCTGCTTAGAGATGGGTTTGCCTTTGGAGCGGTCCGAGGTGGAGAGGAACAATTTAGGAGTTTTCCTGAATGATTTGGTCTGTTCAAGATAAAAGGCTAGTGCCCTTCTAATGTACAGGGTGTGGAAAATGGCTTCTTGCCTGTCCTTGTGAGGTTTAGGGAAGATGGATAGGCTGATTGATGTGGAAGGAAGAAAGGACTTTAGGCAAACATTTGGGGTGAGGTCAGAGTGACCTTGTTTTTGAAAAAAACAAAACAAAACATATAGGGTGGCCCAGCCATAAGAGCAGACATTTCTCCTATGTGATGGTGACTAGGAAGGCCACCTTCATGGAAAGATGTAGAAGAGAACATGTGGCCAAGGGTTTGAATAGGGCGGTTATGAGAGATCGAAGCACTCAAGTCAGATCCTACAGGGACGTTGGGGCTCTGAGTTCTGGGTAGAAGCTGCGCATTCCCTGGAGGAATCTTTTGGCAATTGGGTGAGCAAAGACTGAAACGCTGTCCACTTTGTCATAGAATGTTGTAATGGCTGCCAAATGCACCCGCAGTGAACTCACTGAAAGGCCAGATTTCTTCAGGTACAGCATGTAGTCCATTACCACTGATATGGGAGAGGTGGTGGCGTCGATTTGTTTAGGCACCACATCTGGAATCTCTTCCATTTATGTACGTATGTAGCCTGTGTAGTGGGCCTTCTGTTTAGCAGAATGTCTTTAATATCCTCAGAACACGTTATCTCCTTGCCATGGAACCACTGAGGAGCCAGATATGAGATGGGGCGACTCCAGGTTTGGATGCAGAGTCTGACCCAGGTCATAAGAGAGGAGCTTTGGAAGAAGTGGGAGGAGACACGGGGGTATGACGTCTTTTTCAGGTATGGGTACCAGGTTTGTCTGGGTCATGCTGGTGCTATCAGGATGACTTTGGCTTGATCAATTCTGATCTTGTTCAGGACGCTGGACAGCAATGGGGTGGGAGGAAAAGCATACTGGAGGGGTACATGCCACGGAATGAAAAATGCATCGTCGTTGGATCCTGATCCCAGATCCACTCCGGGACTGGACATTTGCTGTTTCGTTTTGTGGCAAATAGGTCTATCGTGGGGAACCCCCATAGTTACAATTTGATCTGGATCATGCAGGTGTTGATTGCCCACTCGTGGTCATTTGAGAACCTTCGACTTAATGTATCGGCTGTGATATTCTGAGACTCCGGCAGGTAGGTAGCTGATATGGTGACTTTGTGTTGTATGTACCATGTCTAGAGTTTTATGGCCTCCACGCATAGGGAGTGTGATCTTACTCCTCCCTGTTTATTTATGTAGAACATGAAGGCTACATTGTCCATCATGATCTGTATGTTTTTGTCTTTGATCAGAGGCATGAAATGTGCACAGGTATTGTGAATTGTGCGTAATTCCAGTACAGTGATGTGAGTGTTGATTAGGAAGGAGACCATCTTCTCTGTACTGTGAGCTTGCCTAGTTGGGCACCCCACCCTAGTAGAGAGGCATCCATTGTGATTATCAATTCGGGGGGAGGCTGAAGGAAAGGAACACCTGCGCAGTCGTTGTGTGGGTGAGTCCACCATTGTAGTGAGTCCTTGACCTTCATTGGCATACTCAGAAGTTTGTTCAAATTGCGTTTGTGTGGTGTGAATACCATCTTGAGCCAATACTGCAAGAGCGCATGTGCAGTCTGGCATATTTCACCACGTATGTGGTCACTGCCATGTGATCTAGTAGCTGAAGACAGGTCCTGGCCAATATCCTTGGGCTGTGCACCAAGGTATTGATGAGGTTCGTTAGAGAGGTGAATCTCCAAAGAGGTAATGATGCTGTTGCTTCTAGAGAATTTAGATGTGCGCCGATTAAGTCCAGTTTCTGGACTGGCATTAATGTGGAATTTTGGACGTTTATTTGTAGACTGAGACTGGTGAAGAGTGACATTGTCTGGTGCGTGACTGTGATGGCTTCTGCCCAAGTGTGAGCCTTGATTAGACAGTCGTCTAAGTAGGGGTATATCATGACCCCATGCTTGCGAAGGTGGGCTGCTGCCACAGCAAGGACTTTGGAAAATACTCAGGGGGCCGTGGAGAGGCCAAAGGGTAGTACTGTATATTGGAAATGGCCCTGTCCTAGTACAAACCGAAGAAATTTCCTGTGCATAGGGCATACAGAAATGGGAAAATATGCATCTTTCAGGTTGAGGGCTGCAAACCAATTTCCTTGTTCCAGTGCTGGAATGACTGTAGCTAACACAATCATCCTGAATGTTGTGTTCTGACGAATTTGTTTAGCTTCCTGAGATCAAGGATGGGTCTCCATCCTTCAGACTTCTTTTGGGTTAAAAAAATAATGAGAATAGAATCATAGAATTGGAAGAGACCTCGAGAGATCTAGTCCAGTCCACTGCACTTGTGGCAGCACTAAGTATTATCTAGACCATTCCTGACAGGTGACCATTCCTGACAGGCAGAAGCCCTTCCCTCTGTGATGTACCAGAACTGTCTACTGCACCCAGTTGTAGGAGATGCTCCTCCTCCTGTCTCAAGCAGGGCTCGTGAGAGGGGTCCCTGAAGAGGGACAGGATGCGAGGGTGAGTAGGAGGGATGGAGAGGAACTGGAGGGCATAGCCAGGCTTGATGATTTCCAGTACTCATCTACTGGAAGTGATGGTTCGCCGGTTTGGATAGAACAGTATTAGGCGATTGGTAAAGGGATGGTTGATGGGAGGTAGTGTTGGCAGCAAAAGTTGGAGGGAGGTCTGGTAAGCCCTTGACCAAGCCTTCAAATCTGCTGTTTAGAGGTTGATTGTTGAGATGTGGTGGGTTGGGAGGAGCTTAGTCTCTAGCTACACCTCTGGTTATTGTATTGTCTTGGCTGCTGTGTGTACGATGGTCCTTGCTGTGTCAGTATAGTCCAAAGAGGCTTGGAGGGCAGTTCTAGCCAAGAGTGGAAATGAGCAATGTAAACTGCTCTGTATTGACTACATACCAGAGGACAAAAAAGTCGGAAAATTTGGAATGGTTTGTATAGTCATACTTCGCCATAAGTGCTTCATAATTAGCGATCTGGAAGTGTAGTGTCACTGATGAATAGGCCTTTCGGCTGAGTAAGTCCAATCTTTTCCACTCTTTATCATAAGGGGTGGTTCTAGAGTTGTCATGAACAGATAGTTAAGGGTTAATGTCTCTTTTACCTGTAAAGGGTTAAGAAGCTCAGTAAACCTGGCTGACACCTGACCAGAGGACCAATGAAGGGACAAGATACTTTCAAATATTGTTGGAGGGAAGTCTTTGGTTTGTGTTCTTTGTTTGGGGGGGTTGTTCTCTCTTGGATCTAAGAGGGGCCAAACGTGCAACCAGGTTTCTCCAATCTTTCTGAAATAGTTTCTCATGTGCAAGATAGTAAGTACTAGCTAGAAGGCGGATTAGTCTTTTGTTTGTTTTCTTTATTGCAAATGTGTATTTTGCTGGAAGGATATGTTACCTCTGTTTGCTGTAACTTGTACTTATGCTAGGGGGGAGGGAGTCCCTCTAGTCTATATAAGCTGAATACCCTGTAAGCATTTCCATCCTGATTTTACAGAGATAAATTTTACTTTTTCTTTTTCTTTAATTAAAAGCTCTCTTTTTAAGAACCTGATTGATTTTTCTTTGTTTTAAGATCCAGGAAATTGGGTCTGGACTCACCAGGGATTGGTGGGAGGGAAAAGAAGGGGGGATGGTTAATTTCTCCTTGTGTTAAGATCCAAGGAGTTTGGATCTGTGTTCCCCAGGGAAAGTTTTGGGGGAACAGGAAGTGTGCCAGACACTGGAATTTCTGGCTGGTGGCAGCGCTATCAGATTTAAGCTAGGATTTAAGCTTAGAAGGGTACATGCAGGTCCCCACTTTTGGACGCTAAAGTTCAAAGTGGGGAACAAACCTATGACAAGAGTAATGCTGTTTGCCCCGTTCGTTGACTGCATCAATTACCAATGAATATGTCAGAGGGCGTGTGAATAGAGGTTCCATCCCTTTTGAAAGGATGTAATATTGTTTGTCCGCTCTCTTACGTGTGGGTGGGATAGTAGTAGGGGTCTGCCAGATGTTTGTGGCAGGTTCCATGATTGCTGAGTTAATCTGAAGGGCAATGTTGGAGCAAGTGACATGAAGTATATCCAAGAGCTTGTGACGTGACTCGGAGATCTCCTCTAGGGTTATCTGGAGTGTCTCTGCTATTCTTTTGAAGAGCTCCTGGAAATTCCTGAAATCATCTCCAGCAGTCAGCATAAGGGGTATAATAGTCTCACCCAGTGACAATAAAGTGCAGGTGTCAGGAGCTGCCTCCTGAGCTAAAACGTCTTCCCTTTCCTCAACACTGTTTGGGAGGGGCAGCTGGTAGCACTGTAGACTGTGGTGAAGACTGCCTGTGTACCTCCGTGGTGCCACTTAGGGATCTGGGGTAAAACTGTCTATAATCTGCCCGTTGGTCACAGAATGCCCACTGAAATGGGAAGGGAAAAGGTGGGGGCTTCCAGGAGTAAGCATACCACCCTTGAAATTCAGACCCTGGCAGAGGCTAAGGGCATTCCTGATGTGCGGACCGAACACTGCCTTGCATAAGTGAAGAGTGTTGGGAGGAGAAAACTTCCCATCTTCTTCATCTTCATCCTCCTCACTAGAGAAAGGAGAAGCGCCTGTAACTGGTGGAGTGAGCGGTGGCAAAAGTACCGTAGTATCGGTACAGAGGAAAGATGATTGTGGTACTGGGGCAATTGTCAGGTTCTTCGGAGCAAGGAACTCTTGAGGCTGTGGTACCAATGAAGGTACCTGTGTGAACGGTGGTACAGAGAATAGTGGGAGTACCAGGGGACCTTGTGGTACCAGTAGGAAAGGAGCCGACAGCGAGCATGCTGAGAATGGTGTGGCAATCTGCAGTGCAGTGTCTGTGCTACTGAACAAAGGGCCAGCACGTGGCGCTATTGCCTTTTGTACTGCAAATTTGCTTGTTATGGAGCGCTTTGTCTGTGCTGCCGGTGCCAAGATGGAGGAGGTGGTCTTCTGTCTGCCCTCCTTCTTAGAGCCTGCCTGCTTAGTGTCTGCGGCTCTGATGGTACTGCTGGTACTGGAGATCCCTGCCGACTCAAAGGTACTAAGCTGTGGCATGTTCAGTACCGATGTGGTGGATGGAGTTGGGGAATGTTTCCTCTTTGATGCGGTCTTGGTAGGGGGAGCATTAGCTCTCCTCTCTACACGTCCTTTAGGAGATAGGTCCCTTCCTTTCAGGGTGAAGGAGGGGGATCTGTCAGAAGCTGCCTGCAGTGATAAGGAGGCAGGAGAAGTTTGCGAGCCCGAGCCTGAGGGACTTCTCCATTAGGATAAGTTTCAATTTAAGATCCCTCACTTTCCTTGTCCGGGTCTTAAGACTGTGGCAATGGGTGCAATTCTGGGGCACATAAGTTTCCCCCAGGCACCAGACACACTGTGAGTGTTCATCAGAAAGCGGAATTGCCTCGTGACAAGAGAGGCAGTGTTTAAAGCCAGGCAACCCTGGTATTCTGAGGAAAAATAATGTCCCTTAAGAGGATGAAAGGAACATTTTTTATTTATTTTTTAACGGGGAGAAAAAGAAATAAAGGGTTCTTAACCAACTAACCTAATTACACTAAGCTACTTGACTAATTTAATTCAACTACATCTGAGGTAAAAGTGAGAGAGCGCACTGCTGGAGCTCCAACTCGGACCAAGGGCGGCTGAGAAGGAACTGGTGGGTGAAAGGGCTGCACAGCACTAGTTAAATGCCACTGCAGGCGCGAGACAGTGAGAGTGCATCTGCGGCCCAGCCAGGTACTGCTATTGAAATTCTGTGACTAGAGGCGCAGGGCACACAATCACCTAAAGTGGAGCTCTCACAGGGACTCCACTTGAAGAAGAACAGGTAGTTCTATATTTTGATGACACTCCTAAACTAGCATTTGTATATGTTTAGACAGTTGGGGAGTCTGGAATGGACCCCCAAAAGTTCATCCAGTCCAGATCTGTAAGACTGTAGAATTTACAACTAGTTTTAAATTCTAATATCTCTAGATCAGTGTTGTCAAGGCTCTTACGTATGGTGAAAGAACCTTTGCCAGTTGGTTTTTTTTTTGTTTTGCCAACTTTGGAGCCCTATGACAAATCCTTATTAATCTTGATCATCTTCCCACCTTTCCATTTTCAATCTTGTTCATGCTACTGTAGGGGCTAAGGCTCTACTGGGTTTTTCAGTGCTGGACAGACAGATGGTAAAAGGCTTAAACAATAATTTTGTTCAGTCAAACACAACTTGCAAAGTGGGTGGAGATCAAACTTTTAGTGTCACGTTCCAGAGATATCGTCTATTATTCCAGAGATATCGTAATTTTGCCTTTGAGGTGCACCAAATGAGATATATTAAATAATAATAGGAGACAATCCTATTATCATTTAACAGATCTCATTTGGTGCACCTTAAAGGCAAAATAATTATATACACTCTCCAGATTTAATTTTTGTAATCCAGTAAAAGTAAGCCCTAGCAGAACTGGTTAGCTCTTTCCAGGAAATTCCCCTCCACAAAGTTTAAACACTATAGTTAATAACAATAGTATAGTTGGAGTGCTAGCAACAGCTACAATAATTCCTTGCTTAACATTGTACTTATGTTCCTGAAAAATGCGACTAAGTGAAACGATGTTAAGCGAATCCAATTTCACCATAAGAATTCATGTAAATGGGGGGGGGGGTTAGGTGCCAGGGAAATTTTTTTCACCAGACAAAAAAACTATACATTATATAGATATATACACAGTAAATATTTTAAACAAACAATTTAATACTGTACATAGCAATGATGATTGTGAAGCTTGGTTGAGGTGGTGAAGTCAGAGGGTGGGATATTTCCCAGGGAATGCCTGGCTGCTAAATGATGAACTAGCACTCGGCTGAGCCCTCAAGGGTTAACACGTTGTTAATGCAGCCTCTCATCAAGGCAGCATGAACAGGAGGGAGGGGAGACAGCATAGCAGACAGAGACAGACACATACCTTGTGTGTGGGAGAGAGAGTACAAGGAAAGTAAGGGAATTTCCCCATTATAAATAAAACTCTCAGCTTTCTACTTAATTTATTTTTGGCTCTAGTGTAGAAATGACTGAGGCAGAAATAGAAATATGGCAAGGAACTGGCATGCTTTCATAAGGTGCCGTTGAGTTAAAGCAGGTTTGGATTTAGCAAAGTTATGAACTTTTGAAGAAAAAATGTCACACTGTGACACACATATTCCTTCACAGTCTTTCTTCAGGAAGCTAATGTAAGGATGATAGACATGTTTTAGATTAAAGAGAAAAAATAAATAGAATCAGACTATTTTTACCTCAATAGGCTGAGGATCGTTAAGGTGGGCACTGAGGTCCATCAGAAGCTGGGGCATCCAAGTGGGCACATCATAAGGGCTTGACAAAATACATGCACTAAGTCCAAGCACACCAGCATGGCGCTTAACCAAGTCTGCAATGAAAAGACCATAATATACATGTGGCAGGATACAAATCTCTCAAAATATGTTTCCATAACACAGCCAGACTTGAAACTTCACTTTCAGTAATTCCAGCTATTTTTAACTTATGAAAAGTACTAAAATAAATACACATTAAATGTAAGTTGTCATGAGCAGTAAAGTGCAACTAACATCCATTCTAGAGGAATTCTTAATCTCCACCTCTTCTATCCATTACAGGCTCTTGTGAAGAATCAAAAAGGAGAGGTTATTTACCAGTTCAAGGGCTGCCTCTGCTAATCTACACACAGTGGACTCAAAAATGCCTACATCAGTGTTCTGTAACTTTCTGGTAAACTGTTCCTATTGGGGCTCATGTAAATACAGTCTAATGCTACTGAAAGTTCTAGGGAGGGCAAGCTCTAACTTAGTTCCTTTCTCCAGTGCCTCACAGGTGAAGGTGGATGAGGAGTGTGACTGCTAAGACAACCCTCAAAGAACTACACTTACTGGTAAAATAACCACTTCCTCTTTGACGAGTCTCTGAATACATGTACATTCATGGAGACTGGTAAGCAGTACACCCTAGGTATAAGAATAAACCACAAAAACCTATTAATCTAGCCATATAACTGCTCTGTAGTAATATATTGTTATTTAACATTTGTATGTATCAGCACCCAAAATACCTAATTGGGATTGGGACCCCCCCCCCATTGTGCTAGGAGCAATACAAACATACACGAAAAAAGTCAGATCTATAAACAAAAATATTTTGTCATGATGGTTTATAAGTATTATAAAATATTTGCATACACATCAGATCTGTTTCTTTATGTATATTGCTTGAAGATTCCTCCTTAACTGCAGAGCCTATTCTAGCCATCTGGGTTGTCTAAGGATGATGTAAATAAAGTAACCGAACCAGTTTTTTAATGTACAGTTTGCGTCTCTGAGGCAGTGTCTTTACCTGCGGAAGGAATGGTATCCACCACTGTGCCAAGGTCTCGCTTTCTCTTTTTTGGTAGTCTTGTCTTGCAGAGCTGTTCAAAGTGAGCCTGCACAGGGCTATCCATAGTGAGGAAGTTGCACTGTAGCAGACCACTCAGTGTGGTAGCAGCCATTTCTCTCACCTAGGAGCAGAAACATCAGCTACATCAATTACTACAGCAAACATTCATGGCTGACTTTTATTACTGCCCTTTGGACTTATCAGCTGGATTACCTTGCCATACTGTGCTTGAGAAAGGTCTTTCAAGTTTTTATCACCTCATCTTAGTAGGTCATTAAATACAATTAGTATATTAAAGTGTCACATATAAAGCAATAAACAATATTCATTTACAATTTTAAAACTGTCTTTACACAGGTAGACAAAATTAGTGATCCATGACTGCAGCAAACTTGTGTTGTAAGCTAAAACAGCAACTGATTTTGAATTTTGAAAAACAGTCATGTGTGATAAATATATAATCCAGAACAATTTATAATAATGCTACTGTACTTTTATAGAGAATATAAAAATAGTACAACTATTATAGAGATACCTGCTTTGTCCATTAATGAAATCGGTACACTAAGATCAGTTTACACAGGGGAAAGTATACCTTTATCCAAAGTGTTTTATTTCTTTCCTTGCTACATATGAAACCTTTATAATTCATAGCATAGGATGAACATCTTGGAGGTATGCAAGTTTAAGAATTTTTATATTCATGATATCCATTATCCTAGTTGAATCTTGGGAAATTTACCAGGCCACCCTGTATTAAGACGGAATTACCACAATACTCTTCATAATGCTGTAACTCTTGCTGATGTTTATAAGCAATGTTGGGTTATTAGGCAATAATATCATGTCAGCAGCGTGCAGTCTGACTCAGTTCTGTAGCCTTCCAGTATTCATTTTACTGCCTTGAGCCTTGGTCAATCCATCAATAAACTGGCTTGTAAAAATAGATACGATAGAGACATGCACCGCTCTTTTGTAACTAAGTTACCAAAATTACAAGCCAAATCAATTTCAACTAATTATCCACAAATTCACAATGCTACAATTTTTTTAATAATTTCACCAGGTTTAATTATATTTGAAGACAATTAAATTACTGTTTGCTTACAAAAACAGCTACGCCTAGTCAGTGTTACTACATCACTCCTAACAGGCCATTAAAATCAGTGAAATACACACAAAAAATTAATAAATTGTAGAAACATAGGTTCTGCCTTGTCATCATAAATTTGGTCCGGTCATAATAGGCCCATTGCTATTAAAAACCAAGGTGTATGGGCTGACCATAAGAACATTTTTACATTTAAAAATCTGAAAGCCCAATTAGCTTATTTAAAATGTTGGCGGCAGTTGCCTCGTTTACTGATAAGTACATACTGTTACACTTACACTAAACAGAACACACATCTATCTAGAGTACAAACACCTACCAACGCTCTGAATCCAATGTAGCAGATTATAATAAATTATATCCTTGAACATAATGTTCTGAACTTCCACAAAGCAATAAAGTATAGCAGCAAGTGCTGTAATAATTAAACATAGTAAGTTAACAATAGGCTCTTGAGACTTCCTTCCATTTACATTTCCACAGCATATTATTCAAATGTGATCCTTGTTATTAATAGTGTAAAGTATAAAGTGAAATAGTCTGCCAGTACTGTTTATCAGCAATTTATGAGCCTCTTAAGGACTAAGCTATTAAATGAAACATGAAGTGCTAATGCAAGTCCCAGAATAGGTGGAAGCCTGGCTGTAAAGTGAGCAGGCTCACTAGGTAACTACCGTAATCATTTTCATCACTGTTCACTGTATTAGAATCCATTTTCAATATTAATCAATCTTACGAATGGCAATATTTTGCTGCAAGAAACACCTAGAAACAAAATCCTTAAAAATCACATTAATAAGGTATAATTTTATACATATATACTGCAATGCCCATTAACATCTCACATAGTTAAGAATCTATAAGCCATCAGGCCTATATGATGATCTAAAAGCTACAGAGTAGAAACATATTCAGTGGAATACTTTCCCATGCATCAGGATTTTCTAACTACACTTTTCTGTAGAGGAGTCAAACTGTAGCAGTTGGCTTTCTTGTTCTAAAAGTAAGTAATAAGTGTTTAATGACATACTGAAAATTAGAACAAAAAATTCTGACCACAATGAAAAGTTTTAGTGGAGTACTCCCAATGCACTATTTGCTGTAAGAAGCTAAGATACGCAAGTTTCTTAAAAGGGAAATTGCATTGTAATAAAAAGATTTAAGCAGTACATTTCACTATGTAAAGTACAAAAAAGAAGCAAAATATGAAGCTGCCATTTTGACATTTTCCTAAAGCAGATCAGGACTGAGAAAATTAAAGTCCCATTAAAAAACTCTACAAATTAGATTCAATGTTGTCTTATAGTAAATTATGTACTTTTTATATGTTTTGGTTCATTTAACAGCTGTTTTAACATTGACTCCATGAACAACTAACGAAACATCTTAACCGTTTAAGGGACCATTTACCTAGACTAGATGTTTCAATTTCACAGATTTTAATACCAGAATGGATAAGTTATAAACAAACTAGGCAGCTGCCTAGGGCAGCATATTCTGCCTAGGGAAACTGGGGCCAACCTGAGTGGCACTGCAACACCGCATGTCAGGTTACAATGCCATTAACTCAAATGTGGCCTACCTGTCCCTCCGTCATGATGGAGGTGCGTCTTGTCTCACTGCACACACCCCTACCCCAGTTGAGAACTTCTGTTCTGGGAAATAGGAGGGGGATGGCAGACTGAACTTTTTGCCCAGGCCAGCAGACTGTCTTGAACAGTCTTTAAAAATGGACCATGATAATGATCTAGTTTGACCTCCTACATAACACTGGCGGCAGAAATCTAAACGCTAATTCACATATCAAACCTAATTACCTGTGGTTGAACTAAAATCATTTGAAAATTACAATTAAGGACTTCAAGGGATAGATAATCTACCACATCCCTTGATAAGATGTTCCAATGGTTACTTGCCCTCACTGAAAAAATCTGTGCTGAATTTCCAGGTTTTTTTTTTAAGCTAACTTCAGCTTTCTAGTCACTAGATTTTTTTTTTAAATACCTTTGTCTGCTAGATTAAAGAATCCAGATATTTTCTCCCTGTAGGTACTTTGAGACCATGATCAAGTCATGTTTAAGCTTCTTTTCAATAAACTATAGACTGAGGTCCTTTAGCTTCTCACTGTAAGATGTATTTTCCAGACCTCAAATAATTCTTGTAGCTCTTCCCTGAATCCTTTTCATCTTTTCCCAACATCCTTTTTAAGTGTGGACACCAGAAGTAGATAGTATTTCAGTAGTGGTCTCACCAATGCTACAGGCAATATCACTTCCCTACTTTTACTCTATATTTCTCCAAGGATCCTGAGCCATGGTATTACACTAGAGTTTATGTTCCTTTGGTCATCTACCATGATACCTAAAAAAGATACGGTGGATGATGTAATGTCTTTTATTGGACCAACTTCTGTTGGTGGAAGGGACAAGCTTTCAAGTTTCACAGAGAGACCATCTCGGGCCTTGTCTGCACTACAGAGTTTTGTCGACGCGAGTTAAGCTGACAATCAAAATGGGTATAATTATATTGCTTGTGCATGTTCACACTATACTCCTTCTGTCAGCAGAGTGCATCCACACTTGGTACTGTAGCATTGACAAGGAGAGCAGTGCACGGTGGATAGCCATCCCATTGTCCTACTTGACACCTTCTGCAGCTAGGAGTTGTGGGATGGCGAGTTGATCGTCCCATGATGCAGTTCTTTCTGTCCCAGCATTCATGGGCTTCCAACTGCATTTCGCGGCATTTTTCAATGGCCCGTTTATTGTGCACCCGCCATCTTTGTGTGAAAGGCTGGATCCCGCACCGTTCTCTACTGTTGTGGTCATTGTTATGAATACACTGCAGATGGTCATGCAGTACATCATAAACACCCAATCTGAACAAGAATCAAAGTTGCTTGACCTGCTTGTGTGTCATGGAAAGAAACACCACCAGATTACTTCCGGCATTCACGGAGCAGCTGAACACAGTGGACTGTGGAATGCGCCTTTGGCAGACTAAAAGTACGCTCGTGCTGCCTTTATGGCAGGTTATACCAAAACGAAGAAAACATTCCCATGGTCATAGCAGTCTGCTGATGCTCCATAATATTTGTGAGGCTAAGGGTGAAAAGTTTCCCCCGAGATGGAGCAGACAGATACCAGCGCTATTAGAGGGGCACAACGGGGGGCTATTCGAATCAGGGAGGTTTTAAAGCAATATTTTGATAATGAGCTTAGTAATGCAAGTCTTTCTATACAGCATTCTGCCATGCTTTGTTAACTTGCTGCCTTGCATGAAAATTGTGATGATTCCTGACTGGGATTTGTAGTCAGCAAATGATCACCACTATGTATTATTACCAACAGCAACCACCACATGTAGGAGACAAATAAAGATTGGTTATCTTTCAGAGAGTTTGTTTTTATTAAATACCAATTAACAACACACATGAAAGGCTTAGTGGGAAGGCAGACAACAATGAAGGGCAGTACAGACTCTCATAGCTGTGTGTAAGTCCAACTATCATTTTGGAAGCTGACCGATGGGGGTGGCATGAACGGGGTACTGAGGTGTTCCGGGAAGTTGCAAGGAATTTGTGGGAAGAGTTTGGGGAGGGCATGGAAAGCAGTTCTGTATCGGCTGGAGTGGGAGGGAAACATGCATGTGTTTTGCCTGGAGAGTGATTAGGGACTTCAACATCTCTGTTTGCTCCTCCATCAATTTTATCATCTGCTCCTGGTCCTTTACAATGCACTCCTCTCTGTCCTGCCTTTCCATTTTAAATTTTTCCTTCAGGGTCTCTCTCCACTCCCTCCGTTCTCTTTTTATGGCTTCTGAGGATTAAAGCACCTCTTGGAACATGTCCTCCCTGCTCCGCCTTGGTCACTTCCTTATCTGGCAGAGGCCCTCTGTCAATGTGTGAATGTCACATCTGTGTATTGTTTCTTGTGCTTCTACAGAAGTATGACTGTTAGTTCACGCACAGCAAAGAAGTAAAATACATCTCTCTTAACATAACAAATCACTTTCGCACTGTCCCTGGGTGGAGAAGAGGTCCTGGCTCACCATGGTACTAGACAACCCTGTCAACTGTCCCACCTTGTCGTCCAACTCAACCCCCTTGTCCAGCACTTTGTCCTTGGGGTTGAGTCTGCTGTCCATTGTCTTCAGGCCCCCTCCTCCCCCTGACAGTATCCCCAGGTCTCTTGCCAGTGGAGGTGGGGTCGCTGCCGAGGTGGCGCCCAGCTCCTTATAGAAGCGGCAGGTCTTCGGTGCAACACCAGAGTGATGGTTTGCCTCCCTTGCCTTCTGGTACACCTGCCTCAGTTACTTTATCTTCACACGGCACTGATGTGTGTCCCGGTGGTAGCTCTTATCCAACAAGCCACAAGAAATCTGCCCATAGGTATTGAAGTTCCTATGACTGGAGCGGAGCTGGGACTGAACAGCCTCCTCTCCCCTAAATGCCAGCAGATCCAGCAATTCAGGTGTGCTCCACGCGGGAGAGCGTTTGCTTCATGGAGCTGCCATGGTCAACTGGGAAGATGCAATGTGAGCTCTCCACACCAAGCAAACAGGAAGTAGAATTTCAAAAATTCTCTGGCCTTTAAAGGGGAAGGGGCAGATGCCTATGTACCTGGGTGCAGGGCAGCAGAGTTCTAATGGCTGATGAGAGTGGTCAGGTTAGGCATTGTGGGATATCTTCTGCAGGTCATTTACAGCGATATAACCAAGTGGAGTATCTGGCACTTTGTCGATGCAACTTTGTCGCAAAAAGTTCTATGCCCCTTGTCAAAGTGTTTTTATTTTGTGGGCAAAACAGGAGAGTTTTGTTAGCAGAAGTAGCATTGTAGTGTGCATACCTCCACTGTTTTGACGACAAAACCTGACTTTTGTCAACAGAACTGTGTAGTATAGACAAGGCCCAGGACATGGGTTTTATGGCCCATTACAACAACTTGTAACACACCTTGCTGCCTAGGAACCCGCCATTGTCCTGCAACTGCAGAGGTGTTAATTGACCATTTCATTTTAAGTGGTAATCTACAAAGTGCTTATGCTAAGTCTATCGCACCTTGCATTTAGCTTGGACATGCTAGACTCCTTTTCCAGACCTGAGGAAGAGCTCTATGAAGCCTGAAAGTTTGTCCCTTCAAGCAACAGAAGTTGGTCCAAAAAAAGATATTACCTCATTCACCTTGTCTCTGTCATGTCCTGGGACCAACACAGCTACAACAAAACTGCAAACATGAGGGTTGGGCAAGAACCGTGGAAGTGATTCCTGAGGAACCCATCAGAAATACTAGAAATTTAAGAAGTCCATTAAGAGAGAGGCAAAAGAAGTGACGGGAAAAAACCATCTATTTTAGCATTTTTACTTAAAATAACCTGAAAATCCACTTCAGAACTAAGAACTTGTCTGTTACGTTTCAGCCCAGAACAGAGAGACAAGGTATACAGACTATCAGAAATGAGGTTCTATACTGAAATCACCTTCTCATTAAACATAACACGATGAAAGCAATGCTATGGTAATTACTGAAACATACTGGAACTTGCCAATTCTTATAATGAAAAAGCAAGATTACTGCTACAGCAAAGTAAGGTTTCCATGGTAACAACATGATTGCAAGAGATTACTACACAAAATAGCTTTTGCTGATTTCTACACCTCAGTAGTTCGAGGACATATGTTTTATCTAATTATTTGCAAATCTATTTAACTATTAAAAGTGAACAGCAATTTTTGTAAATTATGTAAACAGGGGATTATGTGATGAATGCTTTGATTAGTAAGGATAACAAGTTATCTAGGCTCACAGCTCGTTTTACTGTAATACTATAACATGTCATGACATGACTGGTACCAAAGAGACCTGCTGGAGAATGGAGCCAGTGCACTAGGAGCAGAGGGTTAAAGTGCTGCTCTTTAAATACAAGGTGCAATCTCGCACAAACTTAAAATATTCATTCTATATTTATGTTTTAAAAATTTCTTGCAATTCACTTTTCACAGCTTAGATTGTCATAATAGTGAGACTTTTCACCCCAATTTTAAACAGATTTTAAAGATTTTCTCCAGGAAGAGAAACACGTTACATGAAAATGCACTTTTAGGTAGGCATTATGGATAAGTTGTCCTTTGCAAATAAGACACAGAACGAAGTGGTATTTGGGGACCAGAGGTGAAGGGGCTCAGTTCTGGCTGAAACATTAACATTTCTCACTATGATTCTGCACTGTAAATTATATATTAAAAAAACCCATGTGATTTCATAGAACACTTTTTAATATATCCAATACATTATTGATATGTTAATTTAAAAAGCTTTACTGAGAGGAAGAATTTCACAAATTAGAAGACCTGCTGATAAACACTCTTTGTAATGCACCTCGCATTCATGCCCACTAGTGTTCTCAAGAGCACACATACATTAAAATCACCATTTGAGTTTGACTTTCTTTGGTTTGTGCATCCTGAGCATTAGTAGTTTCCTAGAAGCCAAATTTCTCAACATTTTTAAAACACAGAGTACTGCTTTGATGGTCAGAATACTTATGGCCTATCTGTTCTCCAATGAGATGCTATGTTTACTCAAATCAACATCTGGCTTTTAAGCTGGATGCATTTAAGTTACTTAGGAACTTGAAAAAAAAATGGTTACTAATTTTCTGTAACTGTTGTTCTTCAAGATGTGTTGCTCATGTTCATTCCAACATAGGTGTCTACTCGCTCTGAACACCGCTGCTGGAAAGTTTCCCTCTCAGTGGTATCAGCTGGGTTGGCTCTGGTGCAGCCTGGAATCACACCTCATAGTGGTGGTATATAGGGTGCCACCGACCTGCTGCCTCCTCAGTTCCTTCTTGCAAGCTAACTCCAACAGAAGGGCAGATGGGGGGCGGGGGAGGAAGAGGTTTGGAATGGACATGAGCAATACATCTCGAAGAACGGTAGTTACAGAAGACTAGTAACTGTTTTTTCTTCTTTGAGTGCTTGCTCATGTCCATTCCAATGTAGTGACTCCCAAGAAGCTGCACCAGTGGAGAGTTTGGAGTTCATTGGCACACTGACTGTAACACTGCTTGGCCAAAAGTCACATCGCCATCACCCAGCAAGCTAAAGACATAGTGGGATGCAAAAGTGTGGACTGATGACTATGTTGCTGCCCTACAGATGTCCTGAATCAGAACTTGGGCCATGAATGCAGCCGATGATGCTTGAGGCTCTTGTAGAAAGGGCTGTCAGTGGAGAAGCTGAGACCTTTGCTAGGTCGTAGCATGTGCGGATACAGGAAGTGATCCACGATGAGATTCTGTGTGCTGAGACTGGATGGCCTTTCACTCTGTCTGTAATGGCTATAAAGACCTGAGTGGATTTCCAAAAGGGTTTAGTCCTTTCTATGTAAAACACTAGTGCACGCCTAACATCCAGTGCATGGAATGTCTGTTCCTCCCTGTTTGCATGTGGCTTCTTATAACGAATAGGATAGGAAGATATCCTGGTTATTATGGAATTGTGAGACCACCTTTGGCAGGAAGGCCGCGTGGGGCCGCGGGTGCATCTTGTCCTTGAAAAAGACTGTGAATGGTGGTTCTGGAGTAAGGGCTTGGATCTCTGAGATCCTTCTGGCTGAAGTAATGATGGCCAGGGAGGACACATTCCAGATAGAGCAGAGAGCACATTGCCAGCAGTTTCAAGTGTAGCAGAATCCCTGACCCTCTTAGCTCTGGTGGAACCTCTTCCCCTGCTCCCACCCTTAGAAGCGACTGCACCTTCTGGGCCAGAAGTTGCTTGTGAGAAAGTCCTTGAAGAGGGATGGGAAGGAGGTGAACAACTGACTTGAAGGGTATATCCTAGTTCTATCGTGCGTAGCACCCAGATATTTGAAGTAATGCAGGCCCACGCCTGATAGAAGCACGCTTGTAATCCTAACCGGTCCACAAATACAGGAGAAATCAGATCCACACATTGTCTTGGTACATCCCAGCAAAAGTCCTGTTTAGACCCCACAGATTGTCTCAGGAGGGCACAGGGGAGGGGGACACTGGAGGAGGAAGAGGGAGGCAGGCACCGGGACGGAGGACTTCTCTTATAGCCTCTACTCCATCTCCTGCTGTAGTCTTGTCTCTGCTGTGGTTGGTGGAAGTGGGCCATCGATTGGAGCTTAGAGTGCTTCCCGGCAGGAGCCGGTATATGCAACCCCAGGGATTTCAGGGTGGCTCTGGAGTCTTTCAGACTATGCAGCTTCAAGTCCATTTGCTCAGAAAAGAGCAACTTGCCTTCAAATGGAAGGTCCTGCACTGTCTGCTGCACCTCACAGGGCAACCCCAAGGACTGAAGCCATGAGCTTCTTCTCATGATCACAGCTGAAGCCATTGGGCTGAAGAGTCTGCTACATCCAAAGCTGCCTGAAGGGGACTTCCTTGCCACCGATTTCCCCTCTAAATCTAGGGCTGAGAACTCGTCTCATGACTCCTGAGACAAAAGCTCCTTGAATTTTGCTCCAGGAGTTGAAATCATATTGGCTCAGGCGGGCTTGCTGAGCTGAAGGCCGCCAGTTGAGTACACCTTCCTGCCAAAAAGGTCTAGTTTTTTGGCATCTTTGGCCTTGGGAGTCGGCCCTTGCTGACTTCGCTGCTCACGCTCATTTACCACTGAAACAACCAACGAGCCTGGTGGGGCATGTGTGTACAGAAATTCGTACCCTTTGGGAGTGACAAAGTACTTTCTCTCCATCCTCTTTGCAGTAGGTTGGAGGAATGCAGGAGTCTGCCTTGATGGGGTCCATAATGGTATAGTTCCAAGGCAGAGCCACCCGCGATGGCCCTAAAGCTGCTAAGATGTCTACCAGGGCATGGAAAGATTCAGAGATCTGCTCCACCAGGCTACGCTCCTGAGGAGCTCCTGGTATACCCTGTAGTGGTCCTGGGAAGGCTCCATACTTGTCCCCGCCACCAACTCATTGGGGGAGGATGAGGATGCCTGTATCAGTAGGGGCCTTGCTCCTTGCCCTCTGCAGTGGCTGGGTCCTGTGGTGCGGGTTTTGCAGTTCGGTACCAGGCTCGGCACCAATGCTTGGTCTTTGCTCCAAGGTAGCTGGTGCGGGAGCTCTTAACTCTGATACAACAGAGTACGACCTCTGGGACTGTGGACCCTGAACTGGCTGAAAAGTCCAGAGATTCTAGAATGGCCACTGTAGTGGCATTTACCACTGCACCGGTGGCCAGGATGTTGGCAGGATACCCTGATTCATCTCAGCCATTGGGTATTTCTGATTGGAGTGGTGTCTGCTCCTGTGGGAGAACGGTGCCGGGAGGGAGGCGACCGATGCTGTGACATCATGGCCGGCTTGCCCTTTGATGGCAACTGGGGTCTTGGTACTGCGGCGGCCCTCGCCTCTGGTGCTGCCAGTGTTAGCTCCCAAATGGTGGGAGATCGTGGTACCGGGATTGACATTAACTCCCTCATTGCCTCAAATTCCTCCGGTGTGGATGGTAGCGTCAGGGCTGTCGAACTCTGATGACTCACTCTTGGCGGAGAGTTCAAAGGTGCTGGATTCAATGGCACTTTTCTCAGGCTGGAGTCAACAGTACCTTACGCACTGCTGGTGTCTCCAAATGGCCGGGCACGAGTTGCACTCTGTCAGCATCAATATGCCCTGCAGACCTGGAGGTTGGGGAATGCTCCCAGGTCAATTTTTCTCTGATTCTTACTCGGTGTTGGTAACCGAGAGCAGTGTTGAGAGTCCTGTGCCAGAGTTGTCTTCCATGGCACTGGAGAGGAGTGTCAATGCTAGGAGTCCCAGCCCATAGTGGAATGGCACTGTATCACCCTTAAAGACACCAGGGCACTTCTTACTGAAGTGAAAGTATTCAGTGTTGGGTCAACATGACACAGCTCCGAAGGGGGACCAAGCGCTGCCTCTATAAGGAAGAACTTGATTCTAGTGTCCGTGTCCTCCTTCATTCTGGGCCTGAAGCTCTTGCAAATCTTACAACGCTCCTGAACATGAACCTCCCCTAGACACTTCAGGCAGCTGGAATGCAAGTCACTAACCAGCATCGGCTTATGCCAAAACACACAAGCTTGAACCATGGGGACTGAGGCATACCCGGTGCCGGGGAAGAGCTAACCCCGCTAAGTGGGGTCTGCTACTAACTAACTGAAACTCAAGAGAAAGAACTATTTATAGATAATCAACAAAGTTGACAGAGAGAGGTCCTTGCAGGAAAAACACAAGGACAAGCATCAGTTCCAGCAACTATCATGGGCAGTAAGAAGGAACTGAAGGTGTGGCCAGGCCCTATATACCAGTGATATGAGGGCATGACTCCAGGAGACACCAGAGCTGACAAAATGGATACCACTGAGGGAAAAAAACTTTCCAGCAGCAGTGCTCGGGGTGAGCACACACCTACATTGGAATGGACATGAGCAAGCACTTGAAGAAGAAAGATTAATTTTGAGTCTGAAAATTCAGTCCTTTGACCAGATTTGACTCAGGCCTGGTCTACACTACAAACTTAGGTCGACATAAGCTGTGTTAAGTCGATCTAATAATTTATATGTCTACACTACCCAGTTCCTTTCGCCGACCTAAGGGGTCCATAAAATCAACTTCTGTGCTCCACCTCTGTGAGAGGTGTAGTGCTTGATCTGACATCCATGCGTCGACATGGAGATAGTGTAGACACTGCGTTGTGTAATTTGAATGAATTGGCTTCCAGGAGTTAAAGCCCCAGGAACTTTTGATTTTTCATTTCCTGTTATCAGCATGGAGAGATCATGTGGAGAGCTCATGGAGACTCAAGGCCTCAAATGCACTCCAGCATGGAGTACACAGGAGGTGGTGGATCTTATTGCTGTGTGGAAAGAATAGTCTGTGCAGGCAGAGCTCCGATCCAGCAGAAGAAAAGCTGACATCTATGCCAAGATTGTGCAGAGCATGGAGGAGAAGGGCTACACCAGGGAAATGCAGCAGTACTGCATGAAAATAAAGGAGCTTTGACAAGCATGCCAGAAGACAAGGGAGATGAATAGTCGTTCTGGTTCTTCCCCACAGACATGCCGCTTTTATGAGGAGCTGTATGTGATTCTCAGCAGCGACCCCGCCACTACCCCAAAACGCTCCGTGGATACCTCCCAGGAGCCCAAGGTGACCTCAAGCAACAACGGGGAGGACATTGTTGACAGGGAAGTGGAGGATCTATTCTCCCTGATGGCCAAGAATGTTTTTAACCCTGGAGCCCATCCCTTCACGGGACCAAATGGCGGCAGAGCATGATATCAGGGAAGGCAACTTTGGTGACTACACATTGCCAATCAAACTGTAGGGGTAACATGCTATTACTTTTTATGTTTAATCTGAACAATAAAATAGGTGTAGTGGGTATCGGTGGCCACTCCAGCTATGCAGAAAGCGCTCTCTGAAAAAGACTGTTTGTGTGCAGGGAGATGGCCCATAGACAGTTCTAGGAAGCTTTCATGGAGGTACTGTATGCTGCAATCCTTCGCAGAAGGTTTCTGGGAAGGGCTGCCTTATTTCATCCACCACGGTAGGACACTTTCCCATGCCACTCCAGTACTAACTCTGCTGGCATCATTGCAGCACACACCATTGCAGCATAAGGATCAGGTTTGTACCCAGACGATTGCAGCATCTGCTCCCTTGCCACCTCTGTTACCCTCAGGAGAGTGATATCACATAGGGTCACCTAGGGGAAACGGGGGAAGTTTTCAATGCTAGCCCTTAAGCACAAACAATTCAACAAGTAATTCACTATCCCTCCTCCCACCCCACATCCCCCAGTGAAATCTGGTTCACGCAACAATGCTTTCCCAAATGTGCTGTGGTTGTGGTTGGAAGGGATCACCACGTATTGCAAGCAGCATTGGAAGAAAAAAAGGGTGTGTGTGGTGGCTTCCTGTTTATCTCCCTTCCCCCCCGGTGTCACTTTGGTAAAATAACCCAACTATTTGGGGAGCTTTATACTGGTGCCTGTCCTCAAGCATCATCCAGGTTGCTTAGGGAAAGGAGGCTTTTCTCAAGTTCCACTCTGCGATCCCAAGGATGTGTCACAATAGCAGCAGCACAACACCTCTCGCCATTCCTTGTGGCCGTACTCACCATGGCTAGAGCAGCAAACCGACTCTTGCAAGAGCTAGCAGTTGTGATTACATTGCAGCTTGCAGTGAAGTGTACTGAGGGGTATTTTTTTAATAAAAAAAATTAACCTTGCATCAGAAACAATGTATGCATTGTCAATACTACCCTTGTGCTTTGCATTCCTTGCAGCTGAAACCTTGTCCGTCGGCGCATCCTCCACACCAGGACAGAGACTTTCCCAGATTACAAGGCAGAAAAAGACGACTCGGGAGGACATGTTCAATGAGTTAATGTGCGCCTCAGAGTGACAAGACAGAGCTCAGAGCATGGACGATTACACTGTCTGAGAACCTGGACGTGGACAGAGAGGACAGGAGAGCATGCAGGGAACAAGAGCGTGTCACGCAGAAAGAGATGCTGCAGATTAAGACGGAGCAATCAGACATGTTAAGGCTCAAGAAAGGCAGATGGATGCTAGAGTGCCTATGCTGCCATCAGCACCCAGGTCTACATCCTCCTCCCCCAACCGTCCTATGAGGCGGGAGAGGTGGGGAGTTTGGTATCCGTGGCACTCAACACCAGGGGAGGGTACAAGGACCAGGAGGCGCCCATTCCCACACCTTTGATGGTTATTGCAGTGCATCTGTAAGCAAGCTTTCCTTGTCCCCCTCCCCATGCCCCCCCAGTGCTATCAGCCCTTTTGTCCCAGGTTATCTTACTTTTCTTAGCTGTCTCTAGGTGTTTGTGTGCATAATAAAACTTAACGGATTGAGGCGAATAGGCTCTTTATTCATTCAACACACAGTTGGTGGTGGGGGTGGAGTTTACAGGGGAGAAAATGCAATGGAGGGGGCAGTTTGGTAAGAAAAAACACAAGTGTCACATTACTCTGGCTCATTGCTGAAACTGGTTTTCAAAGCCTCATGGAGACACAAAGCCCCTCGATGTGTCTGGCTGCTCAAAATTGGCTGCCAGACAATCTGCCTCAAACCCCACCCCGGCAGAAACTTTTCTCACTTTGTTTCACAGATATTATTGAGCACACAGCAGGCAGCAATAACAATGGAGATATTGCTTTCACTGAGGTCTAACCTAGTAAGCAAACAACACCAGTGACCTTTAAACGTCCAAAGGCACATTTGATCACCATTCTGCACTTGCTCAGCCGTTGGTTGAATCGGTCCTTATCACTGTCCAGGCTGCCTGTGTACGGCTTCATAAGCCATGGGAGTAAGGGGTAGGCTGGATCTCCCAGGATCACGATTGGCATTTCAACATCGCCAATGGTTATTTTGCATTCTGGAAAGAAAGTCTCTGCTTGCAACTTTCTGAACAGATCTGTGTTCCTAAATATAGTTGCGTCATGCACCTTTCCCGACTATCCCAAGTTGAAGTCGGTGAAACCACCCGTGATCCACCAGCTCTTGTAACACCATTGAGAAGTCCCCCTTTCAGCTTATGTACTGTTTGGGAAGGTGGTCTGGTGCCAACATAGGGATATGCGTTCTATCGCCCCACTGCAGTTAGGGAACCCCATAGTGAAAAACAATCCACTACGTCCTGCATGTTGCCCAGAGTCACTATCTTTCTTAGCAGAAGTCTGTTAATGGCCCTGCAAAAACTTGGATCACAACAGATCACACGGTAGATTTATCCACTCCAAATTGGTGCTCCGTTGACTGGTAGCAGTCTGGCATTGCAAGCTTCCACACAGCTATCGCCACTCGCTTCTCCACTGTCAGAGCAGCTCTCATTTTAGTATTGCTTTGCTTCAGGGCTGAGGAAAGCTCTTCACACAGTTCCTGGAAAGTGGCCTTACACAATCAAAAGTTCTGCAGCCACTGCTCGTCTTCCCATAGCTGCATAACAATGCGGCCCCACCTGTAAGTGCTTGTTTCCTGGGTCCAGAAATGGCACTCAACCCTGTCAAGGTGTTGCGTGACTGTCAACAGCAACTGTGAATTGCTCCGCTCTATGCCTTCCAGCAGGGTTGGTTGCGTGGCATCACACTGCTCCGCATGGCGGCTCCTGTATGGGCTATGTAAATACTGTATGATAAGGCGCAAGGTGTTTGTAATGCTCACAACAACAGTGTACAACAGAGCAGGGTTATCATGCTATGCATCCGTGCGGGTAACCCAAGTTTACGAACAAAGATGTGAAAAAGGCTTGGTTTGTTTGCCGCTGATTTCAGGGAGGGAGGGACGTAAGTGCATCATGGGAGGCTAATGCCATGTTCCCATAATCAACTGCACCAATGTTTTGGTCTCATAAGGCATTGCAAGCCCAACCCAAAATTCCACTTAGCTACGTGCACTGTGGGATAGCTACCCACAGTGCAGCGCTCTATGTGTCGATACAAACCCTGCTAGTGAGGATGCACTCCACCAACACAATGAGCGTAGTGCTGACACGCAAGATCAGCTTGCTTAAATCAGAGGCTCGATGTCAACTTAACTTTGTAGTGTAGACCTGGCCTCAGTCCGATTATACTTCTGGAAAATCCTAGTAACACCAATAATCTCTCAAAGACACAAAACTAAAAATTATTTCAACAGTGGTGATAAATGGAAGATATTTAAAGTGCATTTCTACTCTGAAAGGAACTTTATAAAAAGGCCATTGTGAAGTTATGTTTCCATATTTCAGTGTCTTCCATAGCATATTTTTTCCATTTACAAGGTAAAAAAAATGTTTCTTCTAACAGTCAGTCCTGCAGACTCAACCTAGAATCTGAGTCAGGCTTGGGTTTTTTTTTTTTTTTGTTTTTTGTTTTTTAAATTACTCATGCATCACACCAGTAATAACAGTTCTGCAAGACAAATTCTGCCCTCAGATGTGTGCAACTCCATTGTCTTCAAATTATATCTGTGCTACTCTACTGAAGACAATCAGAACTGAGGGCAGAATTTGGTTCTGCAATAGGAACTTACTTCTGATGCATGAGCCTAGACAGAATCCAGTTCACTTGCTCATAACACTGCAGAGCCAGTATTGCCAACTTAAGTCAAATGTAGTAAAAACTTACTTTTGTCACTATAATCAGCTGATGTGAATGAATACACACAGGTACATCAAGGAGTCCGGTGGCACCTTAAAGACTAACAGATTTATTTGGGCATAAGCTTTCGTGCATCTGAAGTGAGGTTTTTTACCCACGAAAGCTTATGCCCAAATAAATCTTGTGGCAAATTGCCGGGACTATTATGATGGGTCCCGCGCTTTCTCCTCTTGTGGGGGTTCAGGGAGCCGTTTCTCACACCTGAACCGGGGTATCTACTGTCCCACTAGTGTCCCAGAAAAGGGGAGTGGAGAGAGATGGACCTGGGCCTGCCCTCTACTCTGGGTCCCAGCCCAGGGGCCCTAGGGATAACTGTGAACCACTTGAGCTAGCGATTCCTTCCCCTGGGCTACTTCCTTCTCCGGCCCTTCAGCTTGTGGGGCTTCCTGCCCTCTCTCTGCTTGGGCCAAGTTTCTCCCAACCCTTTGTGTCTGTAGAGTCCCTCTGCTCTGCACGAGCCGGGTTTCCCTTTACCTAGGGTCTCGGTTTCCAGCCCGCCACAGCACTTCTCCAACCTGCTCTCCGCTCCAACACCAAACCACTCTGCTTCAACTCCTCCAACTGTCTGATTGAAACAGGGGTTTTTTATCAGGTGACTGGCTTCAGGTTCTCTAATTGGCTTAATTGGTTTCAGGTGCTCTAATTAATCTGTAGCAGCCTCTCTTCCCTCTACAGGGAATAAGGCTCTCATCATCCTGGGGCTTACATATCTCCCATCCATCACTCTCCTGCTGCCCTCTGGCCATGCTATATCACAATCTGTTAGTCTTTAAGGTGCCACCGGACTCCTTGTTGTTTTTGTGGATACAGACTAACACAGCTACCCCCTGATACTACACACAGGAACCACCTGCTGAGTAAGAAAGTGTTATTTTTACATAATCAGATTTTAGAGTAGAAATGCATTTTAAATGTGAAGGTTGGGTTTTCTACTAATAACCATGATGTCCTCAGTACTGTGATGATACTATCTCTGTTCCAATTGTATTTAAAACAGGACAGAAATCATCTAATGAAATGCTTTCTGGAATAATTTTGTTTTCCTGTTGAAAGTAGAATTTTATACAGAATGCAATTCTATACAAGTTAGCATTTTTAATATATTCAAGAAATTAAACAAATGCATTTTCTATTAGTGCTAAATATGGAAAACCTTCTATTCTTTGTACCAAGTTACACAGTAAGAGGCGAGAAACTAGATATATAAAGATAAATATAAAAAACTTCAATTCTGTTTCTTTTATTCACATTCAATGTCTTTCACTGAAAGTCAAAATACATGGGAATAGGTATAACTTCATGTTTACCTCAAGCTGTTCATCTTCCAAAAGCTTTATAACCAACCATCTTATGTCATTGACTGCTTCTTCATTGTTGAGGACAATAAAGAGGTTATAAAATACCATAGTTTGGAGGTAGGTCAGTATTGTGTACTTCGCATGCCAAGAACTGCTTCTTGCTGTCTGTAAAGCAACAAAGATTAACAGTTAGAATTAAAAACAAGCGCATGTAGACAAGCCATTTGATTTATTCTAAATATTGTCAAACCCCATTACTTATACCTTTTGTGCTACTGTAGCAAGTTACTCATAAAAGTTGTTTCCCTCCTTATAGTTAGTTAGCTTTGTTTTGTTTTATGTTCTTTTAGGCTAAATTTCAAAAGCATCTAAATACTTAATATTTGTAGTACTGGATACAGAACTGAGAAACTAAACAGATCACACCTTCTGATTTGTTCATGACCTCAGATACCAGCCTTTTCCAAGTGGCCAAAAAGGTTAGTTATGCTCAACTTTGCATTGCAATTGTCTGTATAGTGGACTTGAACTATGAAAAAAAAATGCTTGTTACTGACAAAAGATGTAAGCAATGGGTGAAAGTTGAAATAGTACCACCCCTTTGACTGCATCCATTGCTGACATCCATTTTCAGCAATGGGTGATTTTTCTAGAGTAGAGGAAGGTTGAAAGATTCAAGGAAAAAATCTATTTGCTCTTTTTTTTTTTTTTTTACTTTGTGCATCTGATAGCACTTTGTATACAATCAGTTTCTCCATTTCTCTGTATAGTCTGTTTTCCTTTTCATTTGTGTGGGTCTTTCACAAAGTTATAAGTGGGACAGACATACATTTTAGCAGAAAAATACCATTGTAAAATCACAAAAAATAGGAGGAGGACTCAAGAGAACATGTCGCATTCTGAAACTACATTTCAACTTGTTTTTGAGATAGAACAGCTTCCAGTTCATGACGTCTAAGGCTGCGAGTCTGCCACAGAGGTCCCCAGAGCCCTCTCCCAGCACCAGCAGTGCCCCTAGAATCCCCCAAGAGTTAATCAGGGGTATATAGCACAAGTCATGGACATGTTACGGGGCCGTGAATTTTTGTTTATTGCCCGTGATCTGTCCATGACTTTTACTAAAAATACCCATGACTAAATCTTAGCCTTAACTATATCCCTTTCAAAGTGACATTTTTATTTTAAGCCGTCTTGTTACTAAACCCTTATTTTTATTTCTTAAAATATATTTTACACCCCATCTGGGTCAAATATTTGACAAATAACAAATTAAAACTGGGAACCGAGCTTTTTTGTGATAGTATTCCGTTACAAACAAAATGTGAAACATTCATAACATTCATGTGTTTTCCCTTTACAGGATTTATACTCATAGGAACCTAAATGTAAATTTAATATTTTTCTGCTTAAGATAACTATACTTTCAAACACTGGGTATAATTTTTAGTGAACAAACAATCCTTTCTTTATAAAGATTCCAATACTTTATTAGTATGTATTTCTGCTTGGCAATAAATAAATAAATAAAAATTGGAAGCTGATACAAAAGCCAATTTAGAAAGTTCATTCTGTTCCAGATTATTGTTCCTGATGACCAAACACTAACATGGAATTTATTACAAAGCAAAAGCAGTCAGCTTTTTTTTACTGCTGCCTTTTTGGCTGGTGTACTGCAATCAAGAGTTTAACTAAGTACTTAAATATTCATCATGATTTTGGTGATATGTATGCCACTTCAATATAGAAATGAACGAATAAAGTAGTTATACTGGCAACAGTATCACTATACAGACTGCAGAAGACCTTTGTACATGTAGCACTGTCAGGAAATAAGAAATACTTTGTTTCATAATTGTTAACTCAAGTTACCTAGTATTAATAACAAGCTCAACAGGTTTTAAAGTGATGTGCATTCATTTAAACAATGTAGATCAGACTCACTTGTTTTAGCACCTGGAGTACCAAAGGCACTTGTTGAGGATATAGCAATCCCTGAGACATTAGTGATAAACACATCTTAGCATCTCTTTTGAGTTCATCATAGCTATTGTCATTTTCTACTGGTGCAATCTACAAAATAAGAAGAAGTCAGGAAGAACTAAATATTTATTGCTAAAAAAAATCCTGAAAGAAAAGAAAGAAAGAAAGAAAGAAACAAACAAATAAATAAATAAAAAAAACTTCTTTGCATGAAATTAATATGTTATCCGAGGGGGAAAATATTTGTTTCAATAACTCAGTAGTAAAGATTAAAACTGGGTCAGTCATCAAGGGGTCCTATTTACTTCAGAGTGTGTCTAGGAAAGTTTAAAATTTCTATATTTTAACATGTGCAATTTATCTACCTATAAATGCTCAAGTGGTCTAAATTTGTTAAGTAAGGTAAATGAGTGTCTTTAAGATGTAAGGCAAAAGTTTGAAAAAATGTTTTTAACATTCAAAGGCAGGATATAAAGTAGATGGCTGTTTAAACAGAGTGTTTTCCATACCCAGTTAAGTTTCTCTTTCATATCCTCTAAGCCAGTCCAGACACTTTTGTGTAATTCCGCCCTGCCAGTAGATAAGCACACAAGAACTTTTTGTTCAGGTCACTACCTGTATAAGAAGTGGTTGCTAGCCCACAGAGGTCAGCTGTTGCTGTCTCCAGCAGTAGAGAAGTCTTTTGCGGGTTGATAGAGGAAAGATGAGGAAAAATGGACCTGAGACTACAGAACTCTCTCAGTCTGGGTCACCCACAGTGTGGGATTTTCCCTTTTAGGCTGTCTGCTGAGAGGTTCAATATGTCCTACTCCCACCTCTGGGAACTCAAACTCCTCAGATACCAGGCTGTTTCCCTCAGAGGCTCTCTCCTTTTGCTTTGTACAAGGTTTGGAATGAAAATAATGGCTGAATTTGAAAACTGCTGGTTGCAGTACCATTGGCTAAACAGATGTACTAATAATTCACTTGACTGAGAAAAGATGACAATGTTTTAAAGGTTGTTCTTACATATGGAGGATCTCTTTCACTGAAGATCTCTGACACAGAAGAAGTTATTCACCTTACGCAATAACGATGGTTCTTCGAGATGTGTGTCCTTATGGGTGCTCCACTGTAGGTATGTCTGAGTCCCTGCATTGCTGATTGGAGAACTTTGGTAGCAGCGTCCATTGGGTGTGCTGCTCCACGAGACTAGCCAGCATGTGGGGGGTAACCGTCCTCAGTTCCTTCTTTACCATAGAGTCATAACGAGAACTCCGAAGCAGAGGGGAGAAGGGCGGGTTGGGGAGCACTGATAGGGACACACATCTTCGAAGAACCATCATTAGTGCACCAGGTGAGTAACTTCTTCAAGTAGTGTCCCTATGGGTGCTCCTGTGCATGTGACTCCTGAGCAGTACCCCTTTTCGAGGGCTGGGACTTTAGAGTAGGGTCAGTTAGAGATGACAGTACTGTGGAGCCAAACATGGCATCAGAGGCAGAATCCAAAGTGATCGCATAGTATTCTGCAAGGTGTGGCCTGATGTTCATGTCTCCGCTCTGCAGATTTCTGAGACAGGGACATCCTTGAAAAAAGCAACAAATGAGGAGATCGATCTTGTGGAATATGTCCGGATCAAGTCAGGTGTGTGTGTGTGTCACATTACGAATTTGGTAGCACTGTCTGATGCAATTCGAGACCCACTTACAGAGTCTTTGGGCTGATACTGCTGAGCTCTTGGATCTTTCCACCACAGAGAGGAAAAGTCATGGGGACTTCCTGAAGGCCTTTATAGAATACTAGAGCTCTCCTAACATCTAAGGTATGTAGTATAGCCTCCCTTATTGTCTTGGTGAGGCTTGCAGTAGATGATTGTAAGGTGGATTGACTGATTCATGTGAAAAGGGGCGGTTACCTTAGGGATGAATTTTGGATGTGGCCTGACTAACCTTGTCTGGAAAGAATACTGTGTAGGGGGAATGTGCCATCAAAGCTGCTATCTCCCTTATTCTTCTAACTGAGGTAATTGCTATCAGGAAGGCTATTTTCATTGATAGGTACATTAGTGAACAAGTGGCTGTGACGGGTTTGATCACAGAAGCCCCCTTGGGACTGTCACCTGATATTCTGAGACTACCTCTGAGCCCGTTTTCTCTGCCAGTTTGGGCCTCCAGAACCCTGCCTTGTTGAGCCAGACATGCTAGTATGCTGCAACACAGACGCAGGGTCTGAACCACATGCCCCAAAGGTGCAGACTTGACTGAAAACAGCTTAAGAAGTGCTCCTGTCTCCAGCATCCAGACCCCCAGCTCCCAATGGGATCCAAACCCCAAATAAATCCGTTTTACTCTGTATAAAGCTTAATCAGGGTAAACTCATAAATTGTTCATCCTCAATAACACTGATAGAGAGATATGCACACCTGTTTGCTCTCCCAGGTATTAATTACTTACTCTGGGTTAATTAATAAGCAAAAGTGATTTTATTAAGTATAAAAACTAGGATTTAAGTGGTTCCAAGTAATACAGACAGAACAAAGTAAGTTACCAAGCAAAATAAAACAAAAAACATGCAAGTCTAAGCCTAATACATTAAGAAACTGATTACAGATAAAATCTCACCCTCAGAGATGTTCCAATAAGCTTCTTTCACAGACTGGACTCCTTCCTAGTCTGGGCCCAATCCTTTCCCCTGGCACAGTTCTTGTTAGCTCCAGCTCAGGTGGTAACTAGGGGATTTCTCATGACTTGAACCTCCTTTGTTCTGTTCCACCCCTTTATATGGCTTTGGCACAAGTCAGAAATCTTTTGTCTCTCTCGGTCCCCACCCCTCCTTCTAAACGGAAAAGCACCAGCTTTAAGATGGATTCCAGTACCAGATGACATGGTCACATGTCCTGTGAGACCCCAAGCCTGCATTGCTCCTGGCCTGACTCACAGGAAGTCTTGCAAGTAAACAAAGCCATTTACAACCAATTGTCCTAGTTGATGGGAGCCATCAAGATTCCAAACCACCATTAATGGCCCACACTTTGCATAATTACAATAGGACGTCAGAGTTATTTTATATTTCTAGTTTCAGATACAAGAATGAAACATTTATACAAAAAGGATGACCACACTCAGTAGATTATAAGCTTTGTAATGATACTTTACAAGAGACTTTTTGCACGAAGCATATTCCATTTAAATTATATTCACTCACGTTAGCATATTTTCACAAAATCATATGGAGTGCAACGTCACAGTGGCCATGGGTTCAAAGTGGGGCCTCGTCAGCCCTTTCAGTACCAGGTTTAGGTCTCACGAGAGGGTAGGAGTTGAGATTGAGGGAAGAAGATTATTATACCCTTGAGGAACCTTTTAGTGGTTGGGTGTGATAGTACTGAGTACCCTTCTATGGGTTATTGAAAAGCTGTGAAAGCTGCTAGATGGACCCTAAGAGAGCTTAGGGACAATACTGACTATAAGGGTCATGTGGAGGACTTTCTACTGTGTATTAGAACCTCTTGTACTTCCTTTGAACATCAACTTTCTAGATGCTGGAACCATGCAGGAGCCATGCTTTGAGGCAGAGAATCCCAAAGTGAGATGTAGGGTACACCCTTTATCTTGCGAAAGGAGATGTGGAATGGTTGGAAGGGAGATTGGAAGGCACATTGCGAGCTGTGTCAGGTAAGGTACCAGGTCTATCTTAGCCAAGTAGGAGCAATCAGGAACATAAGCTTAGTCCCTTTGGCAGTAGAGGAAATGGAGGAAAGGCATAAAGAAGGTCCTTGTCCCAGGGGAGAAGGGCATCACCCAGAGAGTGCTGTCCTTGAGCAGTAGCGTGGCCACTTCTTGTTCAAGGTCTGTGGATGGTGTTCCCCATCATGTGAAAAAGTCATGGAGTACTGATGGGTGCATCTCCCACTTGTGATCATGCATGAATTTGCAACTGAGATCATCCGCTATCAAGTTCTGTGCGCCCAGGAGGGAAGCCATTGACAAGGTGGTGATGTGAGAGATGCACCAATTCCATAATTTCATTGCTTCTGTGCATAGGGAGGGTGACCTGGCTCCTCCCCTGGCAAATGTAGTATATGCAGGCTATGTTGTCTGTTAGGATCTTTGTATGTGATCCTGCTATCAACGAGAGGAAATAGGTGAAAGCATGCCTGACCACTCTCAGTTTGAGGAGATTGATGTGTAGAGATATCGCCACAGGTGACCATTAGCTAAGTGATGCATCAGTAGTAAGGAGCGATGATGGTGACCTCTGTGAGAAGGGGATTCCTTCGCATACATTGGGCTAGGTTCTTCCACCAGTCCAAGGAGTTTTTGATCATGGTAGGTAGTGACAGGGGCTTGTCCAGACTGTCTTTGTTCAGCCTGTAAACTGAACTGAACCATAGTTGGAGGCATTGCATGTGGAGTCTGGCGTACAGTATCACAACTGTGCCCACTGCCATATGCCCCAACAGTTGGAGGCAGAGTCTGGCTGGTACTGGAGGACTGCACTAAGCCGTGTCTATGAGTGAGACCAGGGAAAGGAACCTGTGTTGAAGTAGGAAGGTTTGGCCTGTAGAGCATCCAGGTTGAGCCCCATGAATTCCAGGTGTTGCACTGGCATGAGGGTCAACTTCTGGGTGTTGATCTGAAAGTCTAGTTCTGTAAACAAATGTATAGTAGTGTTGATGGCTCAACGAGCCTCCTGGAGTGATCGGGCTCTGAGGAGACAATCATCCAGGTAAGGATATCATTATCCCTTGTGAACATACATGAGTGGCTACCATTGAGAGAACTTAGAAAACAAGGACCGATGAGAGTCTGAAGGGGAGGACTCTGTATTGGTAATGGCATATCCCAGAATGAATCTGAGAAATCATCTGTGAGACGGTATTATTGAAATGTGAAAGTAGACGTCCTGTAAGTCAAGTCCTGAAAACCAGTCTCCCTGTCCAGAGATGGAATGATCGTCAATAAGGTGACCATCTTGAACTTCTGAGCTTTGACAAACTTGTTGAGAGCTCTGAGGTCCAGTATGGGTCTCCAACCTCCCTCCGTTTTGGGTATTAGGAAATAACAAGAATAGAACCCCTTGCCTTGTAGATGTGAGGAACTGGTTCTATAGCTCCTAACTGGAGAAGTCGATCCATCTCCTGTTGCAGCAGATTCTCATGAGAAGGGTCCCTGAAGAGTGACGGGGTAGAGTGTTGTAAAGGGGGTAGAGAGGTGAAGTGGATTGAGTACCTGGATCAGAAGATCTCTAGGACCCATCTGTTCAACATTATGCGTTTCCAGGCATTTTGGAACCCTGCCAAATGGGTGCATGGTCATAGACAGCAGTGGGGAGTGGTCTTGTGGTGCCTCAACCTGCCCATCAAAAGTGGTGCTGAGAGGCAGGGGCTGGGTTGAAGACTGTGGACCAGATGGCTTATGTTTTGGGATTTTTCCCTTTTCTTTGTAGCTCATAATGGTGCTGTGAAGGGAATTGAGATGAATAAGGTCTGTGTTGGGATTGGGGGATAAAAGATCTCTTTTATCCCAGCATGTAGATTCTCAGCGACCTGAGGGTGGCCCTGGAATCCTTTAAGGTGTGGAGGGAGGGGGTGGGGTCTCAGCGAAGAGCTTCACGTCCTCCACTGTGGTCTGCACCTCCTTCGGGAATACCAATAAGTGGAACCTTGATACTTTGTTTCATCACCACAGCCGTGGATCTGGCTGCTGTGTTGGCGGCATGGAGGGCCAACTGCAGTGATGTTTTTGCCACCAGTTGTGACTCCTGAATGATGGCCTTGAAGTGACTCTCTGGCATCTTATCAATAAAGTCATTCAGTTTATTGTAATTTGTGTAATCATATTTTGCCGTGAATGCCTGGTAATTGGCAATATGAAACTGTAAGGTGGCTGAGGAAAAAACTATTACCTACCTTTTCGTAACTGTTGTCCTTTGAGATGTGTTGCTCATGTCCATTCCATTCTAGATGTATGCACACCCATAGGCACAGCTGTCGGAGACTTTTGCCTTATCGGTATTTGTAGGGTCAGCTGTGGTGCCCTGTGGAGTGCCATGCTCATGCATCGGTATATCAGGTGCTGACGGCCCTTCACCCTCTTAGTTCCCTCTTGCCGGCAACTCACAGAGGGGGCAGGAGGGTGGGTAATGGAATGGACATGAGCAACACATCTCAAAGAACAACAGTTATGAAAAGGTAGGTAACCATTTTTTCTTCTTGGAGTGCTTGCTCATGTTGATTCCATTCCAGGTGACTCACAAGCAGTATCCTTGGAGGTGGGCTTGGCATTCACCTCCAAGATGTGCAACTTGTAATACTACTCTACCGAAGTTGGTGTCATCTCGGGCTTGCTGAGTAAGTGCATAGTGAGATGTGAACTTGTGAATGGACAACCAAGTGGCGGCCCTGCAGATATCTGGACTTGGCACATTGGCCGGGAAGGCTGCCGCTGAGGCTTGCGCTCTAGTCGAGTGGGCGATTAGAATCGCTTGTGGAGGCACTTTTGCCTGATCATAGCAAAATCGGTTTGGTCCTTTCGATGTAGAAAGGTGGCGCTCTCCTGATGTCCAGGGAGTGCAACCTACATTCCTCCTCAGACTTATGAGGCTTTGGGAAGAAAACTAGCAAAAATATGTCCCAGATCGTGTGAAACTGTGAAACCACCTTGGGCAGGAAAGCCTGATGTGGCTGCAGCTGGACCTTGTCCATGAAAATTACCGTATAGGGCTGGGTCTGAGGTAAGTGCCCTAATCTCGGAGACCCTTCTGGCAGAAGTTATTGCCACCAGGAATATCACCTTCCAGGAGAGCAGAAGAAGGGAACAGGATGCCAAGGGGTCAAAGAGAGCTCTCATGAGCTGCACAAGCACCAGATTCAGGTCCCACAAAGGGACGGGTTCCGGACCTGGGGGTAGAGTTGCTCCACACCTTTCAGGAAATGGATAGTCATGTTATGAATGAAGACCGACTGACCTGGAATGGAGGGTGAAAGGCCGATATGGTGACCAGGAGGACCTTAACTAATGAAAGGGATAAGCCCTGGAGCTTGAGATGCATAAGGTAGCCCAAGATTGCCTGCAGTGAGGCCTGTTCAGGCCCAGCACATGAATCATTTCCATTTGGCCAGGTAGGCTGCTCTAGCGGAGGTCTTTCTACTATCCAGTAGGACCTTCTGGACGTGGGCTGAACACTCCTGCTCTTTAGCATTCAACCATGCAGCAACCAAGCTGTTAGGTACAGAGCTGCTAGATTCGGGTGCAGGAGCCTGCAGTGATTCTGGAATAGGAGATCCAGCCAGAGTGGCAGCTGCAGTGGGGTCATTACCGACAGGTCCATCAGCGTGCTGAACCAGTGTTGGCGAGGCCAAGCCAGGGATATCAGGATAACTTTGGCCTTGTCCTGTTTGATCTTCATGAGAACTCTGTGGGAAAGCGTACATCAGAGCCCCCAACCACGGGAGTAAGAAGGCATCCAACATCGAGCCCCTGTCGATCCCCCAAAATGGGCAGAACAGGTGGGATTTCCTATTCTGCTGAGTCACAAATAAGTCCACCTGGGGAAATCTCCACTTTCAGAAGATCCTGCTGACTGTTTTGGGGTGAGTGACCATTCGTGGCGAGATAAGAAGGCTCTGCTGAGGTGATCTGCTAATATGTTCCTGGTACAGGGGAGCTTCGCTGCCACAAGATGAATGGCATGCTGCACACAGAAGTCCCAGAGCCAGAGGACTTCCTGGCAAAGGGCTGACGACCTGGCTCTCCTGTGTTTGTCGATATAAATAAAACATCATGGCGGAGTTGTCTGTGAGGAATTGAACCACCTTACCTTGTAAGTGGGACTGAAAAGCCTGACAGGCCAAGCAAACTGTTCTGAGCTCCCTGACATTTATGTGAAGGGAGCGGTCGACCCCAAATCAGCGGCCTTGTGTACTGAGCTTGTCCAGGTGGGCTCCCCAGCCCAGGTCTGAGGTGTTGGAAACCAGTTAGCGATAGGGATGGGGCCTTCGAAGGGAACTCCCTGCAACACTTATGCGGGGTCCAACCGCCATGCCAGTGATGACCAGATGCGGTCCAGCACCTTGACTACTGGTGTCTAGGTTGTGCCTGTACACTCACGCCAGCCACACCTGCAGCAGCCAGAAATGGAGCCGGGCATGACAGACCACGTAGGTATATGCTGCCATGTGACCTAGCAACTTTAGGCAAATGGGAAATCACATCTGACATAGCTCAGAAATGGGCCTCCAAAAGGAAGGCTCTGGCCCATGTGGAGTCAAGGACCGCTCCGATAAACTCTATTAGTTGCACTAGTATGAAGGTCAATTTCTTTTCATTCACTAACAGGCCCAGACCATGACAGGTATAACACACCAGATAGAGGCTGTTCTGCACTTGGATCCCTGATGAGTCTGCTCTTGATGAGCTAATTGTCCAGATAAGGCTAGTCCTGGACCTCTCCCCCATAACGCATCAGGTAAGCGGCTACCGGGGCCATGGATTTTGTAATACCTGCGGGGCTGTGGAAAGGACAAAGGGTAGTGTCGTGAATTGGAAGTGGTGCTGGCCCACCAGAAAACCAAGGAACTGTGTGTCCTTGGAAGATAGAAATATGAAAATAAGTGTCTTTCCAGTCGAAAGTGGCATAATAGTCTCCCGGATCCAGGGAGGGGATAATGGAGGCCAGTGAAACCATACAGAACTTCAACTTCTTGAGGTATTTGTTGAATTGCCAGAGGTCCAGAATGGGTCTTAGGACCCCTTTTGCCTTCGGGATCAGGAAACAGCGGGAGTAGAATCCTTTCCCCCTCATTTCCTGAGGGACCCTCTCCATTGCCCCCAGTTGCAGGAGGTTGTCTATCTCCTGAATGAGGAGTTGCTTGTGAGAAGGGCCCCTGAAGAGGGACGGGAAAGAGGGGGCAGTGGGGAGGGTGGCCGAGAATTGGAGGGTGTAGCCCAGCGATACAATTTCTAGCACCCAATGGTCCAAGGTAACCCATGACCAGGCCGAATGATAGGGACAGAGTCGTTTGAGGAAAGAATAGGGCGGATTCTGGAGAGTTGACTGGGACATTGCTCTTGAGCGAATGCTCAAAATGCATGCTTCTGGCCCCTGTGGTGTTTTTCCAGGCCAGGTTGCGTAGGTGAACCGGAGGAGAAGGGGCAGTGATGACTAAAACTAGTGTCTCTATCCCTTCTTGCAGACCCCTGTCAAGACTGCCACGACCTTGGTGGCGGTGTGGCCGGAACTGCTTCCTCGCCAAATGAGGCTCACCCTAGTGAACAGAGAGTGGTCCAAGTGTACTTCAGTCTGTGCAGCCTTGCATCCATTTGCTCTGCAAAGAGTCCAATCCCATCAAACGGAAGATCCTGGATCGAGGACTGCATCTCCTGGGACAGGCCTGTGGTCTGAAGCCAGGAACTGTGCCTCATGATCACTGCTGAGGTGACCACTCTAGTTGCCGAATCGACTGCATCCCATGCCATTTGGAAGGGAACACCGAGCTGCTGTTGTACCCTCCTCAACAAGGACACATCCTGGGGCATGGAGTCCTTAAACTTATGAAGGGAGTCCCATAAATTAAAGCTATATCTCCCCAAAAGAGCCTAGTGGTTTGTGACTCTGAACTCGAGACTGGCCGTTAAACAAATTTATCTCTCGAAAAAGGTCCAGTCTCTTGGCCTCCTTATTTTTAGCGGTGGAACTAGATTGCCCTTACTTGTCTTTCTTGTTGGCCGCAGAAACAGCCAATGATCCCCAGGGTGGGTGAGTGTACAAGTATTTGAACCTCTTCGCTGGGACAAAATACTTCTTTTCAGCTCTCTTGAAACTTTCATCCCAGGACACAAAAAGAGAGTGACATTCATTTGAGGGCCCTCCTCATGGAGGCTGCTCTCTTCCCAGCCTTGGAGCCACCCCAGCCGGATGAAACTCCCAGCACTTCGGCCTTGGTGCATAGTGCACCCCCACCACCAGGCTCTACCCGGTACCGCTCCCCTTCACCGGTGCCCAAAAAGAAGCCTAAAAAGCAGGACCTGGCACCAAGCAAGAAGGACCAAGGGGCATTGGGTAAAGGGCTTAAACCTGGCAACCAGGGCATGCCCCGCCTGGGCAAGGTCCCTTGCTGGAATCTTAACTTCCTAACTATAGTACTTAACAGCTACTTACTAACTACAGTAAACAAAACTATCTATAGCTGTAATCCATGAAGTCGGAAAGGTAAAGAAATTGCTGACCATTTGTGAGGCAAGGGAGAGAGGCGCTCTGACCAACCACCACGGGCGATAAGAAGGAACTGATAGGGCTGATATACCAATGCATGAGCGCGGAATTCCAGAGGGCACCACAGCCAACCCTACAGATACCACTAAGACAAAAGTGTCCAACAACTGTGCACATAGGCACGCACACACCTAGAATGGAATTGACATGAGCAAGCACTCGAAGAAGAATACGCCTTCCTGCCAAAGAGATTGAGGAGCTTCCAGTCCCTGTCATAGGGTATTGCCTTGGCATTATGTTGTCGGCCACAAGAGATTACGGCATCCATCATGATGGAATTGGGTGGGGGAAAAAAAGAACTCTGATTCCTTTGCGAGGACATATTTCTTGTCCGCACTTTTGCAAGTCGGGGCTACTGATGCCAGGGTTTGCCACACAGTTTTAGCCAGATCTAAGATGGCTTCATTGATTGGGAGGGCGATCTTCAAGGAGGATGAAGAGTGGAATATACTGATGAGCTGATGGTGTCTTTGACCTCCTCCAGTGGTATGTGGGGGGATCTGCTACTCTTTTTGCCAGCTCCAGGAATAGATGGATGTTGTCTGCCATGTACAGTGGTGAAGGCATGACCGCTTCGTCTGGGAAAGAGGAGGACATGGCTTTAGGTGTTACCTTCTCCTCCGTGTCCCCTTCTTATTCCTCTGTTTCCTGAGGCTCTGAGGCCCTTCAAGCCGTGGCCGAAGGAGCGTGCCTGGAGGATTGCCGGGCAATGCTTGAAGCTCACGAGGCAGGAGGCAGTTGTGCTTCCCAAAGGGCCCAGTATGGCCATTTTGGTGGCACAGGGCCTGGTGGAGGTGCCCATTGGTGGCTGTACCAAGATGGTGGTAGTGTCATCTGCGGGTACATTCCTGGATCCTGTTGACAGTGGGTCTCATATGGAGCTTGGGAGGAGTACTGTGAAACCTCCTCAGGTTAACCATCCGACCCCTCACTTGACAGTGGAGGGACATGTCATGATTGTGGGGATATGTCCCATGCTTGGCAAAGGCTCAGCCTTATGATATTAGTACACAGGGGCATCGAACTGGGTGCGTGTATCAGGCTCAGGTAACTGACCTGGGGAAATTCTGCTGGAATCTATCATCCTGAAGTCGGTATAGATGGAGACCTCATCTGTACCTGTCTCCCTGGTGCCGTGTGGGTTATTGTCGCTGGTGGTACGAACGTTGACTTGCATACCAGGAGCATCTTCCTAGCCTGTTTGCCCTTCTCGGTATCGAAGATTCGGTGCTTGGGCCCAAACGGTCCATGGGCCTGTCAGCAGTACTGGATAATGATGGTTACCATGAGGGATGGGTGCCGGACTGTGGTATTGGTGCCAGTAGTGCCAAGGATACTGAGCGAGATGGCGAATGCTTTCAGCTATTCCCAGGCTCGCTGAGGGGAGTTCCCACTCTCTTTTTTGACTTGTGAGAGGAGTCCCCAGTCTATTTCTTCACCCCATTATCTTTCAAAGTCAAAGGTTAAGGGGAAGAATCACGCCTGCCGGAAGGTAAGGGTCAGAGAGTTGCCTCCATAAAGATAATTTTTGGGCAAAACTCTGTCCTTACAGGATCTCTGCCAGAGCTGTCTTTTAAAAAGACTCTGTCTAATTTACATTCAGTATGCTGGAATTAATGATGAATCCCTTGTGAATTCTAAATTGAATGAAATTTGCTGTTCTTTTTCATAGCCTTAACAGTTGTGAAAAAGCTCACTTTGTTGCTTTTTGTGAAGAAACTGCTGTCTATGAATTTAATTTGATCTTAATATAACTATAGGGGCTGTTTCCACCACTGGAGAGAAAAAAATGTGAAGATGGTGATATTCCAAGTCTAAAGGTACTTGTGTCTATTCACAGTGACTTATGTCTCCACAGTTAGGACAGAAAATTCTGTTTGATTTGGGATGTGCAGAAGAAAGAGGGAAAAGAGAACAATTAATAAACAAAGCCACACTTAACTGAGAAAGCAAACAGTTTGCAAATCTGTATTCTTATGATTCAGGATAAGTGCTACTCACTACAGAGAACTACAGACAGGCTGGACAGTATAATCTAGAGAAAGCCTGCTAAGAAAAAAAGGTTCCTTACATCAACTTCATATTTTAGGCCAAAGGCCAACTGCTGTCCCATTCTATGCAGTGGTGGTGAAATGAGCTGTCTCAACTTATGGATGGTAGGAGACTACAGGAGCCCACCAAGACCTACAGAATAATTCCATCTTTGAAAAAATAAGATTCTCACACCTGCTAACACTATTGTGTTGAAGTAACAGCAGAAGAAAACAGTTTAAGTGACTACACTCTGTAATCTTTTAGAACACTGCAGCTAAACAGCACTGCATAAAGAGTTTCTGAAGTATGAAACTGAATAGTGGTCTGCTGGACACTGCACTACTTCCTTTACCAAGTGTCCCCATAATGTCTCTGCATTCAGAAACTCTGGCCAAGTTCTGCCTGTTCACTGTAAGAGCATACACCTGAAGAATATCTGGATCTCTCTGTACTCTCTCAGCATTTTGAAACAGCTCAGGATTCCTCCATAAGATCACTCATATATTTCTATGTGCAAGAATGGGAGGATGTATCAGAAAAAGGCTAGATCAATGGTTCATAAGTACACTATCAGTTTCACACATAAGCAAAGGAGGATGTTGGGGCAGAATTTGGCCATTTGTATATATGCATAGTTTTCTATTTTAAAAATACATTTTAAAAAAATCAATTGTAACTTTGCTTTTTATTCATTTATTTTTATAACCTGTTTTTAAACCAAATGTGACTAAAAGCTCAGTAATTAAAATGGGTACCTTGAAAAACAAAGGTAAGAGTTGGAGTTGTTCTGTGACAGCTGTGGAGAAGGACCGACCTGCACTTGCCATCAACCACTTCAGGACTGTTTATAAAAAGACAGAAATACTTACTGAATAACAAGGTCAACAAGCAAAATGACAAATGTATGGGCCAAATTCACTACTGGCATATCCCACCAGATTTCCAGAGGTCAGTGAAGTTGCCTCAACAGTAAGTTTAGCCCTGTATTCTTATGTTAGAGCCCACGAGTTTTCATTAGAATAATTATTATTCAAGATATGGTCATGTAATTTGGACTAAGTTATACATTAACACAGTCCAATCTACAAGAGGTACAGACACCTCTTTAGTATAAAGCAAATGTAACAAAGGCACATCGTAAGTAAGCCACTTGCAGCACTCAATCATAATTCTGTGCAGCCAAACATATTGTCTGTTTTCACAAGTTAAATTCCGTAACTCACTGGTTTTCAAGAGTTTAATGCCCTGAGTTCGCTCATCTTGTTCACCAACTCCATTCTCTTCCATAACGTGGTTCTGAATTTCTTCATCCACTTCCATAAGAGGTTTGAGTTTTTCATGTATTCGTGTAGTGAACTCATGGACATGAGGAGACTTTGTTGGAGCAGTATTTGGCAAGGAAACATCTATCATGAATATGTAGGTCAAAACGCTAAAAATAAACAACAGAAAAACCAGTTAAATGTGTTCAGTGGCTATTTGCTGCATTTTACTAGTTGAAATTTAATACTTTTCTGAAATTTAAAATTTCTTCCTGTAGACCACATAAAATAAATAAAACCAAATGCTATCTGAAACAGAATGCAATATCATTAAAAGCAGCAAAGAGTCCTGTGGCACCTTATAGACTAACAGACGTTTTGGAGCGTGAGCTTTCGTGGGTGAATACCCACTTCGTCGGTTGCATGTAGTGGAAATTTCCAGGGGCAGGTGTATATATATGCAAGCAAGAAGCAGGCTAGAGATAACGAGGCTAGTTCAATCAGGGACGATGAGGCCCTCTTCTAGCAGTTGAGGTGTGAAAACCAAGGGAGGAGGATTTTGTAGTTGGCAAGCCATTCACAGTTTTTGTTTAATCCTGAGCTGATGGTGTCAAATTTGCAGATGAACTGAAGCTCACATCTCAACTGCTAGAAGAGGGCTTCATCCTCCCTGATTGAACTAACCTCGTTATCTCTAGCCTGCTACTTGCTTGCATATATATACACACCTGCCCCTGGAAATTTCCACTACATGCATCCGACGAAGTGGGTATTTACCAACGAAAGCTCATGCTCCAAAACATCTGTTAGTTTATAAGGTGCCACAGGACTCTTTGCTGCTTTTACAGATCCAGACTAACACGGCTACCCCTCTGATACTTGCAATATCATTGTGATTCAGACCTTTGCCTCAATTTATGGCATTACACCATAGGAGTAAAATGCACCAAGACAAATACCCTCAGTATACTGAGCCGCTTCACTATATATACACATCTATACCTCAGTGAGAACATGAGGAAAACTATGAATTGAGGGCTTAAGAATTGTTTTCACTTAATGAGAGAGAAAGTGAAAGAATCAAGGGGGAAAAATGCTATGGCTTCTACTTTTAATGAATTCACATTTGTCATCTTTGACAATGTCTATCTATGGCATTTGGAATCTTATTTGGCCTGTAGGTAACTTGATATCCTGTAGTAGAATTATTTTTCTTATTTCCGACAAACATGCTATTTTGCATACTGTACATGAAAAGATATGCTGTTTACTTATAACTCTTTCCGGAAGGTTGCAAACTGTGTAGACACACAAAATGAATTATACAGTAATAAATGGTTTAAAAAACAAAACAAAAACTGGGCATGTTTAGTCTTGAGAAACAAAGACCGAGGGGAAACCTGATAATCTTCAAATATGTTAAGGGCTGTCCTAAAAAGGATGGTGATCAATTGATCTTCATGTCCATTGAAGGCAGGACAAGAAATAATCACCATAATCTGCAGCACAGGAGATTTAAGTAGATATTAGGAAAAACTTTATAATCATGAAGATAGTTAAGCACTGGAATAAGCTTCCAAGGGAAGATGTGAAATTCCTGTGATTGGAGGTTTCTAAGGACAGATTTGTCAAATACCTGCCATGTATAGTCTAGGACTGTGTATTTGGTTCTGTTTCACCATGTGGGGCTGACTAGATGACCTCTCAAGGTACCTTCCAGCCCTACATTGCTATGATTCTAGAGTATTCTATGACTACAAAGATTTCTAGAAAAACCCACTCTAGCACATCTGAGACCCATTATTCATTAGTTATAGGTTCTACTTGTTACAATTTAATAGACTTTCACTTAGGCGCCTAGATGGTTTTGAAAATTTTACCCATTTGGTCTGGCTGGGGTTGGGTACAGTTCATTTGTTTCTAGAGCTTTAGAGCTCTTCCAGTGTGAAAATGAGAGGTCACTTGAGAATCAAGACATCACCTTATGTTTACAAAAAGTGCCTTTTAAATAGCAATTTATGGGTACGTTATTTTTGGAAGATATTATTTATTTGTATTCTGGTAGTACATACATATGTTCATATACCTAGGAAGACAGTCATCATCCAAAGAAAAAAAATAATACTTGAGTATTCAATGCATATGAACAGAACAAAGGAAGTTCTTCAGAAGAGAACACTAACCTTCCTATTCTTTCTCTGACATTTTTGTAAACCTGGGTGAGTTTAGGTTCCAAGTACTTTAGTAACCTGTGCAACAGCTCTGGTACTCTCCATTCTTGCTGTGCAAGGCCACCTTGCAATACGTAGAGTCGGCTAGAAATTGGAACACGAAGGCTTTAGTTAGCTTTATGGTATTGACAATTGCAACTTATTTTTTCCAAGTCTTGTTTTTAATGATTTACATACATCCATGAACTACAGATACACAAGAGTATAAAAGCTTTTCAATCACAAAATGAGAGTAACGACTACAATACTGCTGTTACGTTGACACCACAGTTCCACAATAGTTATGGGTCTCAAACTTATTTAAATTGCCCCCCCCTTCTTTGTGTCTGTAGTCATTCACGCCCCTCCCCACCCCCACTACATATACTGCCACCCAATTCTGAAGGCACAGTGGAAAGCAGCGGCTGCTGGTCAAATGCCCAGCTCTGAAGGCAGCTACATGCCAACAGCAGCACAGAAGTAAGGGTGGCAATGTGAAAAGTGCTATTGACAAGTATCACTTTTCAGAGCAGACTTAGAGGTAAGGGTGCAGCAGTGCAGAATTAAGGGAGGAAATGTGAAAAGTGATATTTGTCAATATCACTGTTAATAGCAGACTCAGCGTCCCATTGCCACCCTTCTGTGCTGCTGCCGCTCCAGGGCTGACCTCTTTATCCCCACCTCCCGGGTGTGCACGGCCCTTCTGCATGAGCCCCAGCCATCAGGGGCTGGCAGCCAGAGCGCTTTGAAAAAAACAAAAAACCCAAAAAACACACCCACAGCTAGCACCTTCCTTGACACATTCAGGAGATGCGCTCCATAGTTTGAGAATCGCTGTTCTAACTGAATCCAATTAATCATAGTGATGTGCTTTAAGCAATGTTTTTCCCCTCGGGGCCCTACTGTACCCATGGGGAACTACGGATAGGAGGGGGAAGGGCATCACAAGGAACTACAACTAAGACAGATTCTTGTGTGGGATGTTCAAGTATAGGATTAGACTCGGTGCCCTTCCACCTTGCAGTGGCCAATCACAATATACTCTGAGTGAACTTTATCCACATCGCTTACATTTGTTCATGCTTTACCCATCAACTCTAAAGCAGTTTGAAGGTAACATTTTACCATGCATCTACAAATGATCCTCCTTCACCACTCAAAGGAGACTCCAACAACAGCTCAAATAACCAGTGCAGTTTCCGAGGATCTCTGCTCTCCTGATAAAGAAAGTTACAAATCAGTAACTGGAATACAGAGGAATTCGGTGATTCTACTTTAAGCCATTTAAAAAAAAAGATAATTAAATATTTGTATTAAATGTTCTTTAGGTTCCTATGCATGTATTATTACATAAGTGAAGAGTGTTTTGCTTTTCTCAAAATTAGGGTCCAATCCAAGAAAAATAAAATCAGGATCATAGAGATATGTGGCATTCTAATCATATGTAGTAATACAAATATTTATTACAAATTGCTTGGTAAACTACAGTGATTTTAAAATGGTGTTATTTTAATTTCTATGGCATTTTAAAGGATGTAATCTAGTTATGAAAAACTATTAATATTTAGTGTAGAGATATCTTACTAGATATAAGGTCTGGTCTACGCTAGGAAAAAAAAAAGGTTACCTACCTTTTCGTAACTGTTGTTCTTCGAGATGTGTTGCTCATGTCCATTCCATTCTAGGTACGAGTGCGCTCATGTGCACAGTCGTCTGAGATTTTTGCCTTAGCAGTATCTGTAGGATTAGCTGTAGTGCCCTCTTGAGTGCTGCGCTCATGCGTTGGTATATTAGGTGCTGCCAACCCTACGCCCTCTCAGTTCCTTCTTGCTGGCAACTCCGATAGAGGGTCAGGAGAGCCGATAATGGAATGGACATGAGCAATACATCTCAAAGAACAACAATTACAAAAAGGTAGGTAACCGTTTTTTATTTTTCGAGTGCTTGCTCATGTCGCTTCCATTCTAGGTGACTCACACTGCTCAACCGAAGCCAGCATTGTCCCAGGCCTGCTGGGTAAATGCAAAATGGGATGTGAACGTGTGGACAGATGACCATCTGGATGCCCTACAGCTGTCCTGGATAGGCACTTGTGCTAGGAAAGCTGCCGAGGAGGCTTGCACCCTGGTTGAATGTGTGGTTACGATTTTCGGAGGTGATCAGAACAGCAGTGAATACAGGCAGTGATACAAGAAAAAATTCTTTTAGTGGACACTGGATGACCTTTCCATCCTGTGGGCCACCGTGACGAACAATTGTGTCTACTTGCGGAATGGCTTGGTCCTTTCAATGTAGAAGGCTAGCGCCCTCCTAACGTGTCAGGAATGCAATCTACGCTCCTCCTCCAACTTATGCGACTTTGGAAAAAAGACAGGTAAGTAAAAAAGTCCTGGCCCGTATGCAACTGCGAGAGCATCTTGGGCAGGAAAGCCGGGTGTGGCCGCAGCTAGACCGTGTCTTTGTAGAAGACCGTATAGGGTGGCTCCGAGGTAAAAGCCCTAATCTTGGAGACCTGGTGGGCAGATGTTATCGCAACTAGGAATGCAACCATCTAGCACAGGAGAAGGAGAGAGCAGGAAGCCAGAGGCTCAAAGGGGGGGTCCCGTGAGCTGTAACAGCACAAGATTCAGGTCCCATGGTGGAATGGGGTCCCTGACATGTGGGTAGAGGTGCTTGAGGCCCTTGAGGAACTTGGCAGTCATGTCCTGGGCGAAAACTGACTTATCCTTGAGCAGTGGCTGGAAGGCCAAAATAGTGGCCAAGTGGACCTTGACAGATGAAAGGGACAGGCCTCGGAGCTTGAGATGCAGAAGGTAGTTCAGGATCAACTGCAGCAAAGCCTGCTCGGGCCGAATAACTTTATCCAAGGTCCAACAAGTGAACCACTTCCAGATAGCCCTCCAGCAGAGCAACCTTTCTGTTGCCCAACAGGACCTGCTGGACAGCAACCAGGTGCAGTGCCACCAGATTCGGACGCAGAAGACTGCTGTGGTTTTGGGGCAGCTCTAACAGAGCAGCCAGCAGGAAGTCCAGCAGCATGCCGAACCTAAGCTGGTGCTATGAAGATCACCTTCACCCTGTCCTGCTTGATTTTCATGAGAACTCTGTGAATCAGTGGCACCAGAGGGAAGGCGTACAACAGAGGAGGACCACAGGAGCAGAAAACTGTCTGACAGGGAGTCTCTGTCAATTCCCAGAATTGAGCAGAAAGTGTGGCATTTCCTGTTCTGCCTGAATGCAAACAGGTTCACCTGGGGAGTTCCCCACCTCTGGAAGATGAAACTAGCCAATAGAGGGACATTTGTGGCGAGATGAGACGGTCCTGCTGAGGCGATCTGCCAAAGTGGTTCCTGGCCCTGGGGAGGCATGCGGCTACGTGATGGATGCCATGTTGTACACAGTAGTTCCAGAGCCTGAGGCCTTCCTGGCAAAGAGCAGATGACCTGGCCCTGCCTTGCTTGTTGATACAAAACCTATCCTCTGTATTGTCCGTCAGGACCTGGACCACCTTGCTTTTTATGTGAGGTAGGAAGGCTTGACAGGCCAGGCGAATCGCTCTGAGCATCCTAATATTGATGCGTAAGGAGCATTTGTGACTTGACCAACGACCTTCCACGTTGAAATCTCCCAGGTGGGCTCCCCATGCCAGGTCCGAGGCATCAGAGATGAGGGTCACCAACGGCGACGGAGCCGCAAAGGGAACCCTCTCTAACACTGATGCAGGATTCCACCACCATGTGAGTGACAGCAGTACATGGTCCAGGACCCTGACCACATGGTGCATGCTGTTTCTGTTGGGGACGAGACCGACGCCAGCCATGCCAGTAGGGGCCCGAGGCGGAGCCGTGCATACCGGACCATGTAAGTGCAGGCTGCCATGTGGCCCAACAATCATAGGCACATGTGAGCGGTGATGAGAGGGTGGGCTTGTATGCACGAGATCAGGTCCGCCATGGCTTGGAACTGAGCTTCGGGGAGGAAGATTCTGGCCTGAGTAGAGTAGAGGACCATTCCAATGAACTCTACACGTTGTACAGGCATTAAGGCCGATTTTTTTCTCATTTTTCGGCAGCCTCAGGTCTGGACAGGTGGAGCAAACCAGATCGAAATGCCACCACATCTGATTCCGGGACCCGCTCTTCACTAGCCAGTTGTCAAGGTACGGATACATTTACACTCTTCAGTGCCTCAGGTAGGCGGTCACTGGTGCTACACACTTTGCAAACACTCTCGGGGCTGACCAGAAACTGAAGGGCAGTGAATTGAAAATGGCAGTGGCCCAACCCAAACCAGAGGACACGCCTGTGCCCCGGGAAAATGGAAATATGTGTCTCTCAAGTCAAGGGTGGTGTACCAGTCTACCAGATCCAGGGAGGGAATAATGGAGGACAGCGAGACCATGCAAAACTTTAACTTCTTGAGAGGCTTGTTGAGGCAGTGCAGGTCCAGAATGGGTCTGAGGCACTCTTTTGCTTTGGGATTAAGAAATAGTGGGACAAGAACCCTTTTCCCCTCATGTCTGGAGGGATCTCCAGGTGTAGGAGGCTCTCAATTTCCTGAAAGAGGAGTTGCTCATGAAATGAGTCCCTAAAGAGGGACGGGGTAGGGGAGTGGGAGAGAGAGTCGGCCACAAACTGCAGGGTTAAAGCTGAAGATATTATGTCGAGCACCCAACGGTCTGAGGTCAGCCACAACCAGGCTGACTGGAAGGGGTGCAGGAAGTTGAGAAAAGAGCAAAGGGGTGGATTCTGGGGAGTGACTGGGGTGCTGTCCTTGTGTGCATCCTCAAAACACCAGTTTTTGGCTTCCTGGGCCTCAAGAAGAACTAGGCTGGGCGAGGAATGGGAAGACAAAGGGTGACACCATTGAAATCCTTTGTCTCTGTCCTTCCTGTAGAAGCTGGACTAGGGGACACTCCAGGACCTCGACGGAGGCAGTGGGGGAAGGAATGGCTTTCTAGCCTTCTGAGGGGTGTGAAAGCCCAGGAAATGGAGGGTGGCACATGAGTGTAAGGCCATGGAGCCAGGCGTCAGTCAGCTCCCTCAAATGGAAGGTCCTGAAGGATACTCTGCATCTCCTGGGACAACCCAGAGGACTGTAATCACGAGCTCAGCCTCATGACCACCGCGGAGGCGACTACCTGATCGCTGAGTCTGTAGCATCTCAGGTGATCTGGAGGGTGCCTCTCACCACTGCATTGTCCTCGTCCCCCAAGACGGCGAACACCTGGGCTTGGTCCTTTGGGAGGCCCTCCTTGAACATGCTGATGGAGTCCCACAGGTTGAAGTTGTACCGGCCTAGCAGGCGCTGATGGTTAGACACCTGAAATTGCAGACTGGTGGTCCAATAAATTTTCTTGCCAAACAAGTCCAGCCTCTTGGTGTCTTCATTTTTCAGTGTGCCACTCGCCTGTCCCTTTCGTTGCCAGCAGACACAATCAGGGATCCCCCTGGAGGGTGGGTGGCAGGTACTCAACCCCCTTTGCAGGGACAAAGTACTTCTCTTCTGCCTTTTGGAGGTAGGCGGGATGGAAGAGGGGGGTCTGCCACATACACTTGGCAATTTTAAGGACCCGGTGGACGGGCAACACGACCTGGGCCGAGGTAAAGGAGGTATAACATTAAAGAGGTCATTGGACCCCTCTGCTAGCTCCTCGACCTCCAAGTAGGTTGGCAGCCACCATTTTGAGCAGGGCCTGGTGCTCCTTGACATCGTCAGGGGGGTGGGGGAGCTGCTTGTTTGTGAGGGGCCCGCCATTGACTGCACAGCATGGGGAGGTACAGCTTCCCCTTGCTCATCTGGGGACGGCTCCTTGGGTGTCAGTGCCTGCTGTGTTGCCCCCCGCGTCGGATTCTGCACCGTGCTCTGACTTGGGTGCCAGCTATGCCGGGGCAGCTTGTCTGATGTGGCCTGGGAGGAACGGTGGGAGTACGGGACCGGCATAACAGGTATACCCCACAGGTTCCAGTACAGCCACTGAGCGGACCATTGCCCCTGCCTTCACACTGCTGCTGGAGGAGCCGCGCCGGTCTCACAGGCCGGTGGCAATTTGCCTTTTATAGGCGAGGGGCGGAAATCCCCTTCAGGCTCGGACCACTGGCCTTCTGCTGACCAGGGCGGAGCTGTAGATACCTGGGTCTGCTGACTGACTCTTGTTGGCGACCAGTAAGCAGAGGGCAAGGACCGGTGCCTGCCTGAAGAGAGGTACTGGCAAGCCGGAGACCGGTGCCGTGACCGGGAATGATCCCGCACTGGGGGGATCGACACCTTGGAGACCGCCTAGGCCATGGTGATCTGCGCTGTGGCGAACTCTGGTGGGAGACCTGATGGTACTACGAGTACCCGGATCAGTGTCGCGACTCAGGTGTCCTGTGCCTTGGAATCAGGGACCTGTGTTTTCTAACTGCAGACTGAGGCTGTGGCGCCAGGGATACGGTGATGGGGACCGACGCCTGCAGTCCAGGGATCGGGGATGCTTTAGGGGGCGGTTCCATAACCGGCTTGCCCATAGATGCCAGGGCCTTCGCCAGGTCCATCACCTTGGTTGGTGTCTGAAGTAGTGGTCAGCCTACTTGCTCTTTGGCTGCTGGGCCTGCTTCGGGCAAAGATGACCCTACTAGTGGCCGGGACCTCTTACTGCTCCTGGGTGTCGGAGGCAGATCCCTGGCTGGACTAGGGGGGCCGACTGCAGTGGTTCTCCCGAGCAGCTCCGGGGCAGGCACGTGGCCTAACACAGGTCCTTTGCCCAAAGCCCCCTTTTTCTGCAGTGCAATGGGCCCCGTCGACTTTGACCACTTCTTAGACACTGTGGAGGGGGAATGGTCCCAGGTGGGTTCTGTTGCCGTGGGGCATTGCACGCCAATGCTGAGGTGCTGGGCATGGAGCCTGACCAAGAGGGCTCTGAGGTAGGACGAAGCGTAGCCTCCAAGAGAAAGACCCTCAAGCGGATATCCCGCTCCTTCTGAGTTCGAGGGTGAAAGCTTTTACAGATCCTGTTTCTGTGGGACTCCCCCAAACACTTTAAACAGCTCTTGTGGGGGTCACTAATGGGCATCGGCCTGCTGCACAATAAACATGGCTTAAAGCCTGGGGAATGGTGCATGCCCCGCTCCAAGGTGAAGTCCCAGCCGGGACTCTAACTCCTAAACAACTACTTTAACACTTAACTTACAGGTCTAAGTACCTATCAACTGACAACGAAGGAGACAACAATGGACTGTAAGAACTAACTAACACTCTTGTGATGCAAGACAAGGCGCTCTGACCAACCGTCATGGGCGGTAAGAAGGAACTGAGAGGGCATAGGGCTGACAGTGATTAATATACCAACGCATGAGCGCAGCACTCAAGAAGGAGCTGCATCCGACCCTAGGGATACCACCAAGGCAAAAATCTCAGACGACTGTGCATATAGGCACGTGCACACCTAGAACGGAATTGACATGAGCAAGCACTCAAAGAAGAATTAAGTCAGCTTAACTACGTTGCTCAGAGGTGTGAAAAATCCATACATCTGAGCGGCGGCGTTAAGCAGACCTACCCCCACACCCCGGTAAACTGTGCTAGGTTAATGGAAGAATTCTTCTGTCAACCTAGCTACTGCCTCTTGGGGAGGTGGATTACTACACCGTCAGAAGAACCCCTCCCATCGTTGTGGGCAGCCTCTACACTGGTGGTTCTCAACCTTTCCAGAATACTGTACCCTTTTCAGGAGTCTGATTTGTCTTGCATATCCCCAAGTTTCACCTCACTTAAAAACTACTTGCTTACAAAATCAGACATAAAAATACAAAAAAGTGTTCACAGCACACTATTACTGAAAAATTGCTTACTTTCTCATTTTTACCAAATCATTATAACATAAATAAACTGTAATATAAATATTGTGCTTACATTTCAGCATATAATATATAGAACAGTATAAAACAAGTCATTGTCTGTATGAAATTTTAGTTTGTACCGAATTTGCTAGTGTGTTTTATGTAGCCTGTTGTAAAACTAGGCAAATATCTGGATGAGTTGATGTATCCCCTGGAAGACCTCTGCGTACCTCCAGGGGCACATGTACCCTGGTTGAGAACCACTGCTCTACACTGAAGTGGTGCAGCTATGTTGCTGTAGCATTTCAAGTGTAGACAAGCCCTTAAAGGTCAAAAAGCCACCCTATATAATGTTAATCTGCATCTATATATTTTCCAGATCCTTTTCAATATGCACATGATTAAACTTTGCACTTTTTATTTTATAAACTGAGGACAGTTCTGTGGTCTGAGCTTCAAAAGGAGATCAAGGAAAAATTCAGCACTAATGGTACAAGATTTTACAGTAAGTGCAGAGATTAATGTAATCGACAGCTAGTTCTTACATAGCTATCACAAAACTAGAAAGCAGATGAAAGTGTGAACTATACTTCCAGAAGAAAAAGCATCTACAATTGTGAATGAGAAAATGCATTTTACTCTTTTCTGTGGGACTACAAGGATTAGTATGTAATGCAATTTTTAGTTTGTATTTACTACTCTGAATTTAATCCTAATACAATAAATCTAAATATTTTTCTTCATAAAATTCTTGTTTACATATTACCAAAAATGTGTGTTTAATTTATTTTAACATGAATAATGAGCAAAGCTAAGAAATATGGAGAACTTACACAGGAAGTTGCTATACATGTTCCCCAATCATTATATGTTTCCACGGTAATATTGGATAAAGCTGTTCGAAGTAGTGGGCACAAAAGCTTCCAAAGTTTCTCTACCTACTCAACAGAAAAGCAAAGGTGAGATTATGGATTTTGCCATGTATGACTCCTACTTAACTTCTATAACTCCCAACCCCTCCAAGAGAAATTTGCTTCTTACAGTAGCTCAACATTATTAGAATCCTGAAAAAAATTACTAGGAAAGGCAACAATTCAAACTACCAACATCTCTTTCTACTTTATTTACAGGGTGCTCTGAACTACTGCTCAGTCAAGTTCACACATATGCGGCCTCTTAGGTCATTTCAGTTTAAGTACAATACTACTACAGGATTGCACACCTTGTTTCTGCAGGCTGAGTGCTTTGTGCACACCAGGGACTCCTTACATTCATCTAGTCTCTCCCCACCTTCCTTGTGTGCCACCCTCCCATCCCCTTCTATTTCTGCAATCACCCACCCCATCCTCCATGCCGGGTCTCTGTGTGCCCCCCATTCTCACCCCATGTCCTCCCATGCCAAAGGTTCTGTGTGTTCCCTAATCCCTCCTTCCCTCCTGTGCCAGGGGCTCTGTGTCATCTTCATTCACTCCATTCTCCGCACCATTCTTATTCTTTCCTCTCCCTTCCATCTTCTGTCTTTCAGGATGTTTACATTTTAAAACTGCATTGGGAAGATGGGCAGAGCTGAGATGGGGTTTTTGTTACACTGAAAGGTGTTACCAGCTGCCATCAACCAGCTCTTTGATCTATAGACAATTATTTACTCCTGGGGGAATTCTGCACCACTGCACAACGTAGAATTTTGCAGAAATTAATGTTGTGCACACAGAATTCACGCCCCCAACAAATGGGCTGCAGAGATGTTGGCCACCACTAGGGGCCGCTGGACCTGGCACAGCCCAACCCGCAAATAGAAGACAAGCCCGGGGGGGGAGGGGGGGGGGAGGCGGGGCAGGGGCCAGAAAGAGATCCAGAGGATTCCCAGCAACTGCAGTACTTAGCATGCCCTGAAGGAAGGAGGCGGTGGCATGCAGGAAACTCCGTATAAGCCCAGACCCAGCATCAGGCTGTTTCTCTCTCTGGATCCCTTGGCTCTGGGGAGTAGGGGGTATATGAGAATGTCTGGGCTGGATGGGGCCCACAGCTGGGCTCTGGGTGTAGCGGATGTGAGTGCCTGGGCTGGGGAGGAGGGTGCTGCAGCTGGCCTCTGCGGGGCAGAGGGTGAGTGCCTGAGCTGGGGCAGATGCGGCTGGGCTTTGGGAGGGGAGGTGTGAGTTGATGGGCTGGGGGCCCTCCGCAGCTGGCCTCTGGGGGGTAGGGGATGTGAGTGTCTGGGCCAAGGAGGGCCCCATGGCTGGGCTCTGTGGGGGGTGGTGGTGAGTATCTGGCCTCCTGGCTGGGCTCTGTGGGGGAGGGGGCAGAGAAACAGGAACTGGGTTGTCGTAGGGGTTTCTTTAACTCTATTTCTGGGGGAATTTTTGTGTGTGTCTGTATTGTTACAAACATACTTGCTGACAGGTATTTTGAAATAAATTACCAAAATAAATGAAACTGGCATGATTATACAGCTTTATTTTGACAAATAAAATTTGTAGAATTTTAAAACCTTGTGTGCAGAATTTTTAATTTTTTGGCGCAGAATTCCCCCAGGAATAACAATTACACAGATGGTTTAAGCTGCTGGGTCTATTAATCAGATGACAGAGGCTCTGTATGTTCCCCCCATTTCCACCTCCTGGTTTTCCAATTTTCACCAAAATCAATACAGTTCTGCCCATTGATGCCCAGACTATCCCCTGAGTGAGGTAATATCTTTTATTGGACCAACTTGTGTTGAGTGAGACAAGCTTTCAAGCCAAAAAAAAGCTCTTTTTCAGGCCCAGACGTCAAAAGCTTGTCGCTCTCATCAACAGAAGTTGGTCCAATAAAAGATATTACCTCACTCACCTTATCTCTCTGATATCCTGGGACAAACATGCTACGACTACACTACATAGAATATACTCTGAAATTTTAAAATTGATTGAATGTGGCACTTAAAAGTTGTCTAAACCAGTGATACTCAGACCTCAGTGGTTCAGGAGACAAATTGGCAATCAACATTACCCAAAAGAGTCTCAGTAGTGTGAATACACTGTTTCATTTACTATAGTACTATATATTCATATTTAAGCAGTATGCCAGGGGAATTATTTAGTTTTTATATATATATTATTCTCACAGCAAAATGACTGACCGACTATTATTATTTCATCAACTACAAGTGGTTAATAACATAGCAAAAGCATCCCAGTTAGTTAACAACTTAGATTGGTTAATAATTAAATCACACAATGTTTTAATATCATGTGCTGCAAAGAACCGTAGGAGATGCATTAAAGAGCCACTTGTGGCTCAGGCGCCTCAGCCTAAGTATCACTGGTCTAAACAGAGATATGCCATCAAATTAAGTGTAAAGCCTCACAAGCTCAGCCAAACCCCCAAATTCAGATCTGCAAAGTGTTCTGGGAAGCAGTTTGTATGAGGTGCCATAGAAGGGAAAAATAACAGCAGCAGCAATACATTGAGATCTTTGAACAGAATATACGTGGAAATGCAAAGTGCTCACCAAACCTCAGTGAATTAAGCCTCACAATACTTTTGATGTAGGGTAGGGAAGTGTTATTTCCATGAGGAAATTGAGGAAGTCAAATCACTTGCCCAAGGTCACACAGCTAATCCCTGGAAATCACTCAGTGCAAGAGGCACCAATAGAACCCAGATCTCCTGATTTATAATTGTGAGATATAATTCCTAATGTTTCCAGCTGCCATATATAAACTGTAGCAAGTAGTCCCAAGAATGTGATTTGCCATGAGATCAGCCTTCAAGGCAAATCTTCCATTATCTTATGGATTAAATTATCTTACATTTATATGGTGCCTTTCATCCCAAAGCACTCTGAAATGTAGTGACCTATGTAAGGAGCAAAATCTAGAATGTATATTTTGCTGAGTACAACATTTTTTAATTAAAAGACTTGAATTACCTTTTCAACAATCTCTTAATTTCTTAAATACTTCAAAGACTGTTAATGACTCATTTTCTCTATTACTAGACGGTGTTGGGGTTTGGGTGTACGTCAAGAGGTTTTACTTGTTTAGTATACTTTCTAGAGATTGATCAGTTGATTCAAGATATAACGACTCAGTATTCTACATATTGTTTTAGACCACAAAGGAAAATCCCAACAAATGACAGGGCACTTTTGTAGTCTCCAGTCTCAGATACTTTATTCCCGTGTTTGCAACACAGTACTCTTAATTTTTTTTTAATGCGGTAATAAGCAATGTATAGCTAATTATGTTAAAATTCATTTAAGGTCTCGTTTACATTACAAAATTTTGTTGGCAAAAGTTATGTCACTTAAATTAAAACTGCTGTTGCATGTCCGCACTAGCCCCTTGTGTCAGCAGAGTGCATCCACACTAGCTGCTCTTGCTTTGACACAGAGAGCAGTGCACTGTGGTAGCTATCCCACTATGCAACTGGCCACAGGGTGTTTTGGGAAGAGTTGCATTGTCTCATGGGGCAGGTTCAGCATCACAGGATGCAGGTTTCTCAATCCCATTGTTCCCTTCCAGGGGCATCCTAGTAGACTGTCAGTTGCTTTTTCAACTGTAGTATGTAGGGTGAGGAAGAGGAGAGTGGTGTGCCTGGGGCAAGGGAGACAGCAGGCTGACCAACCTATCCTGAGGCAGGGGGACACCCCGCCATGTCAGCCCCCGGCTCTGCTTGGCACAAGAGTCTTTCCCGAAGCAGCCCACTCTGCCTGCCTGCAGTTCTGTGAGTTCCTCAGTTATCCCACAGCCTCCTCAGATGTCCTGGGGAACATCAACACAGCACAGCAGTCCTCTCCTCCCCCAACCCAACCCCACCTTGCTTCCTGCAGCAGCAGTCGGCCTGCCTCTGTATTCCTAGTGAAGGGCAGAACAGGTGCTTTCCAATGATTTGCTCTTTGTTCCCCAAGTGGAGCAGCACACTGAGCTGTTAGATACTTCCTGGAGCTTTGAAAAGGGAAGGGTGCATGCCTGCAGCACAGCAGAGATCAAAACAGTGAGCAGAGTAGTCACGGCAGGCATTGTGGGATACTGGGGAAAGCCAGTTCTGTCAACAAAACTAACAGCAATGTCTACACTGACGCTTTGTCGCTTTAACTTTGCCGCAAAAGGTTTTATGTTGAGGTGATTTTGTTTTGCCACCAAAAGTAGGTTTGTAGTGTGTACACCTCCCCTGTTTTGTTGGCAAAAAGGCAGCTTTTGCCAACAAAACTTTGTGGTGTAGACAAGGCCTAACTCTCGATGTGAGACAAAAGTTTAAAGTTAATGCAGAAGTGAAGATTCAAATTCTAGGAAACCTAAAAATACATTCAGCACTATAGCAGGGTGAATTTTTTGGAAAAATAGCCTATTCACACAAAAATGAAAAGTCAGATGACCTATAACTGTGAATTTGACTGATCAGTTTCAGCTGGGGAAAAGTTTTTCAGCAAACAGAGTCTGTCCTTTGACACCTTTAGCCTAGTGGTTAGGGCCAGGGCTGACCTTAGCGTGGGCAACTGCTCAGGGTGCCATGGTAGAGTGGCTGTCAAGAGTGTCTCACAGTAACAGCCCCCTGCCACTCTGATCCTCACAGCCGCAGCCCACGGTCCACCTCCAGCCTCGCCGTGCACCACCTGCACCTCCAATCTGGCCTGCCTCCAGCCCAGCTCCTCCCCCAGCTTTGGTCTGCCCCCATCCCCCGTTCCACCTGCACTCCTGCTTTGCCCTCATCCCTGGCTCTGCCTGCACCTCCACTCCATGTCCTCACCCCACTCCCAGCTCTGCCTCCAGCCCTGGTCCACCCCCATCCCCCGCTCCACTCCCAGCTTCGCCTCCAGCCCCAGTCCATCTGCACCTCCACTCCACCTGCAGCCGAGCTCCATCCCTCACCCAGCTCCACTCCCCCGCCTCACTAAGGGTGCAATTTAGGTAACGCAGGCCCTGATCAGGGCACTTGGCTGGGATGTGGAAGACCCAGGTCTGAACCCCTAAATCTGGAGCACGACTGGAACGAAGACCTGCCCCCTCAATGCCCCCACCTTACCTGAGCATCCTAACCACCAGACTATGGGACTGTTGTTCTTAATCTCTCCCATTGAAGTTGTTCCACTTTGTAGAAACACTTAAATATTCACTGGGAAGAGAGAGAGCAACTCGATAGCCTTATGATTAAGGCACTCGCCTAGGAGATAGGAGTTGTGGATTTAATTCCCTCCTCTGAATCGGGCACAAAGATTTGAATCTGCATCTACAAACTGTAACAGCTTCAACAATAGAGAATAAAAGCAACACACCTATAGCTTGGTTGTTAGGATGCTCATCTGAGACATCTGTGGAATCTGAGTTCAAATCCCTGCTCCAGAGTGGATTCAAACCTGGATCTCCCACATCCAAGGCAGTGCCCAAACCACTAGGCCATAGGTTATAAAGGAACACCACCTGACCCATCAAGTTTGCAGGCCCAAAATGGACTTTTCCAAATTCTGAATTATTTTCAGAACCAAACTGAATATTTTCCCTGAATTTTTCCACTTTCTGGCTGAACTGAAAAATCACCCAGCTCTATTGAGCACATTATTTTTCTTTGACATTTTAAAATGCTGTTTACTCTGAAAGTGAAACTGGTACCTCCTAATTCATGTTTGCTCTGTGTATCCAGAGTTATTTCTGTTTATTTTAACAAATAAATCAGTGCTTATTTTAGCATTACTGAACCAACACAGCTAAGATTCAGCGACCTGGATTATATTCTACCTTGCACATTAATGGCAATGTCTAAAGCTATGTATGAATGTATATATTTATGGAAAAGTTCAAGGCTATGGTTTTGTGCAAGTGTCAATGAGTATAATCAGCAAACTATGTAGTTGCATAGGCATAAATGATGTACTTAATCTGGCCTGCAGAATCTTCATTACTGCTGATGAAGCATTATATGGAAAGAACACGTTGACTTTCAGACCTCAGACTGAGTTTACAGGGCTGGAAGTTACCAAAAAAATATTTTTTTCTTGCATACTGAGCACATTTAAATATGGAAATCTCTGAGACCCAATTAACTTGGGATTCCAGAATACTATGTGAAGAGAGTCACTTTTCAGAGTAGAAATGCATTTTTAATATAGCACGTGAAAGTTCGTTTTTAAGTAATATGCTGAAAGACCTTCAACCTGGTCATTCAATTGATGAGCACATGCTGATTAAACAACGGGAACCGATTCCTTTACTTTGGGAGATCACTTAAAAATGTTACATACACACCTTTTCAAATGTCCAGTGTTTAGAGCCTCTTATCAGGCCAGCTATAATTTCAGCTACACATCGTTGGGTACTTTCATGAGAGTCTGCTACCAGATGTTCCAAGTGGGGCTTCAGAACTGGCAAGAAGGCATCATCAAAGTTTCTGAATATGCCCTGTTAAACAAGATTACACTTAAAAATGTTTCACTTAAAATATTTTTAACCTTTAACATTGCATACAATTTATATTAATATTCCCAGGCTAATAAGAGCACCAGCTTGTATTGCTACTGTCACTGAAAAACTAGCAGTGTTAATTCTGTATGGAATATTCCTTTTTCTATTTATTGTCCCAAACACCTCAGAATTTGGACCCATCTACTGCTGTAGCAGATACAATATACAAATATGGATAGTACACATACATGATGCATCATTTTGAGTAGTACAAGTTTTTAATTATTTAACCAAATTTATATATATTAACATAGTGTTATTAGTCATAGAATCATAGAATATCAGGGTTGGAAGGGATCTCACAAGGTCATCTAGTCCAACCCCCTGCTCAAAGCAGGACCAATCCCCAACTAAATCATCCCAGCCAGGGCTTTGTCAAGCTGGACCTTAAAAACCTCTAAGGAAGGATATTCCACCACCTCCCTAGGTAACCCATTCCAGTGCTTCACCCACCCTCCTAGTGAAAAAGTTTTTCCTAATATCCAACCTAAACCCTCCCCACTGCAACTTGAGACCATTACTCCTTGTTCTGTCATCTGCTACCACTGAGAACAGTCTAGATCCATCCTTTTTGGAACCCTCTTCAGGTAGTTGAAAGCCGTTATCAAATCCCCCCTTATTCTTCTCTTCTGCAGACTAAACAATCCCAGTTCCCTCAGCCTCTCCTCATAAGTCATGTGCTCCAGACCCCTAATCATTTTTGTTACCCTCCGCTGGACTCTTTCCAATTTTTCCGCATCCTTTTTGTAGTGTGGGGCCCAAAACTGGATGCAGCACTCCAGATGAGGCCTCACCAATGCCGAAGAGAGGGGAATGATCACGTACCTCAATCTGCTGGCAATGCCCCTACTTATACAGCCCAAAATGCCGTTAGCCTTCTTGGCAACAAGGGCACACTGTTGACTCATATCCAGCTTCTCGTCCACTATAACCCCTAGGTTCTTTTCTGCAGAATTGCTGCCTAGCCATTTGGTCGCTAGTCTGTAGCAGTGCATGGGATTCTTCCTTCCTAAGTGCAGGACTCTGTACTTGTCCTTGTTGAACCTCATCGGATTTCTTTTGGCCCAATCCTCTAATTTGTCTAGGTCCCTCTGTATCCCATCCCTACCCTCCAGCATATCTACCACTCCTCCCAGTTTAGTGTCATCTGCAAACTTGCTGAGGGTGCAATAACGGCATCCTCCAGATCATTAATGAAGATATTGAACATTACTGGCCCCAGGACTGACCCTTGGGGCACTCCGCTTGATACCGGCTGCCAACTAGACATGGAGCCATTGATCTTAACAATATTTTCTCCATAAGAGACATAGGAGATTGAGAAACAAATTTAAAATTTAAGTATATAGTTAGGCAATGTTTCTTATATGTTCAAAATAGAATTATCCTCAAGTGTATATGCCCTCTCTATATCACCACTATTAGAGAAAAATATATTTGGAGAAATCAGAAGACAGTATGATGAGGTTGGTCATAGTGGTGCTTAGAGCACATCTTCTCTCAACATTTAACAACAGTGATTACCTGGGTCATACTGATTTGATAATTATCTATAAAAGGGAAGTAACTTATCCATAAAAATCTAGTTACCTTGAAAAGGCAAAATCTGCGAGGATTAAATTTGTCTTTTCCTTTTCTGTCTTCTAGAGATAGAAACTTTATTAACTGCTCAACAAATTTTGGATCGGAAAAGTGATCATATATGATTTGTTCAGCCTGTAAAAGAAAACAGTGATAAGCCTTAGTTTAAATTCAAGGTGCTTAACTACCACAACAATAAGAGTCTCATTTGGGAGGAAAAAATCTTTCCAAGTCTTAATTCCTTTTTTTTTTTTTTTTTTTTAAACTTTTGCCAAATCAGGAATCCAAATCATGCATGCGGTCTCCATTTTCCCCAAACAAGCATTAGGTCAACATCTTAGTGCCAAGAGGCTTTTATTCCTATAGTGATGTTGGGCCATCTTTCCTTCCACTAACATAATGCCTTCAAAGCGGCCATTTCCAATGGCACTGACTATGGTGCACCAGCTCTGTACTCATGACCACTCTCCTGATCACTTCAAAATCTTTATCATCATTTCATGAATCACTTATTAGAGAAATTATGAGGCACTGACACGGTCACATTTTTAAGCAAAATGTATCCCAACTAATCTGAAAATTGGGTTCCCTGTATAGAAATTTTCCATAGTATTTTTTAAAATTTATTTTGGTTTCACACATTCAGTAATTTCTCATTTTTATTCTTTCCCCTCAAAGAAGCTCCAATTCAGTAAGGCACTTGAGAATACCCTTACCTTTAAGCATGTGAGTCCAAATTAAATCAGTGGGATTACTCACGTTTAAAATTGTGTCCACATATTGCATACACCTGGAACCCAAATTCTATATTCCTATTTTATATGTCTCTAGAAATCCAGACTATGCCTGACTGGAAAGGATTAAAACATCTCAAATACTTTGTTTCATAATGCATAAACTGCTGTGAACCCACTACATAATTTTAGGTGCCCCTACTTTTTTTTTTTAAATAGGCACCAACACCATCTATAGTAGAATATTACAAATCTAAATGCCATCAGTAATTCAATCAAGTCTTTGCATTCCAAGGAAACTCCACCAGTCCACACCAGCATCAGCAAGTACATCAAACATCACAATGTGGCAGAGGCATCAAAGGCAACTGATTGACTTTTAGACTATCTGATCTTTGCTCGACCTCAGGAGGAGATCTACCACCAGAACTAGCAGACTGGAAGGATCAAGATGATGGTACTGCAAGGCAGCTCTAGGACTCACTAACCTTTCTCAAAAGAGGAAGATTAGAGATGGCGCAACAGCTGCAAAAATATATATTTGGTTACATGAATTAAAAACAAATTGTAAGGCTTATTTAGCATGATAACGATAGACTAAGAAACTTTAGTTTCAGATAAAAGTAATGATTGTGCAAGGGCTGGTCTGATAGCGTCTGAGGCAGAAATCCTGTTTATCCGCAGAATGGGAGTAACAGGCCTTCCCACACCATGTTGCCATTATGCATCAAATCTGTTCTGGAAGAGCCACCTTTAGGGTAGAAGGTTCAGTGTCCATACTCACCTCCTTGCTGACACTATCAACTATAATCAGCAAAATTGGTAATTAGTAGGGCTGTCAAACGATTACAAATATTAATCACAATTAATTGCAAGATTAAAATAAATCGTGATTAATTGCAGTTTTAATTTCACTATTAATAACAGAATATCAAATATGGGGGAAGCATGTTTGTGTATGAGAGACTGTGTGTGTGTGTGTGTTAAGAACATAAGAACATAAGAAAGGCGTGCAGGTCAGAGACCAAGGTCCATAGCCCAGTATCTGTCTGCAGACAGTGTGGCCAATGCAGCCAGGTGCCCCTGAGAACTAAACTAGAATGATCATGATCTCTCTCTCTCTCCATCCATCTCCATCCTCTCCTGAGACAGAGGGAGGCTAGGGACACCATTCTACCCATCCTTTTAGCCATTTATTGGACTTAGCCACCATAAATTTATTAGTCCCTTTTTAAACATTGTTATAGTCACAACCTTCACACTCCTCTCCTCAGGTAGGTAAGGAAGGTTGACTGTTGAAGCGTGAAGAAGAAGAACTTTTTTTTTTTTATTTTAATTAAAACCTTCTTTTTAGTTTTCCTGACTTGACCCTCTTTCTTTATGTATAATAAATTTAAAATCCACTTTTTCAACATTCAACATCAACATCACTCATATATTTATAATCTCCCCCCATGTCCCCCTTAGTCTCCCTCTTTTTCCACTGAAAAGAGTCTTTCCCTCTTTCTTCCCCCTATGGGGACCCTAATAATTTTTAATTTTTTTTTGCTCTTTCTGAACCTTTCTAGTGCTGAATATCTTTTTTTGAGAGAGAGAGGAGGATCTGTACACAGATAGTATGATATGATGTGATATTATAATATATATAATATAATATATTTAATATTCTCTTCTCTTTTTTATATATTCCTAACATCTGTTTGCTTTTTTGCTTGCTTTTTGACACTGCGTGACACACTTTGAAGAACTATCCACTCAAACTCCAGATTCTTTTGACTCATTGTTGTAATTAAATTAGCCCCATCATGTTGTATGTAGTTTTTTATTTTTTTTTTATATTTCATTTTTTACATTATCCACATTAAATTTCATTTGCCATTTTGTTGCCCAATCACTTGAATTTGTGAGATTCTTTTCTCTTCTTACTTTCTTTTTTTTTCTGCTTCTTCTCTTCTTGAGTAGTTAGTTTAGTTCTTTCTGCACACCATTTGCTACCCTTTCTTTTGATTCTCCTAAATGAAATAATAAATTGAATAGGATTTCCCTCTTGACCATGGGAACACCACAACACCTACCTTTTCTCCCCATTCTGAATTTAACCACCAATCCTATCCCTCTTTCCTGTCCTTCCTCAACCAGTTCTCAATCCCTTCCTTTTATCCCTTGACATCCCTGATAGCTTAAATTACCTTTAATGAAGAGCCTTTGGTGAGGACAAAGTCAAAGGCTGTTTGTTGACACTATGTCCCCTGTCCCCCCTTGTCCACATGTTTGTTGACTCTGTTACAGAAATCAAAGAGACGATTTCCCTTTACACTTTACATGTTGATTATTTTATTGTTTGCTTTATTTTGTTTTTTTTTATTGTTTCTTTATGTTTTTATACTTATTTAACTATTTGAATTTTTACGACTTTAGTAATTACGGTCTGTAATTTACCAGGATCACCTAGAATTGCCTTTTATTTATAATTGCCCTTTCATTAGCTTTCCAGTCATTGTTAGCAACCTGGGTTAAAAACATTAGTTTAAAAACCATGTTTAAAAGTTTGAGTTCTTTCATTTGTTCTCTCTTCAGAACTTCTTTCAAATGTTGGGTGTTAATTTCTTGTTTAATGTTTTGATTATCAATTCCTCTAGTGAACTGACAATTCCTGACAGTCAGTCTGCTGACAGTTCCTCAAACAAAGCAGTGGTTGTCACCTACAAAGCATCCTCACCCTTTGAAGTCACTCTAACATCCTCTTAGATGGTTTGATTATCATAGTATCTCCTTTATTTTTTAATCATCTTTTTTTTTCTTTTGCAATTTTCTTTTTAAGGGGCCCCACTGCTTTTTTTGTTTTTTTTGTATGGCTACATTTTCTTTAAAACTTTGGTTTTTTTTACCTGGCATCTTTGAACTGGTCTTTTTCTTTTTTTTTTTTTTGGTTTTCTTATTTACTCTCTTGCTTGTTTCTTTTTTCACTTTTGGGTTTTCTTTTGCTTTCTCCTTTTTTCTTTTTTTTTTATGCTTTTCTTTTATCTTTTTTATCTCTTTACTTCTTTCTTTTTTTAATTTTTTTTTTTTTTTTTACTGACTTTTTAGTTTCTTTAGTAGTTCTTTGTTCTTTTTATGTTCTTTTAAAAGTGCCATTTTTCTTTCCCCTTTTTATAACTTAACTTTTGTCTTTTGTAGTTTTTTTTTTTGTGTAGTTTTTTTTTTGTTTTTTGCAGTTGAGTGTTTCTTTTGAGTGTTTAACTTTTGTGTTGTACTTGTATGGTGTTGTATTGCCAAATGGTCACTATTTCCAAGCGGTTATGGTATTGTTACCTCTGGACACCTCTTGATCGCTCCACTTGCTATTGTATTATGAGTCGCCTCTCCTCTCTATCCTGTTCTCCTTTTTCTGCTCCATGAAAGTCATTTTTTAAATTCCAGGATTAAATCTAGCATGCATCCCTGATGAATTCCTAATCATCATCTTAATGAAATTTGAAATGTTCCCCTATCTTATTGTTTTAATTTCATTGATTCTGCCCTGAAATTCATCATTCCTATTTCATCATCAATATTACTCTACTGTCTGGTCATTATTCAGTCCTTTCTTTCATAGAGTCTGTTTCATCTCATTTCTATCCATTAGACTCCTCCCTCTTTCTTTTCTAATAAGATTTTATGGTATTTTAATCTGAATTTCTCTTTTCTTTTTGTTTGTTCCCTAACTCCACTACCCTGCTGTTCCCTCGCTTCTGTTGGTTTATAGTTTGCCTCTTCATATATTGGTCCATCTGTTGGTCTCAGTTATTTTTTGTACCTCTATCTCATTGTATATATATCTATCTGCTCATTTGACCCCATTCCCATTCTCCCTATTTCTATTTTTACATTTAGGTCCTAAAATATTGTCCCTTTTTATTCGTCTGCCTTTCTTTTTTGTAACTTGTTTTTTTTCTTTATGTGCCTTTTTATCATCTGATTATTCTTTACGTTATACTTCAGCCCCTGTCTGTATTATCCCTCTCCTGCTCTCTTTCTATGTGTTCTCTCTCCTCATCTAGAGAAGTCTGTATCCTGCTCATCCCCTCCTCTTCCAGCTCTCCCAGCTTTCATCTGTCCCCATCTCCTAGTTTCTAAAACCTTTCTCTCCTTTTTTTTCAAGCTTGCCTCTTCCAGCTCAGTTCTGTCCATCCCAGTCCTCCATCTCTCTCCTTCCCCATGGAGGCTCTCCCCTCCCCCTAGTCTTCCCCCACCAGAATGCCCCCCTCTCCACTTCCTCTCTACACCCATCCCCTCCTCTCCTGCTCTGCCTCTGCAGCTCATCCCCCGGCTCTCCTCTGGAGCTCTAACTGGTCTCCCTCCCTCCCTAACCATGAGCTTTTCCTGGATTTCCTACTCTTCCCCCTACCTCTGGCAGTCTCTTCCTATCCTCTCCTCCCCTGTCTTCTGGGGTACCACCGCCTACACCGACCCACCATTGGTCCTCGCACTACCACAGGCACCTGGCTCTCAGAGGCCCATCAGATCTCACTAACCTTCGCACCAGGTCGCAAGTTTCCTACATCAGGCAATGTCATCACAGACCACGCCTCCAAAGTATCTGGAACCTTCTCCAGGAAGGCTAGTTCCCTCTCGAGACAGGCCCCCCAGTCCTCCCCGAGAGGTTACCATCAACCAGGGAGGGACCCAGAACCATCTGGAAGGCTCTCCAGGCAACTCTGACTTCCCTCTGCTCCCATTGACTGCTCTACTCCCTCTGGGCCCTCTTCCTATCAAGCGGTCTCTGGAGGCCCTAATCTGAGGTCTCGACCTCTCCAACTCACTGTCCTCTCAGCGGAGGCTTCTCTGCCTCCTCCAGTCCCACCCTTCTCCTCACTCAACCTCCTCTCCTCTCTAGTCAGTCAGTGTCCCTCACCCCCACCCCACTCCACGCTCACATGGTCTCTCCTCTCCCAGATATATACTGCGGGCCTCACCCACATACCCATCCCGTGGGTCTGGTTGGTGCTTCTGCCCAGCAGGTGTTGGGTGAACATGTGAGAGAGAGAGAGTGTGAGTGAGTGTATGCGTGTGTTGGGGGAGTGTGTAGGTGGGTGAAAGACAAACAGTGCGTGTGTGTTGAGGGATTCTGTGAGACACAGTTTGTGTGTGTTGGGGGAAGTGAGTGTGTTCAGCACACTGTCTCTTTAAGCAGAGCACTCCCCAGCCTGAACGCTTGTTCATACAGCAGCAGCTGCCAGCAGCTCCCACTCCTGACCCAGAGGCTCCCTGTCACCCCACCCCAGCTTAGCAGAGACCGGGTACACTGGCAGGAAGATGGGGACACCCCAACATCACCCTCCCCCACTCTGCACAGCAGACAGGCGGCTCCTGGTGCCAAACACCGTGGGGTGGGGAATAGGAACAGTGGGAGCTGCAGAGCAGAGCACAGCAGTGGGGGGAGGAGGAGCACCCTGCTCCAGAGGCGCCCCTGGTGCCCTGGGCAGTGGCCCAGCCTGCCCACCCCTAAGGCTAGCAGCAGCAGCCAGGCTCCCTGTGTTCCCCTGCCCCAGATCAGCAGCAAACGGGTACACAGGGACACCCAGATACCACCCACCCCTCTGCTTTGTGCAGCAGGCAGGTTCCCTCTCTGGAGCAGCTTGGCCAGTGGCAGCTCCATGGGGGAAGAAAGGAGGAGGTGGGAGCAGCAGTGGAGTAGGGTAGCAGGAGGAGAGGGCAGGCAGCAGCGCCCCCCCGAGCATGGCACCCTGGTGTGTGATTAACAAATTAATTTGTTTTGAGTTAATTGCATGCGTTAGCCATGATTAATTGACAGCCCTAGTAATTAGCCATTCAATGTGGCCATTAACTTATTTCAAATATTATCTTGATGATTGTTCAGTGCTCTGATGACTTAAAAGTCACAAATAATCTGTGCCAGTCTTGAAACAGAACAACCCAGACTTTCAAAACAGCTTAAAAAAAATCCTAGCATGCTTACCTCTAACAACTCCTCTCTCCTCCTCCCAAGCTTTGGCTGTTGCTCAGCTGAAGCATAAACTACCATATTTCTAAATATTAGAGGAAATATATATTAGCATACTTCCCAAATAAATGAAAGAACAAAAAACAATTACGTTAATTCTCTACATTTTATATACTGATATCAAATTAAATTTGTGGACTCGAACACCAAAATCTAAAGCAAATTTCTTCTTTCTTGCCACCACTATTTGGGGTTGGTGACACTTATAGCCTTCTTCCAAAACACATGATTGTACACCAGGCTGTTGTGCAGACTGATCTCTTTGACATCTGCTGATATCCAGCGTCTTTGGTCTCCCCTTTGGGGATCTTCCATCCACACTCACTGCGAGAGCCATCCTACTGACATAACACTCTGGTCTCTGTTGGATATGCCTATACCAATGTATAATAGTCTTTCTAAACTTGTCTTCAGTTGGAGCAAACCACATTAGGCCATCTTACAACCTTGTTCTGTTCCCTATCATGAAGTGTCCAACCACTGGATCATCCTGACATTTTCATGCTGAAGAGCATACAGATTTCTTTTCTTGTGACTGGATAAGTCTCTCTTCTGTACATTAAGATGGGTCAAATACAGTTTTATACACTTTAACAGCATCTTTTTGTCACAGAGAACTGGAGTCAGCTCCCATCATTTGCACCATACAGCTTTAGTGTAATGCTGGGCATCACTTGAGGGTACTATCGTCAACAAGTAATCCTAGGTATTTAAATTGTTTCACTCTTCTAATCTCTCTGCCTGCGTTCTCTATGGTGAGTCCTTCTCCCTCATTCATGATACCCTCAGTCTTACCGACATTGGCGCTAAGCCCTGCCTGCTCAAAACTATGCTGTCACTGTTCAAAACTGGCTTGCCAGGTCTCACAATCTTCCACACATATTGCCAAGTCATCAGCAAACATCATGTTCCAAGCTGGTTCCAACTTTGTATATTCTCATCACATCCATAACAACTGCAAATAAAAAGGGGCTCAATGCTGACGCTCAGTGTAGGCCAATGTTTACTGGAAATTCTCTACGGTAGCCCAATTTAGTTTTGACTACATTAATCACTCCTTCATACATATCCTGGTTTAAGTGGACATATCTTTCTGGCACACCTCTGTCACAAACTTTAATCAGAGGAATGTATGCCTGCTTCAAGTCCACAAAGATCATACCCAGTTGCTGTCTTTTTTCTCTGAACTTCTCCATGAGGATTCAGAGAGCAAATATGTCACTAATTGTGTCCTTCCCAACATGAATCCATACTGACCCTTTCACATTTCAACCATTCCATGCACCCGCTTTTCAGTAATCTTCTATACTTTCATACCATGCGACATGAGCTTAATTTGATGACAAACACTTCTCAAACCTAGTGTTGAAAAAGGGCATTATTGGGGCAAATTTAGACCCCCAATATTTTTGTAATGGTTGACTGTAAAACAAGCTTTTACAAAATCCAAGACTAAGAGATGCAATTCCAACAGAAATAGTTAAACAAAAAATATTTCTCACAATGTTTGCAGCACACAAAAAGCTCACATCACAATTGGCTGGAAACTGATTTGCAATAAACATGGAAATGGAGACTATTTTCATTGTACACGCCCGGAGAAGTGCAAAAAAAATTCAGTTTTAATTATAGTTAAGAAAATTAAAAATATTTTAAATCTAATAGTGTCCCTTTAACTTCAACAATATTAATCAAACTTTCTGTTTTTCTTATACAATTTTGCCCACAATGCACATAATTTAATAGTACTCACTGAGGCCAGGTATAGTATCCCCAGTGTGTTTTCTCCACAAAACAACATGACTCCCAAGCTTGTTTAGTCTTTGGTAAACTTTCACTATCAAAATGCAGCCACTGGTTATCAGGTCTGTCACCAGCCTGAATGCTGGAAGGCTTGGGGACTCCACCTATTTTTAAAGATGAAATAATGTTATATCAGATCTGCTCACAAGCCCATACTTGTTAAAATACCCTCACGGTTATAATTTACTGTCAGCTTTTTCATGAGAGAGCCATTTCAAGAGTCTGTGTGTCACTTGTAGAAATTCCTCCAGATGAAATTTTCCACAGAAGTTTAACAACAATATCTTGTACAAAAAGGACCTGCTAAACTAGAGTTTTTAGTTCTGTTCTAACTAGAGCTAACTGATTAGAAATGAAGTGGAATTAGCTAACACAACTGTAAATGCAAATATAGACACTTCATGGCTAGGAACAAGTGTTGTCCTGGATAGGGTTGCTACCTCTGAGGTACAAAAACAACAGGACATCCGGGATGATCCTGAGCCCATAAAACTGAGCAGCTGGTAGTGCATACTGAGACCTTTGCAGATTGCCCAGAACTTCTACATAAAAAAAATAATAATAATCGATTATCCTTCAGAAACATGTACAGTAGCAACCTTAGTCATGGAGCACATACTTGTGCTTACAATAATATCAGTTAACTAGAGTTACAACACAACCAAGAAGTCTAGTCTAGACAGGACCAATATCTGTAAAATTTGTTTGGGTGTTTAGTTCAAAAGACAAACATTTTCTTTCAAATACTTTTTTGAATGCTGCTCATCCTCCAGCAGTTCTGCTTACATTTATCTTCCAGCTTCCAGTTCATTTTCCATATCTTGTTTTTGGGAAGGTTTTGGTCACAGTTGGTGCAATACAGAAAGGGATAAGCACGCAGTTTGAAGTAGGGAGTCAACTTGTTAGCACATCAATTTTTTAAACCAAGAAAATTTGTTACAAAGATACTATTAAATCACAAGATTGACAACTTTAACTAACCCCTACTAATATTAAGAAGAGATTTGATTTTTCCTTCATGTGTGGTGTACTATGAAGCACCATTGAGAGAAGTCAAAACAGCACACTGAAATCCTGTAGTAAAAATGACTTAAACAACACTCAAGCCTGTGAAGTCTTGTTTAAGGTACAGGTGAAGTTTTCTGCCTGTTCCTATTTGTAATGCATGCACAAAAAGGGAAAGAACTTCCTGAACTCAGGTTTAAAATGTTTAAAATGACTGAATGTTGGGTTCATAGGACCCATGGAACCAAGAAAAATAATCTGTCCCACTGACAAATACAGAAATAATATAAAAAGAATGTTATTTAATATTTGTTTATACACAGTGTTCATCATAATCTGGATGATAAAAGGAGTAAGGAATGAACAGAAAGCAGAGGCACCTAATGGCATATGCAAGTCTGATCTTGTTCTCATTCAAGTTAATTGCAAGGCTCCCACTGTCTTCAAAGGGAGAAGGATCAGGCCCTGTGTCTATATATAAAACGTGTACACATACACACACATGACCCTCCCTACAACCAGCTGAATAAACTACAAGTAAACATCTACTTGTTAGAGGTGAATACATTTTGTTTTAAAGGCAAGTGAAAAATGTTTTAGTTAGGTTACCCATTTTGTTTATACCATAATAACAGAGAACATGTGTTTTCTATTGGTAAGGTAGGTGGGAAAATATATTTCCTGAAAGCTTCAGGATAAATTTAGGTATTTAGGATCTGAAATCTCTTATTAAACACTTACTGACTTCATAAGGGCAGATGGACACCTTTTTGTGGGTTCTCTTCAACTGCTTGAGGATGCCAGCAACAGCTGAGATAGCCATCTAAAAAGGAGAATGAGGATTAATTAATCCATTTCACATTTTCAGTGCAAGGATTTGTCTAGTCTTTCACATCATAGTCATAAGAACGGCCGTACCGGGTCAGACCAAAGGTCCATCTAGCCCAGTATCTGTCTACCGACAGTGGCCAATGCCAGGTGCTCCAGAGGGAGTGAACCTAACAGGCAATGATCAAGTGATCTCTCTCCTGCCATCCATCTCCATCCTCTGACAAACAGAGACTAGGGACACCATTCCTTACCCATCCTGGCTAATAGCTATTTATGGACTTCACCACCATGAATTTATCCAGTTCTCTTTTAAACGCTGTTATAGGCCTAGCCTTCACAACCTCCTCAGGTAAGGAGTTCCACAAGTTGACTGTGCGCTGGGTGAAGAAGAACGCCCTTTTATTTGTTTTAAACCTGCTGCCTATTAATTTCATTTGGTGACCCCTAGTACTTGTATTATGGGAATAAGTAAATAACTTCCTTATCCACTTTCTCCACATCATTCATGTGATATCCACCCTTAGTCGCCTCTATTCCAAGCTGAAGAGTCCTAGCCTCTTTAATCTTTCCTCATATGGGACCCTCTCCAAACCCCTAATCATTTTAGTTGCCCTTTTCTGAACCTTTTCTAGTGCCAGTATATCTTTTTTGAGATGAGGAGACCACATCTGTATGCAGTATTTGAGATGTGGGCGTACCATTGATTTATATAAGGGCAATAATATATTCTCAGTCTTATTCTCTGTCCCCTTTTTAATGATTCCTAACATTCTGTTTGCTTTTTTGACCGCCTCTGCACACTAATCCTCATCCTTCCAAGTGCATGGTGAATAGCACTCCCTTTAAAGTCAGTCAACATCATCATGTGGCACTTATTCACACCAGCAGATGAGATTACTTCCTCCACAGCCATCTCAGCCCCCTCATCACAGAGAACACGAGACCTAAATTCCCTCTAAGCTGCACAGCCACACAGCAGCCCATTAAGCGCCGCGCAGGCACTCAGAGCTGCAGCGGGGAGAGATGCCTCTCCCTCAGCTCCCGGACATGTCGCGATGGGGAGAGGAGCCCCTCTCCCAGCCCCAACCCAGTCCAACCCCGGAGCTGCCATGGCGGCGAGAGGCGAGGAGGGACACTCTCCCCCAGCCCCAGAGCTGCCGAGGCCGGGGGAGATGCACCTATCCCGCAGCACCGCCCTGGAGCTGTCCCAGAGGGGAGAGGCGCCTCTCTCCCCCCGCCCCGGCCCAGGTGCTATTGCAGGGAGAGAGAGCTGCGGGGAGTCCTCTCTCCATACCATAGCTCTGGGGCAGCCTGCACCCCCACCCCAGAACTCACACCCCCAGCTGGAGCCCTCACTCCCCGCTCCACACCCCAACCCCTTACCCCAGCCCAGAGACTCCTCCTGCATCTCAACCCCTCATCTCTAGCTGTAGCCCTCATTCCCCCATGCCCCAACCCTCTGCCCCAGCCCTGGGCCCCCTCGGTCCCATCCCCGCCACATGAATTTTGTTATGTGGACCAATATGGAGGTGATGTGTCACATATCATCTCCATACTGGTCCACATAACAAAATTCATTCTGCACATGTGTGGGGAAAAAATTAGAGGGAACACTGCATGAGACACAGAATTAAACCTCTTCCGCATGGCATGCCATAGCACGAAGCCTGCCATCTATTTTCCTCTTCCCCGCAACCCTCCACAATGCTCAAAGTGTTTCCAAGTCTCACCGACAAGCAGGATAAACAAAATTAATAGTACAAATTTTTGCTCATTTAAAAGCCCTCAGATCACCTGCCATTGCCATAGGACTCCCAAGACCATATGCAATTTGAGGAATGGACTTTTGTGTGTGTAAACAGGGTCCTGCTCCCTAACTGGAGCCTCTAAATAACAAAAAACAACAAACATTTGATCAGGGATTGGAAAAGCAAGAGAAATTGTAATCAATTTGCCATCTTTACCTTGCGAACCACTATTGCATCGTGGTTGAGACACTGCACAAAGAATCTTATGGCACGGACAGGCAGAACCTTATCATCCCTCAGGAGGAGAGACAGAAAGCCAATGCCTATGTGTTCGAACTTCCAGGGGCTAAAAAACAACATATACAATGAATAGTGGAGTGCTGCATGTAACACTGTTGTCCAAAAAAGGTTATAAAAATATACTTAAAAACAAAAAAACATCTGTTAAGCAGGTCTATCTAACCACCATAAAACTAATGTTCTATTCTACCACCACACTATACGGGCTTCAGTCTTATTAAAAGAAGGCCCCTCTACATCACTTGGGGAGAGAAAATGGGCCTTGAAGTGGGTGCAAACTACATCCACTTAAAGGCTCTTTACACTTGTAGACTGCTGTAAAATTACCTTAATGCAACTGAGAATTAGACCTCACATCTCTTTATTTAGTTGGTAGTATTTTAAAAATAAATTACCTGGTTAACAGTAATTTAAAAGTACTTGAACTTCATTGCCATCTTTATGCTAGACAAATAATTGAACTCAGAAATTGTTAGGAATGGACAGAGATATTGAAAATAACTATTAATTACTATAAGGCCACATTCACCTATAATTCAGGCATTGGATGGATGACAGCAATGCAGGATTCCTCATGTTGACCTGACACTTCCCTGTTCAATTGGGAGAGACAGTTGAACATCCCTACAAATGGCCCTTCTGTCCCTATAGCCATGCCAACTGATGTTGATTCTTGTCCATTAGAAGTAGGCCAAGGCCAAATGTTTCATGTCAGACAGTGAGATGTCAGACAGTACAACTTTCTGATCACTACTGATCTAAACGGCATTTTAACCAGTTCTGTAGGGGTAAGGCTGCATATGTTATTTCCAGTCATCTAAGCTATCTATTTTACTGTGCATTTTTTTAATTCAGAAAAACTAGCACAAAAAAAAGTGCAGAGAAAGGCAAAAACTTACAGATTTCTTTGATTCACACAATCTAACAGCATGTTGACCAAATTTTCATAGTTTCTGAAAAAACAAAAGTAAAATGAGTACATAGATTTGAAGTATACTGTCAACAACTAGACATCAGGGAGAGAAGTGTTTAAAAGAATCTTTATATAAACAAAATAAGGCATTATATTTTCTCTTCATTCTCACAACAGATATAAATAGTACAGACAATGTCTAGTAATTAAATTAACACTACGGATACTGTGTGTATGTCATGTTAATTTTTTGAGAAGAACGGATGGAGGGGAGAGAATTGCTGTTGAGTCAAGGGAGGAATATTACGGTGATTCCTCCACACTGTGTCTTTGTCTAGACTAGGATTTCAAGGTGTGATGTTGGATCATGCTAGTCAGCTAAGTCTAATTAAAACCCTCAAAAACTCGAGTCAAAACATGGCAAGCTATACTTTAGCATATACTAAAAGGGTTGAGTTTAAGTTTTAACTTGCCTTGACTTGACTAGAAGTTTTAGAGTAAGTTAACTAACGTGATCCAACATAGTACAGACGCTCCCTGACTTACGCAAGCGTTCCATTCCAGAACGCCTTGCCTAAGTCAAAATTTGCGTAAGTTGGGAACGTATACCCGACAATTAAGCCAAAAAAAGAAAGAAAAAAAAGCTTACGGAACTTTTTCCATACGTGCGGATTTGTGTAAGTTGAGTTTGCATAACCCGGGGAGCGTCTGTACCTTTAAATTTTTGTCCAGATAAGGCCTTAAAAGGCAGCTAGTTTGCCCAGCTGAGTGGCATTTTCTACACTGTGTTTTGGAGGTGTGAAAATCAGGGTACCATTTCCTTAGAATGCACCAGTTGGTCTCTATCTAATTAGATAAAGTTGAATATTTTGATGATATGCAAGTCTCAGTTTTTGACATTACTGACAAGCTCACAAGTTCTGATTCACCGTCACACAGACTAGTAGAAAGCAGGAATAACTCCACTGGGGTAAACAGATTTTCCTGCCTAAACCTGGTATAAGAGAAAAGAATCAGGAGTACAGAGCCTCATTTTTTATGTACTTTATAATCTGCCTGGATACACACTATGCTTTGCCATCCCAATAAAAGGTGCTCTATTTTAAGATTCTTCAGTATTGTCTGGCCATTTTGCAAAGTGGCCAGATTCTGGCTGTAAATGACCTATGGACAATCCCCATGTGAAGGGGAACTTTCTGCGGGCGTGTAAATGCTTGATGATGAGGATCCTTTGCCAGACCCCAGCCCTGGCTTAAAGCCATGCCGGGGAAGGTAGAGGACATAATGGGAGTGGGCTAGTGCCAGATGCCGGACCAATGCACAATCAAGAGTTGTAATCAGCTTCCTACTAGCCACTTTTCCCTTGCACCAGGGAGAAATGAGTTCTACAACTGTTTTCTTCTCTTATGTCCCTTCATTTAACAACTCCCTTTTTTTTTTTACTTAATACTCTTCTAGTACATTTTAGTGAAAAATTTAAGCCACCTATCTCACCCATTCACAGTCCTCTGTGCCCAACCAGTTTTGTTCCAGCCTTCCCCTCTCCAACCCAGATAATTTTTCCATACCAAGAAATCAAGTCTTTCTCCCTATCCTCTCAAATCAGGGGAACATTTTGTCTTATCCATGAATTTCTATTCTAGGGCTCTCCTTGGCAGACAAAAATTGGATATAATACAATCCCCTCCAAGAAAGGGTCAGACTGTATAACGTGGAATGTCCTAGAATGAAAATTCACAGGTAAGGATGACTTTTCCCTCTCTCAGTTCCCTCCATGTCAGATAATTTTCCCAGTGGGATGTAGAAAACAGTAAGTCATCCCTAGAGGGAAGGGTTCAATTTACCCATGCAGAAATGAAAAGGAACATAACAGTTACTGGGAAACCCTGTTCTGTAACATCCTTCCACCAAATGCTGCCTCAGCAAGGATGAGGATGTTGACTACAGTGTTTGAAAGAATGTGGCTGGAAGGTCCTGTAGTAGCTTTATAGATCTTCTCATAAAATTTGTGTGATCTTTCCAAAAAATCATTGCTTTTTCCACAGAATGAGTGGTACATGGTAATGAGGAGTTTGTACCTCAGGCTCCAAATGCCTCCACTATATAAACCTTTATTCTTATATAGGCTTTGTTCACCTCTAACTTATTAATTTTACTTCCTTAGGATGTTTGGCTTCATCCAGGATAACAATACCACTTCCTATTATATAAGGAAGATTGCTGTTACATTGGAGGTGTGGTTAGTTCACAGAACTACCATGTTTGATATAGCATATAACTGAGACTTCATTGAGAGCACACCAAGCTCCAAAATCCTCTTCGTACCAGGAGAGGGTGAGTAGTCAAAATACTTTCAGGGAGAGGAGAAAGAGACCTACCAACTATGAAGATGAAAGGCTGTTTTATTAGGATTTGTAGCATGCAGCTCAAGATCATGAAAGGAATTTGTGTTTTGACTGAGGACTGGTAAGAATGGTGGTCCTCAGCCATCTGTTATGTGCTGGTGAGGAAAGATTCTCGTGGGTTTCTTTACAGTGCAATATGCCTGAAGTCACTGACTTGTCCACGTGTCCACTGGTCAGGCTATCTTGTAAAAACACCAGAATATCCTTAGCTTTAGCAGACTTTCCTCTGATGCGTGTCTCTTGTAACAGCAACATCTAAACCTCAAGTGATATACAGACATAATCTGTGAATCTCCTCCAAGATGCTAGGAGGTTTACCACTTTCTCAGAAAGAATGACTAATTCCTTTCCAGATGATGGGTTAGGCAGCACTGGATTTTGATTCAGTATCAGCCCCCCATTGGGTGTGTGTGTGAAGTTTGAGAGGAGGTTCTCATTATGTTTAAATTGGGTCTGAGAACCAAGATCTGAGAGTTAATGAGAAGGCAGTTACAATTACTGTGGCCTTGCTCCTTCACAATCTGCTTTACCATCTTTACGATCAGGGCAGAGGGAAGAGCATAAAGGAGGCCATTTAGCCCACTTCTGAGATAAGGGGACCACAACCTACATTTTGGTGTCTCTCTTTCTCACATAGCACCTCTTGATATTCCAACTGGACTGGGATGCAAGTAGGGCCATCAATAGACTTCCAAACTGGCCTGCAATGCACTGAAAAGGCTAACTGATCTAGATGGCATTCCCTGGGTTCTTCATGTGTCTTGGTGAGCTGGCCAACACTGACTTTCCTTCTTGGTTCAGAACTTTGAGTAACAGAGTAGGGGCTTATGTCCAGGACACGAACAAGGCTACTTCTCTAAGTAGTGCTGAACGTTTAGCTTCTTAGCAATTGTACACAAATACCATGTTTCTGAAGAATCATCTGCTGGAAATGGAAGAGTTAGCTTGATGGTCCATAGCATGAGACAGTGCCGGTTTATTTTAATTTACTTTGGGAAAATGATAAATATTATCTCAAGCATCCTTTTTCTTAGTGGTTCACTCCCAGGTGAGGGCCCACCCTGAAATGCCATTTAGAGGAAATCTGGGTGAGGGATGTTGCAAGGGGGAAATCTTCCCAGACTCAGGAAACCCAAAAATCAAGAGCAGCTTTTGGAGTTGGATTGTTTTCCAACAAACCGTGGCCTTTTATAGCAAAAGCCTCCTCCTAATGTGCAGGAACCTGCAAGAGCAACAGCTTCAAAGGGAACACTTGCTGAGATGAGGTAGATTGAAGATTCTCTCACTGGAACAATGGAGGGACCAATTCCCTTGTCTAAAGCCTCAGTGACTGCTTTGTCTCTATTCTCTCCAAAGTGCTTATCAACAAAACATTTAGAAGGATAATAGCATTAGCTTGCAATTCCAATCTCTTTGAGTGGAGCTATAGCTGTCTCCCCAACACATATTTGGAAGTTCTGAATGTGCAGCAAACAACAATCAGGAGAGGCATCAGTCCCATAAAAGCTGCTACAGAAATCTAGTTTAAGGTATATTTTATGTATGGGTTGTTTTGTTTTGTTTTTGGGGGTGGGGGTTATCTACCCTCACAATGGCCTCCCAGATGAACACAGAACTGCACAATCAGAGACTGCAGCTAATAGTCCCAGTGTTGACCCTGCTATATCTAAGTTTGGCCTGAGTAATAACCTTATTCTCATCTGTGGATTTGCAATGCTGCCTCAGCTGGTATGATGATACCCTTTACTTAGGAGGTCGCAGCAGGCTTCATCTTAGGCAGATTAAGTTCTTTTACTTTTTAGTTACAAATCTTGATATGGAATTTCCATTCCACCTTAATCACACCCTCATAAACAAGGCAAGAACAATTACACAGAACTACAAATTGCTATTCAATTTCTACACAAGGGTATTCTGCGCCAAAAAATAAAAAATTCTGTGCACAATACTTTAAAATTCTGCAAGGTTTATTTGTCAAATAAACGTGGAAGCTCCAGCATGGTATTGGGGAGCACAGGCCACTGGCTGCACAGAGGTAGGAGATCACTCTGCAGCTCCTGCCTTGGAACACGGCTCAGCAGTGAGGCTGAACCCAACCGTAGCATAGCGCAAGGACTGAGCCTGCCCCAGAAACACCCCAGAGCCCTGCCCCTCTGTGCCAACTGCACCAGGTGTGGGCAGGCAGCTCAGCAAGGCAGGATACAAGTGTAGAGGCTTAGTGTGGGGGGATCCAGATGTGGGTTGAGCAGATTCTTTGAGGGGCAATGTGGGTACAGGAGGTGCTCTGGATGCACAGGGGCTTGTTAGGGGGTTTCTGGGTGCAACGATAATGGGAATCTGCAGGGGGGTCCAGATGAAGGTGGTTGGGGCTCAGCGGTGCAGTTAGATCTCCGTTCAATCACTCTGGGACGCTTAGCTGGGCAGCTGGAGAGTGGCAGCTGCTGGCCAGGAGCCCATCTCTGATGGAAGAGCCACCGCCAGCAGCAGTACAGAAGGGTGGCATGGTATGGCATTGCCACCCTTACTTCTGCGTTGATGCTGGCAGGGCACTGCCTTCAGAGCTGGGTGCCTGGCCAGCAGCTGCCGCTCAGCAGCCGCTCAGCAGCTGGCCACCCAGCTCTGAAGGCAGCACAGAAGAAAGGTGAGCCTGGGGTGAGAGCAGATTTTACGGTCCGTGAAGCATTTTTCACGGCTGTGAATTTGGTAGGGCCCTACTCATTGGTATCAAATGTTCAAGGAGCTGCCCACTTTCATGGCAGCTGAGCCCTTGCAGGTAAAACAGCTTGTGGGAAGAGGGATGCTTTGCAGCCTTCTCAACCATCTCAGCATGAACCTTACTTACACGCTGGCTGGGAACAGTAATTTCTTCCTTTGGATTACAAATTGTGTCTCGTATCCCAAGATTCAAGAGGCTCCAGTGAACCTTTCGCGCTTGCTCTGAAAGCTGTGGGAAATGCAACCCTCATTCCTAGGAGAGAGCTGAGGGGAGAGAGGAGCAAGGGGGAGAGGAGTTTGAAAAAAAAAACAAAAACAAAAAAAACCTTATCCCCAGTTCCATGCCACTGATTCTGGCCTCATCTCAGTGAAGGGAGCTTCCATGTGGCCTACTCAACTGTCTCACTGTGGACCTTGCCAACATGCTAGCTGGGTTCCTGAGATGTTCTGTCTCCCATTTCTAAGGGGGAAGGGAGATAGGTGTTGTCCTTCAAACCCTCCTCAGAAAGCAAAAAAAAATAAAAAAATGTTGGGACTAGATTTAGCAGTTTTGAGGATAAAAACCTCAAAATCAATGAAGAAACAGAGCATTTAGTTAAAAAAAAAGTTAACAAATCCTGTGAAATCTCTGCTACAAAGGGAGCCCTGGAGCCTGCAGTGTGTGATTCTTGGAGGCATCTTCCTGAGGAGAGACCCTTAGCCCAGGTCCTGAGCAAAGATCTGGTCTGCTCCCAGTTGCTGTGGAGACAGGGAACACTCTGGCATTAAGGTTGTCTGACATGGAGGGACTGGGAAAATTGTTTCTATTATTCCAACCCCTCCATACCACACCACACTGCCCCCAAGCCTCCACTCTATATGAATTTCCAAACCAGATGTCAACATCATTGCTTTAAGTCTGATCCATTCCTTCTCTTCTATTGCAGCAATAGTCCCGGGGGAATTCTAAGCCACTGCGCGTGCACATAATTCATGTGGTGCGCATAATTCCCCCCCCCAGAAAATAACTTCTGCCTGAAAGTTGCTGCAGTTATGCCTTTTGCCCACCAGGGGATGCTGTGGTGCTAGAACAGAGCAGATGCTCCCAGATAAGGAAGAGAGGAGGCTGCCTTCCTGGCAGTGCTCTGCCGGTGGGGCCAGCTCAGGAGAAAGGAGATATGGGGGGACAGACAGAATGGGGCACATGGGGCAGCTGGGGGGTCACAGACTGGGGTTCATAATTGCTAATGGGGGAGGACAGACTGGGGCAGGGGCTGAATGGGAGTGGAGGCACAGAGCCATAGGGGGATGGGGAGGGGCTGCAGGGCCACATGTAGGAAGGAGAGAGGGGGCTGGCTGAGGGGGTGCAGGGCCACATGGAGGAAGGGGGTGGCTGAGTAGGGGCACAGGGACACATGGGAGAGGGTGCAGGGACACATGGGGATGGGGCTGGCTGAGGGGGTGCAGGACACATGGAGATGGGGTGCAGAGACATATGGGGGTGGCTGAATGCGGATGCAGGGCCACATGGGAATGGGGGGACTGGGTGTCTGAGTGGGGTTGGAGGGACACATGGGGACAGGGGGAAGAGGGTGCAAGGACACATCAGGGTGCAGGAACACATGGGGACAGGGGCAGATGTGCCTGACTGAATGGGAGAGGCTAGGGGTCAGCCAGGGTCTGCACGAGGGAGGCTCCCTAACAATCCCTCCCCGCCCCACTCAAAAAACTTGTTCCATATGTCTCACACCCACACCCAACAACCCTCCAGGTTCACTCCCAGGCTCCTTCCCTCTCCCTCAACTCCTCCTTTACTCCTGACTCCCCCAAGCCTTTGCACTGCTTCTGAGAGGGGTGGGAAATACGGTTCTGTATTGTAGTTTAAATTAATTATTCAAAGTTCTGCATTAATATGCCTAGTAAGGCATCTATTTGTCAAAAAAACCATTTCCTGAATCTTTTTTGTTGTCTGTACTGTTACAGACATACTTGCTGACAAGTATTTTGAAATAAATTACCAAAGTAATTGAAACCGGTGTGATTGATTATATTGTGTTATTTTGATATGCAGAATTTTAAAAATATTATGTGCAATTTTTTTTATTTTTTGGCGCAGAATTCCCCCAGAAGTAAGCAATATTCCCTTATTACTGCGTTGTCTCATACTCAGGCACACTGCTCTTCTGTTTCAGCTTCACTGTTGCTGTTATTGGTGAGCACCCTCTTGAAGACCTCACGGAAGGGGTACATCAGCACAAACAAAGTGACTGAAAACAAAGCAGTCAAATGCACAAAGTAAAGCAATTGAAAAAAAATGTTTTCATTGGTCTGAAGTATTGTTATCTTAATAAGTACTTGTAACTATAACTGATACAAAATATTGAGATGAAGTGCCATTTTGTGAACACACTACTGGAAAGTGCTGAGGTGATGAGAATGTGGAATATTCCATTCTATATAGGTTCTCATACAAGTCAATGATGTCCCTTCCAATACAGTTAGGGATTACTGAAAGACAGCTGCAATAAGAAATTAAAAAGATGCAATAATGGAAAGAAAAATGGTTGGAGTTCAGTGTCGCTTTTAGGCTAATGTATAAAAAAAAGGTTATGAAGAAGAGATTACTTTTAAACAGCTTCATTTTTGCTAGAGAAAACCTTATACACAGATGTCACAAATAATTATTAGCCTCAAAACTCAGAAGCAAAATAGCACATTCTCTTGGAATATTACATTTAATGTACCATTTTAGATTAAATTTACATCATCGCTCATGAACTGTATATGTTTATCGACTAAAAACTATTATGCACTACAACTTCTGTAGTTACTGAAATCTACATAGACCAATCTAACTTACTGCAAGGCCTCAGCATTCTTTTCTTTCTGTCGTTGAATTCCTAACTGAATCTCTTCTGAACTAAGCATCATCCCGCTGGCGCTTGGGTTTTTTGCTTTTTGCATTAGAATGGCTATCTCAACACATTTCTCTGGAACCTGTTGAGAGAGAAGGGAAACATCTCTAACTGAATAGCAGCCAAAGAATGTTAGCCATCCTTTTGGAAAAGGAGACTCCCACAGAGGCAGTCAAATGAAGTGTGCATACCGTCCCTTCCACATAGATATGAATAAGCCTCCCCTTATATTTTGCAAAATTCCCTAGAGAGTTGCTCCTTTCTTATTTGACAGGAATCACTGCTCCCAGTAGTCTTGTTATGATGAGATGGAGGAAAATTAAGTAGAGCTAGATAGAGCTATGATTACATGCATAAATTCTGATTTTATGGTTAAACAAAAATGCTAAAATATTTATGGCAATGGTTTCCGTCGCCATATTTCACTTATTAAGTAAATTTAAGTGTAAGTTGTTAGACTAACAACAGAACAGATACAACACAAGTACTGACAGTGCAAGCTTCCCCACACTGTCCTACAAGTGCACAGTAACCTTGATTAGGAGGGACCACACCTAACAAGAGCTAAAAGATCAGTAATTTTTCATTCCCATTGCACAACTCTAAAAATTGAAAAAAAGTGTCAAATTCTAATAATCTTAAACTGAAATCTATAATATTCCAGTCTTCAATATATTTGTCTATATTCTTGCATACTGGAAATCAGAATGAAATCAATATATTAGTATTAGTAGTCAAAGCTAAACCAAAACGTGTACAATTTATTAAATTACTGACTTATTTGATCAAATACAAGTCAAACAGCCTCCGAATGTGATATTGGCTTTTAAGTGATTTTTTTTGCTTACTGAAAAGTCCAATCCAATTGTCTCATACTGTCTGTGGATCTTTTCTGCTAGGTCATCAAAGAGTCTCACTATAGATGGCTTTTCCAGAGACATAGCTTTGCTAAGTCCAGAGGAAACAATTGCTGGCCAAGTCTGTACAATACAGTCCCAATCATGAAGATTTGCCAGGCATACTCCACTGTGGTTTCCAAGAAGACAATACAAGGCACCCTATAGTAAACAAGAGTTGTAATACTAAAAGTTACATAAAGCAGTCATTCATATAGAATAAAAATTAGTTGCTCTATAGTTTACCGAGATTGAACTATCCAGTTTATCACTAATATATACAAGATATTCCGAACAATTCTTGACATATTAAATATTTGTTTTAGTAGTGTGTGCAAGTAGTACAGACTAAATGGATTTCTCTTTCATAGAATGGTTCTGAGGGAATTATTTCCAAAGAATACATTTCAATAACCACAATGAATAAACAAATACCTGGCCTTTCTGCAAACCTTTTTATGGTAGTTTAAATTACAAACTTGTGTTTCTTAGGGTTATCTACACTGCCCTGCAATTTGAACTATACGTGGTGTGAACAGAAGTGTGCAAAGTGTTGCACTGTAACTCCATTGTGTGGACATTGCAGGCACACAAAAAAAGGTTCCTAGTTCGCATTAATGTAATCCCTTCATACAGGATTACATTAATGATGTGCACTGCTATTCACACCTCTGTAGGCTGAATTGTGGAGCAGTGCAGACATAGCCTCAGCATAACATTTTCTGTTGATCAGCTCTTGTCCTTCCTTCCTTGCTTGGCTAGGGTTGCTAAAAAACTACTGAACTAAGAACAGTTCGCTGAGATTTTATTGCTTTGTACTATTTTTTTTGTTTTAATTGGGAAATAAAAGTGAACAGCTATTAGCAGAAAGCATTCATAATTCCTGAGGTCCTGATGAAATGGAGTATATTCATGAAGGTGGGGTATGGTATAAAAATATTTTTATGGGCACTTTTTTGGGATGACTGCCTAAGTCACTTTAGGGTTAGCTATTCACAAGTAATTCAACCATCTCAAAGTCATGCTAATAAAATCTTTACACCATACCACATGTATTTTAACCATAAAATTTTTACACACAAACTGAAGACAGATCTGAAATTAAGTAACTGAGATAGTACTTTAAACTGCTGCTGAGTAACATCGTGTCGGTCTGGCCGCAAAAACTCCAAAACCAAAGGAATGATATCTCTGCAACAAAAGTTGTATGTTCCCAGTGCTGTGAAGAATGCTTGCTGAGCTTTATTTCTGACCTGTAGAAAGACAAGCAGATCTTCAAGTACACAAAAGGATATACAAAGCAGTGATATCCCAGTTCTCTTCAGTTACTAATGTGCAGGTCTTAGGAAGGTGAGTCAGTGCACAGAAATCTATCCTGTTTTATTTTAAAAGATTAGCAGCAGTGGACATGGAGGCTCAACTATCCTCACGATTTCTCCAAATTAGGTTTTAGGCACATGGGGGGTATGGTGTGGAGTAGCTTGTCTTGCCATGGCCCATGATGCATCTGTTCTGTGAACTGAAGACTTTAGTTTCCACAACTGTCAAACTGGCACATTTTCAAAACACTTAATACAAATGAGATTAAAGTTTAATAAATAACTCAAAAGATTCTATAGGCCCAATTCTGGTTTTGGATGAGTGTATGCAGCTGCTACTGACTTTAGCAAGTCTTTAATTCATTAGACAAAACTCACTTTTGCAAATTTCAAAAAAGTCAGTCACATTTTGGGCCTAACCAGGATTGGAATTTCCTAACCTGGAAAGAATTATGTGAGTAATTAAATGTTTCATACATAACTGAAGCCTGAAATAAAAAACAGATACTGAGACACTGAATTCTACCAAGGAATTAAAAGCGATATTATGTTACATTTCACTGCAAATATCAAGTTGAAAATAAGCTCAATAAATGAAACACATGGCTGCATTAATTTAGCATAGAAGACATATTCTTACCTGACCATAGGAACTTGTAGACAAACACAGAAGATCCCTGATCATGTCTTGGTGTATATTTTTATATTCACAGCCTTCAACAGTTAGAGTTCTCAGCTAAAGGAAGAAGAAAAATCCCGATTAGAGATGGGCTTTATTTGCAATTATACAAATCTAAGAGAGGAAAGTTATTGCAGAAACTGAGAATGCTTTTAGTTAAATAAGATGTACAGACTGACATTTCCTAATATAGTAGTGAGTAAAAATTGGCAGTACAGAAATGTACACTACCTCATGCTGCAACATGACTCTGTCAATGAGCAAGGCTCTAATATGCTGCTTCTTTCCTTGAAGCTGCAAGGAAAAAAAAAGAGTAATTTGATTGAAATCTCAACACTGACTTTAGAAATGTAAATATGAACTCTCGCCTCTTACATTTTCGTTACACAATATATATTATCAGCAGGTTCTACAGTGAGACATTCTGACTGTTGGGCTTCAGTTATATAAAGGACTTTTTAAAAAACTTCTGGCACAGTGACAACTGGTGTCAGTGGATACTGATCCACGTCATGTGATGGCGTGAAAGTGTAACCCTGACCCATGTCATATCTGGAGATAAGAAACAATGACCAGTCTCATACAGCACTCTTGTATGTCACTTGTTTATTATACAGTGTTAATCATGGCATGAATTTGCTTAGATATTTGTAAAACTGCCCTCAACTTTCTTAAGAAAATAGAAATTGCCATATTGAATCAGACCAGTGACCCATCTAGTCTAGTGTTTGGTCTCAGACAATGGCCAGCAAAGTATGCTTTAGAAGGTAGAAGAGAGACTGCATATCTATCTACCACAATTACCAGTTCATAATGAAAGATTTTTCCCTAACCCCTCAGCAATTTGAAGCTGGCTTATGCCTCAATACACAAAAGTTTATATCTCGTGCCCAGCTGAACTTAGCATGTGCCCTTCATAACTAACTTTAGTCAAAGAAATCTGGCATTTGTTTATGGTCAATTTATCATCTTTGGTAAGCTACAGAACATTGCTTGCTCTCATTGCGGTGTTGATTATTTTTGCCCAACATCAACTGATAATCAAGTTCTGCCACACCATCCACATCTTCAAAGATTTGGGACATGAGGCTTGGTGATGAGGCAATCCCAAATGAAACTCAGTTAAACAGATCTACTAAAATGGGACTTAAAAGATGAACAATTTTGCACTTCCTATCAAGTCAGACCTGCCAAAACCCTTGGCTTGCATGCAAAATTTATAATACCCTTGCATTTTGAAGTTTCAACATCACCTCTTCAACCATTCTCATGGACTGGTGCTTGCATTTGGTGACACAAACTTTCTGGGGCATGTCGGATAAAAATCAACAGTGTTCTATCTGTAAGGTATCCCATTACATTAAACATCTTGTTTAGTAAACGATTTTTTTCGGTAAACAACTTATATACCCATTTGATAACATTTACAGCCTGTTCTTCAACACAAGTCCACATAGTATTTCCTGTTGCACTATTTCAAACTCTATGGAGGAGATCTACTCTTACACAGATACACCACTTTTGTTTTGCCATAGGAGGGTCAGATTGTGCTCACCATATTAAACAGTTTTTAATTTTAACATTAAGCAGTCACCAAACTTTTAGTATTTGTGGCAGTGTTTACGATGCACTCAGTGTCAGAATCTATTTTGAAATTCATGGTTTATTTATTGCCAGTACTACAAACCAATCTGTTGCAGAACCTTGCTTTATAATTTTACTAAGAAACCCAAAGAAAATTGGACTTGATACACTTTTATACTAGGGCTCCTTCACAAGACTTTGACATAGTAAGAAGGCCTTGCAATAGGACTAAGATACATGTATTCTCACGTTAATGCCCCTTTACATTGCCAGAGTATATAAAGAGACATTAGTGCCAAGGAGAATCAGGCCCTTTGTTTCTGCATCAGAGCTATGTTTATGAATGAAATTTGCTTTTGTAATTCCTTACAACTTATTCTGGTAATGACCTCTTCTGGAAAATAGTTGCTTTTACTGAATATACGACATAGAGCCCCATGTAAAGGGCACCTTTGCATAGTGTTGTGACTATCTCCTCATTTAAATGCAAAAATCTGGTTTCTGTCATTTGCTAGAGCAAGAATGTGAAAGTTTCAGAAAATCTCTAGTGAAAATATGGCTTTAGGATCTTAGATGGAACTTCTGATCAATCTAATATCAAGAGGTTAATAGTGTTGCTGCCATTTTGTTACAAACAAAACCCATGTGGAAGATGGGAGACTGCCTCTATATAGGCATTTACTGCATCCTTATCTTCCAGTCCAATAGGCAGGATTATGAAGCATTTTTATTTCATTATGCCCTTTCAGAGGCTAAGAAAGTACTCTATTGTTTAGCAAACTTCTTCTCTTTTGTATCTAATGGAGTTTGAAACTAACACGACTCTTTGTTTACATCCTTGTTTATGTATCAGAATAGGAGATCTGTTAGTCTTTAAGGTGCCACAGGACTCATTGTTGCTTTTTACAGATCCAGACTAACACGGCTACCCCTCTGATACTTGAAAGTTAAGTGTTACTTAAAACTCCATCCAGGACATACCACACGATCCATTGTCTATAGCCAAGCTCTAAGATACAACTCCATTTGCTCCAATTCCTCAGATAGAGACAAACACGTACAAGGTCTCTATCAAGCATCCTTAAAACTACAATACCCACCTGCTGAAGTGAAAAAAACAGATTGACAGAGCCAGAAGAGTACCCAGAAGTCACCTACTGTAGGACAGGCCCAACAAAGAAAACAGAACGCCCCTAGCCATCACCTTCAGCCCCCAACTAAAACCTCTCCAGCGCATCATCAAAGATCCACAACCTATCCTGAAAGACGATCCCTCACTCTCACAGATCTTGGGAGACAGACCAGTCCTCACTTACAGACAGACCCCAAACCTGAAGCAAATACTCACCAGCAACCACATACCACACAACAAAAACACTAACCCAGGAACCTATCCTTGCAACAAAACCTGATGCCAACTCTGTCCACATATCTATTCAAGTGACACCATCATAGGACCTAATCACATCAGCCACACCATCAGGGCTCGTTCACCTGCACATCTACCAATATGATGTATGCCATCATGTACCAGCAATGCCCCCCTGCCATGTACATTGGCCAAACCAGACAGTCTCTATGCAAAGAATAAATGGACACAAATCTGACATCAGGAATCATAACATTCAAAAACCAGTAGGAGAACACTTCAACCTCCCTGGTCACTCAGTAACAGACTTAAAGGTGGCAATTTTGCAACAGAAAAGTTTCAAAAACAGACTCCAACGAGAAACTGCTGAACTAGAATTAATTTGCAAACTAGCTATCATTAACTTGGGCTTGAATAGAGACTCAGAGTGGCTGGGTCATTACACAAATTGAATCTATTCCCCCATGTTAAGTATCCTCACACCTTCTTTTCAACAGACTAAAATGGGCCATCTTGATTATCACTACAAAAGTTTTTTTTCCTCCTGCTGATAATAGCTCATCTTAATTAATTAGCCTCTTAGAGTTGGTATGGCAACTTCCATCTTTTCATGATCAAATAAATGTGTTAGTCTCTAAGGGTGCCACAAGTACTCATGTTCTTTTTGCAGATACAGACTAACACGGCTGCTACTCTGAAACCTTAAAATTTTTGAACAAGACATTTTAAGTTGTGAGTTCTCCTTTATTGGGGTAGGTAGCAGAGCAGTACCATGAGAGGAGTAGAACAGGAAGAAGGCAGAATTGAGACCTTTCAAAGTTTTGGCCCAAGCGAGGGGGTATGGAGGCGTCATTTGAGCTCCCCGTCTCAGGTGCCAAAATGTTGTGGGCCGGCCCTGCCACTCTCCCAAGGGCTATCCCATATGACTTCTCAGAGAGATTACGTAGACAATGAAGACTGCTTGACCAATTTGGACTACCTGATCCCCATGTCAAAAGATCTTTCCAGCAAGCTGGAAGAAACTATAAAAGAGGGAAAGTGACATCATCACTTGGCTGGTCCCCCTGCCCAACTCAACACCTGGAGGACAAAGACTTTGAACAAGGGAAGGGTGGTCCAGGCCAGGAAAGAGTTTCATCCTGTGTATTCAAGATCTGTAATCTGTTTGTACTATCTGTCAGGGCGAGACACTGCTTGATTCAAATCCTGTTTAGTCTGTAGAACTCAAAACTACAAATTTAATTTTATTTCTTAGGCAACCAACTTTGATCTCTACACTTGCTACTTCTAATCACCTAAAATCAATCTTTCTGTAGCCAATACATCTGTTTTATATTTTACCTAAAACAGTGTGTTTTGTTTGAAGTACTTGGGAAATCTCAGCTCAGTTTACAAAGGCTAGTGTGTGTCCTCTCCACATCGAGGGAGAGGCGGACTGGGGAATGAACTTACACTGACCAGGCTTCTGACCAGTGCAAGAGGGTACAGTTCTGGGGTGCAAGGCTGAGGAAGTGGGGGGAATTGGCTGGAGCCTCTCTCTTGTTGGTTCATTAGTGGCTGAGACAGCATTCATGTAGCTCAGTTGGGTGTGTCCCTGCCTGTGGATGTCTGTGCAAGTGCAATACCTGCAAGAGGTTTGTGGCTTGATACAGTGTAAGGAGGCGGTGTGGTTTCTCGCCGCTCCGGAGAGGGACGAACCCCGATTAACCCTCTCTACACACAGCACCACAGAATGAGAGGGATACCAGAGTCCAGGTTGCATCCTGGGGATCCCCTCATAGGCAATGAATGAGAAGACTGCTAATAAGGAAGGACTTTGATACCCCATCAGGAGGAAACACACAGTGACCTGGCTGGAGGGACAAGTCACAAAGAAGGAGCCCCTGGAGTTGCAGAGAGAGAGAGAGAGAGACACACACACACAGACAGACAGAGACAGAGAGAGAGGCAGGCAGCAGAAGGGGGCCCTGGAACTGGAAAGAGCTAGTCCCTGAGCGGCCAGGAAGAGGCACCACCTGTGGTGAGTGGATCCTATGACAGATCTCATTGCTTCATCAGTCTTCTTGTGGAAGAGTAAGCAGCCCTCAAGTGGCAGGTCCTCAATAACTGTTTGAAATTCTTCAGATATGCCTGCCAAGGCCAGCCAGGAGGAGCGGCGCATTGCAACTGTTGTTGCTATCGCCCTGGAGGCAGCACCTGCATGTCCAAAGCGGCCTGCAACACAGTTCTGGCTGCCACATGACCTTTCGCCAGCTAGACTAGAAGTCAGCCCTGCAATCGTGTGGCAGCCTGTCAAACAGCTTTAAGCTACAGGCAGCTGATGTGGTCGCATTTTGCCAAGACCACCTGGTAGTTCAAGAGCCTCATCTGGAAGCTTGAAGTGGAGTAGGATTTCTGGCCACCACGTTTTAAGTGCTTCACTGTCTCATCTTTAGAGGTCAATTTCTGGCCACTCTAATGGGACTGCTCATTGGCCACTGGTACTAGATGCAAATAGAACTCTGTTCATATCCAGTAGCCAGGACCTGGTACCATCTAGTTGTCCATTTGGATGTCAGTGCCAGTGATGCTGGTGTCTGCCATAAGGCTTTCATGGGCTCCAACAGACCCTTGTAAATCAGGATAACTATGAGTCCCAGTACCAAGTACAGGATATTGAGGAGTTTGTGTGGGATATCCCACACCACATGCATAGGTATCTCTAAGGCCGCTGATACCAATGTCCCATGAGGTCTTGGAAAATCTTCTAGTCCTCAAGAGTGGCAGCTGACTGTTCTGGAACAAGGGCATCATCTAGAAGAGCTCATGGTCAGTACTATCTGACCCTTGCACTGGATCTCTTGCACTGAAGCCGCCTACTCCTGGTCCCATGGATGCTGCAGGGACAGGTCTAGTCTTTGTCACAGGGGTGACTATTTGCCTCATAAGTGTGGTGGAGAGGCTGGTCCTGGATAGTACTGCAGTCCCCAGGGGGCCCACATGCCAGGATCATATGGCACCAGGCCCCACAATGTTTGATCCCAGTGATCCCAGTACTTGGCTGGGTTGGTGCTGCCCTCCGCCACAGGTACATGCCTCTTATCCCCTAGATGAGATTGATACTGCTGGGTACCAAGACCTGACCAGGGATGACTAATGGCTTTCCTTTGAGTCAGAAACAATCCTCTGGGAAGGATGGTGCTCAACTTGTGGGTCTAGGGGGAACCTGACTAGACAGTGGAAGCATCAAAGTCCCTAGGTCCAGAAATCTGGACAGCATCATGGTGAATGCAGCTCCAGCAGCTGCACAGGTGTCAGCCATGTCAGCATGGCCCAAAGCACTTGATCACCAACAGATTGCCCCTAACTGAGACAGAACACTGTGCATTCACTGTTCAGAGGCATGACTGCTTCACAGAGTGGGAAGTTCTTAAAGCCCAAGGATTTGCCATGGTCAGCCATAGCAGCTGGTAGTGCCAGCAACCACAGGGGGAGAGAACCCTTTCCCTCCACAGCGTCCTGTAGACCTAACTAAACTGAGACTAATTAACTGAGGCAAAGTGGATATACATCCTGAAAAGAGTCACTTTGGGGATGAAGAACAGCTGGCTCTAACTGAATCCAGTGAAAGCAGCAGTGATTGTTGATAGGAAGGGGAATCCTTGAAGAATTAATAAAACTATGTTGAGTGCATTTGCCCCCGCCCTCACCCCCGGTTATCAAGGTAGCATGCAATCTCAGCTTCCTGGTGAATATTTCACTACTCAAACACAGAAATAGCTGTAGTGGTTGGAAAGGCCTTGGGTGAACTAAGAGACTACATACTCGAATACAGACTTAACTACTGTGTCACAGTTTGAGACAACTGCACCTGTATTTCCCCTCTACAGTCCAGCAAAGGCATCCATTCTAGGTTCCCAGCTCCTGAGCAGTAATCTCTATTGGGTCGAGACCTGCATCTCTCTTCCCTCTTGACCAGGGTTTTTCCAGACTGCACAATTCCCAGCAAGCCAGACTACCTAGACAGGCCTGCGTCCGCACTTTGCCTTCTACTCAGAGGCTATGGTTATAAGTTACCACACTGACCTTTCTAAGCAAGCACATCTACTCTTAAGGTGAAAGCATTACAGAAAAAACACATGAAAAACAATACAAGAACCTATGTGGATGCTAATTAGTTTATCAGAGATCACCCTCCCTCCCAACTCCAGGAGGGCTCCAATCAGAGTCAATCTTTCAAACCTCACCAAAGGGTTTTTCCTGTGGCTTCAAGTTCATAACAGTCTCAGCTCAGAACAAGCACCCGAATTGTGCAGACCAGCCTGTTTCTTTATACAGATTGGAACTCTGATCTCCAACCTTTGGGAGCAGGTAATCAGCAGACAATGGTTCTCTCCTCAGGGCATAGTTTCAAAAGGCTGGGTTTCTGCATAACTGGTGGATGGCATTTGCATTCATCTCCCCCAGGCTACTTCCCAGGAATTCCACTTGACAAGTATTGTCCCAAAAGATCATGTTTGTTTGCCACGTTGTTCAATATAGTCCTATGACCGTGCAGGCCCACAACAATACATAATCTTTCCCTTTAATACAACGGACTCCAAAATATTTAAATTTAATTCAATATGGTTTTCCATGGAAACTGCCAAATCGGTCACATATCTAACACCTTTGCCACCTCAAAACAATATCTCCTTAAGTTATTTCAGGATGCTCTCTCATGAACTAATGCAAAAGACTAGATGCAACTTACAGATGGTTTAACATGCAGTAGCCACATGCTACTGGCGTAGATGTCTATGACTGACAAGAGCACATTCTCACGAGTGATCATGCTGTACATTTGCTGCTGGCCCAATTTAAGATCTTGGTCCTTATCTTTATTGTTTTAAATGTGTGAGGACTTAACTACCTCAAAGATTGCCTTCTCTGCTCTCTACCTCAGCAGCCATGTTCAATAATCTAGATTTCACTTCTCATAACATTGGCAACTCATTTAAACTCTCCATGCCTCAATTTCTCAACCTGTAAAACGAAGATATTAATGTTTACCCACTTTCAAGAAGTGTTTGGAAATCTAATGATGAGAAGTGCTAAATATTATTTAAACGAAGGGAGAGGAGTTTGGTTCCTACATGCTTCTCAACTTAATTGGCATCTATGGTTCTAACATCATAAGTGCTTCACAAGTGCTAGCAATAGCAGCAACTTAATATCCAAGGACTGTATTATTTCCATGCAGTTAAATCACCAAAATAAAAAATCCCAGCATGTAGTTTCTTAGTGACTAGCAAATTAACATAAAGAGCTATCATTAATAGCATCAATATTCAGTATATAAAAAGAGATGTTATGAGGCTTAACTAACATTTGTGCAGCGCTTTGAAACCTTTTGTAACAAAAAAATATTCTAATGATATATCAGCCCACTGTAACTTATATCGATTTCACTAGGAATGCATGCAGAGTTCCATTAAGACATTAAGGTCAAAAACAGTCAAAACTAAAACTAAAAAAAAGTTGTTTTTTCCTAACTAAACTATGTAAACAAGATACTGACCCTGTTCTCCATCGATTTCTTCACTAAGTTAAAGCTCTTCCACCGGGAGTCAAACTCATGCTTGTGAGACCCTTGGAATTGTAAGAGATCACCAATGATCTAGAAACAAATGGTTTTACATTATGTAAAACAAGTCAACCCATTCAAATTAAAATAAAACATATAAAAATTACTATTATACCTTTATGATTAGAAACAAGGACTTGGTATCATCTTCTGAGTTGTCAAGTATATAGTCTACCGTTGGAATGGAAACAAAAAGTGTGTTATCTGATATGAAGCTCAGTTCAAAGAGTTAACTATACTCAATGAAATATTTTATCTACTTGTGAAGCTCAAAACTTTGTGTCATTTATGTTGCCATATAATTCATGACAACAGATTTTGCCTCTTTGCTTTGCTCTACAATACTGATACAGTTAAAAGCCCAATAAACTGACAACATTTAAAGCAAATCTTTGCATATGTACTAAATACAGGAATGAGAGCGAGACACAAAAATGTACTTACGCAGCAGTTTCCTTATGACCCTAGCCATGGTTTCTCTATGGTTCTCTCTTGATAAATCTACACAAGATAATAAGAACATTCATTATACATAAAGTATATTCGCTAAGTTACACAGTGTTATAAAATACAGAGAAGCTTAATTGAAAAAAATATTTAATGGAAACTCAGACTATGACATGCAAAAGCTCAAAAACAGATCAGAGTTTCTTTACGTACCTCAAATCATGAGGTATGGGACTCTATAAAGGGTGATATAAAAAGACTTTGGAAAAATATTATATTTTTATATACACACACAACTTTAATAGAAACAGTCTTTAGCCTCTCTTTAACAAAGTTATGGGGTACCCTACTCAGTATTCCACATCACGCTGAAATCCTATGTTGCAGTCACCATCTATCAGACCAAATACTGAACAGGACATCTTTCAAGTTCATCAACCTTGTTCACTAAATGAGTACAATGGTTCTTCAAGCAAAGGGGCATGCAGGTTGGGACATGCTTCTGTTCTGCCACTCAGGGTACATCTGCAATAAAAAACCTGCAGCATCGAGTCTCAGAGCCCAGGTCAGTTGACTCAGGCTCGCGGGGCTCAGGCTGCTGAGCTAAAAAGAGTGACAATGTTTGGACTTGGGCTGGAGCTTAGGTTCTGAGACCCAACCCCTCGCGGGGTGTCGGAGCCCAAACATCTATACTGCAATTTTTATACTGCAACCTGAGTAATGGCTGTGCTGCGGGTCTTTTATTGCAGTGTAGACATACCCTTAGCAGAGTTAGCAGTGGTCAAGTGCTTTGCCTAAGATGAGGGAGAGCAAAATAGGAGTTTGGTTCTGTGCAACATCAGAGTGGTGCAGAGTGCCCATCATATCACAAGCTCTGAAGAGTACACCGACTGGGGTGGGAAAGAAGAGCAGAATGCTGAAGGGGTGGGACTTTATCCTTCAAGCAATTAAGAAGGGGAGAGAATGGAATTTCTATTCTCTTTGGTTGCTTGGAGGGGAGGGGAAAAAGACGGTTACTCACCGTTGTAACTGTTGTTCTTCGAGATGTGTTGCTCTTATCCATTCCAGTTAGGTGTGCGTGCGCCGCGTGCACGCTTGTCGGAAGATTTTTACCCTAGCAACACTCGGTGGGTCGGCTGGGCGCCCCCTGGAGTGGCGCCGCTATAGCGCTAGATATATACCCCAGCCGACCCGTCCGCCCCTCAGTTCCTTCTTGCCGGCTACTCCGACAGTGGGGAAGGAGGGCGGGTCTGGAATGGATAGGAGCAACACATCTCGAAGAACAACAGTTACAATGGTGAGTAACCGTCTTTTCTTCTTCGAGTGATTGCTCCTATGCATTCCAGTTAGGTGATTCCCAAGCCTTACCTAGGTGGTTGGGTCGGAGTGAGACGTGGCAGAGTGTAAGACTGCTGAGCCAAAGGCTGCATCGTCTCTGGACTGTTGCACCAGTGCATAGTGGGAAGCAAAGGTGTGAATTGACGACCAGGTTGCCGCTCGACAGATGTCCTGAATGGGGACATGGGCCAGGAAGGCGGCAGAAGAGGCTTGCCCTCTTGTAGAGTGAGCGGAGAGATGACCAGCCGGAACCTGAGCAAGCTCGTAGCATGTCTTGATACATGACGTCACCCAGGCCGAAATCTGCCGAGAAGAGACCGGCATGCCCTTCATGCGATCTGCTACCGCGACAAAGAGCTGGGGCGAACGGCAGAAAGGCTTCGTCCGGTCTATGTAAAAGGCGAGGGCCCTACGCACGTCAAGGCTGTGAAGCTGTTGTTCCCTACGGGATGCGTGCGGCTTCGGGAAGAAGACCGGGAGGAATATGTCCTGGTTCACATGGAAAGCCGACACTACCTTAGGCAGGAAGGCGGGGTGTGGCCGAAGCTGCACTTTGTCCTTATGGAAGATAGTGTATGGCGGGTCGGCTGTTAGGGCACGAAGCTCAGAGACTCGTCTCGCCGAAGTAATCGCGACGAGGAAGGCCGTTTTCCAGGACAAGTAGAGAAGGGAACAGGTGGCCAAGGGCTCAAAGGGGGCTCCCATAAGCTTGGCTAAGACCAAGTTCAAATCCCAGATAGGAGTTGGGCGCCGTACCGGAGGGTATAAGCGTTCTAGCCCCTTAAGAAAACGGGAAACCACATGATTGGAGAAGACGGAACGTTCCCCAGTGCTGGGCCTAAAGGTGGAATTTGCCGCCAGGTGCACCTTCAAGGAGGAGATAGCGAGGCCTTGCTCCTTGAGGGACCAGAGATAGTCCAGGATCTTGGGAATAGGTATGAGGAGAGGGTTGAGACCTTTCTGATTACACCAGAGCGCGAAACGCTTCCACTTGGCGAGGTAAGTCGACCGAGTGGAAGGCTTCCTGCTCTCCAGCAGCACCTGCTGCACTGCAGCGGAACAGTCCCGCTCCACTCGGGTTAGCCACGCAGGAGCCAAGCTGTCAGGTGGAGGGACTGCAGGTCCGGGTGGCGAAGCCTGCCGAAGTCGTGCGTTATGAGGTCCGGCCATAACGGGAGGGGTATAGGATCCGCTACTGAGAGATCGAACAGCAGGGTGTACCAGTGCTGTCTCGGCCACGCCGGAGCAATGAGAATGAGGCGGGCTCTGTCCCTCCGGAGCTTGAGCAGGACCCGATGCACAAGGGGGAACGGAGGGAAGGCATACAGTAGGTGATCCGTCCACGGGAGGAGGAATGTGTCCGAGAGGGAGCCGTGGGAACTGCCCTGGTAAGAGCAGAACAGATAGCATTTCCTGTTCTCTCTGGAGGCAAAAAGTCTATTCGGGGAAAACCCCACCTCTGGAAAATTGTGTGGACCACATCTGGACGAATCGACCACTCGTGGGAGAGGAAAGACCTGCTGAGACGGTCTGCCAGCGTGTTCTGCACTCCCAGGAGAAACGATGCTACTATGTGTATTGAGTGGGCTATGCAAAAGTCCCACAGTTGCATCGCTTCCGTGCAAAGCAGGGAGGAACGTGCTCCGCCCTGCTTGTTGATGTAGAACATCGCTGTCGTGTTGTCTGAGAAGACGGACACGCAGCGACCTTGGAGGTGGGAGTGAAAAGTCTGACACGCCAAGCGAACCGCTCGCAGTTCCCTGACGTTGATGTGGAGGGTCAGCTCGCGGGGTGACCAGAGGCCCTGGGTGTGTAGGCTGCCGAGGTGCGCACCCCACCCCATGGCCGAGGCGTCCGTAGTCAGAGTGATGGAGGGGTGAGGGGGGCGGAACGGGACTCCAGCGCACACCACCCCTGGGTCCAACCACCAGTTGAGCGACTCGAGGGCCGACTTCGGGATCGTGACCACCGTGTCTATAGAATCCCTGTGCGGGCTGTAAACCGACGCCAACCAAGTTTGAAAGGTGCGAAGACGGAGCTTCGCGTATAGGGTCACGAAAGTGCACACCGCCATGTGGCCTAGGAGGCTGAGGCAGGTGCGCACCATTGTCGTCAGGAAGGACTGCATGCTTTGGATGATGGCAGTCATGGACTGGTGCCGAGGCAGAGGGAGGCAGGCCCTGGCTAGATTGGAGTCCAGGACCGCGCCGATGAAGTCTATCCTCTGCATTGGAGCCAAGGTAGACTTCTCGGCGTTGATCATAAGGCCTAGGTGTTGAAATAGGCCTATGACCTCGGCCATTTGTTGCGCTACGAGCTGCTGGGACGTTCCGCGGAACAGCCAGTCATTGAGATACGGGTACACATGTATTCGGCGACGGCGAAGGGCCGCGGCGACCACCGCCATGCACTTGGTGAAGACCCTCAGTGCCGTGGAAAGGCCGAAGGGGAGCACCGTAAACTGGTAGTGCTGGCGGTTGACGACAAAGTGCAGGTAGCGTCGATGAGGAGGGTAAATCGTGATATGGAAATACACATCCTTCATGTCGAGGGCGGCAAACCAGTCTCCCGGATCCAGGGAGGGGATAATGGTCCCCAGGGTGATCATGCGGAACTTGAGCTTGACCAGAAATCTGTTGAGCTCTCGGAGGTCGAGGATTGGTCGCAGACCTCCCTTCGCCTTGGGGATTAGGAAATATCGGGAATAAAAAACCCTGCCCCGCATGCCTTCCGGCACCTCTTCTATGGCACCCAAACTCAACAGAGTCTCGACCTCTTGCAAGAGGAATTGCTCGTGAGAGGGGTCCCTGAAGAGGGACGGGTAGGGTGGGTGGGAGGGAGGGGGCGAAACAAACTGGAGGCGGTAACCAGACTCCACCGTGCGAAGTACCCAGCTGTTGGATGTTATCTGGGACCAAGCCGGTAGGAACTGGGAGAGACAGTTGGAAAACAACGGGGAAGGATCCGGTAAAGAAACTGGTGGGCCGTCCTCGGGCGTCCCATCAAAAGTTCTGTTTGGGCCCTGAAGTAGGCTTCGAGGGCGGTTGGGACTGGTTTCCCTGATTACCCAACTGCCTGTGCCGGTTCACTCTGCCCTGGCGCCTGTTATCCGGCCGCGGTCTGGGCTGGTTGAACGGGCGGTACGGCTGTGGCCGGAAGGACCTCCTCTGGGTAACCAGCGTATGCATGCCCAGGGAGCGAATCGTGATTCGACCATCTTTAAGGGTCTGCAGCCTTGAGTCTGTCTTTTCAGAAAAGAGACCCTGGCCATCAAATGGCAAGTCCTGGATGGCGTGTTGGACCTCCGGCGGCAACGTGGAGGCCTGAAGCCATGAAATTCTCCTCATGGTAACTCCAGAGGCCAAAGTCCTGGCTCCCGAATCTGCAGAGTCCAGAGAGGCTTGGAGGGCCGACCGGGACGCTTTCTTACCCTCCTCAACCAGGGCCACGAACTCAGGCCGGGAGTCGGATGGCACAAGCTCAGAGAACTTCGAGAGGGACACCAAGGTGTTACAGGTGTACCTGCTGAGGAGAGCCAGCTAGTTGGCAACTCTTAACTGGAGGCCACCGGCCGAATAGACCTTATGGCCCCAAAAGGTCCATGCTCTGCGCTTCTTTGGATTTAGGCGCTGGCGCTTGCTGGCCATGTCACTCATGGTCATTAACCGACTGGACCACCAAGGAGCATGGAGCGTGTATAGGTACTCGTATCCCTTGGATGGGACCGAGTATTTTCTTTCCACCCCCCGAGCGGTTGGAGGGATGGAAGCTGGTGACTGCCAAACAGTGTCCGCATTCCGCTGGATAGTGCGGATAAAGGGCAGGGCTACATGAAGAGGCGCATCCGCTCCGATTATGTTGACGACAGGGTCGTCATCTTCTGCCACCTCCTCAACTGGCAGATTTATGTTTTGGGCCACCCGTCGCAACAAGTCCTGACGGGCCCGAAGGTCGATCGGGGGAGGGCCCAAGGCGGACGCCCCTGCCACCGCCTCATCCGGGGAGGAAGAGGATGACAGGCCCGGGACCAGAGTGTCCTGCGGGGGTTCAGTGAGCTGCTGCGGGGCCTCCTCGACGGGGGGATGCTCCGCATCTACGGATGTCAGCGGCCCCCTACCACGGCTGTGGGAGTAGGTCTGCTGACCGTAGCCTCAGGCGCCCTGTGGTCGGATGTCCTGGAGCGCTGAGTGGAAAAGGGAACTCCTTGAGTCTCATGGTAGGCCCATGGAGTCCAGAAGCCCTATTGAGGAGGTCCCTGGTCTTGCCCTTGAGACTCGGTGCGCTGATCAGCTGCGCTGTCGGCCTGAGAGGAGACAGACAGCTGTCTCGAAGGCCACGGCGGTGCAGAGAGGCTGTGTGACTGCGCCGTCGACGCCGCCGGTCTGTCCCTGGACGGTGCTGGAGAACGGTGCCGGCCTTCGCGGTGCCGGGAATGAGACCGGGACCATCGACGGTGCCGGGAGGTCGACCGGGATCTCGAGTCTCGACGGTGGGAGCGGCTGTGGGAGGACCGGTACCGGGAACAGTACCGAGAGCCGGATCGGTGCCGATAGCGCCTGTAAGGAGACCGGGACCAGGATCGTCTCTGCGAGTACAACCGGGACTGCGAGCGGTGCCGAGATCTGGAGCGGCGTGAACGTGAACGTCTCCGGGACAGGGACCTGGAGTACCATCTGTCCTGCCTGTCAGGGGAAGGAGGCCTCATTACAGCCGGCTTGCCCGCTGACTTAACAACCCGCACCGGCGGTGCCGGGGGTTGAGGATGCGTTGGCTCCGTCAACGCTATCAGCTCTCTTGCCATCGAGAAGGTTTCAGGTGTCGACGGGAGAGCGAGCTCGACCGCGGTATGCACCGGGGAGCAAGGAGGTACCGGACTCGATGGCCCTTGCGGTGCCAGAGTCAACGGTACAGCACACGGTAGATGCGCTGTCGGAGTCGGTGCCGGGGGCGCCGGTGCCGGTGGTCGGGCGAGAGGTCCTGAAGCAGAGACCTTGGAGGACGTCTGTGCAGCCTTACGTTTCCTCGAGGGAGAGAGAGAACGGTGCCGGGGGGCCGGTGCCGGCTGCTGCTTCGTTGTGGCCTCGGTACTGGAACGGCCAGGAACCGCTGGAGCGCTCCGCACCGAAGAGGTCTGTGGAGCAGCCGGTGTCGGCACCGCAGGGCTAAGTGCCGACTCCATCAGGAGCTGCTTCAAACGAAAGTCCCGCTCCTTTTTTGTCCTTGGCTTAAAGGACTTGCAAATGCGGCACTTATCTGCAAGATGAGACTCTCCTAAGCACCGCAGGCAGGAATCGTGGGGGTCTCCAATCGGCATTGGCCGCTGGCAGGCCGAGCACGGCTTAAATCCCGGTGCCTTGGGCATGAGCCCGCACCGGGTTGGGAAAAAGAAGGGCTTAGCCCCTCGATTTCCCCTAACTAACTAACACTAAGTACAACAAACTATTTAAACTAATCTAACTAACTATATACAACAAGTATGAGAAAGAAAGCAGTGAGAAGCTAGGGCTGTGGAGGACAACTATGCACTCCACTGTTCCAACGACCATCACGGGCGGTAAGAAGGAACTGAGGAGCGGACAGGTCGGCTGGGGTATATATCTAGCGCTATAGCGGCGCCACTCCAGGGGGCGCCCAGCCAACCCACTGAGTGTTGCTAGGGTAAAAATCTTCCGACGAGCGTGCACACGGCGCGCGCACCCCTAACTGGAATGCATAGGAGCAATCACTCGAAGAAGAAGTAGCACTTTGCCAATCCTGGCAATGGGAATGGTAGAAGGAAGAAAGAGAAAGAACTTTCCACCCCTTCAAGCACTGAGGACAGTGGTTGGAGATAAAGTTTTATTCAAAGAGAGGAGCTTCACCTCTGACAAGAACCTTTCACATGCCAGGTTAATCTTGTGCTGCAAGAAGGAGAGCTAGGCGCAAATCCCTGTTATACAAGAAGCCTGTAGTGTCACATTGTGCAACTCAGTTTCTCTGCGCCTCAGTTCCTCATCTGTAAAATGCAGATATCAGTACTTCCTATACACATTTCTCTACCTTTGTAAACTCCCCTCAGCCAGGTTAACCTCCATCTCTGGGTTCTGAGAAGCAGACTGTCCTGCTTGCAGCATGCTCTCTCAGTCTGTGTGTGTCTCCTTGTCAGGTCTTGCTGACTCCCTAGGCAGGCTCTGGCAACTCATTCAACCTCAACCCTTTTCTGTGGTCCTCTAATGATTTGTTATCTTTTGATCCTAGGCTTAGACTTGTGAAGAGTAAGCCACTCTTAGCCTGGCTGTAGTCAGGTAGAACATATTTCCCCAAAACACCATTCACCATTGTTTCTTCAAGGCTTCTTATCCGAGTCACCGTTTTACTTTTCCTGCTTGGTTCCTTTAACAACTTGTTTTGCTCTAACTCCATAGCATAACCCATGATAAATACACACACGTAGGCATGCATCATATTGAAAAAAATAATACAGATATTTCCCAGTTGGTTCCCAGAACCCCTCAAGTGCCTAAGACAGCTAAATACAAGACTTGGCACAAGTCTTGGTGTGACTTGAAGCTGAGAAGCACCCAAATTATGAGGCATGAAAAGAAAGAGGTTATGAACTACTGGGCTATATGATAGACACCTATATAATAGCTGCTCTTCTCCCTCACGCTATGCAATCTCAGAGCTCAGGGTAAACATGGCAGAGACTCAGGTCTCACATGCCAATCATTTACTATAAAAACACAATTAAATGCAACTTTGTTTGTAAGTAGCGTATTCAGTTTGAATATCTGCCCCCTTTAGTAAACTTCTGGAATATTTTTGTATGTTTTACTAATATGATAACTAAGGCTTCCGATTTCCCCTTCTGTGAGTCATGGCTTTTTCACTGTGGCTTAAGTGTTGCCAAGCTTTCCTGAAGTTTTCCTCCCCTCCTCTGTACCAACTGTTGTAACTGCTACTAGCCTAACTGATCTCAAACTCCACCCCAACTACACACAGATAGGTTCTCTGAAATGTACAGGACTGATCACCACCCTAAATAAAGGACAGTTACTTGTTCCGTAACTGGCGTTCTTTGAGATGTGTTGCTCATGTCTATTCCACAGTAGGTGTGTGTGCTTGCCATGTGCACCGGTGTGGGAAGTTTTTCCCTTAGCAGTACCCGTACTGGGGGAGCACCACGGTGACTCCTGGGAGTGGTGCCTGTATATCACGCTATAAGGGGGACCTGGAAATTTCCACTACTTGCATCCGAAGAAGTGGATATTCACCCACGAAAGCTCATGCTGCAAAACGTCAGTTAGTCTATAAGGTGCCACGGGATTCTTTGCTGCTTTTACAGATCCAGACTAACACGGCTACTTCTCTGATACTATAAGGGGGACCGTGCACTCCCCCCACCCTCGGCTCCTTGCTGGACAACTCCAACAGAGGGGAAGGAGGGCAGGGTGTGGAATAGACATGAGTAACATCTCAAAGAAAGCCAGTTACAGAACAGGTAACTGTCCTTTCTTCTTCGAGTGATTGCTCATGTGTATTCCACAGTAGGTGATTCCAAGCCATGCCTGTTGGAGGTGGGTAGGAGTTCACGACAGGCCAGGATGGAGTACTGCCCTGCCGAACCCGGCGTCATCCCTAGACTGGGAGACGATCGCATAATGCGAAGTAAACGTGTGAACAGAGGCCCAAGAGGCTGCTCTACAAATGTCTAGGATAGGGATATGGGCTACGTAGGCAGCTGATGAGGCCTGAGCCCTCATAGAGTGTGCCCTGACGATCGGTGAGGGGAACCCCTACCAGATCATAGCACGTGCGTATGCATGAGGTGATCCAGCGGGAAAGACGTTGGGTAGAGATAGGTTGCCCTTTCACCCACTCAGCCGAGGCAACAAAAAGTTGCGAAGATTTCCAGAAAGGCTTGGTCCGATCCAGAAAAAAGGCCAACACTCTACGTACATCGAGCGTGTGGAGGCAGCATTCCTCGTTGGAGGAATGGGGCTTAGGACAGAGCATGGGGAGAAAGATGCTCTGTTCCATATGGAAGGCGGAGACCACCTTCGGAAGGAATGCCGAGCGTGGGTGAAGCTGGACTTTGTCCCTGTGGAAGACTGTATAGGGGGGTTCCGAGGTTAAGGCCCTGAGTTCTGAGACACGTCGGGCCAACGTGATTGCTACAAGGAAGGCTACCTTCCATGAGAGGTGAGACCAGGAACACGTGGGCCAGAGGCTCAAAGGGAGGACCCATGAGTCGGGACAAAACTAGGTTCAGGTCCCACTGTGGCACAGGGGGTCTAGCGTACGGGAATGAACGGTCAAGGCCCCTCAGGAAACGGGAGGTCGTAGGGTGGGAAAAGTCGAGTGCCCTTGCACCAGCAGGTGGAAGGCCGATATGGCTGCCAGGTGTACCCTGACAGAGGTGGGTGCCAGTCCCTAGATCCTAAGGGACAGGAGGTAGTACAGGATAAGCTGAAGAGGTGCGGAGGAAGGGAAGACTCCCCACTCACTCACCCACTTGGAAAACCTGGACCACTTCGCCATGTACGTCCGGCGGGTGGACAGCTTCCTACTTTCCAGGAGGACCCGCCTCACCTGCTCTGAACACCTGCCCTTCTCCTCATCTAGCCACGGAGCAACCATGCTGTCAGGTGGAGCGCAGCTAGATTGAGATGGTGGAGGCAGCTCCCATCCTGGGAGAAGAGGTCTGGGCGAAGTGGCAGCGTCCTCCGGGGGGCCACCAAGAGGCGAAGGAAGGCCCACACCAGGGCTATAAAGGATGACTCTCGCCTTGTCTGCTTTTACCCTTTGTAGGACTCTCTCAATGAGGTGGAACGGTGGGAAAGTGTAAAGGACCTGGCCTGACCACTGCAGGAGGAACACATCAGAGGTCGCACCCTTCCCCACTCCTCCCTGGAGCAGAACCAGGGGCAACGCCGGTTCTGGTGAGTTGCAAAGAGGTTGACCTGGGGAACTCCCCACTCTCGGAAGAGCCGGTGAACGACCACCGAGTGGAGTAACCACTCGTACTGGGGGGAGAAAACCCTGCTGAGGCGATCTGCTTGCGTATTGTGGACGCCCGGGAGGTGTGCAACCCGTAGGGAGATATCGTGGGAAAAACAGAACTCCCATAGGCTCAGGGCTTCCCAGCAGAGGGCTAGGGAGCGAGTTCCACCTTGCCTCTTGATGTAGTACATGGCGGCGGTGTTGTCCGTGAGGACCCTGACCACCTTGCTGTGAAGGTGCGTGTGGAAGGCCACACATGCCAACCATACTGCCCTGAGCTCTTTGACATTTATGTGAAGGGACAAATCTGGGATTAACCACGTCCCCTGGGTTTGCATGTTCCCTGTGTGGGCTTCCCAACCGACGCACTGATCACCAGGTCCATAGATGGGTTGGCATCCTGAAAGAGAACATCTTGCAGCATATTGCTTGGGTAATACCACCGTTGAAGGGAAGGCAGTATCAGGGACGGACTCGTGAGAACCTTGTCCAGCCCGTCCCAGGTCTGGGAGAATTGGGAGGCTAGCCAGAGTTGGAGGAGCCTCATTCGGAGCGTGGCATGGCGGACCATGTATGCACATGCTGCCATGTGCCCTAGAATTCTAAGGCATGCCCTTGCTGTTTTCACCGGGAAAGCCGTGACCGAGGCGATGAGACCTCTTAGGGTCTTGAACCTGTCCAGGGGGAGAGAGGTTGTGGCCCCTTGAGGAGTCCAGCAGCACCCCAATGAACTCTATGCGCTAAACTGGAACTAAGGTTGATTTGGCCTTGTTCACCACTAGGCCGAGACCGGTGCATGTCGAACGGAGCAGCTCCACGTGGGTCTTTACCTCGGAACGAGAGTCACCCTTGAGAAGCCAAACTAGGAAGTGGAGGAAGTGCCTGTGCCCCTCGAAAATATGGATGTGAAAATACACGTCCTGGAGGTCCAGGGCTGCATACCAGTCCCCGGGGTCCAAGCAGGGGATAACAGAGGCCAGGGACACCATGCAGAACTTGGAGCAGGCCAGAAAATGGTTTAGGTCCCACAGGTCCAGGATGGGCCTGAGGCCCCCTTTGGCCTTCAGGATCAGGAAGTACCAGGAGTAGAACCCTTTGCCCTGGAATTCTACAGGTATTCTTTCCACCACCCCTAGGTGCAGTAGATGGTCCACCTCCTGCCCTAGGAGATGTGCCTGCTCTGGGTCCCCCAGGCCTACAGGGGAGGGCGGGGTGCAACCCATGATGGTGGTTGGAAATGGTGCTGAGGACCCACTGGTCCAATGTTATGGTGGACCACGCCATGTGGAAGGCAGACAATCAGTTGCAGAACACAAACTTTATTAATTGGGGGGAGTCTCCCTGGCAACTGGCCCTGTGCCCCCCTGGCAAATAGTCAAAACTGCCTCTTTCCCTGTCTCTTGCCCCTAGAGGGCCCAGGCTGAGGGCCGGAGCGGGACTGCCGCTGAGACCAGCGTTTTTGGTCTCTCAGTCTCTTATACAAGGGCTCGTATCTGCTCCTTGCAGGTTAAGCCGATGGTTGCGGTTTGGTCTTGTCCTTAGCTGGAGGGACGTAGAGGCCCAAGGTCTGCAGGGTGGTGTGGGAATCCTTCATCCCATGCAGTCTGACATCCGTCTGGTCCGCAAAGAGCGCTTTCCCATCAAACGGGAGGTCTTGCATAAGGGATTGGGCCTCCATCGACAGTCCAGACAGGAGGAGCCACGACGCCCTGCGTGTGGAAATCGCTAAGGCCATCGAGTGGGCTACAGTGTTGGCTGCGCCCGACGCCGCTTGCAGTGCCGCTTTAGCCGCTGCCGCCCCCTCTTCCACTAGAGCCTTAAAGTCCTTCCTGTCCCGGTCTGGACTTAGGGAGACTCCCACAGGTTAAAGTCATATCTCCTCACTAAGGCCTGGTGGTTGGCTACCCTGAGCTGGAAACTTGCCAAGGAATAAAATTTTCTACCAAAGAAGTCCAATCATCTGGCGTCCTTATTTTTGGGGGTAGGTGCAGGCTGGCCCTGTCGCTCTCTGTGGTTTACCGACTCTACCACAAGCGAGTTAGGTGCCGGGTGGGAATAGAGGTACTCATGGCCCTTGGCCGGCACAAAGTACTTCCTTTCAGCCTTCTTGGAGATTGGGGCCAAGGAGGCAGGAGTTTGCCACAGGGTGTTGGAAATGTTGGCTAAACCCTGGTGCTGGGGCAGAGCCACATGGCCCGGTGCCAAGGGAGATAACACGTTAAAGAGGGAATCGGAAGGGCGCTCCATCTCCTCGGCCTTCAGTTGGATGCTGGATGCCATCCTTTTTAGCAGGTCTTGGTGTGCCTTAAAATCCTTCCGAGGGATTGATGGTGGAGGAGCCATTATGGTGTCATCCGGTGCTGGGTAAAGAGCCGGCACAGAGCCGTAGGCTTTAGTCAGTACCAGGGGATCAAGCCCCAGATCCGAGTCTGGGCATGGGTCCACTGACTCATGGTCCATCGATTTGTCTCTTAGGCGGCCAGACAAGGCTTATGGAGCCTGAGACGCTCCAGCGACTGAGCGGGCCCCCATCTGGCCAAGCATCAGCAGCCACGGTGCCCATTGGCACCACTGTCCCTGCCACGGGGCCCCTTGCCACTGACCCGGTTGAGGGTCCAGTGGAGGTAGTTGTCCCGGCTGAGCCGCACGGGCCGAAGATGGGCGGCTGGGTGCTAAGGCTGAGGTCACCGTTGAGCGCATAGTCTCATGGGAACGGTACGAGCGGCGGTGCCTGCGATGCCGCCTCCCTCGGGACCTGGACCTCGATGTTGAGGAACGGTACCTGCCCGAAGTGCTGCTTCGGTACCCATTACGGCATCGCGAGCTCCAGTGCCCCTGCGCCGAGGCATCATGAGGGAAATCTCGAGTGCTACGTTTAGTTGGATGGGAACCGGAATGAGAACGACAACGTGTATCCCATTGAGACTGGCTGCGGTAGTCACGTTGTGAAGGTAAATGTTCCCGGTGCCTCTCTCAATGCCTGTGCTTGTTGGCAGGCGGCGTAGAGGGTCCCCCAGATTCCCGTCCGGGTGGTGACTGGGATGGCCTGGTTGGCGTCGAGGGAGGGCGAGAGCTGCCGGACAACTGGTCGCTGCGCGCCAAACGGTGCAGAGAGCGGTCCTCGGACTGGGAACTGCGACCCGCAGGAGTGATTTGATGGGCACCCAATGGAGGCTTGCTGCAGGACCGGGGGCTCAACACAGGCTGCGTGCCTGGAACCGGCAGACTCATGATGTCTTTTGCAGCCTGCATCGCCTCTGGCGTCAACAGCATCCGCACTGGTGGAGGCCTTGAGCTTTTGTGGGGGACCACGGGCTGCCTGATGTGGGACCAGCCTCCCCTCTTTCCTTGTCTCGGCGCCACTGCAAGGTAGGGCTCTTTCCCTGTTTCTTGGAGGGGGAGCGGTGCCGGCTGGTCGAGGGGGCCTCGCTACGCACCGGTGATGCGGCGGCGGGTGCCGAGTCCACCCGGCATGCTGGAGTTGGGGCCAATGCGATTCCATCAGGAGAGCATGGAGTCTAATGTCTCTCTCCTTCTTGGTCAGCGGCTTGAATGACCTGCTGCTCTTACAACGTTTGCTGATGTTTGCTGAGTGTCTCACCCAAGCAGCGGAGACACTCAGCATGCGGGTCACTCATAGGCATAGAACAGCAACAGGAGTCGCACGACTTGAAGCCCCAGGCATGCCCCGAGCCCGCTCTAACAACTGAAGTAACAATTCCACGAATGGTACCACTAAGGTCAGGTAGAAGAGTTGGAGCACAAAGTTCCAACTACCTTCACTGGCGGCAAGAAGGAACTGAGGGTAGGGGGAGCACACGGTCCCCCTTATAGTGCGATATACAGGTGCCATTCCAGGGGTCGCCGCGGTGCTCCCCCCCGCCCATGGGCACTCCTAAGGGAAAATCTTCCAACACCGGTGCATGTGGCGAGCATGGACACCTACTGTGGAATACACATGAGCAATCACTCGAAGAAGAACCAGAACCACACTGCACTTAGGCACTCAAACAGGACATACTTTGCAGGTGCAGCAAGATTAAAAGTGTTAGCCAAAGTATGTGTTATACGTATTGCACACCATATCAATATGTATTACACATTATATTAACATTATATAAATGTTAGCACAAAGTCATGCTAAATTGCATTCTGCTCACTCAGGCTGAGGTATATAGCCCACAATACCCTGCACAGCACAATTCTGCACTTCGCATAGGTGGATGCAGAACTTGTCAAAACCAAGACATGTGAATGCTCTGCCCTGGTACAAGTTTGGGAGGTGCCTTCACAGGCAACTGGTTTTGGAATGTGTCCAAAAATAGAATAAGGAAAAATGATACCGGAAAAATAAGGTACAAATTTATTTGGTAAATTTTAGTCCTGGATGATGTACAGAGTGTTTTTAGCTCATAAACAGTTACAATATAAATACAGACAGTTTTGGGAGCGTATTTCGGAGCACAGCTTCTGTGTAAGGTGAACTAAATGCTGTGACTGCTTCCCAGAAGGAGTGGTAACGTATTACCATATGTACTCATTCATAAGCCGAATTTTTTTAGTAAAAAAAAGGGAAGCACCAGAGAAGGGGGTCGGCTTATGAACGGGTATAGAGAGGGAGAGGTGGGACACAGCTCTTCCCCCCAACAGAGGGAGCGAGGAGAGGCAGCACAGCCAGCAGAGACAGAAGGGAAGAGGTGGGGCCAGAGTCTCTCTGCTTCTGGCCACTCTGCTCTCCCCCCAGCCTCTGAAGCAGCTGCAGCTCCAGGGCTGGCAGGCTGCAGCCACGCCACCCGGCCCGGCCCGCCAGAGCATGCTGCGGCCGCACCGCCCGGCCCAACCCATTAGAACATGCTGTGGCCACACCGCCCAGTCTGGCCCGCTGGAGCAGGCTGTGACCACACTGCCCAGCCTGCTGGCGTAGCTCTAGCCAGGCCAGAGACATCCTCCCCTGGCCCTCCCCAGATAAGGTGGGAAGGGATGGGATGGGGAGAGTGTGGGGGGTCCCGGGCTAGGGGTCATGTGGGGGGTGGTCACAGGGGTTACTCCCCTGACCCCCAGCTTCTCCCCCCCCAAAAATTTCTCCACCAGTTGCTGTCCTGGCCTGTCAGGGTAAGCAGCTGGCACACCCAACACTTTGTTGACTTAGGTTTAACTCTGTGTCTGCGGATGCTCAAGGTAAACAAACCATCTTGGCCTGCCAGTGGCTTATCCTGATGGCCCAGGAGCCAAAGTTTGCTGACCCCTGAATTATAGGGTCGGCTTATGAACGGGTCATAATTTTTTTCCCATTTTTACTTATCCATCTTGGGGGGGGGGGGGTCGGCTTATAAATGAACCGGCTTATGATTGAGTATATATGGTAACTCTTTCCTTTCTATATTGTACTGCTTTGTCTTTAGACTATATGTTTGGCAAAGCTTGGTTAGTTGGTCTCAAACATTTTTAATAATGAACCACAAATGTAATCAAATCAATTGTCTATGCATTAACAATAAGAGTATGAAATTAATTATCTTGTGACTTGATTTAACAGAGTTAGGATTGACCTACCATAGTTAACGCCTGTGTAAAGTTTTGTCTCTTCCAAAGACACCAGACTTGGAACCCTGCATAAAGACAAAATACACTGTATTACAAGGTAAGGAAATCTGTCTAACAAAATGAGTTTTATTGACAACTAATTTCTACTTACAAAGTAAGGTTGATACTAGTGGATGACCAAGAAGGTTTAATTTACTAATTTTGTTATTTATCTTTAACATTCTGAAAGCTAGGAATACATACTGGTCAGGTGGTTTGCCTTTTTTGAGAGCGTGAAAGCCAAGGTAAAGCCACCTTGAGTATAAAATCTTGATCCAGTTCCATTTAACAAGAGTTAGAAATGACTCATTTCTTCCAATGCATGTTCACATCAGCATGACAATGAGGGACAGTAGCACTGATACAGCCATTTATTGGATTAATTGCAGGTGAATCAGATTACTGGATAGCAGGGAACTGAATAAGAGTCTCAGGAAAGGCAGGATATATGAATTCAATAGCTTATTTTTCCCCACACCTGTGGTCCTTTCTTTAAATAAAGAAAATGGTGTGCAATGTGCCTAGGCCCAGCTGTTAATGCTAGTCTCTGAAGCCCACCACTAATAATAATCATGCCAAGAGAGTACATAATAGTCAGAACAATACAGCTACGTGACAAGTTTTTTCTTATAAAGAAAAGCTTAACCAAGACAATGATTTGGTTATGACTTGATTCTACTCTACATTTTTAGCTGTGCATTCTTAGTCCTTGTAAGATGTGTTTTTTGCACATGGTTGCATAAATAAAACAGCAGACTGTGACACTGCATGCCAATGTATCTAATGGCAAGACCAAGTCATTAGAATATACATTAAATTTTATTTCCTGTTTTGTTTCTAAAGCTACATCATAGACACTAAGGGTAAGTGGATTCAAACCCTGAAGGAAAAACCACCAGGATACTTTTCAAAGAAATTCAGGAGCTACATAAATACTGCACTAACATGTTGCAAGAACAGTATCATCCAACGGTCCATACTGCTAAATATAATTTTCCTGTAGAATTGAGGATTGTATCAACAGTGGAAATGGTGCAAAAAAAGTTAGAGAACTGGGAAGAGGAACAATATCAGTCTTTTATTGTTATAGATGTTTGCCCACTTGGCAAGAAGTGCTTATACATGTAGTACCAGCATCAGCACACATAGTCCTAACACAATAAAATGAAACAAAGCTCAACATTTAAGTTGGTGGATTGAGAGGTTAACTCGCCAAGACCAGAACTGAGGGTTATATTTACCCCAGAACAATAATTGATATCACTGATACCTAAAACAGAACAGGAAGCTACAGTCATTACATTAGGTGAGGTACTGAGGATGTCAACAACTGCAGGAAAATCCCAATATCCTAAATCCTAAAATAAAGTCTTGTAGGTAACAGACTGATTTTATTGTTTTTGTAATGTTCACATCTACACATTAATCTAAATCCCAAATCAATTAAAAAGGAAGGCATTTAGTTCAAATTTTAAAAGCTCCCAATTTAACCAAAATAGTAAATAATAATAATAATGTTTTCACTTTATTTTCCCGTCTGTGCTTCTAATAGCACTAAATAAGAAACTTGAAAATAAACACCTTTCCATACTAATAACTTTTCATTTATTTTTCCCTATGAAAAGAACTGATATTAATATGGGTGCTCCAGTTATAATGATTTGTTTGGGTACTAACACTGATTCCCGAGCAGCTCCAACATTAAGGTAAGATAGCCGTTCCCTCTAAAAGAAGACACTAATGGTGCTAGATAAAAAAATCTGTTTTTAGAAAAATGCTGGCTAATTAGCATAAATCCTTCTAAAAACAGATGTGTATATTTCTCTAATAGATATTTCCAATTTGGAAGATATTAACAACATTAAAGAAATGAAGATTACTTATTTATAACCAGAGTTCTTCAAGACGGCTCTGCATATTCCCACTTATGGGGTACTGCACCACCTATTGGTGTTTAACGGTAGAACATTCTCCAAGCAATGTCAGAGTGCTCACACTCTTACACCTCCCCTTAGCATCTCCGAACATTTTGAGGATGAGGCTATATAAGGGGATCCAGAGGCCTCTACCACCTCAGTTCCTTCTATCACCAATCCAGAGACACAGAACAAGAGGACTCTGAGAAAAAGACGGGAAGGTGGGAGGGAAGTGTGAATATGCAGCGCCATCTCAAAGAACTGGTTACAAGTAGTGATTTTCATTTCTTCGAGTGACTCTGCATACTCCCACTTATGGGTAGTTTGATCAGCAGTGCTGAAAATAATATGGAGGGAACAGAGTCCTAACTGAATAGAGACTGAAACACCGCTCTACTAAATCTAGCATCAGCCCTGGAAGCCAAATCACGAGCATAATATTTACTAAAGCACATACAAAACTCCAGGTTGCAGCCCTGCATATTTCTGAAACAGGGACTTGCTTAAGACACTGCCACAGCTTTGGTGGAACAAGTCCATACCATTATAGGTATAGAAACTCCTGAAAATGTATAACAGTCAACAATACGTTGTTTAATCCATCTAGAAATAACCTGGGGAGATATGGTATAACCCACATGACTGTTAGCATAAAACATGAATAATCTACGTGATTTTTGAAAACTTTTAGTCTTTCTTAAATAACATGCAAAAGCACTTCTTGCATCCAAAGTATATAAAACAGATTCCCCCTTATTAGTAAGCAGCTTTAGGAAAAAGACTGGCAAATTAACTGTTTGATATGAAATTCAAAAACTACTTTTGGCAAAGACCTGGGATCAGGCCTAAGAACCACCTTATCTTTATGAAAAGACATAATTGGAGGATCAGCTATCAAGGCATTTAATTCACTCACCTTTCTGACTGATGTTATTGCAATAATAAATGTGGTTGTAAGAGATATAGAATAGTCAGCCAACGGTTCAAAAGGTTGTTTCATGAGTGTGAGGAACAGGATTTCTAAAAGGGGGATACATATTAGCTAACTTCATAAACTTCTTACTCATGTTATGCACAAACAGCGATCTACCATCAACCAAAATATGGTCAGCTGAAATAACTGCCAAATGAACTTTCAAATATGAGTTAGATAACACCTCAGTTTTTTTGTGCATGAAATATTCTAAAGTACAAGGTATGGAAGCTGAGACAGGACAATCAGATTTTCCCTGCATCCAAGCCACAAATCTGGACCATTTCAAAGAACAACCTCAGCTGGTAGACAGCTTTCTAGAACTAAGAGGTACATTCTACACCGAAGAGGAACATGACTGTTCAAGAGTAATCAGAGTCAAAATCCGACTGCCCAAGACATGAGGTAAAGGGACTGAGGATCTAGATGAAGAATCCTGCCCTAGTTGCTGAGATGGAAAATCTGGAGACTGAGGAGAACATATCAATACACTGGTGGACAGTTGAAGCAGATTCATAAACCACTGCTGATGCAGCCAAACCAGGGCAATGAGAATTATCTTTGATCTGTCCTGATATATCTTCCTTACCACTCTCTGGATCAATGGAAAAGGGAGAAAAAGTGTACAGATGGTGGCTTCCCCAGTCCAGAAGGAAAGCATCCAAGATGGATTAACTGTCCCTTCCTACTCTTGAGCAAAAGACACGACATTTAGTGTTGAACCTTATAGCAAACAGGTTGACATCTGACTGAGCCCAACTGGAAAAGATGCTCTGAATCAACTCATCCTTCAGAGGTCATTAGTGCATTTGAGAACTGTCCCCAGTGAGATAATCTGCAATCACTTATTTTCTCCTGCTAAATGCAGGGCCACCAAATAAGTATCATGGAGAATACCCCAGTCCCATAAACTGATTGCTTCTGCACAGAGCTGAGCAGAGAAAGCACCCCTATTTGTTGGCCTAATACAGACTTGATGAATTATTCACTATCATTTGCACAACCCTCCCGTGTAAATGAGAGAAAACAATCTGAGGGCCAGATGAATGGCTCTTAACCCCAACAAGCCAGACAGGCTTTCCTGCTATCAAGTCCAATATGGAGACTATGAATAAAATTCCTCAGAGTGGGACAGAGATTCAATTTTTTCACATTCAGAACCAGTCCCAGGTCTGAAAAAAGAAAAAAAGACATGGCTGTAAAAGCAATGTGGCTTACTAGATCCTCATGAATAGCAGCATTCAGCAGCCAATAGTCCAAATACGGGTAAATACACATAGCCTGCTTTCACAAATGAGCCGCTACCAAAGAGAGGCACTTTGCAAAAAAATTTTAATGCTATGGACAGGCCAAATGGAAGTACCTTGTACTGGAAATGGCATCCTGCCATCATGAAATGAAGGTACTTTCAATAACCATGTTGAACAGAGATATGAAAATACACGCCCTTTAAATTGAGACCTGCAAACTAATCCATAGTTGAAAATGAAGAGATTATAGAGCCATAGTTAACATATGAGACCATGTGTTGCTCTGTACCTCGGGGGAACACCCAGCACCCCCATGTTCATCCTTATAAAATGATTGTGTGGTATCCAATGCAAAGTTTGTCATGTTGGGTGTCTTCGGAAGGCTCATGATGCACTGAGCATGGTTGTTATAGGGATGTTATAGTAATGTAACAGGTTATAATTTCGTGTATGTAGTTATGAGGCTGAAAATGTATCCTCATGGCTTAGAACAGTGGCGCTCAAACTTTTTTTTTTTTTTTTTTTTTTTTACTGGTGACCCCTTTCACATAGCAAGTCTCTGAGTGAGACCTCCCTTATAAATTAAAAACACTTTTTTATATATTTAACAGCATTATAAATGCTGGAGGCAAAGCAGGATTTGGGGTGGAGGTTGACAGCTTGTGACCCCCCATGTAATAACCTTGTGACCCCAAGGGGTCCCAACCCCCAGTTTGAGAACTCTCTCCAGAAGCAGAGAGGCAGTTCACACCTCATCAGGGCATGGATGGGACAAACCCAGACCAGCCTCACAGGAACAAATGGCATTGGCCTAGGCAGCAACAAAAGAATCTGTTAGACTCTCCAGGGAGTCACCCCCACATCTTTGGTCAGTTTGGAACTGCGATGAGGTAATGCTCACCTGACTCAAAAGGGAGGGAGGAGGCGAAAAGCCAAGAGGAAAGAAAGAACATGATAAAAGGGAGAGACATTGGCCATGCTTGCTCTCTCTCTTCCACCTACAGCTACAGACACCACACCAAGCGACTGAAGAGCTGATCAAAGGGGAGAGCCTGGCTGAAGAGCAAACAGCCAGCCTGTGGTGAGAAGCATCTAGGTTTGTAAGGACACTGAAAGTGTTAAGATCAGCTTAGAATGCGTTTTGCTTTTATTTCATTTGACCAAATCTGACTTGTTAAGTTTTGACTTATAATCACTTAAAATCTATCTTTATAGTTCATAAATCTGTTTGTTTATTCTACCTGAAGCAATGCATTTGGTCTGAAGCGTGACAGAGACTCCACTTAGGATAACAAGCCTGGTACATACCAATTTCTTTGTTAAATTGACAAATTCATATAAGCTTGCAGTGTCCACCGGGCATAACTGGACACTGCAAGATGGAGGTTCCTAGGGTTGTGTCTGGGATTGGAGATACTGGCTAGTGTCATTCGGTTGCACAATCCAAGGAGCAGTTTACATGCCAGCGGCTGTGCGTGAACAGCCCAGGAGTGGGGGTTCTCACAGCAGAGCAGGGTAAGGCTGGCTCCCAGAGTCAAGGATTGGAGTGATCTAGCAGATCACCGGTCCAGATAACACCAGAGGGGAACATCACAGACCAAAACTTGCAAATGTGCTTGTTCAGGTTTCTTAAATCTAAAATTGGATGAAACTCCCCCATTCTTTTTGTGCTCCAGAAAGTATCTTGAATAAAGCCCCTCGTCCCTCAGGAGTTTGGATATCTCCTCGATGGCCGCTATCTGTGCACTTCTGAAATAACAGTCTCATGAGATGGTTCCCAGAAAAGAGAAAGGTAGGGGCAACTGAAAGGGGGTAATTTCTCAAACAGAATGGCATAGTCCTTCTCTGTAATTTCTAAGACCCATTTGTCCAACATAATAAGATTCTATTTGCTAACAAAATGTGGTAGCCTGTCTCTAAACAGAGGAAGGGGAGGGTCCTCGCTGACTGGTTCAACTCAATTCTCACATCAAATCTGAGGCCTGGTGTTCAACGAAGACAAGAGGAAAGGAGCAGACTGCTTAGATAGGCCTCAATTTAAAAGACCTCTTTTTGCACTGGCTCTGGAAGCACATAGCCTACTATTGCCGCTGTTGACATTTTTGATTTGATGAGAAATAAGCCAAGGGAGATTGCAAATAATACTGTCTCTGAAAATGGAAAGTAGGTCTCCTCTTAGAAGAAATCAAGCCCAAGAGCGAGCCATCGATCCTGTCTCCTTCATCTTTTTTCAGAAGCGCATCTGTCTTTTCACTGAAAATACCTCCCCTTCAAAGGAGAGATCTTCCACCTTAATTCTAGTATCCAGAGCCAGAGCAGAGGGAAGCTAAGCATGTTTCCTCAGAGTAACTGCAGAAGCCCGTGTTCTATCAGAAGAGTCCGAGGCATCAAATGAAGCCCTGAGAGCATGCTTTGCCATATTCTGACTCTCCACTATGATCACAACTGCCAATCTTCTTTTGTCATCTGGCAAAACCTGCACAAACAATGACATCTTTTCCTGCAGGTGGAATTGATAGAGGGCCATAACTGCTTGGTAAATTGCAATCCTAATACCAAGAAAGGAAGAAGAGAATACCTTTCTTCCTAGGGAATCAGTCTTTTTCCCTTCCCTATCAGCAGGAGTGGAATGTGCTTGTCTAGAATTCAAACAGCCACCACCAGAAGCAAATTAGGTACAAAATGTGTGTGAAAATAAGAAAACCCTTCCAAAGGCATCTGAAATAATCTGTCTCCTAGGCTTGCTGGCATGGATAGTTTTAGCAGGCTGCAGTAGACCATCAAGGACTGGAACAACCTACTTTTGCAGGTAGCCCTAAGAATGTCAAACACCGGGTGGGAGATTCCCTCCACAGATACTGAAGGTAAGTTCACTGTGGATACCAGCTGATCCAGCAGGTCATGAAACTGTAGAGCATCCTCAGAAGGGGAAGAGGCAGAAGCCATTCCATCATGCCTGTCTGGTGACAAATCAGGATTGTAGTCCGTGTCCGCACACTCTTGTTCAAAAAAAAAAGAGGCGATATCTCATCATCTTCTTCAGATAGAGTATCAGGCACCATTGTCTGAGATGCAGATAGATCCAGTGGAATCAGATTCAAGGATTTCTCTGCTGCCAGACCTTCTACAGATGAAGCATCACCTCTCTATCCATACCTATAACAACCAAAAAATTACTGTAATAGCCCTGTAAAAAGCTATGAAGCCCAGGACTGCCAATTTCCCCAGAAACTGGGATTCCGGAACATACCCATAGGAGGGGGACCAAAACTAGGCATGAACGAGGAGCAAACAAGTTTCTTTATTCATCTTCTAGCCCCCTCTGGATACGGATCAGGCCTCAGATTCACAATGGAACACAGTGGAGACAGCAAAGGACCTTGAGGGAGGACAAAGAAATAGAGAGCAAGCTCTTTGAGATGATCCTATAGGAGTTTTAGGAGGAGGAGCTATAGACAGATCAAGAGAAAGCATAATAATCTCCCCTGCTCTCCATTTTTCCAATGAAAATGACAGAGACCTCAGAACAAGCAAAACAAGTCTGTTTCTCAAGATCTTCTGTTTCTCAGGCCTGGTCTACACTATGAGTTTATTTCAAATTTAGCAGCATTAAACTGAATTAACCCTGCACCCATCCACACAACGAAGCCCTTTATTTCGATATAAAGGGCTCTTAATATCAATATCTGTATTCCACCCCGACGAGGGGAGTAGCGCTGAAATCGGTATTGTCATTTCGAATTAGGGTTAGTGTGGCCGCAATTTGACGGTATTGCCCTCCGGGAGCTATCCCACAGTGCACCATTGTGACCACTCTGGACAGCGATCTGAACTCGGATGCACTGGCCAGGTAGACAGGAAAAGCCCCGCAAACTTTTGAATTTCATTTCCTGTTTGCCCAGCGTGGAGCGCTGATCAGCACAGGTGACCATGCAGTCCCAGAATCAAAAGAGCGCTCCAGCATGGACCATACTGGAGATACTGAATCTGATCTCTGTATAGGGAGATGAATCTGTTCCATCAGAACTCCGTTCCAATAGATGAAATGCCAAAACATCTGAAAAAATCTCCAAGGCTATGATGGACAGAGGCCACAACAGGGACTCAACACAGTGCTGCGTGAAACTTAAGGAGCTGAGACAAGCATACCAGAAAGCCAAAGAATGAAATGGACACTCACAGAGGGAGGGGCGACTGATGACTGTAGCTATCCAACAGTTCCCGCACTCTCCGAAAACCATTTGAATTCTTGGCTGAGCTCCCAAAGCCTGAAGGGTCAAAAACATTGTCGCGGATGGTTCAGGGTATATGTCGTCGCCCGCCTCCTCCCCCCACCCCACCCTCCGTGAAAGCAAAAGGAAAAAAATCCTCTCTCGCCTTTTTTCAATGTCACTGTATGTCTATTGGATGCTGCTGGCAGACGCGGTGCTGCAGCGCTACACAGCAGCATCCCCTTCCCTTCCCGACGGTACAGTAGGACTGATAGCTGTCATCGTCGTCCCGTGAGTGCTCCTGGCTGGCTTCAGTGAGGTCGGCCGGGGGCGCCTGGGCAAAAATGGGAATGACTCCCAGGTCATTCTCTTCTTTAAGCTTTGTCTAATGGAGATTCGCTCCTGCCTGGAATATCATAGCAGCTGGAGGCTGCCCTCCCCTTCCCCCTTTGATCTCTGCTTGCAGAGGCAATAAAGTCAGTGCTGTTATTCATGCATTCTTTATTACTTCATCACACAAATGGGGGGATAACTGCCACGGTAGCCCAGGAGGAGTAGGGGAGGAGAGAAGCAACGGGTGGCGTTGTTGCAGGAGCACCCCCTAGAACGGCATGCAGCTCATCATTTCTGTGGGATGTCTGGGGCTCTGACCCAGAGCGGCCATTTGTCGCTCTGGTTCTTTAGTAGGCTTGCCTGATATTCTAGGCAGGACTGACTCTCCATTAGACAAAACTTAAAGAAGGGAATGACCAGGGGAGTCACTCTCATTTTTGTTCATGCGCCCCCGACCGACCTCACCGAGGCTGGCCAGGAGCACCCATGACAGCAGCAGATGGTACAGTGTGACTGGTAACCGTCTCTGCTAACTTGCAAAGGCAAAGGGATGCTGCTGTGTAGCGCTGCAGTACCGCATCTGTTAGCAACATCCAGTAGACAAACGGTGACAGTGAAAAAAGGCTGAATGGGCTCCATGGTTGCGTGCTATGGCATCTGCCCAGACAATCCAGGGAAAAGGGCACGAAATGATTGTCTGCCGTTGCTTTCACAGAGGGAGGATTGACTGACGACATTTACCCATAACCACTCGCGACAAATTTTTGGCCCCATCATGCATTGTGATCTCAACACAGAACTCCAATGGGCGGGGGAGACTGCGGAACTATAGGATAGCTACCCACAGTGCAACGCTCCAGAAGTCGACGCTAGCCTTGGTACATATACGCACACCGCCGAATTAATGTGCTTAGTGTGGCCGCATGCACTCGACTTTATACAATCTGTTTCCAAATATCGGTTTCTGTAAAAATTGGAATAATCCCATAGTGACGACATACCCTCATTTAGATCCGAGGAACGTCCAGACGTCAAATGGTGCACATAAAGCACCAAAGTAAAAATCCTCTTCAGATCAGAAGATGGACCGGAACTGGAGCAGGGGTTGAGGCTGGAGCCAAAGACTTAGATGGCAAAGGATCTGGTGAAATACTCAAATCCTTGAAACTGAAACTGGAACCAGACTTGGTTTTTGGAGCCATAGAGGCCCTGTCAGAACTGGATGGTTCTGACATGTGGAATCCAACTCTGCTAACAGTGGCCATCTTTTCCCAGTATTCTTCTTTGGAACTGACACAGCCAGAGCCAACAGCATGGCTCTCAATTCTGTCACAGGTGATCTTCCCATCTCCATTAATGGTACCTTTCAAAGACCTGACTGCTTGAAAAGCAGGACCCCGGAGCTGGACCTGATGGAGGTTCCAACTGGAACCTTTAAACTGCTCTACCTTGCTGGAAGAACTCAAAGGAACTGAAAATGGCCTCTTAGACATTGGATCCGACGAATGCCTGGATCCAGAGGTTTTAGCCTCAAGTACCTCCTTAAGGAGAAGAACCTGCAAACTGTTCTACCACTCCTTGCAAGATCTGGGCATGAAAGTCCAGCAGATGGAACACCCTAAGGGAGAGTGGCCCTTTCCCAAGCACTTGAGGCATGTAATGAGGTTCTCCAACACCAGGAAGACAGCAGGGCATAAAGCACATCTCTTGAATCCCCAGCTTCTTCTTTGATTTGGTTCCACCATAATCTGGAACTGAGCTACTAACTTAATTATCTATACTTATCACTAAACTACAAACTATGTTAAACAATTAACAAAACACAAAGAATGGATTTATTTGGTGTTGGTCCAGTTTTGAGCAGGGAGTTGGACTACATGACCTCCTGAGGTTCCTTCCAATCCTAATCTTCTATGATTCCATGAGTGGGAAAAGAACAGATCTGAATGGACCAGAGAGGTTCACTTCCATCTTTGGCACATGGTCAGAAGAATGTTAGGCAGTAGAGGGCTCTGTACCCCTTTACATAGCTTTCCCTCAGAATGTTCAAAGACACTGAGCAGAGAGATAGCAGGGGGCATGAGAGTGCTCTAACTGGATACTGCTTGGAGAAGGTTCTACTGTTAGGCACCACTAGGCAATGTAAGACCCCACAAGTGGGAATATGCATAGACACTCGAAGAAAGGGAGATTTCTGGTTTCAGCTAGACTAACAGTGTCCACAAACAAAAGACAATCCGCTCTCTGACAGGTAAGAAAGTAGTACCCAATAACTTGAATCAGTAAAAAAACACAGATGTTAGGCTATTAGCTTTCTTTATTACAGTACGTTGGGGATAACGTCAACTACTAAGTTAGCTCAATTACAAGGAAAAATATTTCTAAGATATAAAGAAATCTAGTATTAAAATTAATACTTTAGCTGTTTCTCCAGCCACCAATGGACAAGATAAGTCCATAAGTAGCAATTCTAATCAACGCAGTAAAAAGGATTAAACTATGATTATATAGGCACAGGAGTTTTTCCTGAACTGGATTTATTTCTTCCATTCCACTGATTTCAGGCAGAAGTCCCCCAGCAGAAGAATCCATCATTTTCTGCAAACAAGCCATGTTCTGCAGCAACATCTCTAAATTATGAAGCAAGGGAAAGGGACATTTTACGCCTCTCAAGTCTGTCTACTTCACACTTCAGGATCTGGACACCATTAATATAATCTTAGCTCAAACAGTATACAATAATCAAGGACTAGATTGGAATACCCTTACTCACACAGTACTATCTTACTGTACAAGCAGTCCCAATGACCTCAGTAAGCCTACTCATGGTGTAAGGTTCTATATTCAAAACAAAAAAAGTAATCATTCTTGTCTTTATTAATACATAGCACTAAAGCTCAGCTACTGAGTCAGCAGCTTTGTTTTAACTATTGAAAAGCAAGCTTTTCTAGTATATACACTATCAGGGGCACATGGCATTTTTGTTATATTTACAGCTGATGCTGAAAAGCAAGATCCCCTCAGACACTTATATAATTAAAAAAAAAAGATAATACTTCATTTTATATACAAAGCAAGTCACACCACACAACAAAGCTAAATGTTATCTCATGTGTTGTACTCCATTTCATTCCATACTAACTGCATCCAATACACAGGGATTAGCTAAAAGAACCTACACTTTGTGTAGGCTGAAAACATGTAAATCCAAATTAACTGAAGCCATCATGAGTAATTTGTTAGTTTATTGTCCACACTACCAACCCTAAAATCTCCTTTATAAATAGTAAATGTAAGGGTTTTTTTTCCCCTAGTTTGAAAACATTTCACTACGTGCCTTGCCCAATCCTCTATAGATATTCTATGCCTATCACAGTCCAGTCATCAGATGCAGCTTCAAAAACAAATGCCAGTTGGCTTCACTCCATTCCACCAACTGAATGGAAAATTTTCCTAAATGCAAATAAGTATCTTGCCATGTTTAGGATTAGATCATGGGCCAAACCAATTATTTTTATGTTTAACATACGAGAGTCAAAGTCAAAGAAAACAATTGGAAGGTGAAACAAGGAGAAAACAGGGTTACTCACCGTGGAGTAGTAACTGTTGCCTTTTCTGTGTGCAGCTCCCCCAGCAGAGCTGGGTAGTTTCCTGGAGATGCCAAGAGAGGTTAGCTAGCCCTGCCCCTCATTGTATGACATCACAACCTTACACATTCAAAAGAACTGGTCCTCTCTCATCCCTGACCTTCAGAATGTCTTGAGTGAAAAAGATACTAAAGAAGCTCGTACAACAGTTGTGTCAAAGAGGGAGGAGCGATACATGTCCTAATCAAGCTGTATTTCAAAAGGAAAAATGAGGTCTCAGTGAGTAACCCTGTTTTTTGCTTTCCCAAAAGAGCTGCTACTCTTACTAAGTACCATGGCTGTGGAAATGGGAAGCTAGGGAGGAACACAACTGAACAGCAGTGAAAGATGTCTTGACCCTTTAACAATTGAGAGCATGATAAGTAGACTGTACTGGAAAATTCAGATTTATAGCACCATGAGCTTACATAAAAAAGGAAATTAAGTTATTTATAACCCCTAACAATGTTACAAAGACCCCATGAGCACAATAAGAGATTTAGTATGTAGAACTGTTATGTTCACAAATACTGTGTGTGAGGATAACCATCACACAAAATGTTATATTTCTGCAACCAGGGTATAAACCACACACCACAGAAGATTTTGACTAACTATTCAGGACCCTAACTCACCAGCACTACAGAGATACTAAATCCCTCAGGATTTTTCACTCAGCCACAATACTCCTGTGCTAGATGGAGTGAAAGCTGCCCAGACCACCTCCTTCCATTTTCTATCTGTCCTGGAGTAGAGCTTGCAAGTCACCCCAGTCCATCAAAGTCAGATCAGTAACTATTTTTTTCACTTACATTAAAAGACTAAGAAATATGAATAGTTAAAGAGCATTTCTGAAACACTAACTTTACCAGATACAAAGAACATTTCAGAGGGAGAAAGTAGCACACGTTTGTTTAGGCCAATGATTCATAAAATCCACTACTCTGCCTCTAACATTGGCCTATATCTGGCACTTTAGACGAAAGAATGGAAAATCCCTCCCTCCTGCAAAAAAGTATGTTTCAGACAAAGGAGAAAGAAAGATGCCTTCCTGTACCCATAGCAATAAGCTTACAGCCTGAAGCCACTTACTTGTATCTCAGCTAGTATAACTTTAATTTATCTACCTCCTTTTTAAACACAAAAACAGTATTCAACTGACCTCCGGCAGTCAGGCATTCTACCTGGCAAATACGATGTGCATTAAGCAGCAGTTAATTTCCTTTTATTTATTTTATATTTACCTGTCAGTAATTTTTTCAAACACCATCTGCTCATGTATGAGACAGACTGTGCAGTTAAAATGGAGTACCCAGTATTTTGTTTTTACTTAGGAAGGGATTTCAAACATGCCTAAGTGATTTAAATCAGGGGAAAGTCAATGGGACCCGTGCTCCTAAGTCATGGAAGGTGCCTTTCAAAATTCCATTCTTAAAACTATAAGCAAAGGAATTACCTAGTTTTAAAAAAGCAAGTTTAGGAAAGTGAGATTATTATAGGACCTAAACCATTAAAGCTTGAGACCACTAACTAGGTGAGGTACCCTCTTCAGGCCCTTCGCAACAGCAGATACCCGACTCACAAATCAACTGATGCTCCAAGCTACATGTTGGCATCGGTGGCCTTTTATTTTTTTTTTTTTTAAACCAACCCTGTAGTTGAAAGTCAGGTGCTACTACAGTCATTAAAGGATAACAAGGGATAAAATAAGACAAAAACTGATAAATAATCAGGCATGAAAAAAAAGGCCATGGATTCTGAGCCTATGAAATCAGAGGAACACTTAATACACCTGATTATTACTCCTGGGTGTTAAGAGTATAGTTTGAAGTCACTGGCGTGCTTCTATTAACTTGACATTGAGAAAAATAAAATCAGAAACAGAACTAGACAAAAAACTCACAGCAAATTAAGATAACTGAAAATGGGTCATAACAGTTTTCTCACAGAAAACATTTCAAAACACACAACTCATTTCTAGAAAGAAATGACTTGCAATAACTATAAAAACAGTGTTTTAAGAAACATCTGTTAAACAAGCTAGGATGTTGGTATAATAAAGAGTTTCACCCATCAACAAGCAAAAAGGAATTATGCATTAATAGGGTCCACAGTAACTCATTCTCATAGGACAGCTACTGGGGAAGAGTACTCCTGAAGTCAGGGAACCAAGAATAGGAATCAATCCTAAACACTTGCAATGCGAGAGGAAAGTCTTTTATCTGTCTAGCCGAATAAAATATTAGTTTAAAAAACAAGACAAGTGAATTTATTAAGCCCTAAACCAATTTTTCTTTGTAAAAAAGGTTAAGCAGAACTGCTTACAAGTGTTATTTTAAAGAGGTCAGTCTGCTAGATAACTACTATTTTTGCACAACAAAGAATTAAAAGTTCATAGTAAGAAAAATTTCTCACATGTAAAACCTGGCAATTGTATATGAAAATAAAGGGTAATTATAACAGACAATTCTGACTTTATTGCAAATGGCTGCTCCTTCTGTTACAGAGCCTATGACATTTTTATCTGGATGGATGATTTATAATTTTTATAATTAGTTTTCCATTTTTTACCTTTATTTAATTTAAAAACTTACTTTCATACACAATTAGAACTCCTCTTTTTTGTAACACTGATAGTTAGAAATATGACCGATTGAATTATATTAATGAAATTTAAGAAAGCATGGCTCAAATTAATTAGCAATACAATAAAAACATAAGAACAGACATTTTGGGTCAGATGGATAGTCCATCTAGCTCAATATCCTGCCTTCCGACCGTGGCCAATGCCAGATGCTTCAGAAGGAATGAACAGAACATGTAATCATCAAGTGATCCGTCCCCAATAGAAAAGGTAATTGGAATGTAGAAAAGAAGTGTATTTGCTTAATGTAGACCCGGAACAAAGGGAATATTTGTGAAAATAACAGAGATACTAGTGTAGATTAAGGATCGAAGATATCTTCACAAGATTGTAAAATTGTATTAGTAAATAGGCACAATATGAAAAGTGTGCCAACCACAAGGTAAATACCTATAATAGACACCTAATGTACCATACAGAGATGTTAAAAGAATACCATAACCTAGGAGTGTCCACCAGGCAAACGAGTAATTATTTCTGGTATGTTTGCAAGAGTCACAGTTGAGGGTCGACATTAAATCAGTCAAAGTTGTTGGAGAAATTAAATGGCAATTTCTGTTGAAATAAAACAGATCTTCAGGCTTGCTTTGAGACAACTTTTGTTTGTCTCCAAACACGCTGAACCCCATAAAATCAACAGGTACCATAGGTCCTCATTAGAAGATATCTGGTAAGAAGTAAATCAATCAATATAAGGTTCTTGGTGAAGTCTTCAACTTTTCTGAGTTAGGTATCATCAGCCTAAGTGCCCCTTTTCTCATTTTTGCAGCGTAAAAGCCAATAGACCAAAGACAGATTTCTAACAGTAATACTATAATCTAACTGACAGGCTTTCCTTTTGTACCTACCTAAAGTTCAGATACTACCTACAGTTCTGAACATAGAGCTACGGGTTAAATTTTATGAAATATCCAAGTTAAAATAGTTACAAAGTTTAATTGCAGTTAATGTTATTGTTTTAAAGTTGTTTAGTATTAGTAAGATGTTACGGTGCGTATACACGCTCATAAGTACAGAAGAAACATGTTTTAATAATTGAGTATTAAATATTAATCAAGTTGTTTATTGTATCAATCTTGGTTAATGCAGAAGTGTTTGATTTGAAATGGAAGAGAATATTTTAGTGTTTGGAATTGGAATTGGAATGTTGATTTGATAATGAACTCTGGAAGTTGTTTTGTGTAGAACAAAATTGGGGATAAAGTTTCCGATACTTGAGGCTGGAATAAACTCACCTTGCATTAAAGTTAGCTATAAGTAAATGAAAAATAAACTTTAAGCTTCACGATCAAAGGAACTTAAGAGTATTGTACATATACACACACAACAGATTACAAACAGATTTATAGTTTTTAAATGTTACAAACATTGACAGAAAACAGAATTAGATGATTTAGAATAATTCTGCTGGCACTGTGTTTTCAATTAATAACAAGAATCATGAAATTATAACAAGGATTAAACAATCAGCTGAAAGATAAAAGCAGCCTCACTTGAAGATCAAATCCTGAGCAAAGAGAAGTGTTAGTCCAGATCCAGACAGCAGCTACCCACTTCCTATAAAAACAGTCCTGAAACGTAACCTTCCTCTCACCAAGAGAAGAATATTTTTAACCAAGTGGTACTCGTCCCAAATCCTAACCAAAACTACCTTCAGAAAGAGAGACTTTCCTGAAGATTGAAGACACCAACACGCAAGCAAGCAAGACTACCTTATCCTACCTAAGCAAAGCAATATTTGTCACTCAAATTCCATAGATAAGCTCCGTACACCAAGGGAGGGCAGGATTTTGGCTCAAGAAAACAGAAGGTGCTACTTTTCTAAATGGTTAGAAAAATTGGAATTAAAACCTTTGTTCCATAAACCAAGCCACTGTGCTGATAAGATCTACATTCTAGAGGGAACAGACTTAATAACCCAAGCAACTTCCATAGTTCCAGATAAGAAAAGAAAAGTTGTACTAAATACAAGAAAGAAAAAATTGTATTTAATAGCGTTAAGATCAGGAAATGTTTACTAGGACGTGGTTTCTACTTAAAATATAGGTTGATGTAACTACGGTACTCGGGGGGGGGGGGGGATTTTTCCAACCTAATCACCAGTGTAGATACAGCTGAGTTGAAAGAAGAATGCTTCCGCTAACCTATCTACCCTTGCTCAGGGAGGTGGTTTTCCTACAGTGATGGAAAAAATCCTTCCTTTGTGTAGACTGAGTCTGCACCAGGAGGTTATGCCAGCATAGGTACGGTGCCATAGCTATGATTCTATAGTCCCCATAGTGTAGACATGGTCTAGGACAGAAATATAACTGAGTCAGAGGTTCTGAGAATTAAGTTTTTCTATGCATTATTTAATTGCTGTTTTAATAAACACTGTATTTCATCGCAGAACCTGCTCATCTTTTGGTGTTTTTTAAAACCAAGTTGGCTACCACTGAGCTCTTAAAGTTAGGTTGGTTAATTGCTTAGAATAACATTAATATAAAGTCCATATTCATTTTGCTGTATGTTACATACTTTTAAATTGTGATTTACAGCATTATATGTATTGTGACAAAGTTCCTCCTCTACCTTGGTGGGTCCTGCGCTTATTGGCAGATTTTGCTCACCTTAGTGATTTTCCCCACAGTCTGGATCAACTCCTCCTGTGTCTGATCAGGAGTTGGGAGGTTTGGGGGGAACCCGGGCCCGCCCTCTACTCTGGGTTCCAGCCCAGGGCCCTGTGGATTGCAGCTGTCTATAGTGCCTCCTGTAACAGCTGCATGACAGCTACAACTCCCTGGGCTACTTCCTCCTGGTGTCTGATAACGCTCATACTCCTTAGTCCTCCAGCAGCACACCCTCTCACTCTCAGCTCCTTGTGCCTCTTGCTCCCAGCTCCTCACACGCACTTCCTCTCCTCTGGCTCCTCTCTGCCTGACTGGAGTGAGCTCCTTTTTAAACCCAGGTGCCCTGATTAGCCTGCCTTGATTGGCTGCAGGTGTTCTAATCAGCCTGTCTGCCTTAATTGGTTCTAGCAGGTTCCTGATTACTCTAGTGCAGTCCCTGCTCTGGTCACTCAAGGAACAGAAAACTACTCATCTAGTGACCAGTATATTTGCCCTCTACCAGACTCCTGTACCCCACTGGTCTGCGTCTGTCACAGTATGATGATAGGTTATATTGCTTTTTTCTTGTTAAATTGTTTTAGAATACCAATGAGATATTAGCTTCATTGATCATTAATGCCTTTTTGTTTTAATACACTGATATAATTTAATATTAATATTTTTACTTTTGAAACGTTAGGTTACACACTATGCAATTAATATGGTGTAACCTAAGAGTTATTGGTATCCATTTGGTCTTGTATTGTAATCAGTTTTGACTACTGTGTTTAGTTTTAGAAAGTTTAAGTGATTTTATGAGTTACTATACTGAACTTTCTTCAGTTTACTACTATGTTTGTGATACTGATTTTCAATCACGGTGTTAAATTTCGCTTGTAACATTTGATTGTCAATTGTTTAAATGAATGTTTTTAATCAATTTTTCCATTTCTTTACAGAGTTTTTATATTTTTATAACTCAATTATTTACCTTCTATACTGTGTAAATCATTTGCATATCTGTTACCATTTAGTTAATTTTAGAGGGATCTTTTTTTCCTAAATACTAAGCCTTATTTCAAAGTCACATTTCTTTGTTTATCTGGTTGGCATCCTCTAATCCAATGTGGGACCATCTCTTTCTGGGAGAGTCACAAATTAATGATCAGATAGCTCCATCTGCTGATTTTCTTTTCCCGGAACTAGTCCTAAGAGTAAGTTGGTTAATACTTTTATTTAATCATGTATTGCTTCTCCCAATTGCCAACCTTGATAATTTTTGGTAAACCGCCACTTTAACCTCCACATTACACTTGGTTTTTTGTACCAGTATAGCTACATCAGCTTAGTTGCCTTGATGCTGAACTGGTGCAAACCTCTAATGTAGACAAAGTGTGCCAGAAAAAGAGTGGCTTGCAATAGTACATTACCCTGTTTCAAACCCTAGTAAGGTGCAAAATGCCAAATCACTTTTTACACCAGTGTAGCACCTCTTCACTATAGGTCCACACCAGATCAGCTTTACTGGCACAGAGCATCTCCAGTGTAGACAAGCTCTTGGAAGCATTGCAGACAATATTTTTATTCTCTCTGTAAAATGCCATGCACAACTACGGATCTATACTAAATATTAGGCAGGCCAGTACAGAAGCTTAAGTTTAGGATGATGGCCATGCATGTGCTCACCTTAATATATACATTTTGTGTTGAAGGACTTCTGAACACTGTGATATTACAATAAGGAATCCACTAAGCCAGTTTGTGTATTTAAAAGCATATTTGCAAAAACTTACACCAAATTTTTCAGATACAAGTGTTGCAAACAGTCACTGAAGTTTGTATGAAGATACATATGTGGCCTGATCTTCAAAGCTGGTGAAAGGAGGTGAGAGTGCTTAGCACTGCTGGGGAAAAAATAAAAGGGACCACTTCTTTTGGTCCCTCTATCTTGACACATCCAAGTTCAAAACCTGACAATTACTTATAGCTTCAGTGACTACAGGCTTTCCAGCATATTCTAAACAATGTGATCAATAATGTTATTTAAAAAAGAAAAACAATAATGAACTCAATGCAATTATGACTGAACTTTTCACTGTTCTTGGCAGTTAGCCTAACATTAAGAGTCTTCCTGCACCCAATCCAGATGCAGAATTGCAAGGAGAACATGGGCCAGAAGAGACAGCATCAATACAATCTAGTGTGCAGAGCTGTATGTTGCCTCAGCTATTCAGATCATTCTCCTCCCTAAAGGAACCAGACCCTAAAGATGTTACATCTCCAAATTCTGTTGTCTGGTTTTTGTTTTGGGTTCCTTTTTGGTAGGCCCTCTTATTCACATAAAATATCCTAGTATATAAAAATGCATATGATGTAAAAAAAACACATAGAAATGAAAGCTTATTATTATTTATTAACTTTATGTGCATTCTGGTATACTGAAATACTCTTCATGTCTTTCTTCTGGGAAGAGATAAATGTATTTTGACATGAAACTAAAACTAAAATGATTCCTGTATTTCTATCAGTCTTCGTCCTTCCCCAGAAACCTGGATCACATTTAGGATACTAGTGCACAGCATCAATCACTCAGCTTTTATTAGTTAAAGTGAAGGGGAGAATTATATGGGCTATTTAGATAAATGAAGGGCTGATTTTGGAGAGCAGACTTCAAGAGCTCTAAGTTAAGCCTTGAAAAGAGATGATTGAGAACTGTCTTAATCATGGTTTTAATAAGACTCAATGGGATCATACAAGGATCTAGGGATAAAATCTGTTCACATGACAAGGCAAAGGTGTCACCTGAGGTCAACTAAAGGAAAAAAGACTTAGATGAAATGTCAAAAGCAGTATCTTCATAAGGGTCATCAATATGTGAAATAGGCTGCCAAAAGAGAGAGATAGCATGAAGGAATTTGAGACTTGACAGACGTACAGAATAAACTAGTTACATTTACTGAGTTGTAAAATTCAGACACTGTGATGCAGAGAAATCTGGGATATCTGATTTCTGAGGCCACCAATTGTTTATATATGAACATTTTAAAAACATATATTAGTTAACAATGCACATTTGTTAAACCAGAACAGGAAAAAGCAAAGCTTCCAAAAATATTGCAATAAACAGTCATTTAAAATTTTACTGGTAGACCAGGGCTCATCTGATTTGAAAGAGGCAAAAAAGCAAATATCTGATAAGAAGAAAATCTCCCAGCAGGGACTTACAGTTATTGCCTGTGACAGAATGTGTTAACAGGTGAGTCTGTGCTCTGATCATTCTGACACAAATTAGCTTCCCCTCAGAGGGCTGACTGGGGCATCAAAATTTACTTAGTTAATCAGGATAGCAGGCTGGGTGAGCTAAAGGATTAATTAGCCCCTCACCTGAGGACTGATAAAAAGGCACAGGAAGGAAGTGTAAGGGAAAGAGCAGGGCTAGATAAGCCCAGAGTCAGAGAGCCCTCCAGGAAGGGAGACCTCTACTCCTCGTAGGTCCAGGAGAAGCACTGAGGATACTAGGGCCATTGAACCTAAATACTGCTGCACAAAACTGTAAAGGTCTTGGTGGAGGGATCTGAAATAAACAGCATGGTGTGGATATTCAACCAATGGAGTCTGAGCAGGTTTCTGTGATGCCAGAGAGCAGGGATATAGAACCGCCCTGTTTCATTGACCAACAGTACTAATTCCAAATCAGGAGAGACTAACCAATCAACTGCAATGTAAAGCCAAAAAACAGCCTTTGTCCATTTTCTGACCAACCATTGTTGGCCTAAACTCACTAAAGATTCTACTGAGGATCTTACCACCTAATAAAAGAAGCTTCCACTTTGATGGTGAATCAAATTAAAGCTTCAATTCTAGAAAAAAGAGCAGGGCCTAGGTATTGGGTGGGAGAGACAGTGAACAACTGCCCAACTGAGTTTATTTTTTATATATTTATGTGTCCCACAGATAAAGAAGTTCCACTCCTGTTTCTATTTGACATCTTGTGGACTAGATTGTGGCTAGTGCATAATAGTGGGGGAACCACTTAATAGGCCTTTCTTCCTCTTCCCTGTGCAAAAGGCAGCCTCAAACTCAGGCCTTGGCTAAACTGGCGCTTTACAGCGCTGCAACTTTCTCGCCCAGGGGTGTGAAAAAACACACCCCTGAGCGCAGCAAGTTACAGTGCTGCAAAGCGCCAGCGTAAAGGCGGCTCCCAGCACTGTAAGCTAATCCCCACAGGGAGGTGGAGTACCTGCAGCACTGGGAGAGCTCTCTCCCAGCGCTGGCGCTGCGACCACACTCGCACTTCAAAGCGCTGCCACGGGAGCGCTCCCGCGGCAGCGCTGTACGGCTGCAAGTGTAGCCATATCCTTAGTACCTGCACTCCTGGCAAGTGTCTAGTACAGAAGCACCTCAAGGAGGGAGGACAGCAATAGGATGTGGTGGGACCCATGGGACCCTGTCCTCCCACACTGGCCAACAGAATAGGACCAGGACAATTCCACACCTTCCCAAAGGGTTCTGTAGCTCCCATTCTGGCATGGACTCCCAGGGCCACCCAGAGGATTCAGGGGGTCTAGGGTCTTTGGCAGCAGAGGTCCTTCCGCTCCGAGTCTTCAGGGCACTTCGGCAGCGGGTCCTGGAGCGAGTGAAGGATCCGCCGCAAAATTGCCACAAAGACCCGGAGCGGAAGGTGCCCTCACCGCCGAAAACCCAGAGCGGAAGAAGCCCTCGCCGCCGAATTGCCGACAAAGATCTGGAGTGGAAGAAGCTCCAGGTCTTCGGCAGTGGGTCCTTCACTCGCTCCGGGTGAGTTCGGCAGCACTGAAGGACCTGCTGAAAACTCTCGTGGGGGCCCGGGGCAAATTGCCCCACTTGCCCCCCCTCTGGGCAGCCCTGTGGACTCCCACTCCCAGAGGCTTGCTGTTTGTGCGGAGCACCTCAGCGCTCACTTTGCAACCCAGTGCAAGGTACCGGTATAAAAGCCAGAATAGAGCCCTACGTGTTGTAAAGAGTTCTTTAGCCTCTTGTGATAACAGAAGGAACACATTTTAACTCAGTTATATTTAAATTTCCATATTTCAACATTTTTCAAAAGAGAGGAAATGATCCCAACAATAGCACAATGAACAGATTTAAAGCCTGAACTACTAACATGCAACAGGAATAAATTCCTTCACTTTCACAATTATAATTTACTGTAGTGAGAATATACATTTTCTGAAGTCCATAGTATACAGGTGTTGGTAGCCAGGTTCACTTCTGGTCTTACACATTTGCATGGGTATTCAGTAACCTAATCGGAATGGAACTAATCTGCTCTTTTAATGTAATAAAAGACCTCAAAATTCAATTTCTGACCTTTTCTGAAGTTAACATCCCATTATAAAGACCGTGGGAAGCTCAGAGCCCTGATGCCTTTGTTCTTTCAGGTTGTCTGGTAAGAATCTGAACAAGACAGGAGTACGCTGGCTTACATTGTACGTATTTTCTTTGTGATGAGGCAAGATAGAAATATTTTAAATGAAAGTCTGAATACTGAACAATGAAGTAATTTTGACAGGAGGGAAACAGCTCGTTTGATCCAGTGTGTGTGCACTTAGGGGAGGGGAAGAGTCACAACCTGAGAGCCAGCAGATCTGCTCTCTATTCCTGACTCTACCACTGTCTCACTATATAATTTTGAGCAAGTCACTTAGCCTCTCTGTGCTTCAGTTTCCCCATATGTATAATGGTGACAATGATACAATGCTGATTACCTGCCTTCATAAAGTATATTAACATCTATGCATGAAAAGTGTACGTGTTAGATATTTAAGATGTGAAGTAATACCTAAGTATTTATATAACCACAAACCTGAAACAATGCATTTTCCTTAGTGCCATTAGATAAGTTTTTTTCCCCAAAGAATTCACCGGAAAAAAAAAATCAGGCTTAGAATTCACTGTGCAATAATAAAAATAAGAATAGGAATACTAAATTAAATATTATAATGTTTAAAAGTATAGTACTAAAAATATATTACTAATAATATTTTACTACCTTATTCATAAACTACATGTAACAGAGCTTACTTACAGGTGAGCTATCCTCTCTCCTTTTAGAGGAGGTAGAATGTTCCCCGAACCAATTAGGCAGTTGTGCACTATAGTGAGACACTGCTGTACATCATCTCTGGAAGTCAAAGAAGTCAACATTTAAGTAAAAAATTTTAATGTTAGAAAATTTTAAGTGAAGACTATTTATTTTCTTTTTATCAATTTTTTTTTAATAAAGATGTTTTTTCTTGGATAATCTATGGGTACGTACCCGCCGGATCGGCAGGTAGTAATCAACTTCTCAGAGTTCGATATATCGCGTCTCATCTAGACGCGATATATCGAACTCCAAACGCGCTCCCATCGACTCTGGAACTCCACCACCGCGAACGGCGGTGGCGGAGTCGACGGGGGAGTCGCGGACTTCGATCCCGCGCTGTGAGGACAGGTAGGTAGTTCGAACTAAGGTAGTTCGACTTCAGCTACGCTATTCGCGTAGCTGAAGTTGCGTACCTTAGTTCAACCCCCCCCCAGTGTAGACCAGGCCTTAGAAGCTTCTCCCCACTAGAAGTGCTCTGCAGGCAAGGCATTCATTTCTGATCCTCTAATTCATTAATCTTAAAGACCATTTCATAAAATAGCCTTTCATGAAACATCTCCTTTCACAAAACCCTAACCCCCAACAGTTTATTTTTCTGAATTATTTATTTTGCATACCATCGTGAAATAGTGAGGGAAATCATCTGCAGCACAAGATGAAGAGTCTAATTTAATGCACAGATAATACTGATTTTTCCAAACCCCAAATATTATCTGAAAATTTTATCTGGTCCTATATTCAAAGTCTGTACTAAAACTCACATGTCTTTCTTTCTTTCTTTCTTTTTTTTTGGGGGGGAGGGGGGCGGGAGGGAGGGAAATTCACCCCACTGTGAACAGGAGTCAGTGAAAGAAAGTTTTCTTCAGTACATAAAATGTTCTATTGTGAAGGGGATCATTTTCCCAGGAAGATTTTTTTAAACTGTTAATGTTTTGATATCTCTGTGCTACTGTAGATTTTGAAGAGCAAAATAATTTTTTCCTAACTATTGGTAATGAGTGGCCTCCTAAAAACAAAACTTAGACTGCTTCCATCATATAGGGGACCTGCGTATTACACTGAAAATTTACATTAGTTACAAAGTTAGTCCTCTGTCCTTTTATTAAAAAGGCTTGTGATGAGTCTGAGTGAGGGTGGACACATGGGAAACATGGGAACAGAGGCCGATGTAGCTGACTGAATGGAAGAGGCTAAGGGTCAGCCCGGATCTGCATGGGGGAAGCTCCCTAACAATCCCTCTCCCTCCCCAAACCTGTTCCATTCTTCTCCCACCCATGCCTATGCAATAGATGCTAGCCTAAGAACATAAGAAATGCAAAGTGAAGCTACTAATATATATGGATAGAGTCACCTAGTGTGTCCCACATGATACTACTGACCTGGACATTTCTTGTTTTCCATTTGCATAGTGCTCTAGCTTGGTGAGCTCCGGCTGAAGAAAAGAATCCAGTAAGTAATAGGCAAAGGTTATTTCCTTAGACGAAGGAACATGCCATTGGATATTCAGGTTCCACAAGTCACCTGGTTTACCCCAGTCCTATAAGAACAAAAACAAAAAGCCATTTCCCCTTAGTAAAATGTGAAACAAAGATTCATTAAAAACTTAACAGATGTGAATAACAAATTCCAAATATATGACTACCCATAAGTAAAAATAACTGCCAGTTCAAGGAGTTAAATTTATACTCAAATCTAACTGGCAATCCAAGAACAATATGAAATCTGCAACCAATATCTAGAATATAAAAGATATGCTTGCAAGGAATAACTCACTGACAATTTTGATGTTCTCACTGAAGTAGATTGTTGCCATTTGACACAGTCATTCATTTACAAGTCTCAGATATACAAAATACCCCAAATGCTAACTCTGACTTTTGATCTTTCCATCAGAGGTCACCAAAAGATTAGCCTATTTTATCAGTTTTCAATCACTCACTCTTTTAAAACAATCCTGAAATTTGGTATACTGGTTCATTATAAAAAACAAATTTAAAGTTTGACATTCCCATCCCAGATCATCAAAATTTAATCTAATAATTTACAAAGCTTATTTGAATTCCCCTGTGGTGCAATAATGTTGTGTCCAGTTTGTTGAAATTAAGGTAATCTGAGGTCACCCATTCTAATTAACTTTTTTGGCTAAAATCTGGGTATCAAATGCAAATAAGTGAAGTCATGTTAACATAAAAGAAGGACACCTGCCAGCTAGTGTGACCTGAGAGAGATTTTGTAGAACCCAAGAGCCCCAGCCGTGGATTAGGCCTCACTGTGGTAGGCGCTGTATAAACACAGCCCCTGACAACATAAAACCTAATTTATCTACCTACAGAAGAGATGCACAACAGACAATGACAGCACAAGATTCCTCATATTCAGCTCAATATTTTTCTGGTGAAACCACTGTTAGGAACAAGAGGTTACTTCAGGCTCTATGCTCATTTATTGTCTGACCTCTTGACCAAGAGAAGACATTCTAACAAGGGTCCCAAATGCAATGTGGACATGTCCACTGGGGAATCCCATCTTATTTCATGTAGAACAAATAGCCATCATATTATAATTACTTTTAGGTCAGAACGGGTATGTATGTTTAATAAAGAAACCAGTATTTGCTGAAATCAAGATAAAAACCCCTCAAAAGGCTCAGGAATTTGATACTCAGGTTTGGAGGATAGTTCTGCAGTTAAGTTTTGCATTAACACATTTTGGGATGACTCGGCAGATTAGAAGAGCTTTGTGCTGCAGCAACTCAAACCTGAGACTGGAAGGGACCCGTTATTTTGTGATTTCTAGACTGAGTTCAGACATGGTACAGAATCAACGTACTTAAACACCTGTCTTTCCTTCAAATTCACAGACACCTGCTGATATCTGCTTATGAGGGCAAGATCTCTAAATCAACTAACGGTCATATCCTTGGCAACTCTTCGCAAACACCCTCTTCATCTCCAGTTCTTGCCTATCTTCATGGTAAGATTATATTCTTAACTAACTGCATATTACTTCTAAAGCTTTTAGTTTGGTTGACCTCAGAAACAATCCGTAAAGAGGAAAGTTAAGATTATAGGGATTGTCCATTTGTAAAAAAGAGCTTGCTGTTACTTGTCGTCTTTGGAAAATATCCAAGTCTTCCATGGATATTACTTTGTAGAATGACAAGTTAACACAGAAACATTACAAGAAGCATATGATAGATTTTTATGACAATTAGCAGTTGGAATAAAGTGTCTGTTTAGAAAGCATGTGGTGTGCATAACTAACTCTGAAATACTGGGTTTTCTCCTCAGTTTCAGGACAAGTATTCAGAATAACAGGTATATATTTTTTTTTTGAGGCATGCATATAATGGAAGTAACAAGTGGTAGAAAGCTACATGACCTGATTTTCATACAAATATATACAACAAAACTGCACTAGCTTTGCACCAATGAAGATGACATCCACTACAATTTCAGAGTTTTTCAAAACACAATCTGATTAAGTAAAATGTAATTTTATTGCTAAAAAAGGCTCTCTTAATAACCCGAAAACCAGCTGACAACTTGCTCATCGTTGTATATTAGTATGTCAACACAAAGAAGATAAAAACCAAAGGCCAGCAAAATATTCAAGTTGCAATTTAATGTTTTGTTACTATTTCTGCATCTATTTATATTTTAACTGAATTTTAAAATGTGACAGTGTAATTTCACTGTACATTTATTATTCTGATTATATTTCTTTAAATATCGCTCCTAAAATATTTGTCTAATATTTCTCTGTTCTGATCCTTTTATAAAATTGTCTTGTTTCCCAACCACTTTCAACTGGTATAAATGATTAAACAAAGGGCAAGGCAGTGGAAAATCAGGTTTAAAAAAAAACATATGTTCATATTTACTTATTTTGCATACATTTTCCACTGTTCATGAAACCATATGTCCCATATGTGGGGAAGAGGAACCAGGAAGAGCTATAAGTCTGACTCATCAGATACGGAGGAGAGGTAATGATGCTTTGGGAGACCATATCAAATATGTTAATATTTTCTAGGTCTAGACTTTTTATTAATTATTGTTATTATTATTAAACATAAAAAGAGGGTTGGTGGAGTGTTGAAGAACCCAAAACTTTGCTGCTCAACTTTAAAGCTAACAGCAATTTGTACCACTGCATCTCATGATTGTCAGGTCTCAAGTCAGCTCATCATAAATTGCTACATTTAGGCATAATACAAAACCATGATCATCTGCTTTGCTTTACACTATTTAAATATAGTAGTGAGAACATCAGCAATACTAAGTGTGCTCCATGTCATTAAGCTATTCAACATAATATTTAGCATTAATCTTTTCAGCTACTAGCATAAGTTTATTTCAGTTAACATAGCTACTAATTTGCAATGCAGGTTTCAAAGTTTAAAGCATCTTTCAATTACACTTTCCATATTCACTGTATTGATAAATCTTGAAATAAAAACAAATAAAATAGAGTAGCATTTTTAAAAAAGGCTGTCAAATCCTCTAATCCTAAAAAAATGAAAATCCTTGCCTTGATAGGAAAGTATTCAGAAAGAGGCTTGTCAAAGCCACCTGGCACACTGCAGTATTCTGTGGGGTAGATAAGCGTAGTAGAACGAAGAAGATGGTGCAGTAGGTTACAAGACAGAATGTAACCCTGCTTACAGGTTAAATGTAGGGTTCGCTGCAGAATCTTCACAAGCTGCTCCCTGTATGGCAGCAACTTCTTTCCATCCACTCGAGTGATCTAATAAAAAGGTAGAAACATTCAGAAGTAAACATAACCAATAAAGTTCAAGAGCTGTAGCACAGGATAATTAAGCTAAACACAAGTCCACAGTACCTGGTATAAAACTCTCTCTTAAAGTAGTGCTCCATTAAATTTGTGTAGAAACATCCACTTCTGCTGCTACATGAAACAATATCAACTTGACTACTGCAACAGCAACTCCTGACTCTATGGCCTCCCCAAGTCCCAGTGCTGTCCAACCTCCACCACGTGCAAGATTTCTGCCTTCACCAGTGGATCTTTTCAAGTTTTATTTTAAAATATATATATTCTCTTGCAGAGTTTCATCCCCTGTCCATTACTGATACTAGAACCAAAGACTTTAAATTTATTTCCCATATAATTAAGACATTCATTTTCTGTAATGTATATCATCTATTACCCACTCTTACTTAATTCTGCAGTCTTTAGGAAAAAGACTATATGAAATCTTACATATAAACTTTAAGTATAATAGTGCAATAGCAAAAATTAACTGCTTTTTATCCCCAATCGCACTAAAGTTGAGCCAATGATGGAACAGACATGCAAAGAGACAACCAGAATTTAAATACCTCTGACAAAAGCTGAAGGTTCCAGAGTAGCTCCTTATCTAGCTCTTCATCATGCAAGACATCATCATCTAAAGAGCAAAAGTGTTAAGCGCTACTGTTACTATATGGAAGTTAAATGTTCATATCTGAAGGTTTGCCAATTTCAAAAGTTAAACCCACTTGAGTATTACAAATCAGCTCAGCCATTCACACCCAGAGTTCTACATTTATGAATGTTTAACCAACCCCAACCGTCAAATTCATATGTAATTCCCACCCACCAGATGCCAATGCAGTCAGTGTGATCGTCAAGAAGTAAATGCATTTATTTAATACTAACTCAGGAATCAGTCAAACCTATTCTTATAAGTACTTTTATTAAACATAGCAGGCGAAAAGTTTGTTAATATTTATCTCTTGAAATGACTTTTGGAAACCATGTTTCTTTAGAATTTGTTTACAAACAGAATCTTTCTACACACATCCTAATAAAAGCACTCTCTTCCCACTTATTCTTTCCCTGTCTGGCAGATGATTTTATTTTATAAAAGAAAACAGAATATTCTCCAAAGAATAGATGCTGATTTTAAAATTCCAATTCTAAGTTTTAGATCAGCAATACTCCATCCTGTATGAGGCTAGTGGAATACAATTTGAAATCTTCTGAACTTACTGATGGTAAGATGAGTTATAACACTGCAGCAATGGGGCACAAAGAGCTTCAGAGATTCCTCAGGGCAGCACTGAAAACATTGTCACAAATAATCAATTTAAACAAGGAGATCTTATGGTGATAAACATGAAGCATAATCAGCATCATCTCACAACATTATTTACAACAGAAAAGTAAAGAAATAAAAACAGGACCTTACTCAGCTCTGGCTGTTATACAACCTAAAACTTTTTGATGGTTGGAGTTTGATTCCATACTTTTAATTCTCAGCAAGCACAATAGTATATTTAAAGTGTAATACAATCTGCATCTCAAACTTGCAGTCCTATGGATTTTAAAATTATACTCACATACTATTTAACCTGTTACATTTTCATTCCATTACAACTATCAGATTTTAAGCAGGATAATTACAGATAGATTGTAAGAAAAACCTCAATTTCCAATCACATTTAAAGTTTTCCACAAAAGAAATGCAGGTTCAATAAGTAGTAATAGTCTTGTATGTAAATTAAACTCTCAATGAAATAAAAGTGCTCTCCTTCTCACTTTTACTGCAGCCCGGCACATGTCAGCAACCATCCGACCAGCAACTCTTGTCTCAAATATATTTGAAACAGCAAAATTAAAAACTTTTTCCAAGGCAACCTAAGTGGAATACAGAAGAGAAAAATAATTTATCTCATCAACCATCTTTTGAACAGAGCAATGCATTGCAATACTGCACATATGAATGGAGTTGATGCATGTGTGCAGCAAATCGTGTCCTCATCGTTATTCTGTAAAATGTTACTGTCAAAAGTACATGTCAAATAAAAGCAGAAGAAACATGGACCTGGAAAGTCAGAAATAGATATTCTGCAGAATCATTTTAAATACTCAGAATGCTTGAAAGTTTAATATGGAGAGGCCACCCATTCAATTCGCTTTAGTTATAGATGTTGTGTAGTGTGTGTGGTGGGGGGGCGCTAAGTGTTTTTTTGTTTGGTTGGTTGGTTGATTTTTTTACTGACAGAGAAAATCCTGCATGGTTCCTTGCTTGTATGGCATGGCTGGCTTGTTACAGGAAGCTTCTGCAGTCTACGTGAAGTTCAGTGCGTTGGAAGATAAGGATGCTACAATATAGCAATATGTTTGGGGCAAAGAGCTTCACAGTCTGAGAACATTTTCCCACAAGTAACTTTTACTTTGTTACAACATGAGAAGAAAACAAAAGCTCACGGCAAAGAAATTTTGCAGCAACAGCTACAACTTAAAAGATAAAGGGTGGGCATCAACACTGAAAATGCTTCATATACAGGAAGCTCTTATATTAAGCACGGCAATATTTTTAAGCGGTTGATTTTTTGTAAGGTTGTATTTTCTCATTAATAAAGTCAGGGGTCCGACGACACTGGGGGTAGGGAAAAACCACCACCACACATAAGTAGTGCCCCAGATGATACCATATAGGGATACTGCCCTCAATATGGGCAGATATACTCCTTGGGGGGGTCCCACATGGGAATGAAGGCAGCTAGAGGAAATCAAAGACCTACTGCTGGTTAGCAGGGGAAGTCAATATCCAGTTCAGATTTGGAATCCTTTCCAAAAGACACATTGGAGGACAAAAAGAAGAGCCTTTCATCAAGTAAGCCATAGAACTCTTCAGAGAAGTTTCTCACTCCCTGGTAGGTTCTCACCTCCCTCCCTCTCCCTCCTCACAACTGAGTGGCCAAAACCACACATTTTCCTGCCACCATATTAGGTGAAAGGAGCCAGTTCCTAGCAATGGTGCTGGGCCAATTCTGGAGTAGCTGCTTTCCCCACCTCCACTTTGGCTTTTCAGAAGGTTTGCAAACTGGAGGTTCAGTTCCTATCCCCATATACAAGCTTCTTTACTTTTCCTCACATCCTATAAGCTGGACCCATAGAACGGGGGAGGGATAGCTCAGTGATTTGAGTACTGGCCTGCTAAACCCAGGGTTGAGAGTTCAATCCTTGAGGGGGCCATTTAGGGATCTGGGGCAAAAATCTGTCTGGGGGATTGGTCCTGCTTTGAGCAGGGGGTTGAACTAGATGATCTCCTGAGGTCCCTTCCAATCCTGATATTCTATGATTCTAAGGGGAAGAGCCTCAAACATTTTAAGTGACATTTAAAAGAAAAGAGCTTAATTCTGTCACCCATCTGCAGGACAAGTTAGATAAAATGCAGTGCAGCTTGCAGGTGACTAGTCACTATCCAAATTATGAAACAATTAACCCATTCAATTGGAAGATATACAGATTAATACTTTATAACAGCAACAACACTTAGAAGGTTTATATTAAACCAAAAGAAGCCATACACACTACTATATTTCATGAATGGTCGATGAAGCAGATTAATTTTTGTATGTTAAGTGTCCAAACGTACATGAACTGTAATTTAAATATCACAAGGCCAGAGTTTTTACTATAAGATTCAGGGAAGGATTTGCTTATAACACTGGTGGGCAGAGAAGCCACAGTAATAGCAATTTCAAACCTCTGGGGAGAGAAGGCGGTATCTGGGACTTCAGCAGTCACCACTAGCAGATGAAGGGGGAACCTTGCTAAACCAAATTGTCCTCTACTATTGTTTTCGTATCTGTTAGTAAGAGTATTAAGTGTAGAGCATACACTTAAGAGTAAGTTTTAGCTAAGAGTTTTGTACTGTGCAAATCACTGTAGTATCTGACAAAGCAGACACCATGAAGCATTTAGCTCTTTTCCAGGTTTTCATCAGAAGTCCAAATGTGCGGCCATTATCAAGAGAGGAAGACTCAGCAAATGTACAAGCACTTTGCTATCATAGACAGAACAAAACCCTCCTTGTACGAAACTGAAAACATTTTCTTTTTTCAGTACAAAAGTTCCACATACCTTAAATATCTCTTTTGAACACTGAGTAAGGATTGTACTGAACGTGGAAGAGAGACCTAATTCCACTAAACTCTCTAGATGAGTCATCTTCTCAGTTTCAGTCTCCTCTCTAGTTTGTTCTAGTGTGCTGCTTTCTATGAGTCCAAAACATCTACACAATTGGAACAAATCAATATTTAGTAAATGAATAAAAAAGAATCTTACTTTAACTTCTGCATGAAAATCTTAAGTCTATACAGTTACCTGTCCATAAACTGCAGAACAAAATCTTCAAATTCAGCAGTAGCAGAGCACAATTCTCTCTCCACCTAGTTTTCCAATGTAAATAAGAAAGACGATGAACATTTAACTATCCTAATTAAATATATATTTATATTCCATAAATTAATACCTTTTAAAAATACTTTCTAAGTAACGTTAGCACATGGATCGACAGACTGAAGAACTTAGCATTGCAGTCCGTTTTATCTACCGTCCAAGTAGGGAACCACAGTTCTATCTTCTTTATACTGTCCTACCAGCATGCCTGGCCCTGCAGTCTGGTGGTTTAACCTCTGAGTGTGAAATTAGTTCGTTCTCCATGGCCATTAAATCCTTGGCCTCACTGCTATCTCCAACAAGGATGTCAATTAGTGCTAATTGTGATGGTAGATTTTCATGTTATCTGTCCACTAGGAACTCTGGGTGCAAACTCTTGCTATATTTTCGTGAGTGCTGTGATTTTGTGGTATTAAAATTCATCTCTGAATAAGAAGTCTCTGGCAGCTCAGAATTTCTTCCTGAGCTGTAATTGATGGTACAGTTCTGAACACAGCCATCAAGGGCCACTGCTCAGCTACTAAACTGCAAGTATTGGACTTCAGCTGCCACCAACAGAGGCCGGTGCTACATTTGTAGAATCCATCTGCACCCCAGCTTATACTGTTTGTGTCAAGCATGGGAACACCAGACTGTGGGGCAGGCAAAGAAGCAGCGGGGGAAAGGGGGAGCAGAGGGTGGTACGGGGCAAAGAGATGGATCAGAGGGCAGCTCCTACCCAATCCTCTCCTCTATTCAACACTAAGTGGGGAGAGGAGGTGACACAGAATCAAAGGTGAGCGGGAAGTGGGGGAGCACAGCAGAGAACTGTTTCCAGGCATGGGTGCTGGATGGCAGCAGTGTTTAGGGGACGCAGATGGAGCAAGAAGGATAATGCCCAAACGGAGGGAGGGGGTATCAGAGGACAGAGCAAAGAGTTGAGATCAATGCGTGGGGATGGGATGGTTTTGGATAAGGGCCCCACCTACCCAATAGAAGTGAATGGGAAAAGATCCCCCAGTTAATGTGGTGTATTTCAGGATGACCACTGAAATGATCACACACAAAAAGGGTGATTTCCCCTAAGAGTTCACAACTGATGAAAAAAAACAAAAAAAAACAAAAAAAAAGCACAGTGAGGCACTTGCTGGCCTTGATTTTCTTTAAAAAAAAAAAAAAGGAATGTTTCCATTTTTGGATCTGTGAAGGTGGCAATAGTGGGAACTCAATGTTCAAACTCCTTTCCAAGAGGCTACCAAACAGCCAAATTATTAATTTTAGTCAATACCAAGTTGGGCCAGATTTGGACTAAAAATGAGAGGCGGTATATCTCATTAACAAGTCTTCAGTCATCTACAAGCTTTGTTGGATTTATTGTAAACACATTAAAGGGGGACTACCTGTGGTTTTATAAAAACCTAATAATAACAGAAGGCTATGATTTTTATTTATTTATTTATTTTATTTTGAGCATCAAATACACTTTGGATTTAAAATATCTCCAAACACTGCAATATTGTACTAACGTATGATAACTGAAAAGTCAAAAGGGATCAATTTTCATTGCTCAGTTCAGTAAACCTAAACAGTGAAACGATTTAAGATTTTGAAAATTATTTCTCTTATATTAAGCTATTACTAATAGGAAGTATGTTGTTTTTAACTATACAGGGCAACGTTCTCAGGATGCCCCTCCAAGACTCTTGGAAACAGACTTTTACTAGAAGGCCGTTAAATTGTATTCTTGTAGCAAGATCACTATTGTACTACAAGAGTAAGCAGTGCTTTGTAGCTTATATTTTATGTCTAGGAAGCATTCTTACCTCTGTGAGATCATCTCTCTCTTGCAGCACAGATGAACAATCTACTAAAGGCACCAGAGTAGAAAACGTTGCAATAAACTGGAATGTGATCTGTTGGGAGTTGCAAATACGTCTCAATGCATATTATCACATTATATATATTAAAAGCTGATGAGACTTTAAACAATCTATGGGATTTAAAGCTTGAGGCATTAATTATTACAGGAAACCTTTACAAACTTTCCGTAAAAAAATGAGAAATTGTTTTTGAAACGTTTATTAATATCTTTAATTCAAAGCAGAAAACTTCTGTACTGGTTACTACCAAAATCAAGTACAGAAAATAATTCCATTTTCAGTAAGATTGTCTTATTTTGTATAATCCAATTATGGAATTTTAAGGAAGAGAGACTTCCAACCTAAAATGTAAAATATGCATAGTGTGATAAAGCTCTGTCCTTGTCTCCATGGGTCCGTTTCCTGGCAGATTTCGCTAGCCTCAGAGGCTGACTGTGACCCTCCATGTAGCCCTTCTCTTTCTAGAGGCAAGGGACACAGCCTACTGAGCTATTTTCAATATATGTCAGCAAGGGAGGTGAGGAGAAGCTACCCTCGCTTGCACAGTCTCTGTTGTCTCCCAGACTCAGTGATTAATCAGGGGTGAAGAGGACGGGAGCCCAGATCCATCCTCTACTCCAGGCTCGAGCCCAGGGACCCTAATAGTATCAGCTATAGTAGCTGACTTTTTAGAAACAGGACACGTACAATTCTCTGAGCCACTTCCCCTCAGCAGCCCCCAATTCCTCAATATCCACTTCACCCTTACCTCAGGGCCTCCTTCCTTGTGCCTGATATTGTTTGTATTGCTCAGTCTCTCCAACAGCAAGGCTTCCTCCTACAGCTCCTGACACGTGCGCTCACCTAATTGGGAGGCTTTTAACTAGTTTCAGCCAGCCCTTGATTGGCTGCAGGTGTCCCAATAAACCTAGCTGTCCTCCCTGCCTTCTGGAAGGATCTTAATTGCCCCCAGATGTCTTAATTGACCTGGAGCAGCTGCCTTTTGCTTATCCTGGTAACAGGGATTTGTTTAGCCTGTGCCTAATAGATCCGTCTCCTGCTACTTTACTATAGCCATCTGGCCTTGCCCAGTCACAATAGGTATGCTATATTGAAAGATGCACCAAAGTGACATCATTAGGTGTCAAGTATACATTATTTAAATACTTGATCAGCATGAGTCCCTAAGATATGGGCATTTAAGACCTGACCCAATGCCCACTGAAGTCAGTGAGAACCTTTCCATTTACTTCAATGAAGTTTAGATCATACCCTTAGGATATGTCCACACTGCAAATTAAGATGCAACTGGAATACAGGTAGGGGCACTTGTGCTAGCTTTAATCTAGTTAGTGCAGGTGATAATAGTAATGAAGATATGACAGCATAGGCTTCAGCATAAGCTAGCCAACCCATTGCAAGCCGCTCCAGCAGCGGCTGGTATGGCTGTCCCGGGAGCCAGCTATTTGGGCAGGACTGGGGTCAGGCACCTGCAGAAATCACTGAGGTAACGGAAAGTCACAGAATCCGTGACTTCCACGACCTCCATGACAGACACAGAGCCCTAATTACGGGTGATTTTATAAATGGTTAATCAACTGTTATATTTTTATGGAGGTCAATAAATTGCTTATAATCTGTACATTTTACTGATGCACTGATGGTTATCTATGTACACACACTATTCATATCTGTAATATGTTTATAACATCTATTAATCATTTATTAATCTTTTATAAATGGAACCTTAATATGAAGAGTGACCTAAAAATCCTTTGGAAACAAACTCCATTTACTCGGAGATGAAAATTAAAGAGCCTTTGACGTAATCTTAAATAGGCAGGCTGTATTTTATACTTTAGAAAAATCTGAGATTTATATACTTACCATGCATTTACTAAAGTCATTTGGATCCACACCAGGCAATGCTCTCATCAACAGAGGTAGCATGTGTGTTGGACCTTCAGGAAACCACTTGCCTCCAGACACCAGGCTACGAGCTACTCCAATTACGCAGCTTAAAGTAGCTGTGAGCTGATGAGGTTCTGTCAATGTCTCTAGTGCAGGGTATGTTCTACACATATTGAAGAAAAAGCCAGATTAAAAACAGCTAAAAATTTTAAACTTCTAAAAGAATAACCATATCTGATGAAATTAGATAAACAATACTATGTCAGTTTAAAGTGTTCCTTTTAGAAATTATCCAATAGTCCAAACCTTTTGTTGTATTTCACTGTACAGTCAATTTAATAACTCCTTTCTTTTAAAACATGCTCTCCATCTGAACAGAGATGTTCACCACCAGGGTCCCACGGAATTATTGTTCGATAAATTATGGGTGATTCCAGTACATTGTCTGGACTACATCCAGGGCTATAAAATTTAAAACAAAACAAAAACTAAAGACTGACCATTACAGGTGCTATGGGTCAGTCAAAAAAGCCCATATTATTAAAATACTATCTAGATAAATGGTTCAGGTATATTTAAAATATGAAAGACTTAAGGATTTTAAAAATTATATGTAGGACAAAAGCTTGGTCTTTATTGTCTCTAAATAAAGATGTAACATTTAATAGTTTTATATTAACCCATTAACTGAAGAAAGCCCTGTATTTGAAGACATCTTGCTAAAAATTAAAGCTCACATTTATTACACAATAAAATATTGGAGTTGAATTTTATCTGTCCTGTGCCTCTTTATATCGGGCATGTTTTTAGCACCCCATATAGTGAGAACTGTGAAATAATTCCTATTATTGTCACGACAATTCAAGTACATACTGACTCACCGTGTCACATCTGCACTACTTCATTCAAAACACACTAAATTACAAGTCTCAGATGTGCCTACACAGAACAGAGCATTGCATTAAGTGTATTGAGACAATAGCATTTAGCAATAAGCCTTATTATGCTCCACCACTCAATTCTGCAGTCCTCCCTAACACAGAATAAATATATTACCACTGTTGCCTTACTTAGAAGAGCAGTTATGTTATTGTATATATGTAACAAATGTAGCAAGTAAATAAATCTATATGTACACATGACTCACTGTAAGATATGGAATGTGGGAGGTTAATTTTCCAGACACTGCAAAGTTCAATTATTTTTTCAGGAAGGGGATAGTGCAATGCCTTTAACAATTTTGATCATTTGGAGAGAAATGTTAAGAACAGTAAAGGGGATTATGTTGTTGCCAGTTCATTTTATTTTTATAGTGAATTTCAATTATAGTTGGGGGCCCAAAGCATTCCAGGTGAGTGCTATTTTTGCAGTTTACTTGTGAAATCAAAGGCAACATCAAAGCAAATTTTTTACTTACCTGTAACAATACAATCTATCATTTGTCAAAGAAAACTGAAAAATCAATATATGTATGTAATATATTACACCCTTTTTGCTACTCAAATAACATTAAATATACTTATTTAAACTTTGGCCCAGATTTTGAGCTGTGACAAAGAGCTCAGCACAGCTCAGGAGTGAGGGGTACAAAAACGGCTCACAGTTGACCCTGAAACTGTCTGTGGACAGTCTCCATCATAAATTAGAGCAGCCTGAATGCAAAAACTAAAAAGAACTTCCTCCTTCACTTGGCAACTCCCCAACTAAGCTAGTTGCAGGGATGGGTGTGGTATGCGATCTAATTCAGTAGCTCCCCCAGTCCAAGTATTCCCTTTCATCAAGGAAATACTTCTATGGCTCACTATGGCTGCAGGGGGGGCAAGCTCTGAACTTCTATTTGCAGTAATGTTTCTTCATTGTTTCATTATAACTTACTTTTCAAGTACAGGTGGAATTACTAACTCAGGACGCATTAGTGCAAGATTTTGTAGGGCTTGAGCAGCCTCTAGGCTTCCAGTTTTACTAAACATAGCCAAAAGGACAGGCTGAATAATGCATTCTACAAAGTCTGTAACATCTTGATCAGTAAGTTTATGGCTATCAGGCACAGGAGTTAGCCAAGTCTTCTTCTTGTAACGCTCACGATGCAGTCTTCTAACAACACTACTTGGTAACCTTTGAAGCAGTTTCATCAGCTTGTTCTGTTGGATATATAACCAGAGGAAACAATCAATTTCAAGTAATAGGCAGCGAGAATGGACAGTGGCAAAAACCTGATATATCCTTCCTACACCAGGAACTCAAAAATAAGCTGTGTTAACTTCAGGACAGTTGCTCAAAATGGATAAGAACCACAGGAATGTAGTAAATCTAAATGTTCAGAATTCACTATGAGAATCCAGTTCCCAGAACTTTACAAGCTCCACTGTATTTGTCATTCCTAATCATTTCTATAAACATTTAAAACTCATGCTTACATACTTTGTACAATGACTAAATTAGCTCTAGAAAAAATTCAGATAAATGAAGATTACTTACTAGCAATGGAGATCTTCAAGCATATCCTCTGCACATTCACATTTATGGGAATACTCTGGAATATGTAAGCCACCCTTGTGATCTTGGAGCTGCTCAGGAATGAGGCAGGCCTCTAGCATGAGTTAGCGCAGCCTTCCCACTAACTTGTGCCAGCTACCAGGGAGATGCCCTGCACTGCCTGGTAGAGCACCCACTACAATACCTCTAAGCCATCCAAGGATCCTCTGGGGGGTCAAGACACCCAGCTTTAAGATTGTTAAGGGATCTATCCCACTTCATGGATTGTATTTGCAGAGCAGGTTGGGAAAGGCACCTGCCCTTGTGTCCACTATTCACATGTGGAGAAATATCTATTCCCAGTGACAAAGAGTTAATGTAAAACACACCTAGAAAGACTGACTAAGTTAACCTGGTCTGTGATCCAAACCTAATTTATGACAGTACTGCTGGAATTCAGTGCAGCAAATTGTTCACCAGTAATATCTGCACCAGAAATATCTGCACCAGTGATATCTGCAATAGTAAATTGCCTTTCAGTAAACTCCTTTCTGCCCTAATGTACACACAAGAAACTCCCATTCATGAAAGTTGTCTGAAGCCAGAATTGGACCCAATAATTTTTCATGTGTTTTTCTAGGATACTTCTAATTAAAAATAATTGTTGGAGATTAAAAAATACTCATTTTATTTCCCAACAGTACTGTGCAGTGAGAGATATAGAAAAATCCAGTTCTGTTGAGAACCGTAACATCAACTTTAACTGTGAAAACTATCTAAATTCAATACTAAATATTAGAACAAAAATAGCATAAATGTTAAATAGTGGATTTTCAGCTGTGCTTTTAACAAAAGCTCAGTTCATGTTGATTAATCAAAGTTAGATTCCACTATACTTACAAAATGTAGGACAACACTATCATATTCTCTTAACTAAGAAAGTGTGCTTCAGACATTAGAATCATACTATCAGTTATTCCAAAATCAGGTTTTACTAGGTGCTTGAAAAACTGACCGACACAATACAGACTAGCAGCAAGTTTAATTTGACATGTTCATTTTCACATCTTGTACTGTAGACAGTTAAAAAACAATCCATGTTTTCTTAACATATAGTGGTGTATTTCTGGTTCCTTTTCAGTTTAAGTTCACACATCACACTAGTGTTTTCTTGGAAGTTTATTTTCTAAGGATATATACATAGTCCATAGTAATCTATTATGGGATGAAATTGTTTGCATAAAGCAGTATACACTCTTTTATTAAAAGTGAAGAGCACAGTAGAGATAAATTCACGATAAAATTATAATCCCACTCCAAATTTAAAATCTTTAGTCTTAAAATAAAAGCATAACGAACTCACCAGCCAGCGACCATTATTTGAAGGATGGTAAAAAGATGCAATGCTGTTGAATAATCCACACAAGTGCTTCTGTACTAGTTTGCTTGGTCCGCCCTGTCCAAAACCAAAATACATATATATTTAATCTACTTAACAGGAAGAGCACGAAAAAGGACACTGTCGAGGTCAGAAAACAAGTTTAACCTACTCAAAATAGATTATTCAGCGTCATGAGACAAGTTAAAGATCAATATAATATCCTTCCATAACAAAGGCAACATGGTTTAACTAACAAACAAATTAACTCAAGTCACTGGGCTTGTTTTTGGTCACAGAAACGTTCTATTATCTCTCTATGCTTTTCTTCTGTTCTTGTGAACAGGAAGAGTTTTAAAGTTTACAAGAATTCGCCTTCTGTCTTTCTTAAGTATCTTTTTACATATTACAAACGCTATGCAATATTACGGTCTGAGGAAGATGCACAGGGAAAAGGAAACTGCAATATTCTGGTAACGTTTTATTGAAGACAAATTCAAATCACTGTGCAAAGGAGACTGAACTTTTATTCAGCTTTTAGTGAAGAATGACAATGTCACTAAAAATACCCAAGACCAGACATAGGAAGCCTAATAATTAAAAGAAATACACATAGGCTTGGAAGGATTAGATTGTTATTGGGTTATATCAGTTTCACCATCAACAAATCAATGAAAAAATATTTCCATGAATGATAATCAAAATTTACAGATAGGCTAAGAAAGAAAAATACTGCTTGAGAACGTAGAGTTTCGTATAAGAAAATCTGCTTTGCATACACTGACGTGATGTTGACAACTTGTGTTTTACCAGTTATAAAGCTTTAATTTTACTAAATCTCAATGTCTACTCCCATTAAATAATTGTTTGACACCCCCTCCCATAATTTCTCAAAACTGTGAAAATTTAAATAGATAAAAAAAATTAAAATGCTTAAAAATAAACATCAATATTATTGGTCAAAATTATAAATAAATACAAATCAAATTTTGCCAAATCTAAATATACATTATTATAAGTGGGGTGGCTGACTTCTCTTAGAAATTCATATTCAAATTTCTATATATGCTGAGAAAGTTAATAGGATGGATCTTAACACAGTATTAAAAGCAGCACAGCTGTAAGTCAGTAAGAATAAAAAGCAAGTTACTTGAGATTTGAACCTGTGTTATAAATGTGAGCACACATGGGGAACGCCCACTAGACAGAGGACTCTCAGTCTATATGGCTGGGCTGGGAAAGGCCCATTCAAGTCAATGAACCATTAGGGAGAACAAGAAGCTTATTTTGCACCTGGGGTGCCTTCCTGAGGACGCTACAAACAGCCTCGGACTCATGGCTGCTATGACACTACAAGGACATGTGACCATTTCACCTGGTGCTGGACTCCATCTTGGGATACGAGTGTTTTTCCACTGACTGGCGTGGGAACCAAGCTTTGAAACAAAGGGTTCCTGCCATATGCAAAGGCTATTTAAGGCAGGAGAGTGACATCACTGTGGTTCTTCACTGACTCCCCACCCAAAGAGACTCCTAGAAACACCTGAGGAACTAAGACTGAACTGGGGGAAGTGCTGGACCCAAGCTAAAGGGATTTTTAGCCTGTGAATGGAACACCTGGGGATTCCAAGCTGTAAGCTAGTGCAGCTTGCCTCATAAGAATCTGCAGCCTGCTTATATCATCACTTAGGGTGAGGATTTGCTATTCATATCTGATCTAGTTTAGTTTGCATGTTTTGTTTATTGCTAGGTAATCTGCTTTGTTCTGTTTGCTATCACTTATAAACACTTAAAATCTATCTTTTGTAGTTAATAAATTTGTTTTTGCTTTGTCTAAAACCAGTGTGTATGGGAGTCATAACTCAGGGGCAGAAAGCTGTTGTATATTCCTCTCCACATTGAGGGAGGGGACAAATTTCATGAGCTTACACTATACAGTTCCCTGTGCAGTGCAAGACAGTATAATTTTGGGTTTACATTTCAGAGGGGGTGTTGAGTAGCTGGGAAGTTCCTTACAGGACCTTTCCCACGCAGAGCTGATCACATCATCTGCATGTAACTGCAGCTGGGTTTGCCCCTATCTGTATGTGTGCTGGTGAAAGTGCAGGTTGGTCACAGCAGTACAGTGTAAAGGGAGCCCAGACTGGTGGTTCAGGCGGGCTTGGTGTTACCCCAGTTCCGGGTGGCACCCCAAGGGGAACCCGTCACAACCACCCTTAGAGAGGAGTTGCCAGTGTAGTAAGAGGAGGCCCTAAGATATAAACCTTGGTATCAGAGGCCTGGTATGAGGCCTGAGGCCTAAACTAAAGTAATGGTCAAGACTTTGCTAACATAAAGCAAAGTTAAGCTGTGAGCCAGAGGCAGGCCCTGCTCACAGAAGCTGGCAAGGAAAGGGCTGATGCTGCAAGAAGATACGTACCTAAAAGGTACTGAACACTAGATATCAGAACATTTACATACTTGCACATTCCACGCAGATAACAAAACAGGCTGGCCCATCCCAATGACAGGGGCAAAAGGGTAATATAATGGATAGAGTTGTTTTGATCGAACCAACATGTACAAGGTGAGAGGCGGCACCTTGCTACGTAGAAAGGTTGCACCTCAATACGTCAGGTGTGATGTGTAACTTGTTTGTATCTGTGTATAAGAATGCATCCCTGGGGCGGTGTCTTTGTCCGGCCTAGGGGGCCACTGACTGAGCCGGGTCCATTGCCAAGAGGCACTTTCTCGTAGTATGCCCTGAGTTAGGCTAAGAAACCTACAGGGAACTGCAATTGTGTCCGAGGTCGCAATAAACCTAGCCGACGTGGCTTTGCATCTTACTGGACTCTGTGGTTATTGGGGGTTCTCGTCGGGTCTGCTGTGTCAGCTATCTGCAGAGCTGGGGCAGCACACTGTGGAAGCCAGTAAATAATTAACAAGGTTTTGAAGAGATCTTAATGAATGTTAGTTAGCATGAGTTAGGTTAACTGTGACCCTGGTGACGTGAGGAAGCAAGATAATGTAAGACAGAGTGAATTGTGTGAAAGTTATTGCGACCTTGCAATATGCAGTCTTGCAGTCTTGTTTTTCTAGTGAGATAGCAGAAAAGCTTATGTATAAACAAAATGTATTTGTTGCTTTTTACTGTCTGTATTATTGCTAGAAATTGTCTGTAAAAGATATAAAGGCTTGCTGTAATTGTTTACCAGTTGAGAGACCTGTCCAGGACCCTGTGTCCTATGGCACTCTCTCCCTCCATGGTAATTACTGGAGAAATAATAAAGTATTTAATTTTGCTGCATCCAAACAAAAAGCGAGAACAGAGTTTTTCTTCGACAATTTGGGGGCTCGTCCGGGATGGCAACGCCCACAGACCCACAGACAACTACTACGGATCATTCCCTTTCGAACCCCATGGCGCCACATGAGAGGTATGAGACCTTTTGAAATCTCTATTGGGGTATCGGAGGAGGACTTTCCGTGAGGACGTCTGTCTCTCTGTTGGGCTCACGCCATCTGAACTTATTGACTGTGCAGCAGGATCAGATGCAAAGTGGTATTGGGGAGAGGCCCCAATAAGGTTAGTTTATAGCAGTACTGGGAACTGCTGAGTTGGCCAAGGAAATGCATAAGGTAATGCATAAGGTAATGCATAGGTAAATGCATTAGAATGCACCGGTGCTGAGGGGTTTTTACCGCCTCAAGAGGGGTTGTCATACCGCCTCATGGTATTGGTCCGGACCAGGTAAAGATGCATCATGGTTTAAAAAAAAAAAAAAAAAAAAAAGATAAAAAGGTTGAAAAAGGGTTAAAAAGAAAAAGAAAAAGGAAGAAAAAGAGGCCTTGGTGTGTGTGTGTGTACACCAGTGTGAGTGGCTGTTACCGGGCTAGCCCGGTAACTAGTGGATCTTTAGGAGATCCGACCCACGGTGGGCTGACTCAGCCTGGCATAGTCCGGCGAGGAAGCTGCCTGGGTCTAGGAGTGTGTGAACCCATCTTCCCCTCCCTTTCCTTGTGAGTCTCTCCTGTGTGAGTGGAAAATGTACATACATTATGGTCCTAAAACCTGCAGGTAATTAAATGATTGGAATCTGTATACGCGTGAAAATTCATTTAAACAATGCCCATTAGAAGGTACCTTCAATCTAGATAAGATCATATATCTCAGTGGAGCTTTAATCACAAAGAAAAACCTCTGTCACAGTGTGAGCAATTTGTCTAGGAACGGGTTAATTTGAAATTCGGCTTAGCCCTGAGATAAAGGAGAAGTTGTTTTGTGTTCAAGGTCATGAATTAGTGCGGACTATGCTAAGTGCTAAGTAAAACTGCTTCAGCCCCAGCTGGTTGTGGAAAATAAAAAAAAGGCAAACCAAAAAGCAGTATAAGTTACAAAACTGAGATTGCATTTGCAAAGCTTAACGGTTCAGTGAGATCCAACAGTTTTTGCAACCCTGAAGCCGGACAGGCAGCTGACCTGAACTGGAATCTCTGAAAGAGACGCCGCAGGAGATTCCAGGGTGTAAAAGAACAGCCATCCCAAGAGTGGAAGCATGTTGGAAATGCTGGACAAGCTGTATACAGGATAATCTCCCGTCCACCTATTTCCCTTCTCTGAACATTATACACAGACATGCCAGTCTGGATATGTGTAAGTATTAAAGTGGCTTAAGGCTTGGGGCATTCATATTTTTCCCGAGTGATGTGGGAGCATTCCCAACACTCTCCATTGTTGTTTTATTATTTTTAATGAAGCTTTAAAATTTGATTATATGCTCTGTCAGTTTGATCACCTAACATGAGGGATAAATTAGTAACAGGAATTTGTCACAGTTTGGTGAGCAATTAAGAATGGGGGGCACTACAGAATTTACACCATCTATCTGTTTTACCCTTGTTAGTTTATGTTTGCTTTGTTTGGTACTGTTGGTGTTTTGTGTTAAGAATAGCATGATTATAGGTGAGCTCTCATAGAATAAGGAAACACTATTTGGTTTTGGTGCACTATTTAGCTTTGGCTCTGTTTTGTTTAACCGGTTACTGATGTTTTTCTGCTCTGTTCATTTGGGCGTTAGGTGTGTGAGCGGAACTGAACTTCTCGTTCGTAATTCCTCAGGGTGGAAGCCATGTGTGCGATGAAGCTCTGGGGTTGTCCTGAAATTTTACAGTCCCGCCCCCCCCGTAGCGGACAATGTAATAGAAGTAGAAAAATTTGGCTTAGACTGTAATTTTCTTTGCTCTCTGTGTAATTTTCTTTTCTGTTTAAGTGTCAGCAGACAAATGGGTGGGTCTCTGGGTAGACCCCAAAGGGGTTTGGATTATGTGTTAAGTGAATGGCCATGTATTTTTGCCCAGGTGGCAAGCCTTACTAGGAAGGACTCAGGTAGTCTTGTGAGTAGAAATGTTTTGGGGACAAGACCAGAAGGGTGGGGGCTAGTTGAGTAGCCCACCCTCCTAGCTAAGAACTGGTTGTGGAACAAGCTAGTGTCCATGGACGGGATGATTCAGTGAGGAAAAAAGGATCGGGCCCAGACGGGCAGACAACAGACAGAGTGATTGGAAAACAGGTTGGAAACTTTTGAGGGTGTAGTGGAAAGAAGGAGTAAGTGAATATAAGCATGAGGATTTCAAATACTCAGAAGGATATTTGGAATGGTGATTTGCATTGGTAAAGTGGCTGTTGGAAGGAAAAAAGCAATTGATTTTTAAGGGAAAATGAAAAATTGACTCTGTGTTTGCTGGGGGGAACAGCAGTTGAACTTTGTGAAAATGCTAAAGAGAACAGTTTTTTTGGTGTCTTTGACATGTTTGTGAATGAATTAAGGCAAAGAAATTATTAGATTGCACTCATTTGGCTATGAACGATTTTGTTAAATCAGTTGAAGAATGTATACAGTGCTCTGTAATGACATTTTATTAGGCCCTACAGGCACTATAAGTGGTGATGTTTTCTTTCAGTGTTTAAAAGCAGGAGTTAAAAGAAAAAAAAAAACAAGCCGGAGAGCATCTGTGTTAATGCAAATTAACTAACTGATAAGGTAGAGGCCGCTGAACCAGAGCTGTCTAAGAAGCACATACGAGAAAATATGGGGTAATTCCTCTGTTTTGCCTAGAATCAACAAGAGTATTTGTATACGGTATTTTAAGTACTGATTGACTGCCCAGAAGGGGCAGACCTCCGTTTTGCCTTTCAGATAATTAGAGAAGACTGATGCCAGCTGAACAGCATTCAACTTACCATGATTTATTGGCACAGTACAATTTATGTTTTGTGTTCTATGTTCTGTTTTGTGGTGTTTTGTCTCGTGGCCAAAAAAAAAAATTGTTGTGTTTAATATTTTCATGAGATGGTCTGATTTGATATCAAGCGGAAATGTTGGATTGAGATGCAGATACTTGTTTTGTTCAACTTAGAATACAAAGTGTTTGGTTACATCAGAAAAATGTGATATACTAAAGTCTAATACATTTTCTTAAGTAAGAGAAAGACTTTGTATTCTAAGTTGAACAAAACAAGTATCTGCATCTCAATCCAACATTTCCGCTTGATGGTGACGTGAGGAAGCAAGATAATGTAAGACAGAGTGAATTGTGTGAAAGTTATTACGACCTTGCAATATGCAGTCTTGCAGTCTTGTTTTTCTAGTGAGATAGCAGAAAAGCTTATGTATAAACAAAATGTATTTGTTGCTTTTTACTGTCTGTATTATTGCTAGAAATTGTCTGTAAAAGGTATAAAGGCTTGCTGTAATTGTTTACCAGTTGAGAGACCTGTCCAGGACCCTGTGTCCTATGGCACTCTCTCCCTCCATGGTAATTACTGGAGAAATAATAAAGTATTTAATTTTGCTGCATCCAAACAAAAAGCGAGAACAGAGTTTTTCTTCGACAACACAGAGGGAACTCACGCACACAGCCGAGTGATATCAACAAGGAGAAAGCAGAGCACCAAACCGGTAACACTCTGACAACAGCCAGCACTGCTGTGCATAGTGTACCCTGAGGAGACAGAGAACCCTTGGACTACAGAACCCCCTCTCCAGACTGTGATAGGAAGTAGCCATGGGAAACCAGACTTTAGTCTGGTTTGGTTCACAGAGCAGGGGTCAGCGTGTTGTGGCTGGATAACCCGCTGACCCAGTGGCAGAACACTCCATCACTGTTAGGGCTCTGGGCTGGGACCCAGTGGAGTCGGATGGGTCCGGGTCCCCCTACCGCCTCCCCCTGCACCAACCCCATTCCAGGGATGGCGATGTTTGCAGCCCTAGGCCAGAAGGCCTGTGTCTGGCTTGTGGCTTGTCCCCATCAGGAGACGGTGAGCCTTAGACTGTGTTTGCTGGCTGCCTTATCTAGGCGGCTTAGGCTAAAGCCTGCTCCCTGCTCTGTCCCACGCAAAGGGCCAGAGCCCTAGACTGTTAATTACTGCCAGTCCCAGCCAGAAGGCTATAGGCTAAAGACTGCTCACTGCTCTACCCCACCCGAGGGAGCTAGAGCATCAGACTGTTACTGCTTGTTTGCCTCTGCTAGGCATCTACAGAGCTGTAGACTTCTCACTGCTCGGCCCCACCAGCAGGACCCGAGCCCGAGTGCTGTTGCCTGACATAGCTAGGCAGAGTAACTTCCCTCCCCCTTGAGAGCAAGGGACCATTACAAACCTAAATGTATGCTTCCTGAACAGATACTTCAATTTAGAACAGGGCTGCTACCTAGAATGATTAATTCATTCCATGTAGTAATGTTGGCAGGCTATAGCATAATGCTAGAAACCTTCTTTTTGTAAATGTTGTTGTTGGCATTTCTTTACATTCTTTGATGAAACAACAGAGTTCCATTTCAGTGAATTTCAGCTCCGTTTGTAACGTCACCCAAAATTACATTCATGATTCTTTAATTATCCTTACAGGATGCGAGGTAGACACATGAACATTTGGACTGTAAACGCTGAGCTAAGTTGCAACTCTAGTAACAATAAAACTCTAATGAAACAGATCTGAAGTTTGTTTTATTTCAATACAATGTACTCTGTCCTGCAATGAAGCTATAAGGAATTTATAATATTTTATAGTAACAGACTGATGACAGAAAACAGGATTAGGATTCCCCACTGTACTCTAATGGATGAGGCATTTATGGGGTGGGGGGTGGGAAGGTAGGTTACCTACCTTTTGTAACTGTTCTTCTTCAAGATGTGTTGCTCATGTCCATTCCATTCCAGGTGCACGCATGCCCACGTGTCTCCCCATTGGAGATTTTTGCCTTAGGGCTGGTTGTGGTGCCCTCTAGAGTACCACACTTATGCCATGGTATATCAGACGCTGTCAGCCCTACACCCTCTGTTCCTTGTTGCCGACAACACCAACAGAGCGACAGGAGTAATGGAATGGACATGAGCAACACATCTCCTCGAACAACAACAGTTACAAAAGGTAGGTAACCTTTTTTTCTTCGAGTGCTTGCTGATGTCGATTCCATCCTAGGTGACTCACAAGCAGAATCAATGGAGGTGGGCTTGGAGTCGACAGTCTTGCAGCTTGCAAAGCTGCTCTGCCAAAGCCAGCATCGTCTCGAGCCTGCTGGGTCAGTGCGACGCAAATGTGTAGACGGACGACCAGGTCGCAGCCCAACAGATCTCTTGGATTGCCACCTGTGCCAGGAAGGCTGTTGATAACACCTGCGCCCTAGCTGGATAAGCTGTCATGATCGCTGGTGGGGGAAACTTTTCCAGCTCATAGCAGTAGCTGATGCAGGTCGTGATCCAATACAAGATTCTGTGGGCTGACACTGGGCAACCTTTCATCCTGTCAGCGACAGCAACAAACAACTGTGTTGATTTACGGAACAGCTTTGTTCTATCAATGTAGAAGGCCGGCACCCGTCTGACATCCAGGGCATGCTGCCTGCACTCCATCTGTCGCATGAGGCTTTGGACAAAGGACTGGTAAGTAAATGTCTTGACCAGTGTGGAACTGGGAGACGACCTTGGGCAGAAAGGCCGGGTGCGGACACAGCTGGACTTTGTCCTTACAGAAGACCATATAGGGCAGCTCTGACGTGAGCGTCCTGATCTTGGACACCCTATGGGCTGAAGTTACAGCAAACAAGAAGGAGACCTTCTAGGAGAGAAGCAGAAGGGAGCAGGAAGCCAAGGGTATGAAGGGAGGACCCCTGAGCATGGACAGCACAAGATTCAGATCCCAATGGGGGACCAGGTCTCAGACATGTGAGTAAAGGTGCTCCAAACCCTTCAGGAAGCTCCCTGTCATGGGATGGGCAAAGACCAACCGGCCCTGAAGAGGAGAGTAGAATGCCGAAATGGCTGCCAGGTATACCTTGATCCAAGATAGCAACAGACCCTTGTGCTTAAGGTACAGCAAATAAACCAGGATGTCCTGCAGCAGGCCCTCTTCTGCATGAATGTGTCGGTCTGAGACTCAACACATGAATCATTTCCACTTTGCCACATATGTAGCCCTGGTGGAGGGTTTTCTGCTGCCCAGCAGGACCTGCTGGACACCAGCGGAACACCCCCGTTCGTCCGCAATCAACTACGCAGCAGCCAAGCCGTCAAGTGCCAGCAGCCAAGCCGTCCAGGTTCGGGTGCAGTAGGTTGTGCGAGGTTCTGGGACAGCAGATCCAGCCGAAGAGGTGGCAGCCACCCTGCTGCAGCTAAGAGACTCAGCAGCATGCCGAACCAGTGTTGACGAGGCCACACCAGTGCAATGAAAATGCTTTGCCTTACTTTACCTTGAGCAGGACTCTGTGGATTAACTGCACCGGTGAGAAGGCAGTATTGGACTTTAGCGTACATCACTGCCTTTGTCCCTGCCCCGCAGAGAACAGAACATGTGGCACTTACTTTTCTGTCTGGACCTGTGGAAGATCAGGCTGACCACCTCTAGATGGTGTGACCATTCGTGGTGAGACGAGAAGGTCCTGCTGACACGATCTGCTAGGATGTTCTTGGTTCAAGGCAGGCGGGCAGCTACCAGATGAATGGCATGTTGCACATAAAAGTTCCAGCAGCAAAGAGTCCTGTGGCACCTTATAGACTAACAGAAGTTTTGGAGCATGAGCTTTTGTGGGTGAATACCCACTTCGTCGGATGCACAAAAGTTCCAGAGGCTGAGCGCGTCCCGACAAAGGACCCAAGACCTGGCTACGCCCTGCTTGTTGATGTAGTACATCGTGGTGGTATTGTCCATCAGAACCTGCAGCACCCTGCCCATCAGGTGGAACAAGAATCCTGGAAGACGAGTCGAACCACTTTGAGCTCCATGACATTCAAATGAAGGGCCAGATCGCTGTATAGCCAGCGACCCTGGGTGTTGAGCTCACCCAGATGGGCTCCCTAGCCCAGGTCAGATGCCTCCGAAACCAGGGTAAGCGACGGAGATGGGGTCACAAAGGGAACCACCTGCAGCACCGACTCTGGATCCAGCCACCAGTCCAAGGACAAGAGAGATGTGGCTTGGCACCGTGACCACTTGGTCCAGGACGTACCTGCTGGGGATATAGATCGAGGCCAGCCATGCCTGCAGACGTCATATATGAAGACAGGCATGGCTGACTACGTACGTGCACGTGGCCATGTGGTAAGCTGTGGTAAGCGGACGGCTCTTCACATGGGCAATCAAGTCCAACATGGCCTGGAAGTAAGCTTCCAGAAGAAAGGCCCTCGCTCGCGTAGAGTCGAGAACCGCTCCAATAAACTCTATGCATTGGGCCAGCATTAACGTGGACTTTTCTGTGTTTATTAACAGGCCCAGTTCGTTGCAGATGAACCGCACCAGGTCGAGGCTCCATCAAACCTGCTCTGGAGACCTGCCCTTGATAAGCCAGTCATCGAGATACAGGAACAGCTGGACCCCCCGATGTCATAGGTAAGCCGCTACCAGCGCCATACACCTTGTGAGCACCCTGGGGGCTGAAGACAGGCCAAAGGGTAACGCCGTGAACTGGAAGTGACGCCTGGCCACTATGAAACGCAGGAAGCACTTGTGGCCCAGGAATATGGAGACATGAAAGTAAGTGTCCTTCAAGTTGAGAGCAGCATACTAGCCCCCTGGATCCAGGGAACGAATGATGAAAGTCAGGGAGACCATGCAGAACTTCAATTTCTTGAGAGACACACAGGTCCAGGAGGCGCATGAGGCCTCCTTTGCCCTTTGGGATTAGGAAGTAGCGAGAGTAGAATCCTCTTCGTTCAATGTCCTGAGGACCCTTCTCCACAGCCCCCAAGTCCAGGAGCTTCTCCACCTCCTGAACAAGTAGTTGCATGTGAGAAGGGTCTCTGAAAAGAGATGAGGAAATGGGGGGGTGAGAAGGAGGGGCAGCCAAGAACTGCAGGGTATAGCCCCAAGCCACTATGTCCAGGACCCAGAAGTCCCATGTAACACACGACCAGGCTGAGCGGTAGGGGGAAAAGTGGTTGAGGAAAAAGTGGGTAGGATGCGGTCGACTGACTGGGGCGTCGCTCTTGGGCACACTCTCAAAACCATCGCTTCTGGCCCCCTGGGTGTTTGGCTGTCCCAGGCTGGGCTGGCGAGCAGGAAAAAAAAAAAGGGCAATGACTACTAAAACTAGCATCCCCTTCTCCTTGTAGGTCCCCGACGAGGCTACCAGGGTCTTGGCGGTGGCCGGAAGGGCTTCCTGGCTGATTACAGCATGTGCATACCCAACAAGCAAAGGGTAGCAAGCCACTCTTGCTGTCGAGTCTGCCAAGTTCCATGTCATTTGCAGGGATCATCTGACCACCACCATACCCTCCTCCACCAGAGTGCCAAACTCTTGGGCCAAACCCTGAGGGAAGGATTCCTGGAACTTTTTGAGACTGTCCCAGAGATTAAAATTGTACCGGCCCAGCAGAACCTGATGGTTTGCCACCCGAAATTGCAGGCTGGCAGTAGAATAAATCTTTCTCCCAAATAAATCAAGTTTCTTAGCATCTTTGTTTTTGGGAGTCGAGGAGGTGGGGACCTGCTTGTCTTTTTTGTTGGCCACAGATACAGCCATCAAGCCTGGGGGTGGGTGGGTATAGAAGTATTCGAAATCTTTGGCCGGCACAAAGTACTTTTTCTTGGCCTGTTTCGAGGTGGGCGGGATGGAGGAGGAGGTCTGCCACAAGGCCCTGGCTATATGGAGGACTCCCTCATGCAGGGCGACCCAGGCGGGCGTAGAGGCTGAGAGGACGTTGAAGAGGATGTCCTCCTGCTCCCCCATCTCCTGTACCTCGAGCCCCAAGTGCTCAGCCATGCGCTGGAGAAAGACTTGATGTTCCCTAAAGTCATCGGTGGCCTAGCTCTGAAAGGTCCCATGACCCCCTCGTCTGGGGAGAACGGGGAAGACTGGACCGCCAGTGGGGGTGCTGCGGTGTTGACCACCATCGGAGAAAGAGGCTTTGGGGATGAGCACAGGTTCCTTCGCCCCGACCTCAGAATGGGCTTCCGCTATCAGGTCTGGTGCTGGTGGAGCCACCACCCAATCTTCTGCCATGGCCACTGAGGAGTGCTGTGAAGGAGGCATCATCACAACCAGTACGCCCCATGCACTCCAATAAGACCACCGTGCTGGCCACTGGTCATGCTGCCATTGCGGTGCCGCAGATGAGGGAGTGGGCTCCAGTGCCCAATCGGCCAATGAGACCTTGGCGATCAGCTGAACTGGCCCTCCGTACCAGAGGAACCCTCTTCCGGCAACCAGGGAGGAGCTGTCAATGTCTGCGTTTGTTTGCTGGTCATGGCTATTGGTGATCGTTGCCCAGACTTAACTGAAACGTAACTATAGAGTGGAGAGTGGTACTGGTGCCAGGGAGACCAGTACTGGGACAGAAACATTCTCACCATGCCAGTGATCGGGACCAATGCCTAGAGGATGAGCATCAAGAAAGTGACCAGTGCCAGGAATAGAAAGGGGAGCATTGACCCCATGCTAGACAGTAGCACTGAAGGGATCTGGAAGCTTGCCTGGGCGACCAGCGATGCGATTAGGATCTGCCCCAGGATTCCCGACGCAGTAGCAAAGAGTGATGCCTTCTGTCCGGTGATCAGCGTTGTTCCCCTGTCCCCTGAGGGGTCTTAATGGTGGGCTTGCCCTCTTGGGGAGCCTTAGCCAGGTCCTGAGGCACTGGGGTCATCATCAGAGTAGTTGGAGATCTGTGCTCTCTCTGCGCCAAGGGAGCCTCAGATGAAAAGGTGCAGGCAGGAGTGTGGGTACCATACCGCTCCCAAGAATCAGTGATGGACCTTTAAGGGTGCCCCAACCGGGGAGGCATGATCGTGTGGCTCCGGAGCAGTTTGGTGGGCAGGCCTGGGTCCCTTGGTAGATGACCCCTGGGCCTTCTTGCTCGGTGCCAGGCAGTGCTTCTTGGGCTTCCTCTTTGGCACAGGTGATGGCTAACAGTGCCGAGAGGAGCCGGGTGCTGGCGCACAGACGCTGAGGCACTCGGTGTGACCTGCCTGGATGGCTCAGAAGCCAGGAGGTGGGCAGACTCCATCAGGAGAGCCCTGAGGCGGATATCCTGCTCCTTCTGGGTGTGGGGCCAAAAGTTTTTTCAGAACCGGCGCCGCTCCTTAACGTGTGACTTCCCCAGGCACTTAAGGCAGCTGCCATGGGGGTCACTCACAGGCATAGGCCTGCTGCAGTGTGAAAAGGGCTTAAACCCAGGAGACCGAGGAATGCCCTGCCTGGGCAAAATCCCACTGGGACGCTAACTATAACTAACTAACACTTAACAAGTACTAACTACTTAGCACTAGCAAAAGCAAACTATGTACAACGGCCTTAAGGCACAAAGTTCTGAATGGTAGACAACAGTTAGCTCTTGCTAAGAAAAAAAGGTGCTCCGACTGACCACCATGGGTGGTAAGAAGGAACTAAGAGGGCATAGCGCTGGCGGCACCTGATATACCACGCTCATGCCACGGTACTCTAGAGGGCGCCACGCTCATGACACGGTACTCTAGAGGGCCCTATGTGTAGTGCAAAAATCTCAGAGGGCCGTGGATGTGGGCGCACGCACACCTAGAATGGAATTGATATGAGCAAGTACTCAAAGAAGAACTAATTTTCTGTAACTAAGGACTTGTATAAATAAAGGACACAATACCCAGCGGGGCTGGAAAGTGATAGTAACAATTACCACAACCAGCGCCTCAGAACCACCCCCCGCCCCAAAAAAAAAAAAGCCCAAATCCTTTGGCTACAGAAGTTCTCCATGTCTCACAATGGGAGCTCAGGACCCAAGAATGAGAATCCTATTTTTTCAGCATCTCTGAAGAACATCACGGTGGAAAACTTCATGCTTGTACTGGACTTTAAATCAATGAACTGGCAGCTCATTTCCAAAGTGCCACTTAGAGCAGCCCTGAAATAAGCCTTATGTCCCACATTCCCAACCAACCATAAGGCACTACTTTTAAATAAACATTGGGCAAAGAAATCCTCAGAAATAAGCATCTGCTGAAGCTGAATACCCAGACACTTTAATCATTTCAGCTACATAGCTGTTCAGAGCTTTTCATTACCAATTTTTAATATACTATATAAAAAGAATACTAACCATCATGGCTGTGATCCACATTACTGCATGTCCTATATCATAAGCATTTGTTAAGAATCTTGGAACTAAAACTTGACCGCTGCCCACTGGAAGATTCAAACTTCTCAAAATCCTTGTAAATATCTGTTAAAAAAGTTAATATTATTACTTAATACTATTTATAAGAAGTTTTTGTACAATACTTTTAATGGGGCAACAGTTCCTGCATGGTTGTTATTAATTTGCTAGAATAAACATCTGAGTAACAAAACATCACATATGCCTTTAGTCATTAGCTACTTGTAGTTACTGCAGGTTCCATTCTTAGCAGTGGACATAACAATACAATTTTAGGTCCCAGCATCAAGGGGTTACTCTGAGACAAAAGCAGTTTTCACATAAAGCTAAAATACATTTAAATGCATGATTGTAGGAGAACTACCATGATACTAAACATCCAGCAGTCAGATTCAAACTGCTGGTACTAGAGAACTAAAATCAGATTAAAAATTATGCAATAGTTTGGTTATCGTTAAAATTTGAACTTCTACCTAGTACAGTATTCCAAATGATTTGTGTGTACTGTAAAACAAGAGTGTTTTCCAAGAATTGCTGTGGGGCACTTCAACTGCAACTTCTTTTCAGTTAGAAAAGGTACCATAGACAAACAAGGAGTTATTTATTTTTATTCAATATTTTTGTTGATGTTATAGGTTTGAGAGGGTGCTTCTTCCATGCACCTATAGTTTGTGTAGATGGAAGGAAAGTTAGTTTTTAGTGTCCTATCCCCACATACTACTTCTGCACCAGAAGCTTGAGGATGGGGCATAAGTCCTTGTATCCATCTCCTTATAGTTGGCAACTAGGTGTTACAGCTAATAATGGAGATTCAAACCATACCAAATGTGTTTGGGGATCTTAGATAAGGCAAAATAGAGAAATGGGAGAACAAAGAAATGTTAAGTTGGAATGAAAAAAACAAAAAACAGGCAAGTATGATTCAAATGCAGTTCCATAACCATAAAAAGGAATATGAAATTAAAGAGAAAATTCTCAACCCACTGGGTTTAAGAAACAACAAGATTAATAATGCCCACCACTTTTTTTGATGGAAGCAATATAAAACAACATGAGAGATAGTATAGCAGTCCACAATACAGCAGCAAATCCAGCAGGAGAGGCATTGTGAGGAGAGCATGTGGCCCCAATAACGGTCGGCAATGGGGATGAAAAGGCAGGAGAAAAAACGGTTACCCACCTTTTAGTAACTGTTGTTCTTCGAGATGGGTTGTTCATGTCCATTCAAAGTAGGTGTGCGCGCGCCGCGTGCACGCCAGCCGGAAGATTTTCCCCCAGCAGCGTCCGTAGGGTCGGCCCTGGCGCCCCCTGGAGCGGCGCCACTACGGCGCCCTATAAAGGGGCCCGCTGACCCTCCACCCCCTCAGTTCCTTCTTGCCGGCACTCCGACAGAGGGGCAGGATGGTGGGTATTGGAATGGACATGAACAACACATTTCGAAGAACAACAGTTACTAAAAGGTGGGTAACCGTTTTTTCTTCTTCGAGTGGTTGTTCATGTCCATTCAAAGTAGGTGACTCACAAGCCTAACCTTAGGTGGTGGGGTCGGAGGTCACTGCTAACTGGAGTACTGCACGACCGAAGGCTGCATCATCCCTAGCCTGGTGCGTGATGGCATAGTGTGACGAGAACGTGTGGATGGAGGACCACGTGGCCGCTCTACAAATCTCTTGAGTCGGGATCTGAGCCAGGAATGCCGCAGAGGAGGCCTGTGCCCTAGTGGAATGGACCGTGACCGGAGGGACAGGGGTCTTAGCTATACGATAGCATTCCTGGATACAGGTCGCGATCCATGAAGGCTCAAAGGGAGGCCCCAAGAGGGCGGAGAGGACCAGATTCAGGTCCCAAGCAGGGGTCGGCTGACGAACATGTGGAAATAGCCTGTCCATACCTTGGAGGAAATGCCCGACCAGCGGGTTCGTAAACACCGAGGTACCCCCCTCTCCTGGATGGAAAGCCGAGATGGCCGCCAAGTGAATACGAATGGAGGAAAGGGAGAGGCCCAGTTGTCTTAGGTGAAGCAAATAGTCTAGGACAATGGGGATTGGGACCCCCAGCGGATTGTGACCTCGCTGACCCGACCATATGGAGAAGCGCTTCCATTTGGCTAGGTAGGTGGCCCTAGTTGACGGTTTCCTACTACCGAGCAGCACTTGTCTGACCTGCTGGGAGCACTGCATCTCCACCGGGTTCAGCCATGGAGCATCCATGCTGTGAGGTTCAGGTGGCAGAGGGAGCCCCGGTCCTGCGTGATCAGGTCCGGGAGCAGGGGCAGCATCGGGGCACCTGAACTGACATGTGCAGGAGTGACGTGCACCAATGCTGGCGCGGCCACGCCAGAGCTATCAGGATTACCCGCGCATGATCCCTGCGAATCTTCAAAATCACCCGGTGTATCAGGGGGATCGGAGGAAAGGCGTAGAGCAGACCGACCCCCAAGACTGTAGGAAGGCGTCCGACAGAGACCCCCGACTGCGGCCCAGGAGGGAGCAGAACCATCGGCACTTCCTGTTTTCCCTCGAGGCGAACAGGTCTAACCGGGGAAAGCCCCAGAGCTGGAAAATTGAGCGCACCACACTCCATCGGAGGGACCACTCGTGACCCTGGAACGATCGGCTGAGGGTGTCCGCCAAACCATTCTGCTCCCCTGGAAGGTAGAACGCCGTCAGGTGGGTAGCATTGTGGACGCAGAAATCCCACAGCGCGAGGGCTTCCCTGCACAGGGGAGAGGAGCCTGCACCGCCCTGTTTGTTGATATAAAAGACTGCCGCCGTGTTGTCCGAGAGGACTGAAACACATCTGCCGGCCAGGTGGGACCGGAAGGTCAAACAAGCCAGGCGAACCGCTCTCAGCTCCCTGACATAGATATACAACTCGAGGTCCACCGACAACCACAAGCCCTGCGTCCTGAGGTGTCCCAGGTGCGCTCCCCAACCCTGATCCGAGGCATCCGTTACCAGGGAGAAGGAGGGCTGAGGGGCAGCGAAGGGGACACCCATGCACACTTTCTGCGGGTCGAGCCACCACCACAGCGAGGTTAGCACCAAGCGGGGAATGGACACCACTGAGTCCAGGGGGTCCCTGGCCGGGCGATAAACTGTCGCTAACCAGGACTGTAGCGGGCAAAGCCGGAGTCTGGCATGGTCTACCACATAGGTGCACGCCGCCATATGACCCAACAGCCGGAGGCAAACTCACGCCATGGTAATCAGGGCGTGGTGCAGCCCCAGGATAAGCTCGGAAATTGCCCGGAACCTGGATTCTGGCAGGTATGCTCTGGCGTGGGTGGAGTCCAGAACTGCTCCTATGAACTCTATTCGTTGCGTCGGAGACAGAGTGGACTTGGCTTCGTTCAAGAGGAGGCCGAGATCGAGGAAGGTCTGCCTGATGAACAACACCTGGGTCTCCACCTGCTCCTTGGAGCGGCCCTTTATGAGCCAGTCGTCCAGGTAGGGGAATACCTGGATGCCCCTCCTGCACAGGAAGGCCACCACAACTGCCATGCACTTCGTGAAGACCCTTGGAGCAGCTGACAGGCCAAACGGGAGCACCGTGAACTGCAGATGGGCGTCAGCCACGACAAATCTGAGGTACCGACGGTGCCGGGGAATTATGGCAATGTGGAAATAAGCGTCCTTTAAGTCGAGGGCGGCATACCAATCTCCTGGATCCAGGGAGGGAATAACCGAGGACAGGGAGACCATGCAGAACTTGAGCTTTCGCACAAGCTTGTTCAGCCGCCGCAAGTCTAGGATGGGTCTCAGGCCCCCTTTTGCCTTCAGTATTAGGAAATACCAGGAGTAGAAGCCTTTGCCCCTGAGCTCCCGAGAGACTTCCTCCACCACCCCTGCCTCCGTGAGGGACTTCACTTCTTGAGTTAGAAGTTATTCGTGAGATGGGTCCCTGAAGAGGGACGGGGGGGGGGAGGAGGGAGGCTGGTGGGGCGGGAGGGAGGAGAACTGGATAGAATATCCCCTCTCTATTGTGCGGAGCACCCAGCTGTCCGACGTGATTCGGGACCAAGCACGGTAGAAGGGGGACAGACGTGTCCCAAAGGTAGGGGTAGAAGGATCCAGAGTCTCGATAGGTAGGTCGCCCTCGACCGTACCATCAAATAGGGGGTCTAGGCCCCGATGGTGGTCTGAATTGACTGGACGCCTGGCCGGAGGGGTGGCGTTGGTGACACCTCCTGCCATGTCTGCCCCGCGTGCGCCCCAGCTCCTGGCGAGTCTGTGGTTGGTATGGGCGTGGGGCCATCTGCGGCCTAAACTGTCTGCGCTGGGCCATAGGGGTATGCAAGCCCAGCGAGCGAAGCGTGGCCCTCGAGTCCTTTAGGCTATGCAGACGTTTATCTGTCTTTTCTGAGAATAACATCTGCCCCTCGAAGGGGAGGTCTTGAATTGTCTGCTGGACCTCATAGGGCAGGCCCGAGACCTGGAGCCAGGCTCCCCACCACATGACCAGGCCCGCAAGGCTGAGTCCGCCGTATCTAAGGCAGCCTGGAGAGAGGCTCGGGAATTCAGCTTCCCCTCCTCCACTAGGGCCGAAAACTCTGACCTAGAGTCCTGGGGAAGGAGTTCTGTAAACTTCGACATGGCTGAACACGTGTTATGACCATATCGGCTTACAATTGCCTGTTGGTTGGCAAGGTGGAGTTGTAGGCCCGCCGTGGAGTACACCTTTCTACCAAAGAGCTCGAGTCTTTTAGTGTCCCTGCTCTTTGGTGTTGACCCCTGAAAGCCTTGGCGCTCCCACTGGTTGGCCACGTCCACTACCAGGGAGTCCGGGGTGGGGTGGGGGGGTGTACAGGTGTTCATGCCCTTTAGAGGGGACGAAATAGCGCCGCTCCGTTCTCTTGGCAGTGGGGGCCAGTGAGGCTGGCGTTTGCCATAAGGTGCAGGACGTATCCGCTATAGTCTTTATCAGTGGGAGAGCCACCCTGGATGGCCCTGAGGGAGCCAGGATGTCTACTACAGGGTCCGCGTCCACCTCGATTTCCTCAGCTTGGATTGCGAGGCTCTGAGCTGCTCACCGGAGCAGTTGTTGGAGGATTCGAGTGTCCTCTAGAGCCGGTGCCGCAGCCGTGCCCGAGACCGCTTCGTCCGGGGAGGAAGACGAGGAAATTACACGGATCGGTCCTTCCTCCGGTGCATGCAGCCCTTCGGGGTTCTGCGGCACACGGTACTGTGGTTGCGGTGCCAGTTCCAATCCTAAATGCAGCACCGCGACCGGTACCAGGGTTGCCAGTGAGCGGCTTGGCGTATTGGGCGGTGCCTGTGGAGCCCGAACTGAAGTCGCTGCCGGTGCCGCTGCCCTGCTAGGGGGTGCTGAACTTGGAAATGGCACACCCCTGCCTGGCGATGGTGCCGGTGGAGGAGGCAGCTGCGCTGGGGCCACCGACGCCAAGGAGACCGAGGCCGACCTTGATCGAGGACCAAACGCCTGGCCTACCGACTGGTGGTAGGCCCAGGGAGTCCAAAACGGCCACTGCGAGGGCGGCTGCCATTGTTGCTGCCACTGTGGCTAACGCCGGTGGCTCACCCTTGAAACTGATCTCCTGCTCCACGACCGGCTGGAGCGGTAGGAGTCTGCCTCTGAGTCTGAGGTCTCTGAGTACGAGGACCTGGGGGGAGCAGCACCTGGTGCCACTGGAGAGCGGTGCGGAGGCAGCGGGAAGCCTCTTATCTGGTCCGGTGCTGCTTTAGCGGCGCGGTGCAGGGAGGGAGGCGACAGCATGGCCGGCTTGCCCCTTGATTGTACTGGGGGACAGACCACAGTAGGCAACTCCCTACAGTGCAGGGAGGCTGGCGCCGGGAGCCCCATCAAACCTGAGGCTGCCTCGAACGCCTCCGGCGTCGAAGGGAGGCACAAGTCTCCGCTGAGGTCCGGGGATCTAGGTTGGTCCAGACTCGACCGCCCTCTCTGCGGTGCAGGAGTTGACGGAGCCGCCGAGGGCTGTAGCCCAGCCTGTCCGCTTGCACCCGCGGACAGCGTCGGCCTCAGATCCTGGTGGGGTGACCGTTCCCTCACCAGCTTTCTCTTCTTGGCGGGCACTGGCGACGGTGAGCGGTGCCGCACTGAGGCTGACTTCCTATGACCCGACTCCGTCCAGTGCCGGGTCTTTGACGACTTGGGCTGGGCCCTAAGTCCTGATGCCGGTGCCGGGGCGCTCCGCACCGAGGAAGACGTGCTGGGCACCGCCTCGGCCGGTTCCGAGTCCGAGGGTGGCCTCAGGGCAGCCTCCATCAGGATGACTCTAAGTCTTTGAGCCCTGTCCTTGAGAAGTCTCGGACGAAAGCCTCTACAGATAGAGCACCGGTCTTTTTGGTGGCTCTCTCTGAGGCACCTCAAACAAGCCGAGTGCGGGTCACTCTTGGGCATGAATTTCCCGCAGTGCTTGCAGAGTTTAAACCCGGGGGACCCGGGCATGCCCCAGTGGGCGATGAAAACTTGGGGGGGACCCCCCAACTACGAAGAACTATATACAACAATCTAAGTAAGCTAACAATAATGCAACTATATACACGGACTATACATAAGGATAGGACACTGCAAACTTGCTATGCGCAAGGGAAGTTCCAGCTAGCCGTCACCGGCAATAAGAAGGAACTGAGGGGGTGGAGGGTCAGCGGGCCCCTTTATAGGGCGCCGTAGTGGCACCACTCCAGGGGGCGCCAGGGCCGACCCTACGGACGCTGCTAGGGGAAAATCTTCCGGCTGGCGTGCACGCGGCGCGCGCACACCTACTTTGAATGGACATGAACAACCACTCGAAGAAGAAAGCACGGAAGCTGCAGGTGTGCTGAAGGTAGAATGCCAGAACCGTACGAATGTCCAGGGAATGAAGCACGTGGTGTCTGTAGGTGGTTTGTAGTTTGGGGTAGAAGGTGGGGAGATGAATGAATTGATTAAGGTGGAATGGGGATGCCACTTTGGGGAAGAATTGGTGGTGGAGGTGGAGGGAGACATTGTCCTTGTGCAAGACAGTGAAGGGAGGGTCTGCCATCGTGGCCATCAGTTCACTGACGCATAGTGCAGAGGTAATGGCCACCAAGAAGATCACCTTCATGGAGAGGTGGGCGAGGGAGCAAGGGGTGAGAGGTTCAAAGGGTGGCTTAGCAAGGATGGAGAGGACCAAGCTGAGGTCCCAGGAAGGGGTCCACTTGCAGATCAAGGAAAAGGCATTGAGAAGGCCACGGAGGAAGCAGACAGTAGTTGGGTGAATTAAGACAGAAAAGCAATCCACTGCGGGGGAGAAAGACACTGAGTGCCGCCAGGTATACATGAATGGAAGAGTGGGCGAAGCCAGAGTACCAGAGGTGGAGGAGGTAGACTAAGACAACAGGCATGGAGATAGCATCCAGGGAATAGCCATGGTCACACATCCAAATGGTAAAGCAGCACCATTTCACCTGATAGCAAACTCTAGTGGACAGTCACCTGCTGTGTGTAAGGATGTCGTGGATGGAAGCAGAGCAGAGCATGCCATGTCTATCCACGAGCTCCATCCAAATACCAGCCCATGAGGTGAAGAGGGCTGGGGTTGGGCTGTCGGATGCGGCTGTGGGTTGCGTCAGAAGATTGGGGAGGCGAACTGGGGGGCAGATGGAAAGAAGGAGGTAGTCTGTAAAGCAGTACTGATGAGGCCAAGTGGGGGACCACAAAGACAACGGTCGCCTGATCCCATTGTATTTTGCATATGACTTGTGGAAACAGGGGAATGGGCGGGTAGACACAGTGGAAGGAAGGTGGTCCAAAGAAGTAGAAGGGCATCATCCTGAGATCCCGGGCTGAGGGCTCCCCTGGAACAGAAGAGAGGAAGTTTGAGATTGTCTGTCATGGTGAAGAAATCCCAGCGAGGTGTCCTCCACAGGGAAAAAACAGAGTAGACTGTGGGGTCATGGAGTTTCCACTCGTGGCTGGCATGGAAGGAGCGACTGAGAGTGTCCGCCAGAGAGTTACTCGTGCCAGGAGGATGCACAGCATGGAGAGTGATGTCGTGTTTGAGGCACCAATTCCAGAGGAGGATGACGTTTGCACAGCAGGAGGGGGAACATGCCCCACCCTATTTGTTGACATAGACAACCGTTGCATGTTGTCGGAGAGCACTTGTACATGGCAGGAGCGGAGGAGTGGCAGGCGCATTCAGCAAGCTAAGTGAATGGCGCGAAGTTCAAGGACGTTGATGTGCATTCTTGCCTCTCTGGGCGACCAGAGGCCCTGGCTGCGTCTCCGTCCACATGCGTGCCCCAGCTTGCCAGCTAGGCGTCAGTGGTGGGGGTGGTGCATGGCACTGGAGGCATGAATGGGATGCCCCAGGATGGGTTGTACCACCAAATGAGGGAGGTGAGAACAGAAGTGGGGAGAAGGACCGGTTTGGTAAGAGGGTCACACTGCGAGTTGTAGGTCAAAAGGAGCACTACCCCAGAGGCTAGGGAGCAGGTGACAGTGTCATTGGAGTCCACTGCAGTCTGAAGGGTGACTCTGGCCACCAACGTGCGGGTCAACACATGGTACTATGAGCAGTTCCAGCTCTGGCGCATGATGTGAATGTGCACCCGCAATTGGAATCCACATAGGGACCATCACTCGAAGAACAAGTGTTTATATTACGAGAGAAATTGGATTTAATCTTTTCATAAGAGACCAAATTTCAGCAATAAAGCACCCAAATTATTGAGGAGACTGATGAAGTTAATATTTACCCTTGATGAAGGATTCAAAATTTAAGTGATAATCATTTAGAAGTGAGGCGACTAAGAACATAAGAACAGCCATATTGGGTCAGACCAAAGGTCAATCTAGCCCAGTATCCTGTCTTCTGACAGTGGCCAATGCCAGGTGCCCCAGAGGGAATGAGCAGAACAGGTAATCATCAAGTGATCCATCTCCTGTCACCCATTCCCCAGTTTCTAGCACACAGAGGTTAGGAACACCATCCCTGCCCATCCTGGCTAATAGCCATGGATGGACCTATCCTCCATGAACTTATCTAGTTCTTTTTTGAACCCTGTTATAGTCTTGGCCTTCACAAACTCCTCTGGAGAGGAGTTCCACAGGTTTCCTGCATTGTGTGAAAAATACTTCCTTTTGTTTGTTTTAAACCTGCTGCCCATTAATTTCATTTGGTGACCGCTAGTTCTTGTGTTATGAGACTAGTAGCTCTCTGGATATTTATTATATTTATTTCATATGTTTAATATCCAGTGAAAAAAGCTGTGTCTGAATTCTCTAAAATAAATAAAGCAAGGAATATCTAAAAGTATCAGTCACACAATTTCACTTGTTTTCTCAGTAAGAAGGGACAGGTGACTATATGAACCAGCAGTTTAAGAGACATAAAAATGTTGGCCAAAATACTCTTTCCAACTTTTTGGTATTCTTACAACTTACACTTAGCCTCACAAAGCCATTAATATGATCCTTCTCAGTACCAATATGCAATTGGACTATTTCCAAGGAAGCTGGCCTGAATTCTGTAGTGTTCAGACCATTGTAACAAAGAAAGAGCAAACATACCACTATATCAGTATTAACTCCAATTTGGAATTGTGTGAAACAAAAATAGCTTTGGACTTTTGAAAATGTGTATGCTACCTCAAAATCTGATCCAAGTCGGCAAAATCTGGTTTACACCAGAAGATTTTAATATACACCTCTACCTCGATATAACGCTGTCCTCGGGAGCCAAAAAATCTTACTGCGTTATAGGTGAAACCACATTATATCGAACTTGCTTTGATCTGCCGGAGTGCGCAGCCGCCCCCCCGAGCGCTGCTTTACTACATTATATCCAAATTCATGTTATATCGGGTCGTGTTATATTGGGGTAGAGGTGTATTAAAATGCTATGAACAGCTTGAAATCAAAAGTCAGAGATTCAGCGCATATGTGCTGTGCATCAACTAATTCAAAAGGGGTTCCATACTTGGCCTCATTCTTGCAAGTGGGATTACTTATGCATTTAAAGTTATTCACATGCATAATTGTTTACAGAAGGGTGGAGCAATACAGTAATACCCTTTTGAGTCGACTGATGAAGACTGCCAACTCCCAAAGCTATACACAGAGAATTAATTCAGATTTTCAACTGCATATACCTAGCTTGAAAATATGGTTATACGAGGCCAAAACAGAGACTACAGAGAATATTTATGTTTGGTGTTGGCCTACACTGAAATATATCTTCAGGGTCAGTGTAATATTATTGCAGGGTAAACAATATCACTTGTAAAAATAATAGATATTACCTTTGGTACATATGGATCCCAGTCTATGTACCCTATGTTGTCAGTGGCCAAGCGAGCAAAAAGGTTTACTAGATGCTGGGGGGGGTGGAAAACAAAACAGATCAATATTCCATAGCATACATTTTTAACAGAAGAACTGTAGGCCCATTTCATCAGTGGCCACAGAGGCAAAATATCAGTTCACCTCAGCAAGAGAGATTTTAAGATCACAATCACCAATGTCACACAGAGCATAAATAAAGAGTTAAAGAAGCCGAATGTAAATATCTGACAAATCATTACACTTCCTGCACTGAGATCCCCACCTCACTTGTTACTTCTTGTAATATTCATGACTAAAATACAAACAAAACTCTACCCCCATTTATCTTTCATATTAGGGATACTCAACTATGGGATTCTGTTATATTGGTGGGATTTCATGGAACTATAAACTGTATCACAATAGCCCTTTGCATTCCCATAAGGATTGACTGGTAGTCTGGAAAATGCTAACATTCCAAAGGTTAAAAAGGAAAGCTGCATGAGAGAGCAATTATCAACTGCCCAACAAGCAAAACTGCTGGCTTGTTTACTCAATCAGCAACAGCTTGTTGGGAGTCATGGAATTACCACCTCTTTCCCCCACATTAGAGAAAAGGGAGGAAAAATGGAACTTGATGTGACAGTGTTCAAGTTAAATAGTTCACGTTTATTTACAAGCACATTTCAGCTTTATTTATATACTGCTACTCTACAAGATTAGGAAAAGTAATACTCACCCCCTCCCATTGTGGAAGATTCTGAACTGAAAACCAAAGGCCTATAAATTCATCAAACCAAAGCCTGCAAGAAAATGAAATCAAGCCAGTCATTTCAGCACGGCACCAACCTCTCCTCCTCCATCAGGCACACATTTCATCTCCACTCTACTAGGCAGTTTCAAGCACTTTTTCTCCTCGTCTCATTTTCACTAATCCAAGTATTTTTCCCCACTACTGACTGGCATTGGTGTTAGTACTGCTTTGAGCAGGAGGTGGACTAGATGACCTCCTGAGGTCTCTTCCAATCCTAATCTTCTATGACTGTATGATATGTAAATACACAAACATTATCTCCCATACCTCTTTAAGGGTTGAATTTGAGTCATTCATCCTGTAGGATGTTTAACCCTTTCTGGTCATGCATCACAGTACTACATTCAGGAAGGAAAAATCAAATGCACAACTACTAAATGAGGAACAAACGGCTTGGTGGTAGTACAGCTGAAAAAGATCAGGGAGTTAATAGTAGATCACAAATTGAATATAACCCAACAATGTGATGCAGTTATGGAAAAGACTTGTATAGTTCTGGGGTGTATTAACAGGAGTGTTGGAGATAAGATACGGGAAGTAATTGTTAGAGGCCCATATAGTTTTTGCAAAGGCAAAATAACAAAAACAAAACAAAACAAAAAACCATAAAAAAACATAAAATGAAAAACTCAACCTGCAGTAGCAGCTCCTGCCTCAGGTGGGCTTGCTGGGCTGCTGGCTCTGGGCATTGACACCTGGTGCACAGGGTTCACAGCACTTCTCAGGTTTGGCCCAGCCACCTCTCCAACATTACCAGGGGAGGGGAAGAGACCAAAACTGAGTGACTGCCTGAGCCCAGGAAGCCCAGTGGGACAGAAGCAGCAGCAGCAGGGTGAGTGTGGGATGGTCTCACTTGGCAATATCCCACCCAAGCCTCCCTCTGGCCCCTCTCAGGGGCATGATCACCCCCCAAGCCTCCAATCCAGTCACAACGCATGGAGCTCAGCCCAGCTAGTCCTGCAGGATAGGAGCTGCAGGAGCTGCTGCTGTGGGATAAGTGCAGGGTGGGTTCACTCTGCAACACCCCCCACCCAGGGAATATCTGTGGGGAGATAGGAAAGGAGTTCCTGAGACTAATGGGGGACTTGGGCACTGAGGCTCAATAGGGAAGGGGGAATATTTAAAAGGGGGGGGCAAGGTTCAGAGGGGGAAATCATAAAGGGGACCTGGGCATACTGGGGTTGGAGGCTGGAGAAGGAAGCAGTGGGGGTTGGGAAGATCTGTGGTGTCCCATGGAATCTGTGTAATTGACTGAAGATGGAGAAGTTGGGGGTTGCAGTAAATTTACTAATGTGAATGTAATAAAATCCTTCTTCTAAAGCCCATTTAATACATGCACATACATTTATATCTCTCATATCTCTCCAGTTCTTCATTATCTCAGGCTTCCCAAATTTGTAACTGCCATACCTTTAACCAACTACAGAGGAATTACTTCATTCAGCTAGTTAAGTTTAATGAGGTGAGTGAGTGCATCTTAGAATACATATGAACAGGAGAAGCCACCATATAGTTCATGTATTCATAAGAAATATTATAGGTGTAACTTAATTAAGCTACATTTTAGTCACGAGTATTTTTAGTAAAAGTCATGGACAGGTCACGGGCAGTAAACAAAAATTCACGTCCCGTGACCTGTCCATGACGTGTACTACTATATACCCGACTAAATGTTGGGTGCTCTGGGGCAGGGGGTGGCGACACAGCCTGCGACTCCTGCAGCCACTAGACGGGCAGGGGTGTTGGTGGGACTGGCAGGCTCCCTTCCTGGCTCCACGCAGATCGCCAGAAGCAGCGATATGTCCCTCAGGTCCAAGGCAGAGGCATGGCCGGGGGGCTCTACGCGCTGTCCCAGTCCTGAGGGTTGGCTTCCCAGCTCACATTGGCTGGGGGAACCACCTGCAGGTGGAGACAGTGCGTGGAGCTGCCTGGCCACACCTCCACCTAGGAACAGGTCACCAATTCTGGGGAGCTCCCTGAGATAAGTGCCACCCGGAGCCCTCACTCCCTCCTGCACCCCAACCTTCTGCCCCAGCCCTGAGCCCCTTCCCACACCCAAAGTCTTGCTGCTGCTGGGGGTGGGGGGCAGGGAAGCCGTGTAGCAGTGCACAGCGCAGGACCCCCGCTGCTGCTGGGGGGCGGGGAGGTGCAGTGGCCCGAGACCCCTGCTGGGAAGGGGGAGGGGGGGCATGGCAGCCCGAGACTACCCCAGCAGCGGCCCCCAGACCAGCCGCACCAGCTGCTGCAGAAGTCACAGATGTCCCAGAAAGTCATGGAATCCATGATTTCCATGACAGACTTGCAGCCTTAAACTTAATTTATTTTCTAGCAAAACAAAAAGGTTGTTCTTCTAATGAATCATTCTTCATCACTTTTTCCACACTATCAATAGCAAGAGCCTCCTCTCTCAGGATTGCACTTTTTATTAAACCCTACAGAAAGGAGGAGAGAAAAGGAAGGAGCAACAACGAAGTAGGAAAGGAAACTTAAGAGTAAGGAGAACTGGAAGGCTTGGAAGTGACTCAAAAAAAAAAAAGCTAATTATCTGTAATTCTTGTTCTCTGAAGGCATTTACAGTATAACTGATCCCCGCCCTAAGCCTTCTAGGTAATAATGTGAGTCATAAATTACCATAACACAAAATTCTAAACCACTGGCTTCTAAGAGGCAGTAATGCATGCCAACTCTGCTGCTGAAACTTAGCTAATCTTAGCGTGTAATAGACTTTAAGGTCAGAAGGGACCATTATGATCATCTAGTCTGACCTCCTGCACAATGCAGGCCACAGAATCTCACCCATCCACTCCTGTAACAAACCCCTAACCGATGTCTGAGTTACTGAAGTCCTCAAATTGTGGTTTGAAGACCTCAAGCTGCAGAGAATCCTCCAGCCATTGACCCGTGCCCCATGCTGCAGAGGAAGGCGAAAAACCTCCAGGGCTTCTGCCAATCTGCCCTGAGGAAAATTCCTTCCCGACCCCAAATATGGCGATCAGTTAAACCCTGAGCATGTGGGCAAGACTCACCAGCCAGCACCCAGGAAACAATTCTCTGAGGTAACTCAGATCCCACCCCATCTAACATCCCATCACAGACCACTGGGCATACTTACCTGCTGATAATCAAAGATCAATTGCCAAAATTAGGCTATCCCATCATACCATCCCCTCCATAAACTTATCGAGCTTAGTCTTAAAGCCAGATATGTCTTTTGCCCCCACTACTCCCCTTGGAAGGCTGTTCCAGAACTTCACTCCTCTAATGATTAGAAACCTTCGTCTAATTTCAAGTCTAAACTTCCTAGTGTCCAGTTTATACCCATTTGTTCTTGTGTCCACATTGGTACTAAACTTAAATAATTCCTCTCCCTCCCTAATATTTATCCCTCTGATATATTTATAAAGAGCAATCATATCCTCCCTCAGCCTTCTTTTGGTTAGGCTAAGCAAGCCAAGCTCTTTGAGTCTCCTTTCATAAGACAGGTTTTCCATTCCTCGGATCATCCTAGTAGCACGTCTCTGAACCTGTTCCAGTTTGAATTCATCCTTCTTAAACATGGGAGACCAAAACTGCATGCAGTATTCCAGATGAGGTCTCACCAGTGCCTTGTATAACGGTACTAACACCTCCTTATCTTTGCTGGAAATACCTCACCTGATGCATCCTAAAACCAATATTCTCTGCTTTCATCGAAAAAGTGGAAAGATTAATAAATGACTGAAGTGTACTTAATTTACAAGATAGTTGAAAAATCCAATTCTGAGGTGGCTGAGCGGAGATCAATGTAACACAAAACACCTTCAGAAAGAAAGAATTACAAGAAATTCTCTTATTCAATAGCAGCTGCCTTACAGTAGATCCATACTTTTAGATGCTCAACAACAAAAAAGGATGTCACTATAGGTGTAAACACAGAACTATATACAGAGACCCAGATCAGCAAGGTCTGGAAAAATAAGGTACACCTCTGACCCGATGTAACACGAATTCTGATATAACGTGTAAAGCAGTGATCCAGGGGAGTGGGGCTGCGCACTCCGGCAGATCAAAGCAAGTTCAATATAACGCAGTTTCACCTATAATGCAGTAAGATTTTTTGGCTCCCGAGGACAGGGTTATATCAGGGTAGAGGTGTAATATATACTTTGATAACAATAATAGCTTTTAAAAAAAAAAAAAAAAAGGCTGTCCTACATATTCTTCTGGTCAAGATCTGTTCAGAAGCTGGTTGGAGCAACAGCTTTAATATGACCTTGAAGTGGTAGGCTTGAAAAAGCATAGCAATGAGATGTGCAATCCAACAGCCATTTAAATGAGACTTCCAGTGACAGCCTGAAACTGCTCTGAGATACGAGTATATATGGTATTTTATGTAAATTCAGAAAAAGGCACTCAATTTATTTTTTAAGTTAAAAACTTTTTTTAAAAAAAATAACGGCAACAAGATACCAAGAAGCATGTGGTGTAACGAAGGAAGAGCTGAAAGGACAGAGTAGTGATCCTGGAGAGCTCTTCCCATTTTTCGTATGGAGAAAGAAATGGATGGTTGGAAACATAAGTAACAGCTGGTGTTCTACAACAAAGGTACCTCCTACTTCCCTACCCTAGAAGTCAAAGTCTTACAATTTTCAACGCAGCAAAATTACAACTGTTAGATGCACTCCTAGAATGATGTTCATTACAATGCAATTTCAAAAGACGTGAGTACCAGATATACATATTTATCAGAACCGATATATGAATCTACTTGCATGATGTGCAACTTCATAAACCACCAATTAACAGGCAATGGTTTGGCCATGTAACGTGGTATTACCCAACAAAGAATAAAAATAAACTTTAAAATTTTGAGATATACTTACTTAAAACCTTTATGGTGAAGTTCTGGAGGAAGGGAAGTGGGTAGAAATAATTCAAAATAGGTGATGGCCTTTTGCATGGTAACATCAAATGGGCACATTAAAGGCCGCCATTCATCTAGCATCTCCATGGAGGCATTTTCTGGAAAATACCTAAAGAAGGGAAAGTCTTAATTTGCACTTTATTTATTTATTTTTGCCATGAATTTTAATTTTAAAGCTAAACTGTGCACTGAGATGTTATGATGTAAGGGCCATATTGTTATAAAGAAAGAGATAAGAACCAGACCAGTAACCCAATAAATGGGTTACTGGTCTCACTCAACCCAGCCTTCAAACAAAAAAAAAGTCTGATGGATGAGATGACTGGAAATATGGATCATTTCTACAAAGCATGCAACTATAATAAAATTTCTTACTCTTATTGCAACTAAAAAAATCCTCATGATACAGAACTGCTTCAGTGTAAAGACTGTGTGAGACAAACAACTGATATTTATACTGAAGTCAGACTTTAATGGAAATAGAGCTAATGTTTTGATTCCTCCTAATAAAGTGCATCTGGAAGACTAGAATAGCCCTATAACAAATATGGAACGTTTCTAAGAAGGAGCTGCTTACTCATGTAAAATTAGCATTTAGAATTTGTTCCGTAGTAAGAATAGGCATTAGTTTATATTAAAAAGTTAATGCAGATAAAATATGGCTACTTAAAAGCCATACCACCAACTCCTTCAACCTCACCCATGCAAAATTTAGAGTAAAGAGTTTCCAGAAGTTAAATCAAATTTCACATTTTCATTTTGAAATAAAAACATACATAATATATTAAGTGTAAATTTGACGCTAATAAAAGATGTCAAATTGTCAGCAATGTTCCCTCTAATTTTTACATCCACGTGCGGAAGGAATTTTGTTATATGCACCAATATGGAAGTGATGTGTGACACATCACCTTCATATTGGTGCACATAACAAAATTCATGTGGTGGGGGTGGGGCCGAGAGGTACGGACTGTGGGAGGGGGCTCAGGGCTAGGGAAGAGGGTTGGGATGTGGGGGGATGAGGGCTCTGGCTGGGGGTGCGGGCTCTGGGGTGTGGACGTGGACTCAGGGCTGGGACAGACTGTTGGGATGGGGGGGGCTCTCGGGTGAGGCCAGGGATGAGGGGTTTGGAGTACAGGCTGTCCCGGGGCTGCAGTGGAGAGCGAGGACTCCCCCCAGCCCTCTCTCACTGCAGCATCTCCAGCCTTGAGGAGAGGCGCCTCTCCCAGACCGTGGCAGCTCCGGCATGGCATGGCTGGGCTGAGGGAGGGGCTCCTCTCTCCCGGCAGTGGCAAGTCTGGGGCAGGTCCCCGCTGGGGCTGGTGGGGAGAGGCGCCTCTCCCCACTGCAGCAGGTCCGCGCTTTGGCAGGCGGGGAGGGGCACCTCTCCCCGCCAGCTCTGGTGGAGCTGGGCCAGGCCGAGAGAGGGGCTCCTCTCCCCTGGCTGCAGCAAGTCTGGGGCAAGTCCATGCTGGGGCCGGTGGGGAGGGGTGCCTCTCCCCACCGCAGCCCTGAGCCCCTGTGTCGGGCTTAACAGGCGGCTGTGCAGCCGTGCAGCTTAGAGGGAACTTAGATTATCAGCCTTAAAAACCAAATTCCTTCATTTCTCAAAAATTAAATAAATAAATAAAAAATAAATAAATAAATAAATAGGTACTGCACAACCAGCATCAGTGCAGAATTTCCTCCCCCTGCCCTGCCAATGCTTCTCAACACCAACCTGGGGTGATTACCTCTAAATAGCCATTCAAACCTTGGTCTCTCTGCCAGTAATACTTAACAGATGCCAAATGGGGCAATGGTTTTATATTGTGGATCACCTGCTCACAAGAAAGTGGACAGTGAATATCAATATTTCACATAGGCCAGAAAAGAGCTACCAGACCTCTCAACTGCGTTCCTTGTATATCTCAGACTCCTGTAAGTCAATTAGTATAGAGCACTATAGAAAACACTAGACCAGGGTGAGCGCATATGCATTGTGCATAGTGGATATGACTGAGGTGATATGGAAAAAGGCAAAATCATGGCTGCATATTACAAAGATTGGTTTAGGATTTATCTAACGATATCCTGGCCTTTTTTCCTTTTTTTTTTTTAAATGCTATGTGGTTTCCGCTTAACTTTTTATTAGTTTTCAATTAAGATTTCAGCTTAGAGGAAAAGATAGTGTATTTTAAAACACACACACACTTTGTTTTGACATTGTGAAGAGTGCTGCCCTTAGTTATTGCCCTTTTGATTTCACTTTAAACATGTTACTATAAAAAACATACCACAGGAATCTCAGGCTCAAACATGTGGTTGAGGAAACGAAATAAAAAATCTCTCCCAAAAGTAAAAGATCACTCAAATTGATACATTTGAGACGACAAATGTAGAAAGATGACTGAGGATTCAAAATTTATCAAAACAATGTTTTACACTCTTCTCCCTCCTCCCACCTGCCCCACTCCCTTCCATAAGTAGGCCCAAAAGTAGGTCTTTTAACTTCTAACTTAAAAGATTAATCTAAATTGTATCAAGTAAAGCAACAGACCATTCTATTATGATATCAGCTTTCAGGATAGCAGGACTAGGGAAGCAAGAATGTATTAAACTTATTTCTGTTAAGCAGATAACGCACACACTTGAAAGATTGTTAAACAATATTTCCAGAGAAGAAATAATAGAAACTTGATGTATTTGCATCACTTCAGCTCTAATTAAAAAAAGTGTATCATGTGGGTTTAAAATGGTGAAATAAAATTAGTTCCATAGAACAGGCTTGTCCAGAAAATATTAACAAATGATTTTTCACTAGAGCAAAAGCTTTTACCAAATATAAGTTACCAAATATAGTTCAACTTTGAAACTTCAACTATAAATGCTAAATGTTATGTTGGAAAGAGGAGGGAGGGGTGGATCAGAAAGCTTACACTTTTAAGAAAATAGCACAGACAGTACAAAGAACCCCACAAGGAGCTAACACGTTCCAGAAAAGAAATACTAAAGGCATGTGCTTCAGAAAGATTGGAAAATAGTTAAGAACTTACGGTCGACAGCTTTTCACAAGTGTTTTTAGAACGCTTTCTACAGAACTGAAACAAAAACGAAAAAGAAAATTATATGCTGTACTTGAAATAGACTAATGTAATTACAACAGTCAGTTTATGATTGTTTAAAATCTACGATGGTATTGATGCAATTAGACACCATCTGTGTACATGCAGTGGCTAATCCTTCTGTTCCATACAGACCTAATCACAAGGATTAAAACTGCTTTAATTTCTGATTCTACTCCTTGCTCCTCTCTAGTATTCATTGTACTTCAGTCAAGAGTGAAAAATTAGTACCGTATTGAACAGTAATATCTTGCATTCTATTATGGACTAACAAGCAGAATCAACAAAGTTTTATGGACACTTGAAACTATAATAGAAAAATCACATAAGAATCGGTTAAGTTTTAAGATAGATGAAGAGCAGTATATTTCAGTACATTTCAGACTCCAAATCCTAAACTATTTTTTTAGATTTGGTTTTTGTTTATGCACAATTGAATCTAACGCATTTGTATACATTCCTAACCAAACAAAAGAAATGAATTAACTGTAACTCACTAGTTATTTCTACAGCTTCCCTGACACTTAGCAACAGCTGACTGAACAAGTTTTCCTAGCTATGGGTAACATTGTTTTTATTAGAGTAACAATGACGGTTTTTAATAGCAATTTTCACATGAAAGCTTCACATGTGTAACATCTAATTTTGTCAAACCATTTTTTTTAAATTGAAGCAAAATAGTAACTGCTTTCAAAACGATGAAGAAGGGAAAATCATGCATCAATGGCACGACAGGAAATCTATTTTCACTTTTTACATGGCTTTGTAATTAACATAATAGTAGACAGTGGCTAGATTGCATTTTGGTCAGAGGCCATTCTCTGAATAAAAATATTCTATGAAGTCAGAACATCATTGTATTGTAATAATTTACCAACTGCTTAAAAGTAAAACAAATACTGCATCCCTGCCCTCACGATACCAAAAAATAAGAGAGAAAAGTGGAGCCTTGCTCAGGATAAAGAGAAGACTGATCAGTGTTCACTAAAAGGTCTGATGTCCAGCTAAAATACCTTCTGTTATCTCCATGTAAACACTATACTGTACATCTGAGAAGTCCTACACAAAAGAAATAAGACTCCACTTAAATTCACAGAAAAGAATATAAAATGGATAAAGCACTTTTTCCACAGTGAAGCCTTTGAAGTATCTACAGTCCTGCAACACTACCTCTGAGTTCAGTGCAAATCAGCAGTTTCTTTCACCCTCTCCCCAGCAACAGGAATGCATTTTAAGCAGCACTCTGTAGAAGACAGAATTTTGCAGATTTTATCCAGAACTGACAAATTGCCAGAGTCCATAACATCCCTGCAAGGTAAGCTGGTGACTTACTAAACAGTTTCTAATAGCCACAAGAAAAAGAAGAGACCAACCACCTTTTGCAAATAATGGAATAAAGTCAAATTGTCAAATTCTGCTAATACACAAAGACTTTGGACTGAAGTGCCACTGCACTTGAAAAATCAAATTGTTGAAACCTGACAGTTTTCCATTATATTAGATGACAACAGTTCCACCAGGCAACAAGGAAGGCCTAGATCAGCAGCACTCCTGGATAATTTTATACTAAGCTGTTGAAGATTGACATTAAAGATTATTCACAGTGTGGAAAAATACCACCACATTGCACTCAAGCAAAGGAATTACAATGGAGAATTTTGAGGCTGGAAAAGGGAAGCGGGGAGAAGAGGAGATGAGACTCATCTACTGATGCCAGAAATCACAGACCTGTCTTGCTGGCCCACAAGTTTTACATCAGATCTTAAGTAAGGATAGGTGAAGATTTTAACCTTACAATCATAGCTGTACAACTCAGGCTAAAAAGAATGAACTAGAGGACAGCAGGGAGACACGAGCTTCGGTGCAGCCGGGCTCCTAGCGGGGAGCCAGGACTCCAGGAGCAGCCTGCCTTCAAGCAGGGAGACTGGGCAGCAGCCTGGCTGGGAGCAGGGAACCAGGAGCACGGGGGCAGCCCGGCTCAGAGCAGGAAGCCTGGGCAGCGATCTGGCTGGGAGTGGGGAGGACTTTCTCATCAATTACACAACTGCAGCATGGAGCCATGAAATTGATAAAAATGACAGCCAACAGCTAAGTGTAAACAACACAGTGTCTACAGGGACACTGCATTGCCCTAACTATATCAATATAAGCCCTATGCCTTTCATGGAGGTGGAGTTATGTCAGTGTAGTACGGCACTTACATCAGCGGGAGCAAGGTTGTAGCATGGAAACTGACATAGTTAGGTCAACATAAGCTGGCTTACATCGACCGAACTGTATAACAGACCCCAGGGCAAAGGCTCTGTAATGAAGACTTAAGGAATAACTTCCTGGGGAAGTTTCTTCCTAACAGTTGGCTGATGTCTTGAAGCATGAAGGTTTGTATCCTTTATAAATATCCCATATAAAGTTAACTGTGGATATTACCCATATAAATCTATGATCATTTTTTAAATCCTACTAAACTTTCTTTGATTTTTTTAAACCAGTCCTTCTCTCCTTCCTCATTACAAAAAGTGGACAGACTTGCTTATTATTAGCAGTCTTGTAACGTATCTACCTTTAAAAAGAAAAGCCAGGTAAAGCCCTACCCCTGGACATGTTTTAAGTACATGGATCTAGACTGTTCTCAGTGGTAGAAGATGACAGAACAAGGAGTAATGGTCTCAAGTTGCAGAGGGGGAGGTTTAGGTTGGATATTAGGAAAAACTTTTTCACTAGTAGGGTGGTGAAGAACTGGAATGGGTTACCTAGGGAGATGGTGGAATCTCCTTCCTTAGAGGTTTTTAAGGTCAGGCTTGACAAAGCCCTGGCTGGGAAGATTTAGTTGGGTTTGGTCCTGCTTTGAGCAGGGGGTTGGACTGGATGACCTCCTGAGGTCCCTTCCAACCCTGAGATTCTATGATTCTATGATACTGTAGGGTTTATTTTCTTTATGTGGAAAAGGATATATGATCTCTCTAACCTGGAATATCTAACTTTTATATACTCTTCCAAGACTGAGTGTACATTTATTTAAAAATAAAAGGAATTGGTTAAAAGCCTGATATTGTCTATATTTCACTAATTATCAAAAACAGTGAAATACACTGCGAAGTAGGGAAATATAGCCTAGATGAACCTACTATAAGGCGGATGCACAAATGGTATGACAACAGTACTCAAAGAGTAGTTATCAATAGTTCAGAGTCAGGCTGGAAGAGCACGTTGAATGGGATCCCACAGGGATCTGTTCTGGGTCCAGTTCTACTCAATATTTTCACAAGTGATTTGGATAATGGGATAGAGAGTACACTTATTCAGTTTTCAGACAATAAGCTGGCAGGGGTTGCAAGTGCTTTGGAGGATATTCTAAATGATCTTGACAAACTGGAGAAATGGACTGAAATAAACAGGATGAAATTCAATAAAGACAAATGCAAAGTACTACACTTAGAAAGGATTACACAAATATAAAATGGGAAGTGACTATGTAGGAAGGAGTACTGCAGAAAAGGATCTGGGGGCTATAGTGAATCACAAAGTAAATGAGTCGACAATATAATATGATTGCAAAAAAAAACCTATGTCCATTCTTGGATGTATTAGCAGGGCGTTGTAAACAAGACTCAAGTAGTAATTCTTCCACTCTACTGAGCACTGATGAGGCTTCAATGAGAGTACTGCATCCAGTTCTCAGCATCACACTTCAGGAAAGAGGTAGACAAATGGAGAAAGTCCAGAGGAGAGCAACAAAAATGACTTAAGGTCTAGAAAACATGACCTACAAGGAGAGATTGAAAATCCTGGGTTTGTTTAGTCTGGAGAAGAGAAGATTGAGGGGGAACATAAGTCTTTAAGTACACCTCTACCTCGATATAACGCAACCCAATATAACATGAATTCAGATATAACGCGGTAAAGCAGTGCTCGGGGGGGGGGAGGGGTGCGTACTCCAGTGGATCAAAGCAAGTTTGATATAACACAGTTTCACCTATAACGCGGTAAGATATTTTGGCTCCCAAGGACAGCGTTATATCGAGATAGAGGTGTATATAAAAGGTTATAACAAGGAGGGTGATACATTCTTCTCCTTATCCACTGAGGACCAGACAAGAAGTAATGGGCTTAAATTGCAGCGAAGTGGATTTAGGTAAGATATTAGCAAAAACTTCCTAACTGTAAGGGTAGTTAAGTATTAGAACAAATTACCTAGGGAGGTTGTGAAATCTCCATTATTGGCTAACCCAAGGATGGCCAAACTGCAGCTCGCGGGCCGCATGTGGCTCTTTTACAGTCAAAGTGCAGCTCACAGAGCCCCCCAGGCTCTCCCCATTCTTCACCTGCCAGACTGGGCGGGAGAGAGGCTTAGCGCCTCTGCCCTGCAGCAAGAGTGATGGGGCTTGAGGCTTCTGCCAGAGATGACTCGTGCCTGCTGAGAGTGGAAGACATGTGCCCCCCTCCCAACAGCTTGAGTCATGCCCCCCCAGGCACATACACCCTCTTACCTTCAGTGGTCCCTCCCTGCAGCTCCCAGGTGTTAGCTCCCCATGCAAAGGTAGCAGCAAAGAGCTGGGAGCTGCGGGGAGAGGCCGCTGCTTTAGCTCCAGGGGGAGAGGCAGCAGCAAAAGCAGCAACTCTCCCTGCAGCTCTCAGCTTTTGCTGCTGCGTCTCCCCATGGCCGCAGCTCCCAGCTTGCTGGCTCCAGCAGCTGCCTTGAAGGGAGGAGGCTGGTGGCACCACAAAAAAAAAATAAAAAAAAAAAAAATCTGGGGTCACATGTGACCCCCATGTGTCCCCTTCAGCTTCTGCTCAGTGGGGAAGGGGTCTTGGGGCTTCAGGCCTGCGAGGCACGCCTGAAGGGGCTCGGAGCTTCAGGCCTGTGGTGCCTCCCAAGCCCCAGCAGGCACACCCTGGCTCTCAAACTTCTGAAGATTGTCAGATGTGGCTCAGATGGTAAGTTTGGCCACCCCGATCTAACCCAGTGGTTTTCAAACTTTTTTTCTGGCAAACCAGTTGAAGAAAATTAATGATGTCCATGACCCAACGGAGCTTGGGATGAGGGGTTTGGGATGTGGGAGAGGCTCAGGGATAGGGAAGAGGGTTGGGGTGCAGGGATGAGGGCTGCGGGGTGGGGCCAGGAATGAGGGGGTTGGGGTGCAGGAAGGGGCTCCAGGTTTGGGGGGGCTCAGGGCTGGGGCAGGGGATTGGGGTGCAGGGTTGGAGCACTGGTTTACCTCAGGTGGCTCCCAGTCAGCTTCTGGGGAGGAGTGCGGTGTCAGAACAGGGAGGGTCTAGCCTGCATTAGCCAGGCAGCAGCACAAATGGGACTTAGTAACTTGTTCTTAAAATCCTCCAAACACCTGTCAGGGATAGTCTAGATCAGTGGTTCTCAGCCAGGGATCCAGGGCCCCTTGGGGGGCCGTGAACAGGTTTTAGGAGGGCCACCACGCAAGGTGGGCATTAGACTCTCTACTGCGAAGAGCATAAAGCCAAAGCCCCACCGCAAGGGACTGCAGCCTAGGACACTGAGCCCCACCACCCAAGGCTGAAGCTGAAGCCTAAGCAACTTAGCTTTGCTGTGCCCCCTATGATGTGGGGCCCGAGCAATTGCCCTGCTTCCTACCCCTAACATCCACCCTGGCTTTTATATGCAGAACAACAGTTGCTGTGACACAGGTAGGCCAGGGAGTTTTTATTGCATGTTGGGGGGGCCTCAGAAAGAAAAAGGTTGAGAACCCCTGGTCTAGATAATACTTAGTCTCACCTCAGTGCAGGAGACTGAACTAGATGACCTATCAAGGTCCCTTCCAGACCTACACGTCTATGATTCCTCAGAGTAAGTAATACCGTACTGAAATTTCTTTCTGAAGGTTACTTGTATTTTATACTTAACATAAGTACAAATGATTTCTACATTTTTATAACCTGTTTTAAAAAATAATTTTCACTAACAAAAATCCATAGAAGCCAAAATTGTCAGGCTGCTAGGCGCATTTGTTTCATACTGCCTTTTCTACTTTTTTTTTTCTCCTTAATGTGGCTTCTGGTACCACTATCCTTGCTCTCAACCACTTTCCACAAACTTCAATGTTTTGTAGTAAAGTTAAATTCATTTAAGAGACATGCATTTCTAAAGCTATGTAAATACACATTTTGTCCGTATTCCAAGTAATAATTATTCAAACATTAAAATCACCTAGTGTTTTACCCTTTGATGTTTGTTGGTTAAAATAATTAGCAGATAGCCATTTTTCTCAGCCACGTCACACACAGTATATTTTTCCACAATTAGAAAGGTTTAAATACAGTGCGACATTCTCATAAATAGTGGTGTAATGTTAACATTGGTTTTCCAATACAATTATTTATGCAGAAAGTTACACCTGTGTGACAAGTGTTACAGTCTAACAGAACATGCAGAAGATAACACATCGGCCAGAGCTGAACAAAAAAACATTATCCTTACCACCTATGTAAAACATTAAGCACAAATGTTTTAGGTGAAGACAAGCCTGGTCGATATGAACTGAATGTAAAAAAGAAAGATGTAAAACATGACATGGAAAACAACAGTTCTATCAACAAATATAGTATAAGAATAACTCTAAAGGCAGAAAATATTTAAACGATCCTGGCAATATTTAAAATAATTATCCCTTCATATACAGCAAAAGGAATTCATTCAAATTTGAAATTTTCAACAATGTTGCAAAAACACCATATGAGAACACATCGCACTGCATAGTAAACGGGATGCCATAAACTTCAAATCTAGTCAATTAAAAGCAAAAGTCGATATATCACCTCCATTTGGAATCCTCCTTCCAATTTTTGTGCTTTTACAGCCCCCCGCCCCTCCAAATTTTCTCTCCCTGGTTATTGTGTGGGTTTTTCACAAAGCAAAGGAAAAACTCGACTCAAAGGGGTAAATTGCATATAATCAGTTTCACTAGGTGTTGGTAATTCCATAACTAATTATATTTTTCCTCTGACTTTTTAAATATAGTAATCCTTTAGGTATTACTTGAAAAAACAGTAGATAAACCATTTTCAAAGAGAAGAGCAAATTTTTAAATTTGGCCATTTCCCTTTAATAATTATATATAGTCTGAAAAAAATATTCTATGAGAAGATCTCAGAGGGAAGTCTTCCCTAATATAATTACATCAATAATTTGGTTGTTTTTCATTCATGACACACAGATCATAGGCAGGGTTCATTTCTAAATTTATGGAAAAGTGTGTGTCATTTACAACTATCACTGATCAAAAAACTTTTTTCCTGTGAAAAATTTCAAATGAGAATTTTTAACTCAAAAATGGAAAAATTTCAGTTGAAACTGCAGTTTTTATTTCAATTTGGTTTTCAAAAACTTTTTTTTGTCAAAAAGCTCTGAATTTGTTTTTCCTCCTTCCTCCCCCTCATTTCTTTTATTCCTAACTCTTGTTGTGAGATGGAATTAAACAAAGGACATTTCATTAAAAAAAAAAATGTATCACTGAAGTTTATTAGACTGTGGTTTATTTTCCCAATGGAAGTAGCTGAAGACGCATCACTTGACATACTTAAAACTGAACTTGATAAAGTACATGAAAAATAAAGAAATATCATAAATAATTAGTCACTGTCAGAGGGATGTGCAAGATGATATAATGTCTTTTTTTTACCCTTTATTTCCATGAATGTATAAAAAGTCTGGATATATATTTGTTCGTTTCTGGTATATCAAGATCTAAATATTAAAAAATAATCTTCAACCACATTGTCAGTGTTCTAAAGACCCCTTTAACCAAAGCAATTACTTCAATAAACTACAATAAAATAAAACTTACTTAGGAAACCAATTTAATCCAAGGTGTTCTGTTTTGGAATACAATATCCTCTCCAACATTTCATAAAGTGGTCTCCATGGTAACTCCAAATCATCTCTTGAAAGAAGTTCTTTTTTCCTAATTTAAGAAATGAAGTGCACTTTGGGATTAAACATTCTCCTTACCAGCACTCATCATACATTAGAATACCTAAAAACTGAACAGCAGAAAGTTATTTGAACATATATGTCTTTTTTCCACAATTACTACTAATGACATGTCAAACACTATTCACTTACAAGCATTCTTTCTGGGATTCAAGACATACATAATGTCTCTACAAAAAAATTGCCAAGTACAGTTATATTACTCATTAATAAATACTTTCAATGACATGTGACACACGCATCCCTTAATAGTTCCTCTTAAACTTTAGTTCTGAGACCATATTATTTTTGGAGCTCTCCATCTTCTTATAGGATTTTTATAGCAAGAAAAACAAAACTAACATATGATATTTAGCTATTTGATCAATATTGAAATCAAGCCTCAAAAGGGACCATTTTTCTCAAATTTCCCTCCATTATCAAAGATCTCTGCAGGGTAAGAGGAAGTGAAGTAATTTGTATGATGCAGTTAACTATACTGTAGGTCAAGGATCAAATGTTCTATTTATGGATATAAATATTTAAGTAGAAGAATGTTAGCAAAATGTACTTACTTTAACAGGTTTATCAATAGACGTGCAAATCCTTGCATCATGCTGATCTCCAGCTTTGGAATTGTTACTAACTCGTACAACAACTTGATAAAAAGCACATGATCTTCTTTGCTAAATTTTCTCCCATATAATCGGATATACCTAGAAGCAAAACATAAGTCAGTGTTGTGCGCTGAGCATATTCAGCCTACCAAAGAATTGAGCCAGTCCCCATCTAGGAACCTTACTGTGCAACCATGGAGGACCAAAGTAAAAATCACCCAAGAGTTTTTGCAATAAGCACAAAGTCTGGTCAATATGCTAGACAAAGAAAGAAGATCCTGATACAGGCAACTAGCTGTGCAAAGAAAGGAACTGAGGACCACATGATCCTTTATAATTCCTGCTCCAAGTGTTCGGTGCCAAATAAGGGCATTCATGCAGCCCCAATGGGCACTGCTTTTTCAGATAGTTCCTGAAGCTCAGGAGCAGCAAGGGTCATATCCCACAAGAGGAAATATGCATAGATCACCTCAAAGAACACGACATCATTCCAACAAGTTCCACCATTCCTATTTTTTATTATATATATATATTTTTTTTTTTCCCTATAACAAAACAATCTATAAAAGCAAGAGCCAGTATGAGAATATTCATGGCCATCTGGAATGGATACACATCCCAGAAGGTCATGGATACTGGCTCACTGAAGGGACAACAATCTAGGTAAAATGTCATCCTGCCACAGAAGAGTAAAATGCCCCTAACCTCTCACTCAGAAAAGTTGATGACAAGTGCAATTTCTTGTATTTAATTAGTATAAGGCAATTCACGTTTGTTCTTCCTCCTATTCCTCCAGTGTCTATCTCCCTTATCCCTCACCAACACTGGTATGATGGGCTGCAAGCATGTATCAGCATGGGCAACTGTGATGACCAAAGAGAGCATGCAAGGGATAGTTAAGAGAACAAGTGAAGGTCTGATGGATGGTGGTGGGGTCTGAGCGGGTGCACTTTCTCTGACACATTCATGCTTACTCGCTTTCTCTACCCACCCACTAAGAAAGAAGCATGTGGGAGAGGAGTCCTCGGGGTCAGCAAGTTGGGGAGGGAGGAAAGGAAGTTCTGGGAGCATTAAGAGAGAAAAGGGGAGAAAAGCAGGGAAGTACTCTCAGGTAGCTGGTAAGCAGCTGCTAGAAGCAAGGATGGATTGGAGGCTGTTCTGGCAGCAGAACATGAGGTCGGGGAATAAGAAGGGGGTGAGGAAGCTGAAGGACTGTGGAATGGTGTTGGAGGCTATATGAGGTAGCTGAGCTCTGGCAGTGCTGTTACTTGCTGAGTCAGCAGACAGGACTGACAGTGAGGCAACCACCTTCCCCTAATGACAGGCCTGACAGAGATGCAGCACTCAGACTGGGAGGAAGATCCAATCCAGAAACCACATTTTTCAGTTTATTTACTTTATACATATGCACCTGTGATGATTTGGGGACGCTACATACAACTTATGAATTCTGGTTGATTTTAAATAAGTTTTAATGAAGTTGTTGCTATGAAAAATGCTGTACCATGGAATCCATCTCTAGCTATGCATATCCACCATAGGCTAACAGGACCTGGCATGTACCCACAAGATAATGGACAGGACATAACTTTACCAACTGTGCTTTGACCAGACAATAGATATACTAAGAAGGTTTGCTGGAGCTAAGAGAAGATACTTCCTCCTACTTGTGTGTAGGGAGGAGGGAAATGAAGATAGGGAATGTTACCAGCAGTAGGACAAAAAGGAAGAGGTGACAAACCAGAAATTTAAAAAAGTCTGGGAAGTAGGGGGAAGATGGAGACACACACAGGATGTGTGGGGTGCAGGAGAGAGGAAGGAAATGGACCAACAAAATTCAGAGAAATTGAGCTGGGGAAGAAGGCTCTATATTTCAGAATTGAAGCCATGCACTGCAGCAGAAGGTCCCTAGATGTCCCAGATAATTAGGGCCCTACCAAATTCACAATCCATTTTGGTGAATTTCACGGTCACGGGATTTTAAAACTTGTAAATTTCATGATTTCAGCAATTTAAATCTGAAACCTCACAGAGTTGTAATTGTAGAGGTCCTAACCAAAAAAGGAGTCATGCGGGGGTCATAAGGTAGAGGTGGCTGCGGTGCTGCTACCCTTACTCCTGCATAGCTGTTGGTTGTGGCACTGCTGTCAGAACTGGGTGGCGAGAGAGTGGCAGCTGCTGGCTGGGAGCCCAGCTCTGAAAGCAGGGCTGCCCACAGCCAGAGAGTAAGGATGGCAGGGTATGGTATTGCCACAGTAACTTCTGCGCTACTACCTTCAGAGCTGGGCCCTTGGTCAGTGGCCCCCACTCTCTGGCCTCCCAGCTCTAAAGGCAGCAGCGCAGAAGTAAGAGTGGCATGGTATGATATTGCCACTCTTACTTCTGCACTGCTGCTGGCGGGGCGCTGCCTTCAGAACTTTACAATGTGATTGTAAAGCATGTTTTGACTTGTTAGTGCATATTTAAAAAAAAACATTTAAACAATGGCTCAAAAAGGCTTTAAAAAATTACTATTCTTGGTAAGGATTTTTGCCAAGTATCTTGAGATACAAAGGCTTTGCCTACAAAAAAGTGTTTTTACCACAGGATAACTAACATGCATAGCTATTCTGATGTAAACCCCCTAGTGGAGACAAGACACTGTAGTTTTTGCCATGAGATACCCAGGCAATGTCAACACTATACTCCACCTGTGGTTCATCTCGCCTAGGTACCTCAGTGTAAAACTAGTGCCTTCTCTCCAAGGATGTTATGCTGCCAGACCGGATGGAAGGGGGATGAGGGGAAAGCAGTGGACGTATTATTCCTTGACTTTAGCAAATCTTTTGATACGGTCTCCCACAGTATTCTTGCCAGCAAGTTAAAGAAGTATGGGTCGGATGAATGGACTATAATGTGGATAGAAAGCTGGCTAGATTGTCGGGCTCAACGGGTAGTGATTAATGGCTCCATGTCTAGTTGGCAGCCGGTATCAAGTGGAGTGCCCCAAGGGTCGGCCCTGGGGCCAATAATGTTCAATATCTTTATTAATGATCTGGAGGATGGCGTGGATTGCACCCTCAGCAAGTTTGCAGATGACACTAAACTGGGAGGAGTGGTAGATATGCTGGAGGGTAGGGATAGGATACAGAGGGACCTAGACAAATCAGAAGATTGGGCCAAAAGAAATCTGAAGAGGTTCAACAAGGACAAGTGCAGAGTCCTGCACTTAGGAAGGAAGAATCCCATGCACTGCTACAGAATGGCTGGGCAGCAGTTCTGCAGAAAAGGACCTAGGGGTTACGGTGGACGAGAAGCTGGATATGAGTCAACAGTGTGCCTTGTTGCCAAGAAGGCTAACGGCATTTTGGGCTGTATAAGTAGGAGCATTGCCAGCAGATCAAGTTACGTGATCATTCCCCTCTATTCGGCATTGGTGAGGCCTCATCTGGAGTACTGTGTCCAGTTTTGGGCCCCACACTACAAAAAGGATGTGAAAAAATTGGAAAGAGTCCAGCGGAGTGCAACAAAAATGATTAGGGGGCTGGAGCACATGACTTATGAGGAGAGGCTGAGGGAACTGGGATTGTTTAGTCTGCAGAAGAGACGAATGAGGGGGGATTTGATAGCTGCTTTCAACTACCTGAAAAAGGGGGTTCCAAAGAGGATGGATCTAGATTGTTCAGTGGTACCAGATGACAGAACAAGGAGTAATGGTCTTAAGTTGCAGTGGGGGAGGTCTAGGTTGGATATTAGAAAAAACTTTTTCACTAGGAGGGTGGTGAAGCACTGGAATGGGTTAGCTAGGGAGGAATCTCCTTCTCTGAACATCCTGTCTGCTCGCCAGGGGCAGAGCTGCCTGAGCTGGGCAGTAGGCTCTGCTGAAGGACTAACCATGGGATGCAGGGGTTCAACGGGAACAAGCAAGGCAAAAACAGCCTGCCAGAAACTTGCCTCCCTGGATTCTGGAGGGATTGCTGGGTTCAAGGAGAACAGGAGCTCCTGGGAGACAAGAAGGAGCTTCCCTGGGCTCGGGGAAGCAGAAGCCACTGGGCTCAGGGAGGGATGAGGGTATTGCTGGGTTGAGGCCACCTCACAGCCAGGCCAGGCCCTGCCTTTTGTAGCTGGGCAGGCTCCCAGAGCCAGGAGCTTCCTCTTCCAGGAAGACCCCATTGGGAACAGGCTGGGCCCTGGGTAGGGGGTGGCAGTTCCTACAGAGACACCCCTGACCCAGCTGTGCTGTGCCCCCATGGCTGGTAGTGGAGCAGGTACTGCAGACTGAAGCGCTGCCAGGAGGCTCTCACAGGGACTTCATCAGCTGCCACCTCACTGGCTGCTACCCACAGCACAACCAGGCCTGAGTGGTCCAGAGCCCTGTCACCAACCTGGACACCCTGCTGGGGAGATCCAACATCCCTGACAGATTAAGTACTCCAACCCATCCCCCTGACCTCTCCTTGTAGACCTACCATGGGGACCCATTCCCCCATCCATCTCTTGCTGGCCCACCCTGTCCTCCTAACCCATCACACAGACCCATCCCTCATCCCACACCATGTCCCAGCTCCCCTCCCTCTGCAATCCCACACACTTGCATCAGAAGCCATCTCTCACTCTCTGCAGGGCCAGTGTTGGCCCTTGCTGCAAGGGAGGGAAGTGAGAGGGTTCATAAGGCCGGTAGGTGCTGTGTCTCTGGCAGGTGGTACACTGCCTGGGGCCTGGCCTAGTGTTTTGAGTGGGTTCAATGTGGGGAGGATCTGGCTGCCACATGATTTTGTGCTCACTCATCACCTACGCCCCACAAATAAGCCCCAGATAAGGCCACCCAGCCAGACTCAGCTGCTTGCAGAACTGCTAAGCAGGAGCCCCAAACAGACTTGAAACCAGTGTGGGCATGTGGGACTGGCTGGGCTCCTAGGGAGTTTTTCAGATGGTGCCAGGACCCCTGTCTGGGCAGCCATACCATGCTCCTAGGGCTGAGGGTGAGGTACATGGTGAGGTTACACAGCCGAGGGGCAGGCAGGGGGTAAGGCGAGCATGGGATGCTTACACAGCCAGGGAGGTGGGAATGGCAGGAGCAAGACAGAGCACATGGGGAGAGGTTAGCATCACGGGGGGTTGGGTGAGTCTGAAGGAGCTGCATACTCAGAGTGGCTTTGTGGTGCCATATTGTTATTTGAATGCTGTGACCAACATTAAAGGCTGGTGCAGGGACAGGGCCTGGGGCCAGATTAAGCCCTACCAGCCTGCCATGTCACCCACTGTTCTGGCATGGAAGTTGGCCCCAGCAGAGTGATGGGAACCAGCACCCAAGCCAGGCCTATGCCACGTCAGGCACCTGGTCTGGTGTTCACATGCGGAACAGACTTGCTGCCTTTCAGAGGAGATCTCCCTCAGGCCTTGTCCGTGCTGGCCACTGCATGATGCTGCCACTGTCCCATGGCACTAGAGACGGGTGGGCAGCCATGCAAGCCATTACTGCCAATTGCTCTCTTGTGCCGGTAAGGGTGACCCAGCTGCCGTGTATAACTAGAGGAAGGTGAGGGAGGGAAGAACTAGCAAGTGTCCCCATACAGTGAATCTCTGCCCACCCAGTGATCATTTCTGCTGGGCTCCAGCACTATAACATTTAGCACTGCATCACTGCCTGTCTCCTCTATGTTCTTACAGTAAGACAGCTAATGCATGTTACTTATCTCATTGTAAAAAACAACAAGCAAAAAACCCCACATACCTAACAAAAAACTTTGAAGGTACTGCTAATGTCATTAGAGGGAAAAATACATTTTTAAAACTGTAAACTATATATGTAACAGAATCTTATCAAGTCACCTCTGACACTGCTAGAAGGAATGCTTCTAGATTTAACGTTTAAGTAATCCTATGGGTATCACTCTAACAAGAACATGAAATTTATAGTTAAGGGGAAATGTGCGGTGAAATCCCAGACCCAATGAAGTTAATAGCAAAAATCCCATTGATTTCAATAGGGGCAGGACTTGACCCCCACAAATTTAATTTTCCCTATTTAAGTAGGTATTGCAGCATTGTCTGGATGCATCTTGGAGGTGAATGCCTGGCTGCAAAGATGGTGTCGCCAGGATAGCTTCGGCTTCCTTGACCACAGGATGCTGTTCCAGGAAGAAGAACTGCTAAGCAGAAATGGGGTCCGCCTATTGAGGAAGGGGAAGAGCGTATCTGGATACAGACTGGTTAACGTAGTGAGGAAGGCTTTAAACTAAGTTCGAAGGGGCAGGTGACCAAAGCGCACAGGTAAGTCAAAAACAGAGAGACCTGGGAGAAGGGTCAGAATTTGCAGGGAGCATGGGCTGTTATAGCAGGAATAAAGGAGAGACAAGTGGAGGGAGCAGGAAACAAATCAATACCTTCGATACTAATGCAAGAAGTATGGGGAATAAGCAAGAAGAACTCGAAATGCTAGTAAATAAAAGTATCAGAGGGGTAGCCGTGTTAGTCTGGATCTGTAAAAGCAGCAAAGAGTCCTGTGGCACCTTATAGACTAACAGACGTTTTGGAGCATGAGCTTTCGTGGGTGAATACCCACTTCGTCGGATGCATGTAGTGGAAATCTCCAGGGGCAGGTATATATATGCAAGCAAGAAGCAGGCTAGAGATAACGAGGTTAGTTCAATCAGGGAGGATGAGGCCCTCTTCTAGCAGCTGAGGTGTGAAAACCAAGGGAGGAGAAACTGGTTTTGTAGTTGGCAAGCCATTCACAGTCTTTGTTTAATCCTGAGCTGATGGTGTCAAATTTGCAGATGAAATGAAGCTCAGCAGTTTCTCTTTGAAGAGCCAATCCATGCAACAAAGCTCGATGTCAACTCTGCCCACATATTTACACCAGCGACACCATCACAGGACCTAACCAGATCAGCCACACCATCACCGGTTCATTCACCTGCACGTCCACCAATGTAATATACGCCATCATATGCCAGCAATGCCCCTCTGCTATGTACATCGGCCAAACTGGACAGTCTCTATGGAAAAGGATAAATGGACACAAATCAGATATTAGGAATGGCAATATACAAAAACCTGTAGGAGAACACTTCAACCTCCCTGGCCACACCATAGCAGATCTTAAGGTGGCCATCCCGCAGCAAAAAATCTTCAGGACCAGACTTCAAAGAGAAACTGCTGAGCTTCAGTTCATCTGCAAATTTGACACCATCAGCTCAGGATGTATTAGCAGGAGTGTTATAAGCAAGACACAAGAAGTAATTCTTCTGCTCTACTCCGCGTTGATTAGGCCTCAACTGGAGTATTTTGTCCAGTTCTGGGCGCCACATTTCAGGAAAGATATGGACAAATTGGATAGAGTCCAGAGAAGAGCAACAAAAATGATTCAAGGTCTAGAAGACTGGGGAAGATTTGAAAAATTGGGTTTATTTAGTCTGGAAAAGAGAAGACTGAGACGGGGCATGATAGCAAGTACATGAAAGGTTGTTACAAGGAGGAGGGAGAAGAATTGTTCTTCTTAACCTCTGAGGATAGGACAAGAAGCAATAGGCTTAAATTGCAGCAAGGGTTAGGGAGGTTTAGGTTGGACATTAGGAAAAGCTTCCTAATGTCAGGGTGGTTAACCATTGGAATAAATTGCCTAGTGAGGTTGTGGAATTTCCAATCATTGGAGATTTTTAAGATCAGGTTAGACAAAAACCTGTCAGGAATGGTCTAGATAATACTTAATCCTGCCATGAGTGCAGGGGACTGAACTAGATGACCTCTTGAGGTCCCTTCCAGTCCTATGATCTCCGCTACATCCAGTGGCAATTTGGCAAATGAAAGAGTCACATAGTAGTGGGGAGGGCCAGAGGAAGAGGAGTAGTACAGTGTGACACCTTCTTGAAGATCACTCAATTAAAAAAAATCCTAAACAAAACATTTTACAGAGTCCTCCCCTTCTCAGCCATATACAAGAGGACAAGACACCTCTGTTCACCATATTCATGATTCAGGAGGTGGACCAAGACTGTAGCATGCGCCCTCTCTTGCAGGCCAACATCCAATTCTATGCTAGCTTTCCCAAAGAAACTTGCAAAAGAAAGTTCCACAGAACACTATCAGCTACATTTGAAGTCTTTAAATTGAGTAATTTACAGACACAGTTAAGCTGTTTGTCATATTCCCCTGGGAAAGTTTCTGAGTCCATAAGCTTATTCATTACCAATGCAAAAATGAAATAGTTCTTCATAAGTATCTTGTTAAGTAAGTTACCTCCACCAAGTATGCTTTCACAATATTTGAGGAGCCAGTATGCATGCATATGGCAAGGTAGGAAAAGGAAGGAGAGGAATAAACTCCAGACACAGAGGAATCCCTCCACCTGCCGTCAATTTTAACACTGTATTACTCAGTTTCAAATCACTCAGGTTTTTGGCATGGCAAGCTATACGAGCATCGCCACATTGTATTACAGAGAGAGATCTCTCATGTCCGCTAATCAGAAGCTGCTAAGATCCACCCAGTTTATGGGATCCCCCGAGTCCATATGTCATTAATGTCCTTTCCTGATCTAATGGTAGGCTGCTACATAGTGCAATGTTCTCTCTGCTGTCTCTCTCTTTGCTCATAGGCTTAGGAACAATTTTTCCCTCATCACTTTTTTATAAGAAGTCTTAGAGATTTCCTCAAGTTACTATGAATTCTTTCTTCTACTCCCTCATATTTTGGACATCGGAGTATAAAGTGCCCTCTGGCTCAATCCGTCTGTCGCAATGGTTGCATAATTACTCCTCTCTAGACTTGGTCTGTGTCTTGCACCTTCCAATTTCCATCTCTAGATTACAATTATTGAGACTGCATTTGGCAAGAATCTGCCACAGGTTTTTCACATATCACTGTAGTGAAATAGTCTGCTAATGATAGTTCTATGCAGGGATCTGTAGCAGTCTAGTTTGTTGCTAATTTTGATTTGTTATTCTCAGCAATATATTGCTGTTTTTTATGCTGGTCTAGCATCTTGAGCATTTTTTTGCTTGTAGGAAGGAGGGTTATTTGCTCCACTGGTCACAAGTTTAAGCTGTTAGCCCTGCAAGAGGTAACTGTACAGGACCAGATCATGTTTTCATATGGATTTCAGTTTTGATCTGCTAGTGCTTTGCAGTAAAGGAAGTGTTGCCACTTTAGCTAAGATTGCATTAAAGCTGTACCTGAACTATGCTGTGTCTATTGCAGCATCACCATACATCTGTCATTGCACAGAACTTCGCTTGATCTCCTTACTGCACACAAGCTTTTATAAAGCTGCCTTTGGTTAACCTAGAAGTGACCTTTAAAATGTTTTTAAAGAAAAGATTACTTGGTAACACAGAAGTCTCCCTCCATCTTCCTCACAATAATTTGGTAGCTAGACAGGACTTTTAGCCTTTTCCCCGCCCACCACCAGCAAAACACAAACATAAGTACTGTGGAGGCATCATGATAGGAATCTACATGTCCAGCAACATGGACTCATCTTGCCTACACACAGACGTTCCATCCGTTAATCTAAAATAGGTTTAAAAAAGCAATTTAAACCATATAAAACTCTGTGTGGCTACAATTCTGATTTAATCCTAGTAAGGGCTTGTCTACACTTGAAACATTACAGCAGCACAGCTGCAGCTGTGTCACTGTAGTGCTTCAGTGTAAAAACTAACTACACCAACAGGAAGGGTTCTCCCATTGGCATAGGTAATCCACCTCCCTGAGTGGCAGCAGCGGGGTCAACAAAAGAACTCTTCCATCAACCTACACCCAGGGACTTAAGTTGGCTTAACTACATCAGGTAGTTGGGTTGATCTAATTTTTTATTGTAGACCAGGCTTAGTTTTACTAACAAGCAAAATTGGTACAAATCTGTTTTAAACCAAATTACATATCCACACAGGGGTTTGCACCAGTTTAACTAAAGAGATTTAAAAACACAGCTTTAATTAAACTGTGTGTGTAGATAGACCAGGCCTCCCTCCAATCCCTCCTTGAAGGGAATGATGCTACAAAGCAAGATTGAGGACAAAAGGAGGGCCCGAGTTTAGTGGGCCGCCTCACCCAAAAACTTGGGAGGGCAAAAAGGAGAAATATTGTTCAACAGACGTTAAGCCTTGCTAATCTCCTTCTATAGTAACAAAAGCATCTATAGCAAGCTTTATAAGTAAAGAGCTGCCTCAACAAATATGTACCACAGGTAATGTCTTAATGCCAATCTACTTCATAAAAATAAACCATTTTTGGAGGAACAACTTGAAGTTTAAACAGTTTTAAAGACTGATTTAAAAGTAATTTCAAGGTACACCTGCCAATGTGGTATTAGACGTATTTTCCTTTTTTTAAAAAATTCTCTCCTGTTGAGAAGATCCACACATACAGCAAAAGATGCCTATTTAGTGAAAGAGTGAGACTTAATTTGAAAGTACTTATGTATAGTCAAAGTAAAGAAACTGGAAAAAAATATGTATTTTTCTCTAATCTTTCAGTTATAGTAATTTTAGGTTTCACTCAAAAGTAGATTTCTTAGTTGCCAGCATCCCTTTAACTGTGGCTGTGGCCTCCACATTACATATTTTCCTCTAGTAACAAACTACTGCAGTTTCAACTTCCAAAACTGATATCTTTACCTGCACTATTGCTCTATTTCTCTCTTTGTCCAAGGAATTAAGTCTGCCTTTGGCAGCAGAAACACACATGATTTATAACATGACTTATGACATTAAGAAAATATTCTTTCCTCTTAAAATAGCCTAGTTTCATTTCAGTGGGAAAATGTCATATCTCATAAATAATCCATTCAACTTTGTGTGCAAGCAAGAACAAAAGAATTACATCGACTGTATTGTGTCAAAAAAAATCTGATACCAAAGATCACAAGTTTAATATAAATATGTTAAATTGTTCAAAAAAGGTTTGAAAAACCTTCTTGCTCACTCACCAATAGCGGAAGGGAAAATTTCCTGGGAGTGCGGGGGCACCCACCATCCATTTATGCAAAATTTAAGCTTTTATTTAAATAAGTTATTTTCAGCCATAAAAGATATGAGTGCATTTGGATCACATTTGGAAAGTTAAAAGATGCAGTGATGCCCACAACTTGAAAAATCCGCTCACCCAGGTTTGTAGAAGCTAATGCGTCATTAAAATAAAAAAAAAAACACTAAAAAAAGTATGTGGCTTTTATGGTTGCAAAGAAAACCTTCCAAACATGAACCAATGAAGTGAATCAAGTCCATGGAGAAACAGTTCCAAAGACAAACAGGCAGGTAGACAAGGTGGGAGGAGAGATTGAATACCATAACATCAGTTTAGCTGGGGGGTAGCCCAGCATTAATTGGTGTATTTAGGGGGAATGAGCAGCAAGATTTTTTGGGAGCACAGAATTCAGCTAGCAAGAGACAAGGTCTTCAGGCTTACTCTATTCTTTTGCTAGTCAGAAAGAAGGCAAGTGTGTCACAGTTCCCTCCCCACCCTAAACTCTAGGGTACAGATGTGGGGTCCCGCATGAAAGACCCCCTAAGCTTATTTCTACCAGCTTAGGATAAAAATTTCCCCAAGGCACAAATTGTTCCTTGCCCTTGGATGATACGCTGCCACCACCAAGTGAATTAGACAAAGATCCAGGAAAAATACCACTTGGAGTTTCTGTTTCCCCAAAATATCCCCCCAAGTCCCTTCACCCCCTTTCCTGGGAAGGCTTGACAGTAACTAAGGTAAGCACAGACCACACCCTTGAGTTTTTAGGACACTAAAAACCCCAATCAGATTCTTAAAAAACAGAACTTTATTACAACGAAAAGTAAAAGAAGCACCTCTGTAAAAATCAGGATGGAAGGTAATTTATAGGGTAATCAGATTCAAAACACAGAGGATTTCCCCTCTAGGGGAAACTTTTAAGTTACAAAAACAGGGATAAACCTCCCTCTTAGCACAGGGAAAATTCACAAGCTAAAACAAAAGATAATCTAATGCATTTCCTTGCTATTACTTACTATTTCTGTAATATTAGATGCTTAGTTCAGCTATGGCTTAGGGCAGTGGTCCACAACCTTTTTTGTCTGGCAGACGCCAGACGACGAGCCACGGAGGACCGTGGCGGCAGACGAGCATCCACTGAAATTCCGCTGACAAGCAGCAACATCAATAGGCGTCGCCACCGAAATGCCGCCAAGTAGCGTCATCCAGAAGCATCAAATACCCCCGAAAATTGGCGGCATTTCAGCGATGAAACCTCTGGATGACGAAGCTTGTCAGAGGCATTTCGGCAGATGCTCGTCCGCCGGCCAGTACACGGGCGCACTTAGATGCCCCGGCGGGAATCATGGCGCCCGCGGACATCACGTTGGGGACCCCTGGCTTAGGGAGATGTATTTTCCTTACCCTGGTTCCTTGCTGGCCTGGAGAGAACACAAAGGAACACAAAACAACCCCCCCACACACACAGATTTGAAAGTATCTTCTCCCCTTATTGGTCCTTTTGGTTAGGTGCCAACCAGGTTATTTGAGGTTCTTAACCCTTTACAGGTAAAGGGGGGATCAACCCTTTACAGAGTAAAGAGGGATTTTATGCTAACCTTAGCTGTATGGTTATGACAGAGTGGCTCAAGATACTAGTGGATTTCAGCATGGTAAGTAGACTTAGTCCTTGGACTAGCAACTATTGAGAACATATTTCAAGCCCTTGTGATGTTTTCCTGAGTCTGCATTCAGTTCCAGTTTCTCTGCTGCTGTTACTCATAACTAAGGCTGCGAGTTTGTCACAGAGGTCATGGAGCTGAGGCAGTCTCGGGCCTCTGTGCCCTCTCCCCCACACTCCCAGCAGCTGCAGAGTTTGGGTGTGGGAGGGGGCAGGGGGTTGGGGCACGTGATGAGGTGAGGTGGGTTCTGGGTGGCACTTACCTGGGGGGCTCCCCGGAAGCGGCGACATCCCCTTCACTCAGCTGCTAGGCAGAGGCATAGCCAGGCAGCTCTGCTGGTTGGCTCCACCCAGAGTGCTGGCTTTGCAGCTCCCATTGGCCAGGACCGCTGCCACTGGGAGATGTGGGGGCGGTGCCTGCAGGTGGAGGCAGTGCGCAGAGCTGCCTGGCTGCATCTCCACCTGGCAGCTGGGAGTCCCCCAGATAAACGCCACACAGAGCACACCTCACCCCGCCCTGTGCCCCAACCCCCACCCACACAAACTCTGCTGCTGAAGGGTAGGGGAGGCATGGAGCCAGGTAAGGAGCCTGCCACTAGCATCCCCCCAGCACCAGCAGGGGTCCTGGGCCACGCACCACCACCCATACCCTCCCACGAGCAGCCAGGCTGCCCTCCCCAGCACTCGCAGGACCCCCAGGCAGCCACACACACTCCCTCCTCCCCCACGCCCCCCGTTTTATTCACTGGTATTTTTAGTAAGTCATGGACAGGTCACAGGCCATGACTTTTACTAAAAATATCCGTGACTAAAATGTAGCCTTACTCATAACTTTACCAAGCAGCAACAGTGTGAAATTATTACACTAGTCAGTTTTGCTGCTGTTATATAGAAATCTGTGAACAGCTGTGAAACTGTCATTAATCATGTCAGTTTCAGGCAGCTGCTGCTTTTGCAAGGTCACAAGAGCTAGGACACTGGAAGGGGAGCTAGAAGGGTGTGAAGCTTCAAATGTATGGGATACCTACTATCCAGAGGCTAGTACAAAAGATGGAGTCCCCAAAGCATAGTCCAAAGACAACAACATGGTAGAAATGCCATGTGGGGGCAGTGAGGCTGGGCTTCTCACTTAGGCATTACCACTGGGCCTCAGTCTTTCATATTTACTACAGTAACTCCTCACTTAAAGTTGTCCCGCTTAACGTTGTTTCATTGCTGATCAATTAGGGAACATACTCATTTAAAGTTGTGCAATGCTCCACCCTTACGTTGTTTGGCTGCCCGCTTTCTCCACAGCAGGCAGCCCCCCTACATCCCCCCCCCTCCCCACAGCGCCTCCAGCCCGCCGGCAGACCCTGCAGATCAGCACCTTCCCCCTGCCTCCCAAATGCCGCAAGCCAGCTGACTGCCCCGGGCAGGAAGGGGGGGGAGGTAGGGGGAGCCTGCATCAAGTCCTCACTCCTCCCCCGTCCCTCCTGCATCCAAAACAATACAAGCCAGCTGATTGCCCCAGGCAGGAGGGAGGGAGGAGGAGCGAGGACTCGGTGTGCCTTCCCCATCCCTCCCCTGCCTCCTGCGGGGACAATCAACTGGCTTGCAGCGTTTTGGAGGCAGGAGGGAAGGGGGAGGAGCGAGGACTCGGCACGCAGGGTCCCCCTCCCTCCTGCCTCCAAAACGCCGCAAGCCAGTTGATTGCCCCGGGCAGGAAGGAGGGGGGAGGAGCGAGGACTTTGCGCACCTCCCCCCTCCCTCCCCTGCCTCCCGAATGCGGCAATCAGCTGGCTTGCAGCATTTAGAAGGGAGGGGAGGGAGCGGGGAGGAGCCAGGATGCAGCCTGCAAAGTAAAGGGGGAGGAGGTTGGGGGGAGAAGAGGTGGGTCTAGGGTGGGGGCTTGGGGGAAGGGGTGGAGTAGGCGGGCTGACGGTTGAGCCCCCCACCCCTGCTGCTTGCAGAATAGAGGAAGCTGCCCTGGAACCTAACCCCCCCCCCCCTTTTACATTAATTCTTATGGGGAAATTGGATTCACTTAACATTGTTTCACTTAAATTCGCATTTTTCAGGAACATTAATACAGTAACTCCTCACTTAACGTTGTAGTTTAGTATAGCTTTAGTCCCACTATTGGCAGATAGCCGGTAAAAAATTTCAAACCCTGTCTTTAAGTTTAGATTACAAAAAAGGGAAATTCCAACTAAAAATATTTGCACTAGCAAAACCCATAGAACAGTCTCTACTGTGAGCTTCTACAGGTTGCACAGCTATAAATTGCTACTAATACAAGGAACATGTTCTTCTTCCTTGTTAGTGCTCCAGCTATTCTGATTCTAGTGGTTTCATGAGAAATACCAATAGCATTTTCTATTTCTGGTGTGTCTATTTGATGAAGCATATGATAAAGATTTGCTCTGAAAAATGATTTTGGGGGAAGCATTTTTATTACATCTGGTAAAAGTTTAATAAGAGTCAGTTGATTTGATGCCACATAAACACTAGTGACACAGAAGGGTTTCATCCTACAATCAGAAGAGTGACAGATCTTATACTATTTGTTTGATGGACAAAATACTTGGGTGTATGAGGGATCCTGCAATAGCCTCACACTAACCTATAATTGTGCACAAACATCCTTGAAAATGTGAGAGTGTAGCATCCAGAGAAATCTTTAAAGAGGCATCGGTTATTGGTGTAAAGGTTCAAACAGCAAACTAGGTATCCTGAGTTCTGGGTTCTGTTTCTAACACTGAGTCATTCTGTGCCCTTGGGCAATTTTAAACTCTCTGCTGCTGTATTCCATCCGCCAAGTAAAATGGACATACCACCACTTTCCTCAGAGAGGCACTGGTAGGGAGATTAATTTTCATTTGTAAACCAAATTGGGATCTATACATGGAAGCATACCTCACAAGTGCTCTGTCTTCTGCAGAACACTCTGGATTTTGAGTTTGTTTGTTTTTTAAAAGAACATGGTCTGACTGAATCAAAACAGCTCCAAAGCTATAGGGATGCGAGAGTGCGGACAGTAGGAAGCAGAAAGAAGCAACCGCTGCCTTTTTCATAGGAGAAAAGGGGAAGGAAAAAGCAAAGCTGCTGTTCCTTTAAGGGTGGTCAGGCAGGGAAAGCAGTGTTGGAAGTGCTGCTGTTTTCATGGAAGAGGAGCTGGGGTACATAGAGCAAACTGGTCCAGATTCAGGAGGAGGTGGAAGCCAAAAGTTTCCTGTGGCATCTAGGAGAGCAGCACAGCAGCAGGTTTTTTCAAGGAAATAGGAGGGCAGCAATAATGAACTTTGAGAAGGGAGACACTGAGGACAACTGAAGCTGGATACAGCTGCCTCCTCTGCCCCTGCTCTCAGTTCGGCTCCACTGCACACAGGACTAAGGCCTGGTCTACAGTACATGGTTAGGTCCACGTAAGCTGCCTTGCACCAACCTGGCTATGTAAGTATATTCACTTGTATCCCCAAGCACCACAGAGTCACAGTCGATATAATTAGGTCAACACAGTGTCAATGTAGATATTGCGCTGCTTATGACGACTATTACTGGCCTTCAGAAGTCATCTCACAGTACCCCACACTGATAATACAATCAACACAAGCGCTCCCAGTGAGGACATGCACCACCGACAAAAGGAGCTGTGTGTACACATACACACACGATTTAATAACTGCAGTAGCTCTATGTCAACATAATTAAGTCAACATAATGTTGCAGTGTAGACATGGCCTGAGAGAAGACAGATCCCCTCTGAGGTGCCTCAGAGCTTCTGTAGAATATTTGGGTTGCTGTTCAGAAACTCCAGTTTCAGTTGAAGAACAGTGCTACCTCCCATGGTGGGAGGGCAGCCTGTACTATGGATCTCCTCGCCCATTGCTAGGGCTCCATGATCAGAACTAAGGTCGTGAGGGCTTCTTTCATCTCCACACCCAAACCCAAGCTACTGCTTGTGCTTCAGACTTCTCCATTAAGTGTATTCGTTTTAAAAGAACCACCACCACCACCACTTTCTTTCATCCTTCAAGATTAAATAAGAATTGTATGCTTTTCTAGTCCCTGACTACGGATTTGTGGTCCCAGCTACACACATTTAACCTTTCAGGGGTTGAGCTGTAGGTAAAAATGCAAAGTATTCCTGAAAGAGAATTAAATAAAAGCTACCACAAATTAACTCTTCCACAATTACCTGCACCATTAGTGTTAACAGGTACCATGACTTGTGTCTCCCCACCAGCTCTCAAATCTCAAGAGATGTACAAACACTGTACTAGGCAAATTAGTTCACTGTTCTGTCATTACGCACTCCATTAACTATATTATTGAAGATTAAAATATACCATCACAAGTTGTGTGCTTAGCACAATTAGGAGTCCTATTTCTGGAAGGACTTTGGTGTAGAGCAATCACTGTCTTCTACTTTTATTAACAAGTCAGTTAAGACTAAGGGAAATAGTTCCTCCTTGGTCTACCATCTCTCACTGGCTTTTTAACTGGAGATGGGGTGCACACAACTCTGTATCATATCCCTATATACCATAGTTATAAGTCTCTCTGTCATTTGATCACCAGTTTAGCAAATTGTGTCTTGAGTACTTGGTCTTTGAGAGCTAGAACTGTCTATTCCATGAACATACATGTGCCACTTGACAGTTCTTCTTTAGTCGGTGAAATGAGCTGGTTATCCATCCATTTTGAACAATTTGCTGCTGGCCTTCTCCCCTATTTGGTCTTCCCAAACTCCACCCAGGTTTTTACTCATTGATTACTTACTTCCTCAAGTACTTACTGAACTTCCGTTGGTTGTGGTCTGTTTCTAAACTCTCACTTCTATTTATTTGTTCTTAGCTAATTCACTTAATCATCTTGTTCCTGAACTCCCATGCGGACAGAGAGCCCCCTTTTATACCTAGTTGAGTTAGGCAGAAACAATAAAAACTGCTGGTTTGTCTACCTGTTTTAAAAATATCTTTATTATCATAGCCACCCAGCTCCTCTGCTGCAATTCAGCTCACTAAGCCTGCAGAATCACCTCAGTTCATTGCCCATAGTCAGTCACTCCACAAATTTAAATGAATTCTCTTAAATTTCTCAATAATGGAGTAAAAAATTAGGGAAAGAGGACTTTGTTGTGTTAGAACTAGGGCAGTTGATTAATGGCAGTTAACTCACGTGATTAACAAAAAAATTAATTGTGATTAATTGCAGTTTTAATCGCACTGTTAAGCAATAGAATACCATTGAAATTTATTGAATATTTTTGAACGTTTTAGTACATTTTCAAATATATTTGTTTCAATTACAACACAGAATACAAAGTGTACACTACTAACTTTATATTATTTTTATCATTTTTACAGTGCAAATAATTGTAAACAAAAGAAATATTATTTTTCAATTCACCTCATACAGATGCTCCCCGAGCTACGTAAACCCGACGTACACAAATCCAAGTTTACAGAAAAAGTTCCATAAGATAGAAATAGGAAGGGTTTGGGGTTTTTTGGGGGGCGTAATGGTTGGAGTTACGTTTCTCACTTACGCAAAATTTGAGTTATGCAAGACGTTCCAGAACAGAACGCTTGCGTAAATTGGGGAGCGTCTGTACAAGTACTGCAGTGCAATCTCTTGATTGTGAAATGTAGGTTTTTGTTTTTTTTTAAACAAATGTAGGTTTTTTTGTTACATAACTGCACTCAAAAACAAAACAATGCAAAACTTTAGCGCCTACAAATCCACTCAGTCCTATTTCTCGTTCAGATAATCGCTAAGACAAACAAGTTTGTTTACATTTATGGGAGATAATGCTGCCCACTTCTTATTTACAATGTCACCAGAAACTGAGAACAGGGACATTTGTAGCTGGCATTGCAAGGTATTTACATGCCAGATATGCTAAACAGTCCTATGCCCCTTCATGCTTAGGCCACCATTGCAGGGGATATGCTTCCATGCTGATGACGCTCATTAAAAATTTTTTTAATTAAATTAATTAAATTTCTGACTGAACTCCTCAGGGAAGAACTGTATGTCTCTGGCTCTATTTTACCCACATTCTGCCATTTATTTCATGTTATAGTAGTCTCAGATGATGACTCAGCACATACTGTTCATTTTAAGAACACTTTCACTGCAGATTTGACAAAACTCAAAGAAAGTACCAATGTGCGATTTCTAAAGATAGCTACAGAACTTGATCCAAGATTTAAGAATCTGAAGTGCCTTCCAAAATCTGAGATGGATGAGGTATGGAGCATACTTTCAGATATCTTAAAAGAGCAACACTCTGGTGTGGAAACTACAGAACCCGAACCACCAAAAAAGAAAATCAACCTTCTGCTGGTGGCATCTGACTCAGATGATGAAAGTGAACACGCGTCGGGCCACACTGCTTTGGACTCTTATGGAGCAAACCTCGTTATCACCACAGACACATCCACAACCATCAGCAATTGAATAGCTTCCCCCCCACCACCCATCTAATTTCCATCAGATATTATTATATAACTCTTTTCTTTAAATTTAATATCATTATGGATGCTCCTCCATCTCCAGACTTTCTACAATATCCTAAAAAAGCAGAAGCTGTCAGGCAGTCCTCTTGCCAAAATAACTGACTAAGAAGAGGCTGCCCCTCTGAGATTACATGAAATTACACACTGGCTAAAACAAGTCTCAAGTGAACAGACTATCTTGAAAAAGATGAAGATATAAGTGAAATAAAAAATATTACTAGTACATATCAAGCTAATTTGCAAGTCTTGGCAACAAGACTGGAGGAAGCTGAGAACAGAATCTTCTCACTACAAGACACAGAAAGAGGAAAGAACTATTAAAGCATGGCAGGAGAAGGTTCATGATCTCAATGGAAGACCAAGGAGAAACGATCTGAGAATTGTGGTTCTTCCAGAGGGGATGGAAAAAGGGAGGCCTACGGAATTTTTATCCACCATGCTGCCGATGTTTTTGTCTCTGGCCCCTGACCAGAATGAAATATGGAGAGAGCCCACCACACCCCTGCACCAAAATATCCCCTCCAAATGCAAAGCCCATGGCCATAATTGTAAGATTTTTATTTTATTGAGGAATATTGAGGAACTAACTTTTACAAAAGCCCATGAACTTAAAAATCTAAAATGGAAGGGACACAGGCTGATGATTTTCCCAAATTACACCAAGAACATGGGAGAAAAGAGGGGTAAAGGGCTGAGTTTGGACTACTTAATTTCTTTTCTTGCATCTTTCAGAGTTAAAACAGAAGGCAAGATGTTTAGTTTTCTGACAGCAAAAGAAGCTGAAAGGTATCTGATCTCACTATGGTAAAAGACCTCACAGAAGACACAGACAGGACTAAAACAACTTTATCAGATCAGTCATGGCAGTGCTGGAATACAGTTCTCAGTCTAGAAACAAACTGTACCTGGCAAATTTACCGATTTGTCTCCTCCCTTCTCCTCAGTTTTATTTCCTTGAACTTCCCTGGTTTCACCAATGAGGGAGCTGGCTGAGAAGAGAGTGGGTGGGGAGAAGGATCTCATCTCTGATTGTACTTTGACCCTCCAGATCTTCCACAAAGACCCAGGAAGCAGCTCTGGCTGCTACTGTTAGCAGGCTGAAGTAATTTGGACACTCCTGTATTGCCTGCACTGCCCCCGTCATGATTCCAGTCCACCTGGAGCATCTACGCATCACCACCCCTGGTGATCCCAGTGCACAGGGACCACATCCACCTCTGAGATTGTGACTGGAAGCAAATTGCTTCACCAGACCTGGGGACTTTTTACACCCATGAACAGAGAACAGAGATGTGTGATCTTATTTACTATCTAAGACACTCTCCCCTCATAGTACCTCTTCCAACCTTCCCCTCCATCTCTCCCCCTTTAAAAAAAAAAAAAAAAAACCTTCTCCTTCCTCCCTGATGATTTTACTTTGTTTCATCCCTATCTAATTTCCTAGATTCTGGTTTTATAGTAAACCTGGAAATATTCAATCCATTTACCCTTAATGCACACTTATAAGAGATACCAGATATAAACAATATAATGAGGATATCAGTTTAATGATGAATCTTTTCAATACACCTGTAAATAAATCTGACCTCCTAAAATCCTACCCAAAAATAATCATTATTGCTGTTTATGATTCAACAAATTATTGAGAATGTGTTAATATGAGATTGGCAGCTGTTTCTTCAGTAATATTCAGGTGCTCTTCTTTAATTTCTATTAAATGAGCTGAAATAAGTGTTGATGATGATTTACATTGCTAATGTAACTACTGAGCAGTGGCGTTCACACTAATTAAGAGTGGACAAGGCTCTAGGGGAAAAGTTTAGGCAGAAATGTTCTGTCAATGAACCCTTGTCTGTAATGATCCAGTTATATTAGAATGAGGTTATCTAAACAAATCATGTAACTTCCTTATATATCCACTATAGACTTGTTCTTAAGTTTAAATGCTAGCCTTCTTCCTCCTTTTATGTTGTGAATAGTACTGAAAACATGCACTCCCTTAGACTACCGGTATTTCTTCTCTATGAAGTTAGAGGGAATCCAGTTATACCCCAAATAGGTGTTTTGAGGAGTGAGGGGTGAGTCATGAGGACACCCCCTTGAAAACCTCCTGTACTTAGGTCCTATTCTGGTCGGATAAGACTTGGGTATTTTTAAGTGATCCTTGGTCAGTTTTGAACATTTTGTTTCTTTTTCTCATTTTTTCTCTTTTACTTTTCCTAGTCTGCCTTAACCTCTTCCCTTTCCCCTCCATCTCATGCCCCAGGGCAGTGAAAAGGAACTCAGATATGCCATTCCTAGATCTGGAACTAACAATGGCCTGAGCAATTACACTATTCAGATGTCTAAAAATGAGATATTTGACCTAAACACTCCATATGGCTAATATTATATATTGTGTTTCCTGGAACATCAAAGGAATGAATTACGTGAGAAAAAGAAAAAGAATTATCTCCCATCTAAAAACACTTGAAAGCAGATATTATCTTCCTTCAGGAAAGAGAAATTCAGGAGGGATGGATGGGAGAAGAGGTGTTTAACAATTTCTTCTCTGCAGCCAAAGATATAGAAATGTTGTTTCACAAAAGACAATTTACAAATTCTAGTTCTATGATTCTTTGAGGAAGGTAGATTTTTGCTACAACCTCTGACTCTATACATACCTTGACTAATATATATGGCCCCAATAAAGATGATCCACATTTTTTAAACAAGTTTTTTCCCAAATTAATTAATATCCCACATGAATCAATCATAGGAGGAGATTTTAATGAGATGGACCCTTTTTTAGACAAGTCAGGCAAGCCCCAGCATACACACTCACATGTTAGAAACATTACAAAATACTGTATGGAAGAAGTATGGTTAAAAGATGTACAGAGATTACAAAACCCTACAATGAAGGATTTTACTTTTTTTTTTCCCCTCCTCACATTCCACATATTCACAAATAGATTTTTATGAATTTGGTGGACTCAGTGCTTAATAATGAAATAAAATCTATCACGATCTCTGATCGTGTACCAGTGATACTATAATTTTCCCCACCTGAGACAAACTGGACTTGTAAAAACTGGAGACTGAACTTCTGTCTTTAGAAAGAAACATTTTCAGAACTGTGTCACTGAAGTTCGGTTTTTCTTCAAAACTAATCACACACCAGAGATATCCAATCCACCCTATCAGATACACTAAAAGCTTTTATTAGGGGCAGGATCATTTCCTACTCAGTGGGTAGCAAGAGGGCTAGCCAGGCGTGGCTCCTGGAATTAACTGAACTTCTTAAAAGCTATGGATTTAGAATGTGCAAGCTACCTCTCCACGGAAATCTTAAAAAATTAATCAATCAGTCTTTGGTATGAGGTAAATAGACTGACTTCAGCACAAGCCAAATGTCCTCTTTTTAGACTTAAACAAACATACTGGGAATGGGGAGAGAGAGCAAAGAAAGTTTTCACATACAGCCTGAAAATGAGAGGTTCAAGATCCTGAATAATATCACTCAAATCAGAACAAAGGCAGATTAGAAATAATCAAAAATAAATCAATGATCTATTTTTGAAATTCTACCAGCCTCTGTACAATAAATAATGGTTCTCCACCTGACACAGAAGAACTGAATACTTTTGTTAAAACTCTTAGGGCTTGGCTACACTTACAAGTTGCAGCGCTGGTGGAGGCTTTCCAGCGCTGCAATTACACCCCGTCCACACTTGCAGGGCACAACCAGCGCTGCAACTCCCTGGTTGCAGCGCTGGCTGAAAACCCATCCCGGCAGGGGTATAAGGAGTGCAGCGCTGGTGATCCAGCGCTGCTCAGCAGGTGTGGACACTCACCAGCGCTTTAATTGTCCTCCAGGGAATAAGGAGTTATCCCAGAATTCCTGTTCAGCCACTCTGCACATCAGTTTGCACTCTACTGCTCTTGCCTCAGGTGACCCGCCCTTTAAATGCCCCGGGAATTTTAAAAATCTCCTTCCTGTTTGCTGCAGCCAGGTGTGTGTGGAGTGCAATCAGTTAATCTTTCCAGGTGACCATGCCTCCACGCGGCAAACGAGCCCCAGCATGGAGCAATGGCAAGCTGATGGACCTCATCAGTGTTTGGGGGGAGGAATCTGTGCAGGCACAGCTGCGCTCCAGCCGTAGGAATTACGATATCTTTGAGCAGGTATCAAGGTCCATGCTGGATAGGGGCCATGATCGGGACGCACTACAATGCAGGGTGAAAGTTAAAGAGCTGCGGAGTGCCTATTACAAAGCCCGCGAGGGCAATCGCCGATCCGGAGCTGCCCCCACGACCTGCCGTTTTTACAGGGAGATGGACGCGATACTTGGGGGTGACCCCACTGCCAATCCCAGGACAACGATGGACACTTCTGAGCAGGCTGGGGGAGAGGAGGAGGAGGAGGCGAAGGCGGAGGCGGAAACCATGAGTGAAGCTCCTGGGATGGGGGAAGACACCCCAGAGTCCCTGGAGGCATGCAGCCAGGAGCTCTTCTCAAGCCAGGAGGAAAGTACCCAATCGCAGCAGCCAGCAGTTGCAGAAGGACAAGCAGAGGAGCGGGTTACCGGTAAGCGGCTTTTATTTTCTGGGTGGAAATGTTTCTGGAGAGGAAGGGGGGTTATGGCTGCATGCATGCCAGACTAGTAGATGTGGAATAGCCCGTTGATGTGGTCTATCACGTCGCGGTAATCTGCTTCAGTTATCTCAGCAAAAGTTTCATCCAGAGCGCGGGCAATATGTCTGCGCAGGTTTATAGGCAGAGCCACTGTGTTCCTTGTCCCAGTCACGCTGACGCGTCCGTGCCACTGTGCTGCAAGTGGTGGGGGGACCATTTCTGAACACAGGCAAGCCGCATAGGGTCCCGGGCGGAATCCACATTGCTCTAAAAGAGCCTCCCGCTGTTCCCTAGTGACTCGTAGCAGGGAGACATCTTCCAGGATTAACTCCTGTGAAAAATGTTGGGAGACTCTTTAGTGAAGAGATAGGGAGATAGTGAAGATCAGCCCTGCAGCTGCATCTTCACTCAACCCCTCTATCACTCCAGATTACCCGAAGCAACCAGCTCCCCTCTATCAATCAAGCCCCATTTCTCCCTCTATAAGCACCCCTCACTCACCATTTCGTGGCTTCTGTCGTGTTATGCGTGTGGTAAAAGAATGCTAAAGTGAGAACTCCCTCAGTGTAACAATTCATGTCTGGAGATAGTGGATACAATGCTGCCCCTGTTAAATGTTGTCATTTCTGGGTTTCTACAGTGACCTTGACTACTGGACTGAGCAGATGTTCCACAGCACAAAGGCTTCAAAATTTGAGAAAAAAATCCCCGAAAGAGCAAAGAGGACATGCTGAAAACTGTTCTTCATCACTCTGCTAGAGAGAGTAAGGAATTGAAGGAGTGGAGAGAGAAGGAAAGCATGATCCGCCAGAGACATTGGCGTAGAAATGCTGTGGCAAAGAGGAAAAGCACAAACCAGCTGCTAGAGATCCTGTCGCGCCAAGCGGACTCTCTCCAGGCTATCGTAGCCATGCAGGCAGAGCAGTCCCGTGCTGCCCCACAGCCCCCCCCGTCCCAAAGCTTTTTGCCTTGTGCCCCAATGTCAGCTCAAACCACCTTTCCCCAGCATCCAGGTTCTTACCACCACCAGCTGCCTCCAACACCTGTACGTTCACCAACCAGCCCTGATACCTACCACCACCCTTACCCCATGCACTCAACCCCCATCACCATGCAGTATATGCACCCTGAAGTGCAGGATTCATTAAACAGCACTCCAGACAGGACATATGCAAACTTGTGACTGTACAGTTCACCAACCCACACCCCTGCCCTCTTGTGTTCATGAAATGTTGTGTGTCTGTCTGTCAAGGAAGTTTTTTTCTTTTCAATAAAACAATTCTTGGCTTTGAAAACAGTCTTTATTATAGCAGACAGTGAAAGATACCTTAGCCCAGTAAAGAAAGAGGCACTGCAAATCATTTTAGGGATAATAGAATAACAGTGTAAACAGTGCAATTCACTCCCATGCAAGGCAGCAAACATTACTGTTGGCTTTCAGCCTCAAATTCTTCCCTCAAGGCATCCCTAATCCTTGAAGCCCTGTGCTGGGCCTCTCTATTAGCCCTGCTCTCTGGCTGTGCATATTCAGCCTCCAGGACTTGAACCTCGGTGGTCCATGCCTGACTGAATGTTTCACCCTTCCCTTCACAAATATTATGGAGGGTACAGCAAGCGGATATAACCGCGGGGATGCTGCTTTCCCCCAAGTCTAGCTTCCCATACAAGGAATGCCAGCGTGCCTTTAAACGGCCAAAAGCACACTCCACAGTCATTCGGCACCGGCTCAGCCTGTAGTTGAACCGGTCCTTGCTCCTGTCTAGCGTCCCTGGATAGGGTTTCATGAGCCAAGGCAGTAACGGGTAAGCGGGTCTCCAAGGATCACAATGGGCATTTCGACGTCCCCTACTGTGATCTTCCTGTCTGGGAAAAAGTCCCTGCCTGCATCTTCCTGAACAGGCCACTGTTCCGAAGATGCGTGCATCATGCACCTTTCCAGGCCAGTCTGTGTAAATGTCAATGAAACGCCGCGGTGATCCACAAGCGCCTGGAGAACCATAGAGAAATACCCCTTACGATTAACGCTCTGATGCCAGGTGGGGGCCAGAATAGGAATATGCGTCCCATCTATCGCCTCCACAGTTAGGGAAACCCATTTGTGCAAAGCCATCCACAATGTCCTGCACGCTCCCCAGAGTCACGGTCTTTCTTAGCAGGATGCGATTAATTGCCTTGCAAACTTGCATCAAAACGATTCCAACGGTCGACTTTCCCACTCCAAACTGGTTCCCGACCGACCGGTAGCTGTCTGGAGTTGCCAGCTTCCAGATTGCAATAGCCACCCGCTTTTCCACCGTCAGGGCAGCTCTCAATCTTGTGTCCTTGCGCCGCAGAGTGGGGGCGAGCTCAGCACACAGTCCCATCAAAGTGGCTTTTCTGATACGAAAGTTCTGCAGCCACTGCTCGTCATCCCAGACTTCCATGATGATGTGATCCCACCACTCAGTGCTTGTTTCCGAGCCCAAAAGCGGCGTTCAATGGTGCTGAGCATTTCCGTGAATGCCACAAGCACTGTAGTGTCACACGCGCAGGAGACTCGATATCGATATCATCGTCAGACTCCTCACTGTCACTTTGGAGCTGAAGGAATAGCTCGACTGCCAAACGTGTTGTGCTGGCGACACTCATCAGCACAGTCCTCAGCAGCTCGGGCTCCATTTGCCACAGAAATCGCGATTCACACAGAGAGTAAAACAGAAAGACACTCACAATGGCGCCAAACGTTGCCGGAAAGAGTGAATGCTGGGATGTGAAGCGATGCACCACGGGGCGTTGGCACACAGGAAGCGGAATGACCCGCACACTTCCTTCCCCTTCCCACAATACTCAGCGCCAAAATGGGATGAGGTGCTCTGTGGGATAGCTGCCCACAATGCACCTCTCAATACAGCGCTGGAAAGTGCTGCAAGTGTGGCCACACTGCAGCGCTGGTAGCTGTCAGTGTGGCCACACTCCAGCGCTGGCCCTACACAGCTGCATGACCAGCGCTGTAACTCCCAGCGCTGCAACTTGTAAGTGTAGCCAAGCCCTTAGGCTGTGTCTACACTGCCACTTTCAGTGCTAAAACTTTAGTTGTTCAGGGGTGTGAAAAAACACGCCCCTGAGTGACAAAACTTTTAGTGCTGAAAAGTGCCATTATCAACAGTGCTTTATTGCTGGGAGCCACACTCCCAGTGATAAAGCTACCACCCCTCGTTCAGGATGGTTATTTTTTTAATCACCAGGAGAGCTCTCCCCCAGCAATAAAGAGTTACTACACCGCCCACGTTACAGTGCTGCCGTGACCACACTTTAATGTGAGCAGTGTAGACATACCCTTAACCTCCCACAAATCTCATGAGAGCAGCAGGCAAGGCTAGCCTCTCTCTTGCAATCAGAGGATATAATCAAGGCCATCAAGGAAATGAGTCCAGGCAAGACCACCAGTCCTGATGGCCTACCAATAAAATTCCATCAAAATACCAAAGAACTGGCTCCTAAGCTGTTATAATTTATGAAGATGCCCTAAAAAAAGGTATGTTACTTCCTACTACGAGAGAAGCCATAATTACTGTACTACTTAAACAAAGTAACAATGTGCAAAAGTGTAATAGCTATAAATCCATCTCTTTAATACAGGTATTCTCAAACTCAAGTGAGATTTACTAATAAAAAAGGCACAGTTCTGATAACACACGTCAGTTGATCAATGTAATGGCATTCCACTAACATCCTAGAAATTCCCATGCAAGCATTTCACTCAATGCAGAAAAGATTTTGACAGTGAACTGGAAATATCTGTTTCTGACCCTGGATAAGTTTGAGTTGGGGAAATCCTTTATTTCATGCATAAAGCGGTCATATTCCAATCCCAACTTTTGCATCCTGACAAACAGCACAATACTCCCACTCTTTGATCTGTTTCAAGGAAATAAACAGGGATGCCCTCTCTCCCCTGTCATTTTCAACTTAGCATTAGAACCATTTACAAGACTAATTAGGGAATACTAAGGTATTTAGTGGATCAAATCAGGGTCTCAGGAGACAAAAATCCTTCTCTCCTAATCTATTAAAAAAAAATTCAGGTCAATCAATATCCTACAAACAACAGGTAACGTTGCAGATTCTCTGGCTACAAGATAAATTGGGATACATCAGAAACAATGAAGATCCACTGGATTTAGCTGGAAGTGGCTCTTCCGCAGGGACATTTAGATGGCAGCAGAAAAACCTCAGATAGCTTGGCATCCTATTCCCTAAGAAAATTAAAAACACAGTCAAGGTTAACCTAGCTCTATTAATCATGCAGTTATCAAATGATTTAAATAGATGGTAGGTACTACCTCTCTCCCTTTGGGGAAAAATGATCATTAAAATTAATGCCCTTCCCAGGTTCCTTTTCATTCGGACCTCCTTCCCACTCCATACTCCTCCTTTTTATTTTATTACAATCGAAAACATGTTCAGGTCCTTCTTGTGGGGTGCTGATGATAAAAGGAGATTCTGAGTTTAAGGATTTCAAATTTCTGTCAAAACAAGTGGTTTCAGGTTTCCCAGCTTTAAAGTTTATCATCAGGCAACAATTCTTAGCCAACCAGCACAGTGGCTCATTCCCTCAAGCTGTAGAGACCCGAACTGACTCCACATGGAAGCAGAAGTGGTTGCTCCTTTACTCTTTAACAAAGTGCTGCAGTAGGATTATTGCCGGATTCCCTAAAGAACAATTAACAACTATTGTGGCAACCATAAATACTTGGCATACGTCTATTAAATTTAAAAGTCACCCCCTCCTGCATACCAGGGCCTCTATCTGGAATAACTCAAAACTCTGTAAAGCAGGCAACCCCATCATTTGGCCAGATTGAATTAGGAAAGGGATTTTGATCTTCCTCCCTTCTACAGTATTAAAAGAAAGGTTCAGTCTAGAGACTAAGAAGGAGTGGCAATATATCCAACTTAAACATGCCGTCCAGTGCTGTAACAAGGGCGAGGCGAGTGAGGCACTTGCCTTGGGTGCACAAAGCCAAGGGGCGCAGAAAGCGGCAGAGAAAAAAAAAAAAGCCGCAATCAGCGGTGCTTCGGGACCCACCGCCGAATTGCCACATCAGGCATAAAAATACCTAGTTACGGCTCTGATGCCGTCTCCTGTCTGCTTGGCTCCAAAGCCTGTGCTACCCCAACCCATCTAAAATGCTTTAATTTCTTAAAATATTACCCAAAGTGCCAAGACCTATGGCAACACTGTATGCACACTTGGCTGGAAAATTTGAATTAAACATGGATTGCCTAAAAGAGAAATGAGAAGAGGAACTAGGCAAATTCTTCTATGCTAGCCAATAGAAATACTCCAAACTGTTCCTTGGACATCTGTTTTAAGATTAATCCAGCAGAAAATCGTTTGGATGATGCACTGGACCATCCTCTGACTGTTCAAAAACAGGTGCTGCTAAAACAGACAAATGTTGGTGCTGTGATTCAGCAGGTGCTATCTTAACCCATACACTCTGGGAATGCTCCTATACCCATATGTTTTGGGCAGAACTTAACTGGAGAGTGATTTTTTTCATATCAAATAAAATTGTGTTACAAGCTAAACATGTAATCTTAAAGCTAATAGATGTTAATTGGAAGCTGAATAAATCTGAAAGACTTCAGCTAAGCAGAGCACTAATAATTGCTAAAAGACTCATACTACATAAGAACTGCCATGCTGGGTGAGACCAAAGGTCCATCTAGCCCAGTATCCTGTCTTCCGACAGTGCCCAATGCCAGGTACTTCAGAGGGAATGAACAGAATGGTCTAAAAAAAAGTAGAAGTCTAAAAAGTGACCAACAGTTGAAGACTGGAGCACAGACATCATAAGAACCATGGAAAAGAACTGTACACCATAACAGAAATACCTAAGAAAAATTCTCAGAGATATGGGATACTCTCCTGGAAGTATCTGAAAGATCCTATTAAAATGTTTCCCCCCACCCACTCACTTCCCCCTCCTCTCTCCCCACTTCCTTCCCTCCCAATCTCTATTCCCCTCCGCTGAACTTTTCTTCTATTCTTTATCTTAATTTTTCTTTAATTAGCTGGATTTTTATAAACTAATTAGGTTTGTAAATTGTGTAATACAAATACTAATTTATATTTTAACCATTCATATTTTTTATATACAGTGAAATCCTGCTATAACGCGACGTTTGGGGTCCAAAAACTTCCATCGTGCTAAATGCGGGGTCGCAGTATAGTGGGGTTTCAAACCAGTCAGTTTGTCAGTGGTCCCCAAAACGGTGCATTGATGTGCGCCGCCTAGTGCCCACTGCCCAGCAGGGGAGAGGAGCCGCGGCCCCCCTGCCTGCCGGGGACAGAGAACTCTGAGGCTGTGCGCACCAGTGCTCTCTGTCCCCGGCAGGTGCGGGGCCGCGGCTTCTCTCTGGCTTCAAAAGGAGCCGGGGTCCCCCACCTGCCAGGGACAGAGAGCACCGGCGCCCGCAGGCCCAGAGAAGCCGGAGAGAAGCTGTGGCCCCACACCTGCCAGGGACAGAGAGCACCGGCGCCCGCAGCCCCGGAGTTCTCTGTCCCTGGCAGGCAGCGAGCCACGGCTCCTCTTGAAGCCGGAGAGAAGCCGTGGCCCCACGCCTGCCGGGGACAGAGAGCACCGGCACCCGCAGCCTCGGAGTCCTCTGTCCCTGGCAGGCAGCGAGCCACGGCTCCTCTTGAAGCCGGAGAGAAGCCGTGGCCCCACGCCTGCCGGGGACAGAGAGCACCGGCGCCCGCAGCCCCGGAGTTCTCTGTCCCTGGCAGGCAGCGAGCCACGGCTCCTCTTGAAGCCGGAGAGAAGCCGTGGCCCCACGCCTGCCGGGGACAGAGAGCACCGGCACCCGCAGCCTCGGAGTCCTCTGTCCCTGGCAGGCGCGGGGCCGTGGCTTCTTTTGAAGCTGGAGAGAAGCTGCAGCCCCGCGCCTGCCAGGGACAGAGAGCACCGGCGCCCGCAGCCCCAGAGTTCTCTGTCCCCGGCAGGCGGGGAGCCACGGCTCTTCTTGAAGCCTGAGAGAAGCTGAAGCCCCGCGCCTGCCGGGGACAGAGAGCACCGGCACCCGCAGCCCTGGAGAAGCCGGAGAGAAGGTGCAGCCCGCGCCTGCTGGGGACAGAGAGCACCAGCGCCTGCAGCCTCGGAGTTCTCTGTCCCCGGCAGGAGCAGGGCTGCAGCTTCTCTCTCCTGCCAAGATGTTGGGGACCACTGGTACTGTACAGTACTGTGAAAACATTATCTAAGTTGTATCTGCCTTAAAGGGGAGCCAACCTATGATCGCGTTATATGCGATTTCGTGTTATAGCGGGGCGGGTTATAGCGGGGTTTCACTGTAATTAAATGTTTCAAGTATAGGTCAGGTTAGGTAGCAAATTGTTAATATATTATGAGAAGTTTATATATATTTTATATTTTTTGTATGTATATTTTTATAAAATGTAATAATAAGTTAATAGGAAAACAAATATTACATTCCATATTATCTACTACGGACAGCACACCAAACTTCATTTATTCCAGTCTGACTGTGTGTGCTTAGATTTACCTCTTGTTGGCTTCTTTTGAGCAATTATAAAAACATTCTGCAGAACACCTCCCTGGAGAGAGCTTACTATGCACAATTTTGGCAAACAGAAGTGCTTCCTTCTATATACTGAGAAGAATATATAGCATTTCAACAGGTTGACACTGAGAGACTTGGGGGAGGGAACAGGTGAATCAATAAAAGCCATAATATTTCCATTTGAGCTTTATGTCCAAAGAAAACAATAATGTACTTAAAAAAACACCACTAAAGAAAAAGCAATTAAAAGGATATAATTCGGTTAGGCCTCAAGAAAACCAAATTTCATTCCGCATCTTTTGAGGAAGACTGTACTGTGTTCAGGAATTTGTGTTTTTGTTTATATCCATGGAAAATTCAAGTTTTCCAGTATTTATGATCACGCCAGTGGCCAGAAACCATCACCAGCCAATCAACACCCCTTTGATTTGATTTAAGCCAATGACAAGACTTCACCCTTGCTGCCTGGCAGGGGGGGAGGGGATATGGGGGAGAAAAATAGGGAGAAGCTATAGAGCAGTGGTTCTTAACCTGGGGTGCACACCCCCTGGGGGTGCGAGATGCCCTTTCTGGGGGTGCGAGACATGCCAGATTTTGTTAGAAGGTAAATCATTGAAAACACAAATTAAGCACAGGCATGTAAGTACAACTACTTTGTTTCATCAAACCTATGTATTTATTAACATTATAAGTTTTTTAACGATTATTGTAATGTACAAACAAAAAAATTATTTTCAAGTTTTTAAGCTAATTGTAGTGAAATTATCTCTCTACAAAATACAGTGTACCACCACGTTGCGGGGTATTTCTTGACGCATGCACAGATGATGATGTGGCAGCGCCGTGGCTTTGTTTGAATTCAGTTAGCCGCTATCTCTTTCATTCTATAGTTATGTATATCTAGGTTTAAAGAACTGACCTACTTCAACTATTTTTGATAAGGGGTGCGAGAACATGTTTTGAGAACCAAAGGGGTGCAGGCTACAGTAAAGGTTAAGAACCACTGCTCTAGAGTCTCCCTTGAAAACTTTTAATTCGTCATTAGAAGTGTCCTTTACAGCTATCCCATTCCAGAAGAAGAAAGAGGTATTGTAGAGAAAGGCCAAGAGGATTTGCAGTTGCGTGTATTCAAGCAACCCAAATCCTGTTAGTAAGATTACTAATTATAATGAATCCTGAAGGTTCAACAGATGAAACAATTTTGGACTTCTGGAAGGAGGAGTTGGAGTCAGAAAGATGAGAAAGTAACTGAGGCACTAGGAATCTGAGAAAAAGGATAGCAGCTGGTTGGGATGGAGAGTCAGTGCCTTTAACACTCATGGCATTATAACAAAATAGAAAGACATTAACCAATTTCAGAAAATGTAACAGCAGTTTGTCAGAACTAAATGCTGTTACTTTAAGAAACAGAAGGGGAAGAGAGTATAAATAATACACAAGTCTCCACAGCATAAGCATATCACTATGCACAGGAAGCAGAACTAGACAATGAAATGGCTTCTGTTTTTACAGCTTCAAAAAGATTTCTTTATGTAAATGGAGGGGAAAAAACAGATTTTTAAGCTTCTAAATCATTTGTCTTCAACTAATCCAACTGTGCATCAAGACACTAAAATACTCCCTCCTTTGAAGGGGCTGAGCAACCTGCCCTCAGCAGCACTTCAGGATTAAGGGAGCCAAAACTAGTAACATCAACATGAAACTTTTAAAGCTTTCAAAGCACCCTAAAAATTGTTTCCAAAGAAGGAACAAAGTATTACAGTTAATAAGGAGAGTGTGTATGCAGGGTGTCCTACAGGATTCTTGGGAATCCACATTTGAGAATGTGTATTTATTCACATGCAAGAAATATTAATGTGGAATTAAGGTAGTTGGCACTCAGTACTGCCCTATTCTCCTTGTGCCATTCCAGGACATTTGAGTTTAATTTCCAAAACTCAAATATTGGAGAACCAGGAAACGTTCAAGTTAAAGTCCCCTGTAATAAAGGTTAATATTATGTGAAACAAATAGGCAGCTTTGGACAACCATAAAATACTGAGTTATGTGACTCTTCCCACACAACCTTAATTGCTCATTCAATTCCTGCTTTAAGGAGTCCATCAGTGACATCACAGGACCCTACTCCTCCCTATGCCCTTGCCAGCCAATTGCAAGTATCCCCAGATTAATGGTGCTGCACAGTGAAGGTCCATTGGACTGGACTGGACTGTATGATAAGGGGTTCTGATTTGGAGTTTAGTTCGGCACTGAAATCGGCAGGGTTACTCTTCCCATTCTTATTGCCATCCCTATGCAGGCAGAGTTAACTTTTACTCCTCACATAGTACAGTGTCACTGTAGCTCTCAAAGAACAAATTAAAAAAAAAAAAAGTGTCCATATTCCTATGTGGTGTATACTAGTCCCTCATTTTACAGTTCAAGTACATGGCTTCCTCATATTTATTTTTAGAAAATGTACTATACTATCAAATAAATATTCTAAACTGTACCAGAAAATTATCTGTAGAAGAGAAAGGTGGACACTCTGCCATGGTTAAGACTGAGAACTGCTTTCACTTATAAATTTAGGAACTTTTCTAAAATCTTCCAATGTTTCCAATACAAATTTTTCATGTGTAGCAGAGGATAGTTTTCTGTCCAAATCTACAGGGATCCATAAAAGCTGTTTTTGAAATATGAGATGCAAAAATAAGTGTTAGTCATGATTTGTAAACCTTTTAAACTACCTTAATTTTTTTTAATTCTTCTTGTGTACCTTTGAGTCCCAACTTTTGCCCAGGAAAAACGTGATTTCTTCACAGACAGAATAGGGAGTAAAGGCAAAACTTATAATGGAATATTGATTGCAACCATACAGACAGATCTCCTACTGAGTGGATTTCATTCATTTTAATTTTGTGCAACCTGTAATTCAAAAACAGCTGAATCACATTTTTCATGCATTGGCATCTGCCTGCATTCTGCAACAAATCTGTTGCTACTAACAACAATAATTACCTCAGCTACACAAAACTAAGTTGCTAGGAACAAATCTTGGTCCTTTTGCTCCAAAAATATAGGCATCTACCTTTACTAAGGGATAAAGTTATAGAAAGACCCATATGTCCTTCCTAAACTGCACCAGCCACCAGAGAATAAAACTGTTTGTCATAACAATTACAATAAGAACTTTAATAACTTGTTTAATTTAATTACAATTTATATTCGTTAAATAAAGAATATGCACAAGTTTTCAATGAGATATTACAATGTGGAAAAACTGATGTGATACTAGTAAAAAAAATTTGAGCTAGAAACAGACTCTAGTCAAAATTTTTAGATCAGAATAATTTTGTGATGACTTGTAACTTTAAAAAAGTGTTCTCAAATTGACTATAAACTTTTCAAAAAGATTCTCTTTTGCTTTCGGAATAAAACTGGCAATTTTCAGGACAAATTAATTTGCTAGCCAAAGCTGGAAGGTCATTAAAAATAGGAGTTTATAATGGAACCTAGTCACAAATTTATACCCCAATTCTTCAAACACAAGTATAATTTTACTCATATTAGTCCCATTGAAGTCAATGGGACTACTCACATGAGTAAAGTAATTCCAGGATTGATGTCTTAATGGAAGAGAGAATTCTCTCTCTTTATAGGATGTGTACATGGTACAATTAAAGAGTCCATTTACTTCACTGGAAATTTTGAGTGTACAAGGAATGAAGCATCAAGCCCAAATACATTTAAAATGTGACCTGAAAGGCATTTTACCTGATGAGATCTGATTTCAGCATTTTGTGTTTCTTCTAAACAACTGATGACATCATGGACATCTGAAACAGCTGCATTTCCAAAACCACCCTGTGTATTAGTGATGTTCTCAGCTGTTGCACATTATGCAGTAAACAAGATCCAAGATGCAGTTGTCAGCAAGAACTCAAGTAGTAACTGATTTTCAACTATTTCAATTGAAAATATATTTAGGTATGATCTTGTACTCCTTGTGTACCCCAAACACTATATACACACAAACACTTAAAAACGTGTATAATAATACATATAAAATATTTAATATGTCTGTAAGTAGTAAGTGCATATATTTTTTTATTTACTATTTGTGCGTCTTTTGTTTTCTGTAGAGTTAATTGCTTTATGAAATATTATGAGAATACAACATTTTAAAATTTGGACATCTGCAATAAAACTAAACAATTTTACCACTCTGAAGATTCTGCCTTTTGGTCTGGTTTTGGTTATAGAAAATTAAGTTCATACAGAAAACCAGAGTGCAACTTATGTAGGACAGCTGGAGAGGGAATAAGGAGTTAACCTCCACTTCTCCCTCGGTATTTTTTTTAAGCAAATGTGTTCCAATATCACTGCAATGCATTATAGTACCACAGAAATCTTGGGATTAACTAAAGGGCATTTTTTACCTCTTCGGTAGAGAGAACCTAACTGCATCACACACACAATGAATTCTATCTTCAATGAGGAGGTGGCAAAACATACTAGTCCTGTTCCTTTTGTGATTCACAGAGCAACACAGAAATTATTCTAGATGCCCTACTGGCTAACTGTTACAGTAGTTGCAGTTTACAGTATGATATCTAATGGTTAGTTCAACATAGACACTGTCAAACTGCAAAGAGCCTAACTCTGGCAGATGAGCTGCCAAAGTCACCCTACCATCAGAGGCAGTCCTTCCTGTAAGCCACTGACAAATGTCACAACATGTTTTGACAGCATTAGCATATGAACCTCTGCCATAAGACTAAAAACAACAGGCATCCCTGTAAACAGTATGAGTTAGCAGATGGCTAGGGGGAAAACAGTACCAATCAAGTTCAAAATACCTCATAATGCAGTCATGCGAGTCATTTTGCACCTACAAATGTAATGCTTTCCAAGAATACTCTTTGGTAAACACAAGGTCACTTGCACTGACATTAGTCAAAACCAGATTTTTAATTACCACATATGTATTAAATTCCCAAGAAAGTGTTCAAAAATACTATTTTGCCTTTTTTTAATTACATAGGTGAAGAGCCACTTTACAATAAATTTAGGAACCAGACTACCAAATGCAGTCATCACAGATCTCTAAGAAACTGACTTACTCATTAGTCTCCATTATGTAGCAAATGTCACTGCTGTAGAGACACAGAGTGCTTAGCAAAGACAGAATGTTATTCATATAGATGTGATACACTGATTAGAGGACTGCAGCAGTCGTCATATAAAAATGGCATCATATACATGGCCAGGCAGAATAACAGATCATTAGAAAATATGAAACTGGCTATGTTTTATAAAATGTACTTACACATTTCTGTAATGCCCAAAACACCCTCCAACTTTCATCTACATCAGAAAATTTAGAAAAAATTCCCACTGGTGTTACCACCAGACCCATCATTAGCACCAGCAGGAGCCCTAATATAGACAAGAGTCTGGCAGCTGTTTTTAGCCATCATAGGGCTTTGTTAACACAGTGGCAAAAATGCTAGTAAATGCCAGAACCTAATCTATGCTAATGCTCCCACCAGTAAAGAACCAGGGGGAGCACTGATGCAATTTTTGTTAATGGACTGTTTTATAATACTTAAATACTGCACCTACAAATGTGTTTGCTGTGGACAGGGGCGGCTCTAGGCACCAGCAAACCAAGCTGTTGCCTAGGGCGGCCAAATCTAGGGGGCGGCAGGCTGGGCCGGTGGACCTGCCGCAGTCATGCCTGCGGGAGGTCCACCGGAGCCGCGGGACGACCGGACCTGCCGCAGGCATGACTGCGGAGGGGGGCTCGTCCCGCGGCTCGGCTGGACCTCCCGCAGGCATGACTGCGGCAGCTCAAGCGGAGCCCGCGGGAGGTTCACTGTTCCCGCGGCTCCGGTGGAGCTCCCGCAGCCATGCCTGCGGCAGGTCCGCTCGTCCTGGGGCTCCGGTGGACCTGCCGCGGGAGCTCAACCGGAGCCGCGGGAAGAGGGGACCCGCCGCGGGACCGAGGAAGGGCGGCGCAGCACACCGCGCTGCCTGGGGCAGCCTAATTTCTAGAGCCGCCCCTGGCTGTGGAGAAGGGACTGTTAAATTTCAATTTTGAAATTATGCCCCTTTTGGAAAGGCAGCACTTCAGTACTTTTGATGTTCATGAGATACACTGGTTTGAAAGCACTGGAAACTGAATTTCAACAGTGTAGCTACAATATGGCTAACAGAAGGGCAAACTTACCCAGAAAGCTCTGCCACCTCTGGGTGGAAAGGCATATGTTTCATTTCCATGCCCATTCAGACCTTGGACTGTGAATAACAAAAAGTGGCCCCAGTTTTGATGTGTGTGTATCCAGTAGTGAAACTGGACTGAACCCATAAACTCATTTTACATAATCCAAACATCCATCACTTGGTAACAATAGCTTTTTGTCATCATACACCCAGGATAAATTAATATGGGATTTTTTCCAAAAGCACCTAAGGCTGACATTTTCAAGAGACTAAGGGAATTAGACACTTAAACCCTCTTGAATTGCTAGTGGATTTGGGTCCCTAACTCTTTTGGGAACCAATGAAAATCCCAGCCTAAGGCATCTTTTGAAACTCCCACTCAAGACCCAGCAACCTGGATGTAAAAGGGACCTGGTAATGGAATATGGAGCCTGAGCAACCCATTTGACCCAAATGGTTTCATTAACTGTGGGTCCAAAGGATAAAATCTCTTCAAACCTGTTTCCCTCTCAATACTGCAAAATGGTTACAAATTGAATCAATTTCTTTAACAAGGAAAAGGTGAGAGAGGAAGCAGATTTTCACATCAGGCACTTAAATATACAAAATTAATAGTTTCCCAGTAGACAAAGATGCCTTTGCCAATGAAACATCCCCCTTTGCCCTTACTTCTTATTCCAAAGTACACTTTGACTGTTTTGTATCATTCATGGTGACACAACATTAGATACATTTGCAGAGACAAAGAGTATTTTGTGCCAGAGAAGAGACTGAGGTTAAACTCAACAAGTTACTCACTGGGTCTGTTATGTATTCCAGAGTCTAATTCAGTTTCTCTGAAACTGAACCTTTCTTTGGAAAGTAGAACTACTGCCCTATCACAGTCTACTCTCCCCACAAAAGTATACACAGATGTGCAAGAAGAAACCACTTTACAAAAACGTGGGTGCTACTTTTGGCAGCAATGACTAGTACAAACTTATTCCCAGGAGAGATGGAGCAGTCATGTACAGTTTCTGGCTAAATAACTGAAGGCTTAGTGAGTAACTACCTTCATTAAAGCCAATAAAATCCTTCTTCCACAGAGACTAAGAGGCTAAGCAGCCTTGAAATGGGAGTCTAGTCTCTATTACAATATGAGCCTACAGTGGAAATTGCACCAGTTGGGGAGGCAGCAGCAGAAGCTACTCAGCTTCCCCCAAACAAGACCAGTAGCTCCCAGAGGCACTATCATCAGTCCCAGCTACTTTAAAGACAGGGTTTAACCTGCAACAATCTAAAACCTGGCTCCAGTCCCAGCTCTTCCTGGTGTCACCTTTAAAAATAGCCCCAGACAAAGGTCCTGCTGGCTCTTGGGGGCAGAAGGGGATGAGGGCTGGAGTTTAATGGACATAGGACAGACTCACTGTGCAGGAGTTGGGGGCCACTGCACTGTCACATGCTAAAGAAGAGGGTCTCCGCTCACAGCCTGAGCTGCTTTCACTGACCCCCCTTCACAGCCTGCAGACTGCTTGGCCCACAGGGACTTCCCCCCACATTAATGTTAAGCAAAAACTCTGGGGAAATAAAGGGATAGAGGGCAAAAGGCACCCATACCAGTGAGGTACACACATACAGGCTGCAGGTACAGATGACAGCGGAGCAAACACACACTAGGTGGCAGGTTATAGAGAGAAACCTGGCACCCACATGTGCACGTACACACACACACACGGAGGCACAGGGAGGTTAGAGGATAGCCAGGTGCACACACACTGGGGTGGGAGTAATAAAAGGTGGGTGCACACCACCTGTGTGTGTGTAAATAGAGGATAAGTACACACACCTGAGGGGAAGAGTATTGAGTGCAGGTACACCCCCACTCCCTGGCGAGTGTTACTGAGAGTGGGTACATACACACACACACACACACACACAAAGGGAGGAGTATGGAGGACAAGTACACCACTGCAAGAAGGTGTAAGAAGGATGGGTGCACATAATCCTCAGGGAAAGTACCAAGGGAGGGTGTGTACAGACACGCACACACAATGACCAAAGGCAAGAAAGATACCAGGGACAGATGTACATACACACCCACACACCCCCTCGGGGAGGGCGGAGATCCCAAGGGTAGGTGTGTACACCCCTTGGGGTGGGAGGATACCAAGAGTGGGTGTGTACACATGCACGCACACACCCTGCGGGTGCCAATGGCACATGTACACTCACTCCTCAGGGGCAACGATGGCACGTGTACATACAAACACACACACACACCCTGGGGCACTGATGGCACGTGAACACACATCCGTGCACCGGGGAAGAGGGGACGACACACCAATAACACGTATACACACACACGCCAAAGGGACCGATGGCATATGTACGTACAAAATTACACACCAGGAGTACCAATGGTGTATGTACATGCAGGCATGCACGGACCAGGGTACCAATGGCATGTGTACATGCACTCACCAGGGGCACCGACGGCAGGTGTGTGTATACACACACACACCCATACCCCGGGGGCACCGACGGCAAGTATATGTATACACACACACAGCCATACCCCGGGGGGCACCGACGGCAGGTATATGTACACACACACACACCCCCATACCCTGGGGGCACCGACGGCAGGTGTGTGTATACACACCCACACACACACCCATGCCCCGAGGCACCAACGGCAGGTGTGTATACACACATACCCATACCCCGGGGGCACCGACGGCAGGTATGTGTATACACACACACACACACCCATGCCCCGAGGCACCAACGGCAGGTGTGTATACACACACCCCCATACCCCGGGGGCACCGACGGCAGGTATATGTATACACACCCACACACACACCCATACCCCGAGGCACCGACGGCAGGTATGTGTATACACACACACACACCCATACCCCTGGGGCACCGACGGCAGGTGTGTATACACACACACACCCCCATACCCCGAGGCACCGACGGCGGGTGTGTACACACACAACCACACCGACCCCGCAGCCCTACGGCCGAGCGGGGCGGCCGGGGCCGCTCTTCCAATCCCAGCTGCCCCGGCCCGGCTTGCGCTCGGCGCCCCGCAGGGAGGCGCTGCCTCGGCCCGGCCGGCGGACTCACGTGGAGAGTTTCCTGGTCCAGAAGAGCCCCCCGGGCCACAGCTCCTGCAGCTGCACGGCCCGGCCCAGGTTGCCTTTGATCTGGGCCAGCAGGCGGCTCGCCTCGGCCTCCAGCCGGTCCCCGTACGGCAGCAGCTTGTTGTAGGCGATCTCCTTCTGCGGCGCGAAGCCCGGCGCCTCCCCGGGCGGCCCGCTCCCGCTCCCGCTCCCGGCCATGGCTGCTGCCGCCGGCGCCGTCCCCTGCCGCTGCCGACGCCCTCTGCGCCCGGCTCCGTCCTAACGAGTCACACAGCGGCTCCTGGTGACGAAGCAACCAACCGAGCGAACGGCCGCCTCCCGCTCGGGCCAGGTCACTTCCTGCGCGGGGGCGGGGGAGCGGAAGCGGGCGGTGGAGGCGGGGGACTGAGTGGGGAAGATGCTCGGGGAGTGGGAGAGGCGCTTTGGGGCCGGCACTCTGGGGCCTGAGGGGGGCAGGGAGGAGTGGGGCAGGCTCTGGGAGCCGCGAGAAGTCGGGGGCGGCACTCTGGGGCCTGAGGGGGGCAGGGAGGAGTGGGACAGGCTCTGGGAGCCGAGGGAAGTCGGGGGCGGCACTCTGGGACCTGAGGGGGGCAGGGAGGAGTGGGGCAGGCTCTGGGAGCCGAGGGAAGTCAGGGGTGGCACTCTGGGGCTGATAGTGGCAGGGAGGAGTGGGGCAGGCTCTGGGAGCCGAGGGAAGTTGGGGGCGGCACTCTGGGGCTGAGGGGGGCAGGGAGGAGTGGGGCAGGCTCTGGGAGCTGAGGGAAGTCGGGGGCGGCACTCTGGGGCTGAGTGGGGCAGGGAGGAGTGGGGCAGGCTCTGGGAGCCGAGGGAAGTCAGGGGCAGCACCCGGGGGCTGAGTGGGGCAGGGAGGAGTGGGGCAGGCTCTGGGAGCCGAGGGAAGTCGGGGGCGGCACTCTGGGCCCTGAGGGGGGCAGGGAGGAGTAGGGCAGGCTCTGGGAGGGAAGTTGGGGGCACTCTGGGGCTGAGGGGGCAGGGAGGAGTGGGGCAGGCTCTGGGAGCTGAGGGAAGTCGGGGGCGGCACTCTGGGGCTGAGAGGGGCAGGGAGGAGTGGGGCAGGCTCTGGGAGCCGAGGGAAGTCAGGGGTGGCGCTCTGGGGCCTGAGGGGGGCAGGGAGGAGTGGGGCAGCCTCTGGGAGCTGAGGGAAGTCGGGGGCGGTACTCTGGGGCTGAGAGGGGCAGGGAGGAGTGGGGCAGCCTCTGGGAGCTGAGGGAAGTCGGGGGCGGCACTCTGGGGCTGAGAGGGGCAGGGAGGAGTGGGGCAGGCTCTGGGAGCCGAGGGAAGTCAGGGTGGGCACTCTGGGACTGAGAGGGGCAGGGAGGAGTGGGGCAGGCTCTGGGAGCTGAGGGAAGTCGGGGGCGGCACGCGGGGGCTGAGAGGGGCAGGGAGGAGTGGGGCAGGCTCTGGGAGCCGAGGGAAGTCAGGGTGGGCACTCTGGGACTGAGAGGGGCAGGGAGGAGTGGGGCAGGCTCTGGGAGCTGAGGGAAGTCGGGGGCGGCACTCTGGGGCTGAGAGGGGCAGGGAAGAGTGGGGCAGGCTCTGGGAGCTGAGGGAAGTCGAGGGCGGCACTCTGGGGCCTGAGTGGGGCAGGCTCTGGGAGCCGAGGGAAGTCGGGGGCGGCACTCTGGGGCTGAGAGGGGCAGGGAGGAGTGGGGCAGGCTCTGGGAGCCGCGAGAAGTCGGGGGTGGCACTCTGGGGCTGAGAGGGGCAGGGAGGAGTGGGGCAGGCTCTGGGAGCCGCGAGAAGTCGGGGGCGGCACTCTGGGGCTGAGGGGGGCAGGGAGGAGTGGGGCAGGCTCTGGGAGCCGAGGGAAGTCGGGGGCGGCACTCTGGGGCCTGAGGTGGGCAGGGAAGAGTGGGGCAGGCTCTGGGAGCCGAGGGATGTCAGGGGCGGCACTCTGGGGCTGAGGGGGGCAGGGAGGAGTGGGGCAGGCTCTGGGAGCCGAGGGAAGTCGGGGGCGGCACTCTGGGGCCGGAGGTGGGCAGAGAAGAGTGGGGCAGGCTCTGGGTGCCGAGGGAGTCAGGGGGCAGGGAGGAGTGGGGCAGGCTCTGGGAGCCGAGGGAAGTCGGGGGCGGCACTCTGGGGCCTGAGGTGGGCAGGGAGGAGTGGGGCAGGCTCTGGGAGCCGAGGGAAGTCGGGGGCGGCACTCTGGGGCTGAGAGGGGCAGGGAAGAGTGGGGCAGGCTCTGGGAGCCGAGGGATGTCAGGGGCGGCACTCGGGGGCCTGAGGGGGGCAGGGAGGAGTGGGGCAGGCTCTGGGAGCCGAGGGAAGTCGGGGGCGGCAGTCTGGGGGTCGGAGAGTGTGGTAGGGAGACTTCAAGGTGAGGGTTTGAGGAAGGAGGTTGGGAAGAGGCAGAGCTGAAAGGAGCTCTGCAGGGAGAGGCAGAGTTGGGTGTCTGAAGGGGTGGCAGTAGTAGAGGCTGAGACAAGTGTGGTGGGGATTGTGCTGGAGAGGGACAAGAGAGAAGGGGCTGAGTCCCTGGCTGCCTAGCAGGGCTGACCTGCCCTAGAGCTTTGTCCAGTTTGGATTCATTCTGGCAATATTTAAAGTCGCTCTGGCTTGTTAGGAAGGAATTCGCTGGGCATTTGAATGAGGTCATTTAAAATTTCATTTAAAAAGAAATCTTCATGCAAATTGTCCCACCCTGACAGCCCTTGACACAGGGTGTGGGAGAGGAATACTCATTTCTGCTTCTGCGGCATCCACGCAAATATGGTATTAATGACAGTGTAAAACTCTTACCCTCATCTTCGTGGCAAGTGAGGCAAAAGATAATTTTCCTAATTACAAGCTGTACTGATATTTTTGTGCCAGAGCTGAAGGGAACAAGGGGATGGAATTTTGACTGAATGATCACACAAAGTATATTTTTAAGAGAGTTTAATTCCAACCAATATAAAGAGACATCTAAAAATGAAATATGCTAGTTTGAGGACAGTCTTGCTATTGAGGAAGTCAACATCAGACATTGTAGGGCTGCAGGATCCATTCACAGTCTGTAGTAAATAGAGAAAGCTGTGCAGTTGTCTTAAATGGCCAAGAGGTGTAATCACCTAGAGAATGTGACTGCTCTAGTAGTGGTGGGATTTCACCAGTGTAAGAATCAATGGTGCTATGCATCCACACTAGTTATCCCATTTTGGATGGATTTGTACCCCATGCTTACACATAGCATTTTAATCAACAATTGCAGTTTCATGACCCTCTGGGTATCTGATCTACAAGTTCTCAGCACAGCTCCCTGAAGCAATGGCTTGTGGGATATTTGTAAAGGCTTCTGTGTGCTCAAGAGAATTGTGGGAAAAGGGGGAACCATCCATGTAAGCACCTAAATAAGACTGATTTTCAGAAATGCTAAGTGCCTGTAACTACCACTGACATTCAAAATCCACTTTTTGTAGCTTCATGGTTTACCAAAAAGTTATTTAGCAAGTTTACCTTGATGTGAGGGCCAAAGTCACATTTATTCTCCAACTTCTGTGAAATTGTTTGGGTTCAAAGGGGAATTAAATATTGGTATTTCCCAGAAAGTATGAATTTTAACTAGGAATTGGACATCCAAATCCATTAGGCATCTTTGACTTATAGTGTCCTCAGACTATTCACTGACAATGCAGAAATCCTGGGTAATAGTTCATACTGTAATAATTCACAACCTCACAGGAGATTTTTCTGACAGACTTTGACCAAGTCCCCCTAAATAAAAGAGGTTGAAATAATTTTGTTTTTTATTAAGACAAAATAAAAAGCAAGTCTGGTATGGGGAGACACTAGTACAAAATGGGTTGGATTAGACATTGATCTGCTGTGATAGGTGTTGTCACAGCATAAACTGGCCCTTTTGGGGTATTTGGGCTCAGCCTTACTTTTCCCAGGTGATGGATTTGAGCTGGTGGTTGAGTCAGGTGACCACTCATCATGGGGAATGGGGGTGCTTCCTATAAGAGGAAGCCTGCTAAGTTAGAAGGAAAATCAAATAAAATTAATTTTAAAATAGTTTCTTTAGGAGGCACTGGTTTAGTAAAGAGCTAAAGAAGGTCTTTCCAAAGCAAGAGGCCTGGAGTGGGACCAGCTGAGATCTCTTGTTCAAAGGGAACTAAGGTACTGAGAGAGAGCGAGAGAGGTCCTTACAGCTCTGATACAAGGGTAGTTGAAGGAGCCCTAATACAAACGGAATTAGTAGGCCTTGAGAAAGGGTTGATCCAAGAGGAGGTAGCATAGCCTGAACAGGATAGTATGAACAGTAGAAGGAGTTGACGCTCATGCTTGCTTAGGGGCATGGGCTTGGGGTTCCAGCTAGGGTATGAGGAGAAAGTCCCACTTCTGTTGTCAATAGAGCAAATGGACTGCTGAGCCCCAGGGGAGGGTCTAGAAAAGGACCTATATAGACCACTGAGGACAAAAGCATTGTATAGACTTGAGGTTTGATCCAGATGTCCTAAGGGGACACCCAGTATGAATTCATTGGATGTTGGTCTTATTTTGTGGGACTTCTGGTTCCATTTCTCCCTATGTCCCTTCCTTCCCCCCGGCCCTGAAGTAGGGGTGGACTTTCTGATTTGGCTGGAGAGCTAACTCTACAAGAAACGTGAGAATTTGCCTATCCAAGAGTAGCAGATTGAAGTAATAGAAGACCTGCAGAAAATGAGACAGTGAGTTAACTAGAGTGAAGAAACTGAGGCAACAGTAGGGGTCTAATGTCAGATCAAGTAAGATTCTGTTACAGAGGTCCATTAATTATTAACTTCTTCAGTCATTAAAGTGGAGTTCAAATAGTGCCTGATTCTGCCACTGACTTAACGGAGTGTAGTTTGAAGCCTACGTTGAGTGTATGACAGAAGTAACTGGTAGCTGTTACAGCTAGTTGTTTCCTAAATATAATTAATTGAAATTCCTTTCAAGAATTACATAATTACCAGGCAGCAACTACTGATTAGATTTAAAGCTACTATTAAAGGTAGATTCAGTTTTCTGATCTTTACATTTGTACTAGTTCTGATTATAAAGGAAAATGGCTGGTTCTGAATGCTGAAATGATGGGCAACAATTGCATAGGTATTGATACTGGAAGAAATGCAATAGACAACCTTAATTAAACATAAAATAAACAAAACTATGATACTCAGAGATTGCTGTTTAATTTTCCAGAAGAAAAAAATCACACCGAATCCCTCCCTGCCCACTCTTTTAGCGTTGTAAATTTGTATCTACTAACACTCCACAATAATAAAACAAATAGGTGCAGCAAGAAATGGTGTGTGTCATGTTCACATATGTATCTGTGACCAAAGAAGAAAACTCTACTGGTTTGGCAAGGTCAAAAAAATCAATGCAAGCACTGTTCGTTTCTTTTAGAGAGAACTACAGACATGTCAGTACTGTCACACTTTTCAAAGCATGCCTGTTGCTATAATCATAAGTATATAGGTCAACACTTTCAGACATGAGTGCCAAAAAGTAGGCATCTAAATCCATATTTATGGAAGTTCAGGGTGCTCAGCACCTCTGAAAATCAGACCACTCTATTAGGTGCTTAAATTATAGGTGGAACTGATAACAATGGCTACAGTTAAGACTACCTAACACTTTCTATTATAAGCCCATCTTTTCATTTGCTTATAACTTTTCCAACTTTAACCATTTGGAATGAAATTTTCCATGCTTATTCTCTGCCTTAAGAGAATTTTTTTAAAAAGCTTCAGTAAAAATGGTTTGTCCACTTCAGGGAATGAGGTGAGGATAAAAAATATTTTTGCCACTTTTAAATCAATTTTCAACCATTTATTTGAAGACCTCTAGTGCCTCTGGGGTGCTTGTGTGTGTGTGTGTGTGTAGGGGGGGGAATCAGAAGTATCCCCACATAAGGCAGTCTTGTGCTTAAAGGTGTGGTTTCTACTAGAAAGAGCAGAAGAGAGTGATACTAAACAAACCAAGTGATTTATTTCTTTTCATTATTAAAAATACTTAATTATTAACATTTGCTTCTCTTTAGTCATGGTATGTCTACTTAGTAAAAACTTCCTGTGACTAAAATAATGTGTGTGGTGGGGAGTCACATCCCTGAACGGGCATTAAGAGAAAATTAATATTCCATCTACCATTCCTTGTTTCTCTGGCTTGTAATTAGTAGTAATTTTTGGTAGAAAATGGGTTGATGTTCATCATATTAATACATCCCTTTCTCTCACACAAGATCTTGATTCTGTTCAGTAAAGGCCAGTATTACCTATAGACATCAGCCAACTCATCATACACATTACTACAAAACAAGTGGTAAGCCTTGTCTAGTCTAGAAAAATAACACACTGCGGAAAAAGGAAGACAGCGAAGGATGCAGCTGAATACCATGGTGCTAAAACAGTATCGCTGCAAGTTTAGACAAATGGCGTTCCATGCTCATTCAGAAACTGAAGTTAAAAGCTGCATTCTAATGTTTAAGTATGAATCTAGTTAAAATGTAATTAGGTATTTTAAGAACTCTTTGAAGTTTAAAAATTAAAATGGTTCCTTTATGTCCCTCTCCCCAATTGTGATACTCTCCTTAGGAAACCCAAAACCATAATACCTGTCTGCTTCAGCAAGAGAGAGTTTTGCTGGGGCTTAAACTGTGTCAGTTTTTTGCCACACCAGTCTGTCCACCTCATCAACAAACTGGAGATTTTGCCCATCTTCAACTTACCTTGCAGGTAACATACAGTGAACCCTAGTTCCTGAATTCCCCCAGAAATGTATCTCTGCAGTGTCCAGTCCCTGTCACTGGACACTCACAGAAATTAAGTTTGCTGCCTCCAAAGAGGCAATGCATGTACCAGCCTGTTAAGTTAGCTGAGGATGAACACTTGACTTTAGTATAGCAGCACTGAGTTTACATAAAACTAAGAATGTTTATTAATAAAGAACATAGATTTAAGTGATACTCAGTAAGAGTAAAAGAGACAGATATGGTTACAAACAAAACAAAGTAAAACATGCTTTCTAGTGTCCAAGACTTAACGTTAGCAAGCTACTATCTTTGCCTAAACAGCTTTCTCACTTATATAAAATTACCAACATCTCCAGCCCTTCTAGCATGAGGATCCAATGTTCACAGAATTAGAGGTGCTGTCCCTTTTGTTCCCGAAGTGATGGATAACTACAATGTCTTTTTGCTCCCCTTATATTTCCCAAATTTCATTGTCTTTGCCTCAAGAGTCAGAAAGATCCCCTGAGGGTTCAGACTTCAGTACACACACCCCCATCACTGTGCTCACCAAGATGTTTCCTCCACCACTCATTAGTTTGAGTTCTTTGTTTACCTTATATGTAAATGTACTTTCATTGTCCTCTGCCTGTGATCAAGCCAGGCAGATAGGTAATTCCACATTCCTTTGTCTAGGGCAAGCTTGGTTTATTCACTGCCGTCAAAACATGTTAACAACATATTTCCAGCATACATAAATAACTCTTTGAACGTACATCACACAATGATATTCATGGTCAGCGTGTCACCAGTTTTTATGATACCTTACAGGACATTGGCTAAATATTCTGACAAGTGTGTTGAGTGTGTTAGGCCTGATATCAGTTACAGTATAGTGGGCCTTCTGCCAGTTGGCACTGAGGGACTTGGTGCCACAGCAATTAAATTACATAATACGACAATCAAGACTATAGGTGGATTGTGACTGGTTTATGCAAGAAGCAGTTTTCAGTGCAAGATAATGTTTATGACATTTGAAAACTAGACATGATTTACTCTCAATGTTTGGATTTGAACTATAATTTTGATTACATTTTTGCTATTGGCAGGTATTTTCAAGTTAATTTTAAAATTGTATTCTGTTACTTCAAATCAACAATATCACTCTACATAGCTGTCTTTGAAACTAGAATTAAACATTATTTTATCCATTGTACATCAACATACAAAACATTGCTAGCACCAAAACATAGAAATCCGGGTACAAATTAATTTGCCTTCTTGGCACTCACAAATGTGATCAATATTTTTCAGAAAACTTGAAATAGGTTAAAAAAAACAGTTTTAGACAACAATAATTCTAATTCCATTTCCATATGAGCACACACTGTGTTTTGCACAATCTATCCATATTAAATACATTGATTAATTAACTGTTAGAATTGTTTGGTTTTTACCTCCTTTCCAAAAAAAGAAATAATTTTAACCTTTTTTTCCTAGTGTGCTGACACTAAACTGTTTAATAAAGCTAAATGATACATTATACAGAAACGTTTTACAGAGTCAAAAATAAATCCATGCTTTAGGTTTGTAATATGTCTTGGCTGCAGTTGGCACGTAAAAGCACATTTGGTTCCTGAGTCATATGATGGCTAGTATTCTGAGCTGAGGATCCATCTGCACTGCTTGCATCAACAGCTCTTATTAAGTGGGAGGAATATCAATTGAGAGCACATTAAATACGGTGCCATCTGTCATCTTTGGCTTTAAATCTTGAGAACAAACGATGAATCCAAGTTAAGTGTTTTAGCTGTGAAGGAAATGCAGTCCCTCCATTCATGAGAAATTTCAAATTTTACCATTGGTTTATATCACATCACCCACTGTTCACACATTCCTTTGTTGAATGGCTTGCTGCCTTAGATCAAGTAACACTAGCATTGTCAACACCCTGTATTTAGGAAACTTGTCCCTGAGCCTAAAACATGACTATGATCTCAATCTGAAGCAGCCAGCTTTCCCCACAGAGAATTTTTGTCCAGTGTCCAATCTCCCTTTGTAGAATAAGGTAAATGTGAAAATTGGTGATAAGCAAACTAATAAATATTTGGCAATTTGAATAAGCACCCTAAAATATGTGGGCTTATTGTATATGAACCACTAGGCCTACTCCGACTGGTAATCTGACTACTGTACCTCAGAAGCCCCTCTCCAGAAAAATAAATAAATATATAAATAAACAACAAGGTAAAAGAGTATTTTTTGCTTTTTGATGCTCTCAAAATAGTTGGCCCCCAGATTTTCCACCATTCCTTCCCCCTCCACCAATATAGAAAAAAAATATCACAAATCAAGAGCTCCAACAATCATTTATAACAAGGTCTAAATTTAAGCAGTATACCAGTATATCTCTGTGTGGACATTCATTCCATTAGAAGCACCTTTCTTCAATTTAGCTTATATCATTTGGGAAGGGGTTTGAAATAAACCAAAAAAAGCCACTCATTCTGGAATAAGAATTTCCACTTAGGGGGGTTATTCCTATATAACTGGTAGAATATTCTTTTGTAAAGAAGGCTGAAAGCATGCGTGTCCCACTGCCATTCTCAGCTTCACACTCTTGCTGGTTCTGTTTATCTGAGTTTGCTGAAGATTAAATTTGACAAGAACACTGTGATTAAATAAAATAGATCACAAGATTCTCCTCAATTTCAATCCCTTCCCAGTTAACTGGAGTTAACAGGAGAGTGGAGAAATGACACTGACGTATCAAGTACAGATCTACATCCACTATCCCTAGAAAACAAGACCAAAGTCATTGCTGGTGTAATTCCACTGAAATCAATTGTTACATCAGGATTTAATTTGTCTCTCCAAATTCTGGGGTTTTTTAATAGACTTCCTGACTATTAGCTGTGATTTAAAAAGTGAAATTCTCTCAGAAGATAGATCAGAACTTGATTCTGATACTGTGCTCGCTCACTCCATTCATGAACCTCCCAGAGACGTCACTGGAACATTTTTGTGCCTAGAGAGACAAAATATGGGAGCTGAGCCCCACTAGGTTAGTTTTGCAGCTGAATTTTTGCCAAATAACTGCTGCCGTCACCAAATTATAGGGGCTGATTTAAAAAAAATCACATATGTTTCTCTGATATAAAATAAGCCCTCCAAGTTTATGGAAAGAAGTGTCACATTTTTTAGCTTTTCAGCACTGAGAGGTTGGTTGCCTTTATATCCCATCCACTTGCCAGACAGAAAGCAACTGCAGGAAAGCATGTGATGGAAAGGACCTTGCCAAGGCCAATTCTAGGGATTCTGCTGTGCTAGGAAATCCAGGAAATATCGTCACTACTCAGCCTGCTGTCACTCACATAAAAAATAATTAAATATTTTGCTGTTTCATGCAACTGCACTTTTTTGCCAATAAAATAGAACTGATTGTGGACCTGTTCAACCTTAATTGCATGGCTAACTACAGCTCTTCTATGTCTCTCTCTCTCTTTCTCTCTCTCTCTCTCCCTCCCTCCCTCTCCACCCGCCACAAGCAATGTATGTACAGCTCTACCCCAATGTAATGCAACCCGATATAACACAAATTCTGATATAATGCGGTAAAGCAGCGCTCCAGAGGGGTGGGGCTGCACGCTCCAGCAGATCAAAGTAAGTTCGATATAACGCGGTTTCACCTATAACACGGTAAGATTTTTTGGCTCCTGAGGACAGCGTTATATCGGGGTAGAGGTGTATTTGTCAGACCTTTACAGGCAGTTCTCACTTCCCTGGTTTGTGTATTTGCTTATCTTCCAACTATTGAAACTTGAAACTATTAAAGGCCAAATTGTGAAATCCCTGATATTAGGGCTGTCAAGCGATTAAAAAGAGTAATCGCAATTAATCATGCTGTTAAATAATAATAGAATACCATTTATTTAAATATTTTTGGATGTTTTTACATTTTCAAATATATTGATTTCACTTACAACACAGAATACAAAGTGTACAGTGCTCACTTTGTATTTATTTTTATTACAAATATTTACACTGTAAAAAAGAAAATAAATAGTATTTTTCAATTCACCTAATAAAAGGACTGCAGTGCAATCTCTTTTTCATGAAATATCGACACATGTAGAATTATATACAAAAAATAACTGCATTCAAAAACAAAACAATGTTAAACTTTTAGAGCCTTCAAGTCCACTCAGTCCTACTTCTTGTTCAGCCATTCACTAAGACAAACAGGTTTGTTTACATTTGCAGGAGGCAATGCCCACTTCTTATTTACAATTTCACCTGAAAATGAGAACTGGCATTCACATGTCACTGTTATATCTGACATCACAAGATACTTACATACCAGATGCAGTAAAGATTCATGTGTCCCTTCATGTTTCAACCACCATTCCTGAGGACATACGTCCATGCTGATGACAAGTTCTGCTCGATAACGATCCAAAGCAGAGTCAAATACCACCAGCAGAAGGTTGATTTTCTTTTTTGGTGGTTCAAAGTATTGCTCTTTTAAGACTTCGGAAAGCATCTTCTACACTTCACCCCTCTCAGATTTTGGAAGGCACTTCAGATTCTTAAACTGCGGGTCAAGTACTGTAGCTATCTTTAGAAATCTCACATTGGTACCTTCTTTGCATTTTGTCAAATCTGCAGTGAAAGTGTTCTTAAAATGAACAACATTTGCTGTGTCACCATCCGAGATTGCTATAAAATGAAATATATGGCAGAATGCGGGTAAAACAGAGGAGACATACAATTCTCCCCCAAGGAGCTGAGTCACAAATTATTTAACACATTTTTTTTAAACGAGTGTCATCAGCATGGAAGCATATCCTCTGGAATGGTGGCCAAAGCATGAAGGGGCATACAAATGCTTAGCATATCTGGCATGTAAATACCTTGCAATGCTGGCTACCTAAGTGCCATGCCAATGCCTGTTCTCATTTTCAGGTGATATTGTAAATAAGAAGTGGGCAGCATATCTTCCGTAAATGTAAACAAACTTGTTTTTCTTAGCGATTGGCTGAACAAGAAGTAGTACTGAGTGGACTTGTTAGCTCTATAGTTTTACATTGTTTTGTTTTTGAGTGCAGTTATGTAACAAAAAGAAATCTGCATTTGTAAGTTGCACTTTCATGATAAAGATATTGCATTACAGTACTGGTATGAGGTGAATTGAAAAATACTATTTCTTTTTTCAGAGGTTTTTTTTTTGTTTATCATTTTTACAGTGCAAATATTTGTAATAAAAATAATATAAAGTGACCAGTGTACACTTTGTATTCTGTGTTGTAATTAAAATCAATATATTTGAAAATGTAGAAAACATCCAAAATATTTAATAAATTTCATTTGGTATTCTATTGTTTAACAGTGCGATTGAAACTGTGATTAATCGCTGTGATGGGGTGTATCAGCCCTGCACTGGTATGGAGGGGCTTAATCCTTCCCTCATAGCAGAGGAAGCCCCACCCTTGAGGTTCTGCTGGGCATACTCCACCTGGAAGTCCGGTATAAAAGCCTGCAGAACTGCTCAGTCAGGGCTGACTGCCGAGGAGGAAGGACACTCATCAGGGGCTCCATCCCAGAAGCTGTTACAGCCCTTACCTACAAGAGCTGAAGAGCCAGAAACCTGGACCAGAGGCCTGTCACTACCGGAACCCCAGGGAGTGTTTGGTGCTGAGGAGCCTGGAGACCCTGATACCATGCTGCTGCAGGATAGCCAGTAGGAAGTGACCCAGGGAGGGTGAGAGAGTGGTACATCCCACCCTTGTGAAGTAAGTGTGTTTCGGTAGGATTCCCCGCTGATCCCGTGGCGGACCGCTCCATCACTGTCAGGGCCCTGGGATGGGGCCCGGTGGAGTTGGGTGGGCCCGTGCCCCCCTACTGGGGGCTGCCATCCCCTTGTGACAGCCCCCTGGCACCAGACACTAGGCCCCCTGTTTTGCCTCCAAAGGGGGCTATATTGACTGTGGCCACTAGGCTGTGCTATCCCACTAGAGGAGGAGAATTAGGAAGACTCTGGCCATTGGGCTGCACTGCCCTAGGGGCACATTGAATGGACTCTGTCCGCTAGGCCGTGCTACCCCATTAGGGAAAGGGGAATTAGGCTGCTCTGACCATTGGGACACACTGCCCTAGGGGCACATTGAATGGACTCCAGCCACTAGGCTGTAACGTTATTTTCCATCCTAATTTTACAAAGATAATTTTTACCTTTTTCTTTAATTAAAATTCCTCTTTTAAGAACCTTTTTAAATTTTTCATTGTTTTAAAATCCAAGGGTTTGGGATCTGTGTTCACCAAAACTAATTGGTGAGGGCATACTCTCAAGCCTACCCAGGAAAAGTGGGTAAGGATTTGGAGGGGGGGAAGGAATTAGTCTCAAATCTGCCCAGGAAAGGGGGGGTTAGAGACTTGGGAAATCTTTGGGGAAAGGCAGAGTTCCAAGTGGCTCGCCCCTAAAATTTGAAACACGCTTGGTGGTGGCATCTTACTGTTAACCTAAGCTGGTAAATAAGCTTAGGGGGCTTTCATGCAGGTCCCCACATGTGTACCCTAGAGTTCCAAGTGGGGAAGAAACCTTAACAGGACCCATTTCAAACCCCTAATCATTTTAGTTGCCCTTCTCTGAACCTTTTCTAATGCCAGTATATCTTTTTTGAGATGAGGAGACCACATCTGTACGCAGTATTTGAGATGTGGGCGTACCATGGATTTATAGAAGGGCAATAAGATATTTTCCATCTTATTCTCTATCCCCTTTTTAATGATTTCTAACATCCTGTTTGCTTTTTTGACTGCCGCTGCACACTGCGTGGACGTCTTTAGAGAACTATCCACGATGACTACAAGATCTTTTTCCTGACTCATTGTAGCTAAATTAGCCCCCATCATATTGTATGTATAGTTGGGGTTATTTTTCCCAATGTGCATTATTTTACTTTTATCCACATTAAATTTCATTTGCCATTTTGTTGCCCAATCACTTAGTTTTGTGAGATCTTTTGGAAGCTCTTCACAGTCTGCTTTGGTCTTAACTATCTTGAGCAGTTTGGTATCATCTACAAACTTTGCCACCTCACTGTTTACCCCTTTCTCCAGATCATTTATGAATATGTTGAATAGGACTGGTCCTAAGACTGACCCTTGGGGAACACCACTAGTTACCCCTCTCCATTCTGAAAATTTACCATTTATTCCTACCCTTTGTTCCCTGTCTTTTAACCAGTTCTCAATCCATGAAAGGAACTTCCTTCTTATCCCATGACAGCTTAATTTACGTAAGAGCCTTTGGTGAGGGACCTTGTCAAAGGCTTTCTGGAAATCTAAGTACACTATGTCCACTGGATCCCCCTTGTCCGCATGTTTGTTGACCCCTTCAAAGAACTCTAATAGATTAGTAATACATGATTTCCTTTACAGAAACCATGTTGACATTTGCCCAACAATTTATGTTCTTCTATGTGTCTGACAATTTTATTCTTTACGATTGTTTCAACTAATTTGCCTGGTACTGATGTTAGACTTACCAGTCTGTAATTGTCGGGATCACCTCTAGAGCCCTTTTTAAATATTGGCGTTACATTAACTATCTTCCAGTCATTGGGTACAGAAGCCAATTTAAAGGACAGGTTACAAATCATACTTAGTAGTTCCACAATTTCACATTTGAGTTCTTTCAGAACTCTTGGGTGATGTCATCTGGTCCCGGTGACTTGTTACTGTAAAGTTTATCAATTAATTCCAAAACCACCTCTAGTGACACCTCAATCTGTGACAATTCTTCAGATTTGTCACCTACAAAAACCAGCTCAGGTTTGGGAATCTTCCTAACATCCTCGGCCTTGAAGACTGAAGCAAAGAATTAATTTAGTTTCTCCGCAATTACTTTATCGTCTTTAAGTGCTCCTTTTGTATCTCATTCATCCAGGGGACCCACTGGTTGTTTAGCAGGCTTCCTGCTTCTGATGTACTTAAAAAACATTTTGTTATTACCTTTTGAGTTTTTGGCTAGCCGTTCTTCAAACTCCTTTTTGGCTTTTTTTATTACATTTTACAATTAATTTGGCTGTTTATGCTCCTTTCTGTTTACCTCACTAGCATATCTAAAGCATCACTCCTCTTTAAAGTATCCTGAGAAAAACAGTCTCACATTCTTTTCCACAACAAGGACTCTTTCTAAAACATAAACATCTGTTTTCTTGAGATAAAGACCATATCTATACCAAACTGGTATCTTATAGAAGAGGGATGTGTCCTGTTCTTTGATAAAACACGTTTGTTGGTTTGTGTGCCTTTTGATCAAATGGTTTCTAGATTTGCCGTACATTTACCATTTGCAATCATAGGTTCTTAGTTATTGTGCTTTGTATAGTATATATAATAACACATAGATATATCTTCTAAAATATAGTATAGAAAAAATAGTATAGAATGTTAAAGGAAAATAAAAGTTATAAAGCTGCATTTCAGTGTCATCTTTGACACTTTTGGTCCTTTTCACTGGTTGACAGAAAGCAGATTTCCTAAAAGTTTTCCTTAATTGAACATTTAATATGATTAAATAAGCAACTAAAACATAATAATATTCTCCAAAAATCATGTGTATGAAAATAGTTATAAGAATCCCTTAAAATTCAGTAACAGCACAGGCAAGTTTTGTAATAATCTAACATTATAATAGCAAATTAGAATTTTATTAATTTAATTAATAATCATCTGCATTGAGATTTATCCCCCACACAACCTACAAAGAGAATCAGTGTCTAAAGAAGATTCTGATATATTTATTCCCAAATCTCAGCCTATCTAGACTCTGTTATGATGGTAGTTTGCAGTAAACAAACTAATTTCAATTTTACATCTTGCAAGACTTGTAATATAAGTAATTCTCTATTTTATGGGCTATCTACTCATACTCCTGTTGACAAAAACAGACTTGGTGACTCAATGAATAGTTATAGTTTGATAAATCTGAAGGATTTTGTTACATATATGACAGGGAAAGCCCCTGGCGGGCCGGGCTGGTTTGTTTACCTGCCCCGTCCGCAGGTCCGGCCGATTGGAAGATAGATCAGAACTTGATTCTGATACTGTGCTCGCTCACTCTCTCCATTCATGAACCTCCTAGAGACGTCACTGGGAAATTTTTGTGCCTAAAGAGACAAAATATGGGAGCTGAACCCAAAACTAGGTGAGTTTTGCACAAAGGATGACTGTACAATCCGTGGCAGCCTTTCTAGACCCTCTCAGATAATTGCTAGGCCAGACACTGCAACACACTCTGCTCCTTTTCATTCACCCACCTGTGTTGGTAGACACAGGTACAATACATGGACTAGTGAAGATATTTGCTTCCCTCACGAGGTCCAGTGCCACCCTCACTTAAAATTGCAGTGGGAATGTGGGAGGCAGAATGTAATTACTTGAACTGGAACTTGGCTAGAACACTAGCATTACCACTTCATTTAGCAAGTGCTTTTAGATTGCTGATGGTCACAAGTAGTCTGGACTTCCATTTAACACCTCCTGTGAAGGATGGCACTACCAGAAGCACAGTGCCCCTACACACCATGCTGGGATGTGGGTTCCATTCCCAGTTGACAGTACTCAGTTCCTGAAGTCAGGTAGGGTCACAGGATAAGGTAGTATGACTGCAGACTAGGAAAATGTTTTGGGGTATTCAGTTGTACACCAGGGAGTTTGAGGTCTACAAAACAGGTCAAATGGGGCTGGAGAGTACAAGGCCCATCAGAGAAGGATTTTTACATATATCTATTGCAGGGGTCGGCAACCTACGGCACGCATGCCAAAGGTGGCACGTGAGCCGATTTTTAATGGCACGCCGAGGTCCCAGCCGTCGGCCCCACTCAACTCGCCGCCAGCCTGGGTGAACGGAACCACAGGCTGGCAGTGGGCTGAGTGGGCCAGCGGCTGAGACCCCGGCTGGCAAGGGGCCAGCAGCCGGAACCGAAACCCAGCCGGAACCCAGAGCCGGCTGATGCTGGGGCGCAGCACGTGAAGCACTCACAGCTGGGGGGTTGCTGGCTGCCGGAACTCTCCTGCAGGCTGGTGCTGGCAGCCGAAGCAGCAGGCAGTCAGAGAAGTGAAAGGGGCCGGCGGGAGGCGCGGTGGAGGTGCCCGTGTCCCAGCCTGTCCTGCTGCCCCTCTCTTGCCACTGTGGCTTGACACCAGGGCACCTCCCCTTTCAAGAGGTGGCAGAAACAGGAACAGTGTGGGGCAGGGACCCATCCACCATCCAGGTAACCCGGCCGCAACTGGGACTGTTCCAGGCCAGCCCCAAGTCCCTGTTCCCCCCCAGGACTTCCCCCCACACCCCCAACCTCCTGCCCTGAACCCCTCACCCACCCAACCCTGACTCCTACAACCCCCATGCTCCAAGCCCTGACTCTTGCACCATCCACATCCCCACCCCCTGCCCTGATCCCCCCGCACCCCAACCCCCTGCTCTGAGTGCTCACACACACACACGTGCTTGGGGTGGCAAAATACCTAGAGCCGCCCCTGCCCCCGAGGGGGGTTGTAATACGACAGTACCTGTAAGAAATTTAAGTTACTTTTACCCCTGCCGGAACCCCAGATCAGCAGTGGACTGAGCAGGGCCAGTGGCAGGCTGAGAGGCTCAGCCCGCTGCCAGTCTGGGGTTCCGGCCACCAGCCCCCCTGCCAGCTGGTGTCCAGACTTCCAGCCCCGCTCAGCCCACTGCTGGCCTGGGGTACCGGCAGCCAGCCCGGGGCTCTGCTCCTGGCCTCAGCCACTCCCTGCTGTGGTGCACATTGGAAAACTCAGCAAGGAAAAGGATCACACTAAACTGATAAGATCGGCATTTTAATTTTATTTTAAATGAAGCTTCTTAAATATTTTAAAAACCTTATTTACTTTAAATACAACAATAGTTTATTTATATAATATAGACTTATAGAGAGAGACCTTCTAAAAACGTTAAAATGTATTGCCAGCACGCGAAATCTTAAATTAGAGTGAATAAATGAAGACTCGGCACAGCACTTGTGAAAGGTTGCCGACCCCTGATCTATAGGTATATCATAGGTCCATATCTTGCATGCTTTTTTTTCATTTGAGTGAGGGACGGGTGCATAAACAGAAAAAAATAGCTTATGTTTTAGAAAAAATGAGTGTGTGTAACAGGGCATAGCAGTGCCCCCTTTGCTCCTGCCTCTGCTCTGCTCCAAAAACCACTCAGAGATCTTCTGGCTCAGCCATCACCAGTGCAGTTTATTTACAGCATGAAATCCCACCACCTTCTCACCATATACAGCATGGGAGTTTCAGTCTGAAGGACTTTGCAACCTTTGTAGCCAAGAAAGAAGAGCTTCTATTCTCAAGTTTCCCCCCCCCTTTCTATCTGCCTTCCCTGGCTTCCTTCCTCTGAGGCTTTTATGCAGCCCCACGCTAATCAGTCTGACAGCTGTTTCCCCCTTTCCAATCAGGCACAGGTTTCTCTAGGCAGCTCCAATATAACCCCCTTGATTTGAGCTGGCATGACAGAGGGCTGGCTCAGGAGTCCCAGCCCAGCACCCTGTCACAGTGTGTCAGACCATACCCTATGTTCACTCTTTTACAGGGCTATGATAAATTTTGTACAAAGTATGCCTTGTGACGTATCATTTGAAAACTCATAATTTGCTGATCATTATTGTCCTGGTAAAATATGTGTGGCAGCATTGCATATAAAGTTATCAGATTCCTCTGTATGGTATTCCTAAAATGTGTTCTAAGTCCAGTGGAGCAGCCACAAATCAGTTCCCCAGAGACAAAAGCTGACATCTCAGCCAGGTGTCAACAAAATCAAATGGATCATCACCTGGTTAAGTGGCTGCTCTTTGGTAGGAAAGAGGATGTGAGCAAAAATCTACATCTTGACAAAGAAACAGCTGGGGACTCCCGTCCACACAGATTTTCCATCTCCTGAACCTCAGCGGGAGATGATTCTCAATGAAGAGAAAGAACTGTAAGAAGGGGGTGCAGATGCCCCAGATTCTCTCTCCCTTTCTTTCTATCCACGGCATCCATAACACCTGAAGAACAAAAGAAACAGCTTTGGACTGGGGGAGGGATCCTGACTGAAAGAATTTCAGCCACAAAGACTGCTGAAACACGTGGTGAGAGAGACTTTGCTTTGAATTCACTTAGCTTGGTAAGTTAGGTATTACTTGCATTTTATTTTTTATTGTAACCAGTTCTGACTTTTATGCCTCATTACTTGTAATCATTTAAAATCTACCTTTCTGTAGTTAATAAATTTGTTTTACTGATTTATCTAAACTAGTGTGTTTGTTTGGAAAACTTCATTTGGGATAACAGGATTTGTGCATATAATTTTCTGTTAATAAAATGATGGACTTTATATGAGCTTGTATTGTCTAGGAAAGGACTGTGCAGTACAAGATGTACATTTCTGGGGAAAGTCTGGGACTGGGAATTTGCTGATGTTAGTCTGCAGTGTAATTCATGAGTGACTGGCTATAGCACTCATACAATATAACTACGAGTAATTTACATGCTGGAGGCTGTGTGTGAGTAGGCCAGGAGTAGCAGTTATCACAGCAAAGTAGTTTAAAAGGCACCCCAGGTTGAAGAACCGAGTGGACACAGCTGTTCATCAGTCCAGATCGTACAATAAGTGAGAAAATGTTTTGCACGTAAAGTGGAACTGGTGAAAAGCCAAGCATTTGCCAATTTCACATTGCCTGCAAATGTTTTGTGCAGCTCTAGTCTTTCAGCTTCTGGATGACAGTCTATCTTCAATCCTAGAATCACTTTAAGTCCACAGCCAATCAATCAATCTTTTTCTTACACTAGAAAATTTTGCAAACATATTTGAGTTTACCTATTAGCCAGGTAAAGTTCTTCTCTCGTGGGAGAAGAAACAATTCATACATTTTGGTTACTTGTTGGCACTCTTCATAAGCCACCTATATAAATTAGTAAAAGCTGGCAACAATGTTTGGAAGACAATGTTCTCCCTCCCAGAGAATAAATGACTGAACAGAAACTAACAGAATGCCAACATGTAGTGCTAAATTTAAGAAACTGTAACCCATATATTCTCCGGGTCCCATCGGCTATCAGATGACTCCATTATAATAGTGGATTCTTGATTTAATACATTCCATCTGAGATGAGTTGTAATTTGAACTATTTAAATTCTCCATCAAGAATTGAAACTGTAATCAAGTCAGTAAGATTTGACTGAAATACTTGATGAAATATGCCTCAAATATATTTCAAGATCCTGAAACACTAATCACGGCTTCTCTTTGTTGCTTTCAAGCAGAAATAGTGGGCTAATGTCATTAATGAGAATGACTCAAATAGCTGCAAAATGTAATAGCTGCCAGCCCACCTCCATTATGAACCATTCCTTTGACAGCCCACGCTCTTTTGTGCTTGCTAGTTCTTTTGTGTAGCCTGAGCCCACTCACAATTTGACATCACTGCTCTAGTGGCTGTGGAAAGAGCAACATTTAAACTGCTCAGTTTTCAGGCGCCAGTGGGTATAAGGAATAGAGACCCTCATTGCTTTAAATGACCACACCTTCTTGTTCTTACTGTGTTGCATATGAGGAGACAATGCAATCTTTAGCAAAATCTTAGCCAAGTTTTTCCCAAATGTTAATACTGTTTTGAGTGGCTGGACCTATGTCTATTTAAATCAAATGTTAGACAAACTTCCCTTTACTTTTCAATCATACCCTTAAGCCTGGTCTACACTAGGCGTTTAAATCGGTTTTAGGAGCGTAAAACCGATTTAACGCCACAACCGTCCACACTAGGAGGCACCTTATATCGATTTTAATGGCTCTTTAAACCGGTTTCTGTACTCCTCCCTAACGAGATGAGTAACGCTAGTATCGGTATTACCATATCGGATTAGGGTTAGTGTGGCCGCTGATCGAAGGTATTGGCCTCCGGGCGGTATCCCACAGTGCACCAGTGACCGCTCTGGACAGCATTCTGAACTCGGATGCACTGGCCAGGTAGACAGGAAAAGCCCCGCGAAGTTTTGAAATTTATTTCCTGCTTCCCCAGCGTGGAGATCTCATCAGCACAGGTGACCACGCACAGCTCATCAGCACAGTTAACAATGCAGTCTCCTGAGAATCGTAAAAGAGCCCCAGCATGGACTGCACGGGAGATACTGGATCTGATCGCTATCTGGGGAGAGGATTCAGTGCTAACAGAACTGCGTTCCAAAAGACGAAATGAAAAAGTATTTGAAAGAATTTCTAAGGCTATGACGGATAAAGGCCACAGCAGGGACTCAGTGCAGTGCAGAGTGAAAGTTAAGGAGCTCAGACAAGCCTACCAGAAAACCAAAGAAGCAAACGGAAGGTCCGGGGCAGGTCGAAAAACATGCCGCTTCTATGCTGAGCTGCATGCAATTTTAGGGGGCTGCGCCACAAGTACCCCACCCCTGACCGTGGATTCCGAGGTGGGGGTTGTAATCTCTGCCATGGCTGAGGATTATGCAGACGGGGAAGATGAAGATGAAGAAGAGGAGGAAGACCTAGCAGAGAGCACACAGCACTCCATGAGCCCCAGCAGCCAGGAGCTTTTTATCACCCTGACGGAATTACCGTCCTCCCAGCCCTCACAAGCCACTATCCCAGACAATGACGCCATGGAAGGGAGCTCTGGTGAGTGTACCTTTGCAAATAGCAAACATTGTTTTTTAAGCAAGCCTTTTTTAATGATTGATTTGCCCTGAGGACTTGGGATGCATTCGCAGACAGTATAGTTACTTAGAAAAGTTTGTTAACATGTCCGGGGATTGAGAGGAAATCCTCCAGGGACATCTCGATGAAGCGCTCCTGTAGGTACTCCAGAAGCCTTTGCAGAAGGTTTCTGGGCAAGGCAGCCTTGTTCCGCCCACCATGGTAGGACACTTTACCACGCCATGCATGTAGCAAGTAATCAGGTATCATTGCATGGCAAAGCATAGCAGCGTATGGTCCCGGTGACTGCTGGCATTCAAGAAGCATCCGCTCTTTATCTTGTTCTGTTATCCTCAGCAAAGTGATATCGTTCAGGATAACCTGGTTAAAAATCAGGAATTTAAGAAAGGGGGGTGGCCATTTTTCTACTGGGTTCGTGGACTGCAGCAGCTTAAAAAAAAAACTTTCCTGCACGTAGCGAAGTGGGGGGAGGGGAGGAGTGAAATGCCGATGATCTTTTCTGTGGTTGGTCACCGGCGATCTTCCCCAAGCTACCAGACACGCAGTGGGTGGGGGGGTGGGAAGGTTGTTGATTAGCAGGGAGCTAGCGTGGTATTAGCCATGCGTTGGGGGGGAGGGGTAAATCACTACAGAAGCCGAAAGACAGTGGCTTACCATGGCCGCATGCAAGCTGAATTCTGATGCCTGGACCTGTGTCTGTGAGATCTGTAACTCCAGAGCTGCAAGCACTCACTATTAAGATGAAAAATGCGACCTTGTAGGGAAATCACATGTGCTAGGTGAATAGTGCTGTTCACTGTGAAAGAGTATAACCATTGTTCTGTAAAATGTATCTTTCTAAATATTTATCTCCCTCATGCAGCTGCAAATTTTTCAACCATCCCTCCTCCATCCCAAAGGCTAGCACAGATAAGGCGGAGGAAAAAGAAGACGCGAGATGAGATGTTCTCGGATATTATGGAAGTTACACGCAATGAAAGAGCTCATCTGAATGAGTGGAAGGACGTGGTATCAAATTACAGGAAAGAGGCCAGTGAACGTGAGGACAGGAGGGACAACCGAGATGAGAGGTGGCGGCAGGAAGACCGGCAGGAAAATCAGCGGTGGCGGCAGGAAGATCAGCGGTGGCGGGATGCAACTCTGGGGCTGCTGCGTGATCAAACTGACATGCTCCGGCGTCTTGTGGAGCTTCAGGAACGGCAGCAGGATCACAGAGTGCCGATGCAGCCCCTGAATAACCACCCTCAACCCTCACCATGTTCCACATCCTCCTCACCCAGACGTGTAAGAACGCGTGGGGGGAGGCTCCGTGCACCCGCCCACTCCACCCCCGTGGACAGCCCAACCAGAAGGATGTCGTTACTGTGAATTTTTTTTAATGGCCTTCTCCATCCCTCCTATCCTCCTCCCAAACCACACCCTTACTTCTCTCCCTCTTTTTATAATGAATCAATAAAGAATTCATGCTTTTTTAAATGAGAGTGACTTTATTTGCATAAGTAAGCTGTACTTGAAGGGGGAGGGGGAGTTGCTCTCAGGGACTGAGTCAATCAAGGGGGTTGGGTGTTCATCAACAAACACAGCAGTCACACTGTACCCTGGCCATTGATGAAGCTCGTTTTCAAAGCTTCTCTGATGCGCACCGCTTCCTGGTGTGCTCTTCTAATCTCCCTGGTGTCTGGCTGCGCGTAATCAGCGGCCAGGTGATTTGCCTCAGCCTCCCACCCCGCCATAAAGGTCTCACCCTTACTCTCACAGAGATTGTGGAGAATACAGCAAGCAGTAATAACATAGGGGACATTGGCTTGGCTGAGGTCTGAGCGAGTCAGTAATGTGCGCCAGCGCGCCTTTAAACGGCCAAATGCACATTCCACCACCATTCTGCACTTGCTCAGCCTGTAATTGAACAGATCCTGACCACTGTCCAGGCTGCCTGTGTATGGCTTCATGAGCCATGGCATCAAGGGGTAGGCTGGGTCCCCCAGGATAACGACAGGCATTTCAACATCCCCAACTGTTATTTTCTGGTCTGGGAAGTAATTCCCTTGCTGCAGCTGTTTAAACAGAGTAGTGCTTCTGAAGACGCGAGCGTCATGAACCCTCCCTGGCCATCCCACGTGGATGTTTGTGAAACGTCCCTTGTGATCTACCAGTGCTTGCAGCACCATTGAAAAGTACCCCTTCCGGTTTACGTACTGGGTGCCCTGGTGCTGCGGTGCCAAGATAGGGATATGGGTTCCATCTATCGCCCCCCCCCCCCACAGTTAGGGAATCCCAGTGCAGCAAAGCCATCCACTATGGCCTGCACGTTTCCCAGAGTCACAACCTTTCGTAGCAGCAGCTTAGTGATTGCTTTGGCTACTTGCATCACAGCAGCCCCCACAGGAGATTTTCCAACTCCAAATTGATTCCCGACTGACCGGTAGCTGTCTGGCGTTGCAAGCTTCCACAGGGCTATCGCCACTCGCTTCTCTACTGTGAGGGCTGCTCTCATCTTGGTATTATGGCGTTTCAGGGCAGGGGCAAGCAAGTCAGAAAGTTCCATGAAAGTGCCCTTACGCATGCGAAAGTTTCGCAGCCACTGGGAATCGTCCCACACCTGCAACACAATGCGGTCCCACCAGTCAGTGCTTGTTTCCTGGGCCCAAAATCGGCGTTCAATGGATAGAATCTGCCCCATTACCATCAGGATCTCCAAAGCGCAGGGGCCCGCGGTTTGAGAGAATTCTGTGTCTACGTCCTCATCACTGTCATCGCCGCGCTGCCGTATCCGCCTCCTCCTCGCCTCGGATTGAAGGTCCTGGTTCACCATAGACTGCACGAGAGTGCGCGAGGTGTTTAAAACATTCACGATTGCGGTATTGAGCTGAGCAGGGTCCATGCTTGCTGTGTTATGGCGTCTGCACAGTTCACCAAGCAAAAAAGGCGCGAAACGGTTGTCTGCTGCTCAGGGAGGGAGGGGTGAGGCTGTACCCAGAACCACCCGCGACAATGATTTTTGCCCCATCAGGCACTGGGATCTCAACCCGGAAATGCCAAGGGGCGGGGGAGGCTGCGGGAACTATGGGATAGCTACGGGATAGCTACCCACAGTGCAACGCTCCAGAAATCGACGCTAGCCTCGGACCATGGACGCACACCACCGATTTAATGTGTTTAGTGTGGCCGCGCGCACTCGATTTTATAAAATCTGTTTTACAAAACCGGTTTATGCAAATTCGGAATAGTCCCGTAGTGTAGACGTACCCTTAGAATGAACATTCTCATCCTTATGGTTTTAAACTGAAGAGGAGTTGATTTGGTTCCTATCCCTCTCCTCTCCTACTTTGAGAGCAAGACTGCCCCCATCCCCATATCTCTTTCTTCCTTTGAAGAATGTCTCTTACATCTCTGTAACCCTCGCCTTTCAAGAGGTGGAAGATGTATCCCAACTCCAACTGATTGCCAGCTTCAAGCTGCCAACCAAACTTTACTATCATCCTAGACGCCCAGCATGAACCCACTCTGGGATCCATTTCATTTCTTCTTTTTCCTTGGTCTGATCTTGCAACCTAACTTTGTCTTTGCTGATTTCCTGCCTGAGGGAGGGAGTCAACTGTGGCATGGCACAGCAGAAAGGCAGGCTGGAACTGAGGATCTGGCAGGTGAGAGCAATGGCTGATCAGATCACACTGTAGGCAAATGTCCCAATCTGGTCTCACTTCCCAGCAGCTAGAAATACTCGATTCTTCCACTATCCCCCTTAGCCGTTCTTCCAAAATTACAGGAAAATAGCCAGGCCTTAAGTTGTTACATACCTAATGATTAACCAGTTTCCTAAGAGTTAAAATAAAAAAGATCACCAACTTGATCCCAGAATAGTGTGCCGGCTTGATGAACTCTCTTTCTTTTTTGGTGACGGGGAAAAAAAGATTCCCCTGAATAACGTTTCTTGAAAAGGCTGTTAGATTGGGTTCAGAGCTCATTTTGTGGTCTGGATACTGGAAGTAGGTATCTTGGACCTAAAGTTAGTTGAGTCTTTGATTCTGGAAAACAAAATAATTTTTGTGACAGGTTCCCCCCGGGGTGCCACTTAGAACTGGGATACCACTGAGCCTGCCTGACAAGGCGCCAACTGTGCTCAGTTGGGGAGTGGCTGCTCCCCCACTCCCTCCCTAGCTATGCTACTGGCTATATTCACACAGATGCTAAGATCAGCTCTGCCTGGGAGAGCTCAGCTAAGGAATTTCCCAGCATGCAAGTGCACACCTCCTCTGGTGTGAAACCCAAAATTGCATCGTCTTGCACTGCACAAAGAACTATACAGCATAAGCTCATAAAATTCACCCTCTCCCTCAATGTGGAGGGAGAGATGCAACAGCTTTCCGCCACAAGTATGATTTCCACACTAGTTTTTGAGACAAAACAAAACAACTACAAAAGATAGATTTTCAGTGATTATACGTGATAGCAAACAGAGCAAAGCAGATTACCGTAGTAAATAAACAAAAACCGCAAACTGAGCTTAACACACTAGATAGGCAGGGGGGGTGGGGGGGAGAAAGCCGGTACAAATTACCGGGGCCCGGGGGTCTGGAAGGGGGCCCAGGGCCCGGCTTCCCTAGCTTCGTCGGCCCTGTTTAGCCGGTCGGCCCTTGCTGGGGGGCCCAAACCCACTCTCGGCGGCCCTGTAGATAGGTAGGATGTAAATCAGTAAATTCTCACCCTGAGTGATACACAGGCTGGCAGATTCTTAAGGCTCGAGTTGCCTTGGCTTTCCCAGGTTTTCATATGCAGGCTAAAAATCTTTCTAGCCTGGGATCATCACTTCCCACAGTTCAGTCTTTGTTCCTCAGGTGTTTCCAGGTGTGTTATAGGGAGAGTGAGGTCCCCCCATTATGTCATTTTCTCTCTTTTATATCTTCTCCCCACTTGCTGGAAAGCTCTTTTGCTGTGACCTAGGTCAAACAGTTCCCATTGTGCAGTGCTATCTCTGAGCGGTTTCTATTGTACACAGTTCCTGGGGTAATCCTTGTGCTTGTGTGCATTTCCTCAATAAACAATTAACATTGTTTGGCCTTTTTACTGTCGTACTTGAAAGGCTGCTTGTGGGTGTTTTCAACCTCACAACGTGTTTCAGTAACACATACATAGCCAAACTTCATAACTTCACATATGACAATCGCACATACAATCCAATGAGATATTAATGTCTAGCAGATCAAGACTTTTAGAATGACACCTCACAAGGCATAATTTGTATAAGGCATATCCTAATTAGATGTCAGGGTGCCACAATGTTATCCTTGTACAAATTGTCCTATTGTTCACAAGATGCTTACAATGTCAAGTCTTTTCACCATTGTAATGGAGTCCTGCACTGTGATTTAAATCCCTTCAGTCACTATGGCTGGTGGGGTTTTTACATTTAGGGTTAATCACCAATCCAAAACTGCTGCCACCACCACAAACTAACTCACACCTTCTGGTTCCTATGGTTTAAGGCAAAATAATGTAATTTTTTCCACATGCTTTTTTCTTTTAGGAAAGATTAGTTCACATTCTCACATATTATTTAACCACACTCTACTAACTAGGAGAATTCACTAGGCATGCTCAGAGACCACCACCTGGATCAGGTCCCATTCAAAATCTGTCTGGAGAGCAGAGGAGGGCTATTGCTTTTAACTCAGTGGTCAAAGCACTTGCCTGAGATAGGGGAGAATTGAACCAGCATCTCCCATATCTGCCAGAGAGGGAGAATGACTCTGCAGTCCAGTGATTAGGGCACCCACCTGGCAGGTGGGAGACCCAGGCATGGTCTACACCAGGGATAGGCAACCTATGGCAAGCCCATTTTCAGTGGCACTCACACTGCCCAGGTCCTGGCCATCAGTCCGGGGGGCTCTGCACTTTAATCTAAATTTTAATGAAGCTTCTTAAACATTTGAGAAGCCTTATTTACTTTATATACAACAATAGTTTAGTGATATATTATAGACTTATAGAAAGAGACCTTCTAAAAACATTAAAACATTACTGGCATGTGAAACTTTAAATTAGAGTGAATAAATGAAGACTCGGCACACCACTTCTGAAAGGCTGCCGACCCTTGGTCTACACTACAGAGTTAGGTCAACATAAGGCAGCTTACATCGATCTAGCTCTGTAAGTGTGGACACTAGAAAGGTGCTCCTGCTGATGTAAGTCACCCATTCAGTGGCAGATTTAGAGTTAGTGGGGCCCTGTGCACAGCTTCATTTTTGGGGGCCCCCCCTTGGGACCCAGCCAAGAAAAAGAACATTCTCTCTCATCTCCCCCCCCCCCCGATTTTTCATTCTTGTTTTCTTCATCATTCTATATTATAAGAAAGAGGAAGTAAATGAAAATAAAATGAGGTACCTTGATTGGGGCAGAGGGTTGGGGTGCAGGAGGGGGTGAGCGGTGCAGGCTCTGGGAGGAACTTTGGGTGTGGGGTGCGGGCTTTGGGCTGGGGCAGGGGATTGGGGTGCGGGAGTGGGTCAGGGGGTGGCACTTACCTCGGGCGCTGCGGCTCCCAAAGCGACCGGCACACCCCTCTGGCAGCGGCTTCTAGGCATTGGAGGGTGGGGAGTCTCCGCACAGCGCTGCCCATAGGTACCGCCCCCCGCAGCTCCCATTGGCCACAATCCCCAGCCAATGGGAGCTGCAGAGTCGGTGCTCGGGGCAGGGGCAACGTGCGGAGACACACCCACCAAGGGCCGCAGGGACATGCCGGCCGCTTCTGGGAGCAGCACAGTGCAGAGGGAGGGAGGCAGACTGGGCAGAGAGCTGCCTTAGCCCTAGGGCCGGCTCCAGAGTTTTTGCTGCCCCAAGCAGCAAAAAGAAGAAAAAAAAGCCACGATCGCGATCTGCAAATCTACTGCCACCGCTTCAGTCTTCAGCGGCAATTTGGCGGCGGGTCCTTCGCTCCAAGAGGGAACGAGGGACCCGCCGCCAAAGACCCAGACGTGCTACTCCCCACCGTTGGCCGCCCCAACCAGCTGCTTGCTGAGCTGGTGCCTGGAGCCGGCCCTGCTGTGGGCACATCTCTGAATGCCCCTTGGAGGGAGGGGGCAGCGGGTCTCTGTGGGCATGTAGACTCTGCATTACTTACATTGCTTGCTGGCTGTCAGCCCTGAATGGGGCTCACAGCCTAGAGCCCAGCCAGGCTGATAGCCTGGAGCCCCACTGCCAAGACTGACAGCCCAGAGCCCTATTGTCATCTCCCAGTAAGGGACTCGGGGGAGGAGAGCCCAAACCTGGACTCCTCCTGGTGAGGGATTGGAAGGGGGAGAAGAGCCCAAGCCTAGGTGGCAGCAGGGCTCCAGGCTCTCAGCCTGGCATGGGGCTCACACAGCAGGAGCTCTGCTGAAAAACCCCACTCTGGGGCTGACAGCCTGAGCTGGGACAACAAAGGACTCAGGGAGCCTGCCATCATTGGCATTCTGGTCAGTTTCACAGCTGCTATTATTTCACATTTGGTCTCCCGCTTGGGCAGTCAGCCCTGGGTGGGGGTTGTAGCGCCAGTTGAGAGAGGCAGGCAGGCTGACAGCTAGAGCCAGAGACAAAATGTGAAATAATAGCAGCCATGAAACTGACAAGAATGTCAGTTGTGCTGTGGGTAGGTTCCCTGCTGTGAAATTGAGCCCAGCACCTTGCTCACAGCTGGGGCCGTCAGCCCTGGGGTGGGGTGGGGCTCCAAATGTGAGCCTTGTGTGGCTGTCAGTGCCCCACAATCGGTGCAAGCGCTCCTGGTGAGTATGTGCACCAGGGGCAGAAGGAGGATAGTGTGGACACCAACAGCTAATTTAATTACTGTGGTGGCTGTAGGTTGACCTAACTTAAGTTGGCCTAATTTTGTACTGTAGACAAGCCCCCAGAGTCTATTCCCCCTACTCCAATCACTCTTCCATTATTTAGTCACAGTGAAACAGCTTCAACAGGAGAGATAGAGGGAGCCCCATATCAGAATATCCCATAGCCCGGTAGTTTGAGGACTTTCCTGAGGCTATAAACAGGGTTCTCCTACATCTCAGGGGAGTGCTCTAGCCAATGGGCTATCAGATATTCTGATGTGGGGTTCCCTCCTGTTGAAGCTGTTCCACTGCGGATAAATAATGAGAGTAATTGGAGGGCCCTTATAAATGGGTCAGTAGACAGCTATTGTAACTGGGTCCCTTGATTGGATTGTGGTTGTGTTATAAATGAAGCCATAGTATAGTTAGTCAGCAAACAATTTAGCAAGTATTTGAACCCTCTCATTGTTTGTGAACCTGCATTACTATTGCAGCAATGCTTTATTTCAAGTGATCACACACTTGTTTTTCCAAAAACAGATTATAATGTTAAAATTTTACCAAAGAAAATATAGAAGTGTTTTTTAATTTACTTCAGCTAAATTCTGTCTAATGCTACAACACATTCCATAACTTATCAGTAACTGTGCCTGCTTTTGATGAGATTTCCTCTTCTAGTTAGGCAGTGTATCTGATCTATGGAGACCAGATCCTTTTTTCACATTTAAATGCAATACTTCTGGTAGCCACTTCTCCAGAATTTTTTATTCCAGATACTGGGGTAACAATAACAGTATAAATACTTGGATAGATAGATGATCTCCAGCCCATAACCTAAGGATCCTTACATTTTGCATCTGCCTTTGGATTTCAAATACATCAGTTTTATAATATAATTTTATTTTCTTTTATAGTGAAGCTCAGCAAACAGTAAAGCCTCTACCTTATTCTTGCATTCCTTCTGTTCTGTTCCTGCATGAAGTTTCTGTTCTAGCCTCATATTACTTTGCCTATTGGTTTGCTAATTTAGGTCCAAATGCTCCTTTTCTACACCCCTAAGGAAGTCCCTCTCCATCTGAAGATTGGGCTCTGGGGGGCTTGGAGATGACAGAAGGAAGAAGAGGAGCTACTGTTCAGATCATTCTTCTCTCTTTATGCAGTAGATAGTACTGCTGCAGGCTATATTAACTCAGTGTCAGGGCTCTACTTTTTGAAAGGGTGTGGGTTACCTGCCTGATAGTAGCATGACTACTGTAAAAACTGTGTTGGCCAGGTGTAAGAAGAGTCAGGGAAAAAGAGTGGAGGGGCCAACCCTCCACAGGATTGAGAAGGGGATTCTCTTCCCAGCAGATTTCTGGGATCCACCATGTGGTTGGGAGGCCAAAGCCCTTGCCTCCTTGGTGGCTTCCTAAGCCACCCTCCCCCATCTCAGGGAATTTCGAGACTCATCAAGTCCGCGGGTATTTCTGCAGATGAGAAATTAGCATTCATGATAGAAATACCTCACTAACTTCCATTTTTAATTAAGTTCTTCTAATTGAGCCAATATCTGGTTGCAATTGAAAATGCTGCTCCTGAATTCCTGATAGACTTGTACTTGATGGTATCATTTCCTTTTCTTGCACTAAAGTTTACAGGTGCAAAAGATGTTTTTCTATGTTTTTTCTTATTTCCTTTTCAACATCTTTCCTTGGGAGTTTCAGTTATAACATGTAGTTACACAGGATATCCAGGATAACCTACGCACTTTTGAAAATCCCAGCAGCTGCCTGTCTGTATCTCTTTAGTTGTATGTAGTGTAGTTGTAGCTGTGTCGGTCCCAGGATATTAGAGAGACAGTGAGTGTGATATCTTTTCTTGGACCAACTTTTGTTGGTGAGAGTGTCACGCTGTCTGGCATGGCTTACAACTGAGAGTGCCAATCTGAGGTCAGACTGTCAGAAACAAGGCAGACACCCCAAGCTGGTAGTATATTCTATAATTAGATTTCACCAAGCCAATAACAACTATGCGTTCCTGGATTAACATATTAGTCTTACTATGGAGCCACAGACAGTCCTCTTAGGCTCTCCAGCCCTTCTTTACCACCCAAACTGGACTTTGTGATGAAAGGTTATTAAAACCAACAATCACCTCTCATTAGGTTACTCCCAACCCCAAGGGGTCAGTCACACCAGATCATTGGATACTCTGGGATCTCACACCAAAGACAACGCTGACAGCCAATTTCTCTAATAAACTAACTCAATGTTTATTAGCTAAGAACAAGAAATGAGAGTTATCGAGAGGCTAAAGCAGATAAAATACATTAACAGGTGAATCAAAATTTGTAAGTTCAAAGTGATAGCAGAGATGTAGCAATCTGCTGGTTTTTCAGAAGTCTCTCACGGTTACCCAAAATAACTTTGAGGATCTCTGTCTGTGTGTCTGGAATGTTCCCTGTAAGCGTCAAACACAGCTCAGAGATATAGGATCCATCCCTGGATTCATTATTATAGCTTCTTCCACAGAAGGCAATTTGGCCAGTGTTTTCATTTACAGCTGGGCTTTTCCTTGGTTGACTAAATGCAAACTGAGTTTTTGAGCTTACATTGTTGAACATAATGACCGATGCTTCAGAGTTAGCAGTCTTTTACATTTTCAAAGCTCCAATCTCATGTGATGAGCAAACGTAATGTAAACACAATGTAATAGCCAGAACAAATTCTTCATTAGTTTTCATGAAGTTTTAAACATTAAGTAAATTCTCATCCTAATACTCACACACCTTTGATTTAGGATTTTCTAATGACAGGGTATACATAATGTAACTACATGTAATGTGATAGCAGATAGGTGAAAACAATATACTCAACATCTCCCTTTGATCTATTCTAACAAGTGAATTGGCTTGAACACCCTATGACTTTTTAGCATTTCTTTGATAGTCACACACAAGTGAACTGCCCTATTGTTCTAGCCTGAGCTGGCAATCCGTTAGATCAGTGCTACTCAAAGTGGGGGTCCATGGACCGGTGCCGGTCCGTGAGCCATTGGCTGCCAGTCTGCAGCGAGTTTCCAGGAAAGAAAGAGAGAAATAATAGTATAATTTTAAAATCGCACCGGAATTCCACCAAGAATAATTATCAGTCGATAAAAGTCGACAATATTAAATATGTTTTCAGAAGCACATATTATAATATTGATAATTATGCATGAGATGTGCGAGCGTGCACTTACCCCACTCCTTCGCATATAAAGACGCCGCCCCACCAGCAGTTACCATCGAGAAGTTGAATAGAGAGCGTCATACGGATCTCTGTGCGTTTGTCATTTGGGACCCCGTCCAAACCCACTGATCTGAGATAATAATAATATATTTATAATAATATTATAAATTTTAATAATTATTTTCTATCCTATCCTGCTGTATCCCTTACAAAGTAGATAGAGACAACTGAGCACCACACACCTATAGTCAAATAGACAGTCCTTGTAGGAGCAGGATTTTATAATTGTACTAATTGTACTATAAGGATTGATGTAAACTTTGATTTCATTCTGCCAGCCACCCTTTTTGAATAATAGCAAGGAATGACTGTCTGAGACTGGGATCCTGTTTTCAATATGCATTACAATTAGGACCTGTTATAAAGTTTAGTAGTAAGAGACAGGATTTTGTATTGTGTCTATGATAAATAGATTAGAGAAATGTTGAGGGCCTGAAGCCCCAATATGAATTGTTTTAATTATAAGATTTAGCAAGGCTTGATTTACAATGTATTCTGCTGAATATAAAATACTCTAATTGGCTTCAGGTGCTCTAATTGGCTTCAGGTGCTCTAGTTAATCTATAGCAAACCTTCCACCCCTTGCAGGGAATAAGGCTCCCTGCTAACACTCTCCTGCTGTCCTCTGGCCATGCTGTATCACATATCATAAATTAAGTATATATCCGGGGTAACGGAATTTATATTAATTATTTTTATGCCTAGTTTACAGATGGTGAAGTGAGGCCCAATCAACATATTTATCAAGCAGAGACATCCAGTTGCTGAACACGCAAGTAATTCTGAATCAGATGATGGCAATGTAAATGAAACCGAAGTATTGTCAACAAAAAGAATTCGTACTAGCTTTACTCGGAAATATGACTCTTCATACATTCAGTTTGGTTTTGTAGCCACGAATGATGGTGGAGTGCCAAAACCACAGTGCGTTATTTGTGGAGATGTGTTGGCTAATGATGCAATGAAGCCGCCAAAGCTCAAGAAGCATTTAAATACAAAACATAATTAAATTAGTTCAAAGCCAAAGGAGTTCTTCGAAAGAAAGCATGTTGATTTAAAAAGCCATCAGAAACAGATCTTTGAAGTGTCGCACATAAATACTTGTGCTTTGCGAGCTTCTTATAAAGTAGTGCTTCGCGTAGTAGTGCTTTAGCTAGCGCTAAAAAGCCACATACAATCGATGAGACAGTAGTGAAAGGCTGTATTAAAGATGTCTGCATGGAAATGCTGGGCGAACCAGCGACAAAGAAAGTGGCTCAGGTGCCACTTTCAAATGACACTATAGCTCGACAAATTCATGATCTGGCTCACAATATGGAAGATCAGCTCATAGGACAGATTAAATTAGCAAAGTACTTTTCTTTGCAGCTTGATGAATGTACAGATGTTGCTAATATAGCAATTCTGATGGTGTATGTGCGCTTTGAACATGAGGGTGATTTGAAGGAAGAGTTTTTGTTTTCTGCTTCACTACCAACAAAAATAACTAGTTCTGAAGTGTTCAAGACTGTGAGCGACTACATTGCTAACAAATGGGGGATGGATTTCAAGTTTTGTGTAGGTGTATGTTTTGATGGCGCTGCCGCAATGACAGGATGGCATTCTGGAGTGGTTACCCAGATTAAGGCGCTTGCACCCGAATGCAAGTTGACACACTGCTTCCTTCACCAAGAAAGTCTTGCAACAACAAAAAATGTCAACAGAACTAAACAGTGTGCTCAGCGAGGTCATAAAAATTGTGAACCATGTAAAGGCGAATGCTTTAAATTCAAGACTATTCGCTGCATTATGGGATGATATGGGAGCGGATCATAAACAGCTCGTATTGCATGCTGATGTACGTTGGTTATCGAGGGGAAAAGTCCTGTCAAGAGTATTTGAGCTCCGAAACGAGCTTGCCGAGTTTCTTCAGGACAAAAAAACCAAATTGGTCACAATTGTTCTGAGATGTGGATTGGATAGCCAAGCTGGCTTATTTGCCTGATATCTTTGCCATCTTTAGTGATCTCAACACCTCCATGCAGGGAAGGATGGCTTCGTGTCTTACAATGGCAGACAAGATTGACGGACAGAAACGAAAGCTAAAGCATGGAAGAGTTGAGTGTCAAGAGATTGTTATGACATGTTTCACAACTTTTAGTGACAATCATTGCTGATGCAGGCTGTCATAAACAGATAGTTAAGGGTTAATATCTCTTTTACCTGTAAAGGGTTAAGAAGCTCAGTAAACCTGGCTGACACCTGACCAGAGGACCAATAAGGGGACAAGATACTTTCAGATCTTGGTGGAGGGAAGTCTTTTGTTTGTGCTCTTTCTTTGGGGGTTGTTCGCTCTTGGGACTAAGAGGGACCAGACATCAATCCAGGCTCTCCAAATCTTTCTGAACCAGTCTCTCATATTTCAAACTTGTAACAGCTAGGCAAGGCGTGTTAGTCTTATTTTTGTTTTCTCAACTTGTAAATGTTCCTTTTTGCTGAGAGGATTTTACCTCTGTTTGCTGTAACTTTAACTCTTCCATGCTTTAGCTTTCGTTTTTGTCCGTCAATCTTGTCTGCCATTGTAAGACACGAAGCCATTCTCCCCCACTCTGAACTTTAGGATACAGATGTGGGGACCTGCATGGACACTTCTAAGCTTAATTACTAGCTTAGATCTGTTAACGCTGCCACCATCCAGAAATTTCAGTGTCTGGATCACTTTCTGTCCCTCCAAAACCTTCCCCTCCCTGGGCAGCCTTGAGAGGCTTTTTCACCAAGTTCCTGGTGAACACCGACCCAACCCCTTGGATCTTAACACAAGGAGAATTTAACCATCCCCCCTCCTTTCCCCCACCAATTCCTGGTGAGTCCAGATCCAATCCCCTTGGATCTTAACACAAGGAGAATTTAACCATCCCCCCTCCTTTCCCCCACCAATTTCTGGTGAGTCCAGATCCAATTCCCTTAGATCTTAACACAAGGGGAAAAAATCAATCAGGTTCTTAAAAAGAAAGCTTTTAATTAAAGAAAGAAAGGTAAAAATTATCTCTGTAAAATCAGGATGGAAATTACTTTACAGGGTAATCAGATTCATATAGCCCAGAGGAACCCCCTCTAGTCTTAGGTTGAGTGTCAAGAGATTGTTATGACATGTTTCACAACTTAGTGACAATCATAGCCGATGCAGGCGAAGACCCTGATGTTACATCTCTACGAAACGTCATCAGTGAACACTTGACAAATTTGGCAGAACGTTTTGAGTTTCACTTTCCAGCAGAAGAAGATCCATGGAAAGGGACTGGATGGATCCGAAATCCATTTATTCCATTGAAAGATGACTTAACTGTCACTATGGAGGATAAGTTGTTGGAGCTGGCTGCTGATGAAAGATTGAAGATGAGTTTCAAAACTATAACATCACTTGCTTCCTTTTGGATAAAAGTGAAAGCAGAATATCCTGAGCTTACTGAAATTGCTCTGAAAACTCTTCTCCCATTTCCTTCAACATACCTCTGCGAGACTGGCTTCTCAACCATGAGTGTCATTAAGATAAAGTACAGGAATAGTATGGATAGTCATTCTCTATTGCATGTGGCACTATCTTCAATTGAACCACGACTGGATAAGCTGACAAAGAAGCAGGCTCACCTTTCACATTAGTGAAAGTTAAGGTTTTAACATGTCTATTATTGTGTTAATAATTTTTTTTATAATATCTTTGTTAGGAGACTTTGCTGGTTTGACTTTTTAATATTTTTTTATTTGCATTTGTATTTGTTTACAAAATAAACATAAAATAAAAAAAAATTATTCATTATATTGTTTCCTATATAAATTAATATTACTATGATTGTTCAAATAATATTTTCTTGGATCGTAAACCAATAATAGTCATTTTATACTATCTGCACAGACGCAGAGCCTTTCAGTCAGTCTTCAATGTATTTAAATGGGAACATCTCCGCATGTACGCCACACTCCCATTCCAATTAATATAGTGAAGAATGTTAGTTTTTTCTGATGTGCTTTATGCCTATGTGAAAACAATAATAATATGGCACAAATATGGTACCGGTCCCTGGCAAATATGGTATCGGTCCCTGGCACATTGGGGGGAAAAAAATTGCCAGTCCACCACATCAGATAGTTTGAAAAGCACTGCATTAGACAGCATCACAGAGAGAGACATGCTTTCAAGTCACACATAACTCTTCTTCAGGTTTGGAAAAGGTACTCCCAGCATCAAAGCAAAATGCAAGGTGGAACAGATTATTTAGCATAAGTAGTTAGCACATATTGCAAGGAACCATTCAAGGTAGAGTGGTCCCTTACATGTGCTAACTACTTACACTAAACAAACTGTTCCACCTTGCATTTTGCTGTGACGCTGTACCTTTCCCAGACCTGAAGAAGACCTCCTGTGTGGCTTGAAAGCTTGTCTCTCTCACCAACAGAAGTTGGTCCAATAAAAGATATTACCTCAACCACCTTGCATCTCTTTCGGCATCTACATCCTTTTGAAAAGCTGGCTGTCAGTGCTTAAAGAAGTGCAATCAATAGATGACAACTGTTGATGAACCGTTAGCAAAACATTTAAAAGTGACTCCCAAAGGAGAAAAAAAAGGGGAGGCTGTGCCCTCTCTTATTTCCTAATTGAAAACTTTTTGTTTTTAAGAGTTTGGTTTTTTACATTAGAAATTTAGGTCTTATGTATCCTGTTTTTGATTGAAGATTCTCTGGACAATCAGAGAACTAGTAAATTATGACTTCATAGACAACAAGGAAGTGAAACCTGAGTAACTGAGAGAGACCAGTGGTTTTTATTCAGACTTTTAAAAACCCTTTGTTTTTAGTCTGTGTTTCTTAATACCTACTTATTTATTTCAAGCTCCTGACCAAAACCCAACCAAACAAAAGCAAAACAAACAAAAACCACCCCAAAATAAACACACACAAACTTTGAGGGAAATTAAGTCTGAAAATGATTTTAAAAGTTCAACAGCCCCATCTCTTCAGTATAGTCACCTGGAAGATATGGATTTTGAATTGAGACCGCCAATAAATTCTCCAGAAAAAAATGGAAGATCACATTTGACATTACTGACATGTCTAAAATAAAAGGCAAGCAGGAAAAATGAACATTAAAAGAGAGGACTTTTCAGGCCTTCTTTACACATCCTACAGTAGCAAAAGGGAAAAAAAGAAAAGCATAACCCATTTAAAGTTCATCTGCAAAGGAAAATAAACTGTTATATTGAAGTGGGAAATTCACTGACTTCTAGTTTGCATCCTTTATGTTGCAGAGTAGCTGGATAAAGATGGACAATTGGGTTGTCCAAGATGAACAAATGTATCAGCCCATAGCACCCTACATGGAGGGGTGGAGATATAGACTGACATGATTTATAAAATCTTTATAAATTATTTAAAATCTATATGCTTTTAGAAAGGACTTTATGGGGGAGATGTAAAAAAAAATTAGTTTAATTGGGATCTGGAATTCCTGGCTGTTTGGTTGACATTGTGAAAGTGGGGCTACATGTATGTAAGTTTTTATCTGTCCTTGTTCAAAAGCAGTAACAGAAATTATGGACATATTCTGGCCACTTCCCTCCCTTTCAGCCTGTTTTTACACCTTTCTGCCCATTTCACTTCTCCTCTTCCAATATTTTTTCTTTCTTTCAGTCCATTTAAAAATTCTTCCATTTCACCTCCCTTACCCCCATTGCCACCAACATCAAAGATGGGGACACAGCATCTGGAGATGAGCCACTGTGGCTTCCCAAGTTTCCATTCTATATGATCTGATATGGGCCTATGTTTCCAAAGGCGCTCGGGACCAAATCTTCAAGTGCTCAGCAATCAAAATTGAGACCAGTTTGTCCAAAGAGCACAGACCCCATTTAGACACCTAAATAAAGATCAGATTTTCCAAAAGTGCTCAGCATCCAGCAGCTGTAATGGACACCTATGGTGAAGTATTCAAATAGCTCAGTGCCCACCATTCTAAGCTCTTTTGGAACGCTGGTCCTGATGACTCAGGCCACATTGCCAATTACTTCCCTTCGCTGATGTTACATATATATGGAAACCTGCCATGTCATGAATTTGAGTGCATTAGCTGCCCCCTTGTTGCCAGTCCTGGCTCCAAGAGGTCTGGGACAAGAGCCAGTGGAATTAGTATTGTATGACACATTAGGCTGATGTGTCATAGGTTTGGCATCACAGCTATAGGTAATGAAGAAAGGAAATAGCTACAAGAAATCGTGTAGCATTTAAACAGGGACTTTGCAGATTTGAGATAAGCACAAAACGGGGGAAATTATGTGCAGACAAAGATAGCCTAGGTTTGTAACCATGTTGAAAGCAGTTTCAAACAGGTTACAGACAAACACAGTTGTAATACTTTTTGCAGTCACATATAACTAGATTGCAAGCTGTGTTAGTAGAGTGGTCTAGAGCAATTTCATAGTATAGATGGTTGTCTAAAATAGTAATTGTGCATTCTGGTAACTGAAACCAACCTAGCAAGAACCATGTTGGATAACAGATACCAAACAGGCTTTATCAATGGTTCTCAACCTATTTACCATTGTGGGTCACATATGCAACTCTCTATGTGTTATATGGGCTGCATCCACACAATCTATATGCTACTGGTACGGCCCTGAGGATGTCACATGGGCTGCAACTGTGTGCTGATTGGGCCGCAAGAGGGTCGTGGGTTGAGAACCACTGGGCTATATTCATCCTAGCATATTACTGGGAGGATACCTGGAGTAGAATGTGCTATCTAGTCCATAGTTAAGCAGCAGCAATGGTGGATCTGCCAGTGTACACAGAGCTCAACTATTGTGTCTACAGATGGTCCCAATTTTTTTTCTGCAGAAATTTTTAAGTTTTTGATCGAAAAATTAAATACCAAAAGTTTTCAGCTGAAAAACCAAAAGATCTTGGCCAGAACATTTTGACAAAACAAAACAAAACAAAACAAAAATGCAACCCCAATTTTTTTCCACAGAAAGAAGGTGCTATTCATGAAAATTTTTCTTTTAAGTCAAAAACTCAATTTTCCATCAAAAATGGTTTTGGTGGACATTTTTCACCCAGTCCTAATTGTGTCATTTAACTTTGCTCTAAATTAGGCCATGCAATGATAGAATCATCAGCCCTACTTAGTGCTCACACTGTTACCACAACACTATAGACTAGATACTATACACTCCACCATTCAGCCTGCCAATAAATTTGTTAAGAGTGGACACAGCCTGTATTATATCAATTGCAAAACGGGGAAATTATGTGCAGACAAAGATAGCCTAGGTTTGTAACCATGTTGAAAGCAGTTTCAAACAGGTTACAGACAAACACAGTTGTAATACTTTTTGCAGTCACATATAACTAGATTGCAAGCTGTGTTAGTAGAGTGGTCTAGAGCAATTTCATAGTATAGATGGTTGTCTAAAATAGTAATTGTGCATTCTGGTAACTGAAACCAACCTAGCAAGAACCATGTTGGATAACAGATACCAAACAGGCTTTATCAATGGTTCTCAACCTATTTACCATTGTGGGTCACATATGCAACTCTCTATGTGTTATATGGGCTGCATCCACACAATCTATATGCTACTGGTACGGCCCTGAGGATGTCACATGGGCTGCAACTGTGTGCTGATTGGGCCGCAAGAGGGTCGTGGGTTGAGAACCACTGGGCTATATTCATCCTAGCATATTACTGGGAGGATACCTGGAGTAGAATGTGCTATCTAGTCCATAGTTAAGCAGCAGCAATGGTGGATCTGCCAGTGTACACAGAGCTCAACTATTGTGTCTACAGATGGTCCCAATTTTTTTTCTGCAGAAATTTTTAAGTTTTTGATCGAAAAATTAAATACCAAAAGTTTTCAGCTGAAAAACCAAAAGATCTTGGCCAGAACATTTTGACAAAACAAAACAAAACAAAACAAAAATGCAACCCCAATTTTTTTCCACAGAAAGAAGGTGCTATTCATGAAAATTTTTCTTTTAAGTCAAAAACTCAATTTTCCATCAAAAATGGTTTTGGTGGACATTTTTCACCCAGTCCTAATTGTGTCATTTAACTTTGCTCTAAATTAGGCCATGCAATGATAGAATCATCAGCCCTACTTAGTGCTCACACTGTTACCACAACACTATAGACTAGATACTATACACTCCACCATTCAGCCTGCCAATAAATTTGTTAAGAGTGGACACAGCCTGTATTATATCAATTTTCCATCATGGTTATACTTAGAATTGTTTATTTCCAGAATAGACATGAAATTTTTTGACAGCTATGCATACTAATAGAAATTGCTGTAGATTACTTCATAGAATATCAGAGTTGGAAGGGACCTCAGGAGGTCATCTAGTCCAACCCCCTGCTCAAAGCAGGACCAATCCCCAGATGGATTTTTGCCCCAATCCCTAAATGGCCCCCTCAAGGATTGAGCTCACAACCCTGGGTTTAGCAGGCCAATGCTCAAACCACTGAGCTATCCCTCCCCCCATTCTTAACAGTGCCTGGGAAAAGGGCCCTGTCCCAAGGACAACTCTAAGGATCTGACTCTTAAAATTCTGCACATAATATTTTAAAATTCTTCAAAATAAATGTGGAGGCTCCAGCATGGCAGTGGGAGCATGGGTGACTGGCTGTACAGAGGTGAGAGATCACCCTGCAGGCCCCCCCCCCCCCAGGACATGGACTCAGTGGTGAGGCTGCACCCGACCCTGACACAGCGCAAGGGCCAGGCCTGCCCCTGAGGTCCATGTCCCGGGTGGGGGAGAAGGGATGCAGTGTGATTTCCCACCTCCATGCAGCCAGTGGCCTATGCTCCCCACTGCCAGGCTGGAACCACCACATTTATTTATTGACATAATTTGCAGAATTTTGAAATATTGTACATAGAATTGTTGGGGGGGGTTGCACAGAATTTTTAATTTTTTGGTGCAGAATTCCCTCAGGAGTAGTAGGTGAAGCAACTCATCAGGGTTAGTAGGCCTGTGTCAGGTGCGGCCGGGCAGGCTCAGCATGGCAGGATCCAAGTGTATAGGGGCTTAATGTGGAAGGATCCAGGTGTGGGGCGAGAGGTTCTGGGGGGAGGGGGCAATCTGGGTGCAGGCACCTCAGTGGGAGGACTCTGCATGCACAGGGGCTCATTGGGGGTGGGGTTCTGGCCTGGGTGCTGGGGTAATGGGGCACTGCAGGGAGGTCCAGATGAAGGTGGTTGGGGCTCGGGGGGGGTTGTCTGGGCGTGGGAGGATGGGGCTTGGTAGGGGAGTTTGGGTGGCTCGACGGGGGGTCTAGGTGCGGGAGAGTGTGGCTTAGAAAGGTGGGGGTCCAGGTGCCACTGTTTGGGGCTCAGTGAGGTGGGAGACTTGGGGTGGGGAGCTCTTGGGGTGGTCCAGGTACATATGTGGTGAGGCTCATCAGGATGGGGGTTCAAGTGTGGGGGCTCAGCAGAGGGTGATCTGGGTGGAGGGGTCAGGGTCTGGATGCAGGGCATGGGGCTCGGAGGGAGTGGCCTGGGTACTGGGGGGGGGTCCAAATGCCCGGGGGTTGGCTGGATGGGGGAGCAGCTCCCTGCACAGTGACCACTGCCCCCGGGGCTGAGGAGCGATGGGGGCACGAAGCAGAGGGGAGGGTGCAGAGCTGGGGGAGGTTTCTGGGAGCGGGTCTGACCTGGACCCAGCCCCGGCTGCTCCATGCAGGAGAAGTGTACTTTCCTCCCACCTCCTGCACAGCTGGAACTAGCCCGAGCCTGGCATAGGGTAGGAACCACCAACCAGGGTGAGACTGAAGAGGGCCGGGTGTGGGGTGGGACTCAGTGGGGTGTCTGGAGGTGGGAGTGCTCCAGATGCAGGGGGTGAGGCTCAGCAGGGTGGGGGTTCAGGTGCAGGGGGCCTGGTGAAGTGGATTCTGGGGTGTGAAGCTTGGTGGGGGGATCCAATGCACGGGGGTTGGGTGGACAGGGGGTGGGGAGGGTCGGACCCAGCACCGGCTGGGGTGTCCCCAGCCCACCCCTGCCACAGTGATTTACCTCTCTGCCAGCTGCTCCAAGCCCCCCAAAATGACATGCCCACACTGCTGGGGAGGGGCGTGTGACCACTCTTGTGGCTTTCCTGTCAAAATCTATGCAGGACATTAATTCTGCACGTGCACAGTGGCGCAGAATCCCCTTGGGAGTAGTATATTTATATGAGTCTGGGAAGACTTAAAACACTGCAGCACTTCAGTGAAGATGCTGCTTACACTGACGGGAGGGGTTCTCCCATTGGCATAGGAAGGTAATCCACCTCTTGAGAGGCAGTAGCTAAGTCGACAGGAAAATTCTCTCATTGACCAAGCACTCTCTACACTGGAGGTTAGGTCAGTTTAACAGCATCGCTGGGTGACGCAGTTATACCAACCTAATTTCTTAGACCAGGCCTAAGTAGCTTTGGAGGAGGAGATGGATGTGGCACTATGCCCCCATATTCTTCATAGAGATATGGTTATGATATGATTATGCCATAACTAAGATGTATTTTATGCAAGATGGGTCATGTGAGAGATCATTGGAAAGGTTATTTACTGAATATGATTATCCTATTTATATGCATGTATCATTTTTGTATCTGAAGTTAGGAATATTGTTTATGCATAAATCACTGGAAAGGTTATGATTTACTGAATATGATTATCATATTTATATACATATATCATTTTTGTATATGAAGTTAGGAATATTGTCTATGCATATATTACAAATGTGTTTACACCTGGGGAATGCCCACTAGACAGAATGCAATCAGTCCGGATGGCCGATTAGGAAGGGCATTAGGGAAAACAATAGGTCTTTGAAAATGCTAACCTCCCACCAGGAAGTCTTTCTGGGGATGCTACAAACAGCCTCTGAGTTATGGCTAAAGGGTTATGTGACCAAGTCAACTGGTACTGGACTCCATGATACTACTAGTATTTTTCCACTAACTGGGGGTGGGAATCACACTGGCGGACAAAGGAGTCCCACCATATGCAAAAACTATTTAAGGCAGGGGAGTGACATTGTGGTTGGTTCTTCATTGACTCCTCGCCCAAGAAAGAGGACAGCTGGAAACACCTGAGAACTAAAAGACTGAACTAGAGAAGGACTGAGTCCAGGCTAGAAGGTTGTCTAGCCTGTGAATGGAATATCTGAAATTTTAAATTGCAAGCAAAGGCAGCTTTCCTTCAAGAATCTCTGCAATCTGCCTAAAATAACATTTAGGATGAGCATTTGCTACTTAGTATATTAAGTATATTTAATTACTAAATTATACTTTAGTATATTAAACTTAGATTGTCTGTTTGTTTTGCTAGGCAACCTGCTTTGATCCGTTTGCTATCCCTTAAGGTTACATTTTAGTCGTGGGTATTTTTAGTAAAAGTCATGGACAGGTCACAGGCAGTAAACAAAAATTCATGGCCCGTGACATGTCCATAACTTACTATATACCCCTAACTAAAACTTGGGCGGTGGGCCATGGGTGCTTTGGGGAGGGGAGTGGTTGGGGATGCCGTAGGTGCTGGTTGGGGATGCTGCAGTGGCCCAGGACCCTGCTGGAGCTAGGGGGGGGGAGGGCGGATCCAGGCTGTGGTGCATGGCCTGGGACCCCTGCTGGTGCTGGGGAGAGGGAGGGTTGGTTAGGCTGGCAGGGGCTCCCTACCCGGTTACACATCCCTGCAGCTCTTAGGCAGCATAAGGGCCAGGGGGCTCATCCATGTGTTGCTCCTGTCCCACCACAAGCACCGGCTGTGCAGCTCCCATTGGCCAGGAACTGCACCCAATGGGAGTTGCGGGGGCGAGGCCTCTGCTTCTGGCCCTACTGAAGCCTAGCAGCTGCAGGGCCATGCCGAGCCGGGCAGCCCCTGAGCCAGCACCAGCCACTGCAGAAGTCACAGAGCTCATGGAAAGTCACAGAATCCGTGACTTCTGTGACAGACTCACAGCCTTACTTATGATAACTTAAAATCTATCTTTTGTAGTTAATAAACTTGTTTCATTTTGTCTAAAACCAGTCTGTGAGAAAACCATAACCTGGAGCAGAAAGCTGTGTATATCTCTCTCCACACTGAGAAAGGTGGTGAATTTCATGAGCTTATGCTGTACAGATCTGTGTGCAGTGCAAGGCAGTGCAATTTTGGGTTTTCCCTCTAGAGGGTGTGTGCAATTGAGTACTGGGCAATTCCTTTGCTGAGCCATCCCATGCAGAGCTGATCTCAGCATCTGTGTGTATAGCTGCAGCTGGGTGTGTCCCTACTGTATGTGTGCTGGTGAAGTTCAATCTGAAGCCTGAGCGAGGGCTTGGCTGGCCTGCATCAGCAATAGAGTGTAAAGGGAGCCCAGGCTGGTAAATCAGGCAGGCTCAGTGATAGCCCAGTTCCAAGTGGTACCCTGAAGGGGGAGGGGACCCATCACAATGGAATTGACTGATGGTGTACAGAAGAAGAAAACTTAATTGTAGAGCCACAGTAGCAGCTCCAAGATTAAAACACAGTTCTATTCTGAAAACAGATTATCTTAAAATGGCACATCCTTAACAGATGTGATCCTCGTGTATTCAGTGTCATAGCCGATTACCGCAGTGACAAAAATAAGTTCTTTGAGGTGGCCACTTGCAGAATGTGACCTCCACAGCCTGCAATTCTGCTGAGCTTTGGAAATGTCTGTGTCCATTGGCACCGTGTGCATGCCCTCTCACGCTCATAGCACCAAACATTTGGAACCATAGCTATAAGAAGCCATGCAGTCCCCTCAATCCCTTTTGTTCCAAGGGTAACTGTAGGTGTCGGATTGTTCACCCCATTCACAGAGATTGTCTTGTGGTTTTTTTTATATCACATTTCTTGTTTGCTTTTTTTTTTTGATAGTGTGGATAGTTTAAACAATTCAAGTAATTTTCAGTAGTCTTTGCACACTGCACCAGAAGATGGACCCGCAGCATTGATCCCCAGTAAGTGTAGACATATCCTTACTGTAGTAAGGCCCTAAAGTAAAGGTAGCTCAAAACAGTTACCATAAGAGGAGCACAATTGTCCTTGTTGTGCACCAAAAGGGGCATGGCCTGAATAAGTGGACATGACTAAATGAATTGTAAATTCCACTATACGGAGATACTTCAGAGCTGTAATATGAGTATAGGGTAATCTGCTCTCTCAAACTGAAGTTGGTCTTAGGCTGCTTTAAGTTCTCTATAAATCAGACTCATAGGTGGTGTACCAGGAGCGTGATACTCTGGCAGCTGTTCCTCGGCTCTTGTTTGCTGAAACAGTAACAAATCAGGTACATATTGCTTAAAAAAAAAAGAAGAAAAAAGAATGTAGTCATTTCAAAACACCCTCCAAATGGCCTAACGTTATTGCTATAAGGAATGCTGTCTTCATAAGGCAGATGGTTCAGAGAATGACCGACAATGGTTTGAAGAGAGGGGCTGTAAATTTTTGTGAGAACCACATTAACGTCTCATGCTGAAGATGTTCAGGCACCAGAGGAAACACATGGAACACACTTTTCATAAACTTCCTACAGTAGACTAAGTGAAGAGTGTCAATCCATGTGTTGTATGGTGGAAAGCTGATGAGGCCAATAGAGCTTAATAAAAGTCAAAGACATTTTGACCAAAGTGTAGGAGATTCTTCGCCTTTATCTAGAATTATGACCATCTACTCCCTTTCGAGCTTCCCACCTGGAAAATACCTCCCACGTCATTGAACATTTATCTAGTTGAAGGCTTTCTGCTTTCTAATAGGATATTTGACTTGAACATAATGCTTGCTCTGGTGTTCCCAGCAAATCAGAATCAAAGCCATGAGCCTAAAAGACTTTGAATCTGGAGAAGATGAGAATGGAGCATGTGTTTCCAGCTAATCAGACAGATCACACATATTCTCTTCTGTTACTGACTCCCCTCAGATAGAGATGATAGCAGTGGGGAAGCCAAGTTGATAGCAGTAGGTAGGATTACAGTCGTCCACAAAGTCTCCATGAATCAGGAGGACTTCAGGAACAATGCATGAATGGAACAGATGCTGGTTCAGGGGAACAACTAGTCAAAAGAGAAGGAGGCCTTACTGAGTCAGGTTACCAAGAAAACGCTACACAGGCATCAAGATCCATCCCCGAAAAGAACAAGACTGTCACAGCTGGCACCATGGTCCTTGTGCTCTGAGGTCTAACTTTTCTCAGGGGGTGATTTGGTACCAAAGCCTGGGACACAGCACTTCAGCTTCTATTTGACGTATTCATAAGTAAACTGTTGTTCTAAAACTATCTCTATCCTGTCTTGCACTGAATTGCTGGTAGATGGCAGCAAATGACCGATTTTTGAACTGTGCTATATCAGGTTCTTCTTTTACATGACTGCAGAGTCTTTGGTTCTCAAAACAAAATGGTGCTACCTTTGCATTAGCAAGAGATCTGAAATTGTAAATGGTAAGGTTTCAAATATGAAATACAACTCTTTAAATGTGTTTTATTCTTCTTTGAGTGATTGCTCATGTGTATTCCACAATAGGTGTGCGTGCTCGCCACGTGCACTGGTTCCAGAAGTTTTTCCCTAGCAGTACCCGTAGGGGAATGCCCCAGTGACCCCTGGAGTGGTGCCTCCATGGTGCAGTATAAGGGGCGCTGCGCGCTCCCCCCACTCTCAGTTCCTTCTGACCTCCAGTGAAGGTGCTTCGGAACCACTCTACCCCAGCTTTGCTGTAGCTCGTCCCCGAAACTGCTTGTTCATTCAGTCTATGGCACCTGTAGTTAGTTAGTTGTTTAGTTTAGCTAGAGCGCCCGGGCCACAGCATGCCCCGCATCCCCAGTTTTAAGTCACGCGACACTTGTAGGCAATCTATGCCACTGAGTGATCCACACGTGGACTGTCTATGCTGTTTCGGGGAAACCCACCTCAGCGATCACTGCAAGATTTGCAAGTTGTTTAAGCCTCGGACCAAGAGAGAAAGGGACATTAGGCTCCGGGCTATCCTGATGAAGTCAGTCCTGACCCTGGCTCTGGTGCGCCGCTCCGAGTTGGCACCGGGCACCACGGTGTCAGTGTGCAGCGACCCTACGACGCCATCGACTAGTCAGCACTGCTCCCAGTCCACTGGGCACACCAAGGCGGCTAGGAAAAGGCCTTCTTTGCTGCGACACCAGAGTAAACTCGGGACAGAGACTAGACCCACGTCAGGCAGTCCTCGATCCCCACTGGCCTCTAGGCCTCCGACTCAAGTCGAGCGGAGTAGCCTGGCCCATTTGGAGCAGGCCTCCCTGGATGTCCGGATGCCCCCCACATCGGAGGCCCTGTAGGCAGCCCGGGATGTTATGTCCATGCCGGTACCAGGAGCACCACGTTGTCAGCCCTGTGCTCCAGAGGCAAGCCGCCGCTGGGATCTCTGCAGTCGCCCCCGGCTCGGTACTGGTCTCGGTCAAGGGAATGTTCCCGATGCCGTTCGCTGCCCAGCGACCGTTCAAGGCAAAGTCCACTTGGATCACCCTCAACGCCCACCAGGCTGTCTGGTTGGGTTCCATCTGACCGAGATTCTCGGCACCGCTCCGCCTCGAGGAGCGAACACCGATGGGAACAAGGCAGACATCGCCAAAGGTCCTTGTCTCAGAGGGGCTATCGCAGCTGGTCACGGCACGTATGTCGATGTCGTCCCTGTTCGGTGTCCCACTCCAAGACCCCACCACGGTACCGTCTCCATAGCCCCAGGCATCGATCGCCGGAATCTCGCCATCGCAGGTCCACCCACTGGAGCTGATAGTGGAGCAGCTGTTACCGACGGTACCGGTCCTCCACATTGGGATCGCAGTCCCATGGTCGGCATCGCTCCCGGCACCACCGCTTCTCCTGGTCCAAGGACAGCGGCAGGTCGTATGTCAGCCTGGCCTCCCTTCGTAGTCGTCCATCGATGGGCCAGGCCAGCCAGGCCAAACAGCCAGCTCCACTGGTGCCACAACAGATGCATTATCAATGGGCCCTGTGGCTGGCCCAATGGTACCAGTAGGCACTGTGGCCCCCAACGCAGCCCCCAGTGGGGGCTCGCTCGGTGGCCGGAACCTCAGAAGGACCATCGGCCTCCCTCTCCAAACCTCCAAGGAAGAAGGTGGTGGGACGTACATCCTTGGCACCGTGCCTGGAAACCGACCAGGTGGTGGACCCTCCAGTGCCGGTGGACACCCAAAGTTCCACCCAAAGTACAAGGCCATTATGGCCCCTCCTCCTCTATCTCACAGGAGGACTTTAGGGCCCACCAAGAACTCTTAAAAAGGGTGGCATCAAGCCTCAACCTCGAAGCAGAGGAGATGGAAGAGCCCTCGGACTCCCTGTTTAATGTGCTGTCCTCTGCGACACTGGGCAGGGTGGCCTTGCCTCTCCATGAAGGGGTGGCAAAAATTTCAAATGCCCTGTGGTAAACCCCGGCCTTATTGGCTCCCATCTCTAAGAGAGCACAATACAAGTATTTTGTACCTGCCAAGGGGCATGAATACTTATACACCCACCCTGCTCCTAACTTCCTGGTGGTCGAGTTGGTCAACCACAGGGAATGGCAGGGCCGGCCAGCCCCTACCCTGAAAAATAAAGATTCAAGGAGGCTAGACTCTTTTGGAAGGAAAATTTATTCATCCTTGAGCTTCCAGTTGCGGGTGGCGAACCACCAGGCTCTCCTGGGTTGGTATGAGTTTAATCTGTGGGGCTCCCTGCCCAAGTTTGAGGACTCCCTCCAGGAGCGTGACAGGAAAGAGTTCAAAGCGCTGGTGGAAGAGGGTACAGCGGCTGCCAAGGCAATCCTGCAGGCAACTTCAGATGCAGCGGACACAGCCACGCAGTCCCTAGACTCCATGGTGTCCCTGAGAAGGGTGTCGTGGCTCTTGCTCGCTGGGCTGTCCAGCAAGGTGCAGACCTCCCTGCAGGACCTCCCGTTTGACGGCAAAGCTCTGTTTGCGGAACAAACGGGTACAAAGCTGCATGGCCTGAAAGACTCCCGCACGACTCTCCAGACTCTGGGTCTCTATGTTCCGGCTGCAGCTAAACCTAAGTTCAAGCCGCAGCAGACTCCCACTCAGGCCACCTACCCAAAATACGAGACCGCTTATAAGAAGTCGTGGGACTATAAGAGGCACCCACAGAGGCAGTCTCGGCCTGCCCCTCAGACTGGGTCCTCCAAGGGCAAGCAAGCAGGGAAAAGGCGGTTTTGACAGGACACCCAGGGGTGCCCTGCCAGTTCTCATCAGGGATCCACCCTCAATAAAGCTTCCCTTCTCCGGGAGGTTGTGTGCTTTCCTCCCGGAGTGGTCGTGGCTGACCTCAGACCCATGGGTCCTCAACACCATCTCCCAGGCCTGCACCCTACAGTTTACTTCCTCCTCGCCCAACCACCACCCCCGTCCCTCCTGGGGGACCCCTTGCACGAGGCTCTGCTCAAGCAGGAGGTGGGGCAGCTCCTAGGCCTAGGAGTGGTGGAAGCGGAACCTGGGGAGTTCAAGCGCAAGGGGTACTACTCCCACTATTTCCTTATCCCGAAGGCCAAAGTGGGGCTCAGGCCCATCTTGAACCTGCGAGGCCTGAACCAATACATGGTGAAGCTCAAGTTCCGCATGGTCTCCATCATCCCCTCTCTGGATCCCGGGGACTGGTACGCCGCCCTTGATCTGCAGGACACGTACTTCCACATTCATATATTCGAGGGGCACAGACACGTCTTCCGTTTCACGGTGGGGCAGGAACACTACCAATTTACGGTCCTCCCGTTTGGCCTGTCCACTGCCCCCAGGGTATTCATGAAATGTATGTCGCTGGTGGCGGCCTACCTCAGGCACTGAGGGGTTCCAGATCTTCCCCTATCTGGATGACTGGTTGGTCAAGGGCAGCTCCGGGTCACAGGTGCAGGAGATCTCGTGGTGCTCCTTCTGTCCATGTGCACCACTTTGGGTCTGTTGATAAACACCACCAAGTCCATGTTAATCCCGGTTCAACGCATAGAGTTTATCAGGGCAGTCCTGGACGTCACGTCGGCCAGAGCCTCCCTCCCACCGGACAGGTTTGAGACCCTGAAGGGGCTCATCGACACGGTCACAAGGTTTCTGGTGACAACAGCCTCCAGCTCTTGGGTTACATGTCGACATGCACATATGTGGTCCGTCACCCTGGACTCAGGATGAGGCCCCTCCAGCTCTGGTTGGCCTCGGAGTTCTCTCAGGCCAGGGACAGGATGGACAAAGTCCTCATGGTACCCGAGCCAGTGATCACCTCCCTACGGTGGTGGTCCTTCCCAAGAAACATACCAACGTGTCCCATTCAGGGGCAGGGTCCCGTTGCTGCAGCTGGTGTCTGACGCATTGGACCTGGGATGGGGGACCCATGTGGGGAATGTTCAGACCAAGGTCTGTGGTCGGCTCAGGATCCGACCCTCCACATAAATGTCAAGGAGCTCATGGCGTGCTGGCATGCATGGCCTTCCGCTTGCACCTGGAGGGCCGGGTGGTTAGGGTCCTCACGGACAACACAGCCTTGATGTTCTACATCAACAGGCAAGGCAGGGCCCGATCCTCTGTGGGATTTTTGTATAGCCCATGACATCTGCCTACAGGCCTTTCATCTGCCCGGCAACCGGAATGCACGGGTGGATCGCTTGGGCAGGGACTTCTCCTCTCAGTATGAGTGGTCTCTCCACCCAGGGGCGGTGGACAGACTTTTCCAAGTGTAGGGAACTCCCCAGGTGGACCTGTTTGAGACTCGCCAGAACCTGGTTCTGCTCCGGGGGTGCTGGGACGGGGCTCTATCTCCAATGCCTTCCTTCTGTCCTGGTCAGGCCAGTTTCTCTATGCCTTCCCCCATTCCCGCTAATTGGCAAGGTCCTGGAAAAGATAAAGACGGACAAGGCCCGGGTCCTTCTGATTGCCCCGGCATGGCCCAGGCAGCACTGGTACAGGACCCTCATGGGCCTGGTGGTTGCCTTGCCATGGCCATTGCCGTCCTGCCCGGACCTGCTCTCTCAAAACCAGGGCTGCCTCCTCCACCCCAACGTAGCAGCACTCCACCTCACGGCGTGGTTGCTCAGTGATTAGGTCGGAAGAAAAGGACGTGCTCGGAAGGGGTTCAGCGCATCCTCCTAGAAAGCAGGTGGCCCTCCATGCACCGAGCCTACTTGGCAAAGTGGTCTCGGTTTTCCAGATGGGCGGACGAGCAGCTTATTCTGGACTACCTCCTTCAATTTAGAGCCCAGAGCCTTGCACCTCGCCAGTCAAGGTGCACCTGGCGGCCATATTGGCCTTCCATTTACCAGTGCAGGGCCATACGGTATTCTCCCATGCTATCACTGGCCGATTCCTTAAGGGGTTAGATCGCCTCTTCCCGTATGTTAGGCCCCCTGTTCCACAGTGCGACCTAAACCTGGTGTTGGCCCGTCTCACAGGGCCCTCGTCTGAGCCGCTAGCCACGTGCTCCTGGTCACACCTCTTGTGGAAGGTGGCCTTCCTGGCTGCGATCACGTCGGCTAGGCTGGTCTTAGAGCTCAGGGCCCTGACCTCTGAGCCCCCGTATATGGTGTTTCATAAAGATAAGGTCCAGCTCTGCTCACACCCTTCGTTCCTCCTGAAGGTGGTCTCCGCCTATCACATGGATCAGGACATTTTCTGCCGGTCCTCTGCCCCAAGACCCATGCATTCAGTGAGGAGCGCCGCCTCCACACGCCGGATGTGAGACTGGCTCTGGCATTCTACCTGGAGCAGACTAAGCCATTTAGAAAGTCCTCGCAACTGTTCACCACCTTGTCCGAGCGCATGAAGGGTTGGCTGATCTCCACTCGGCAGCTCTCCAACTGGATCACCTCATGCATCTGTACCTGTTATGACCTGGTGGGAATCCTTCCACCACCAATTGTGAAGGCGCACTCAACTCGGGCACAGGCCTCGTCAGTTGCCTTTTTGGCCCATGTTCATTCAGGACATTTGTAGCGCTGTTACGTGGTCTTCAGTTCACACGTTCACCTCGCACTATGAGACTGTCTCCCAGACCAGGGATGACGCTGGGTTCGGCAGGGCTGTGCTCCGTCCTGAGAATTTGTGAGCTCCTACCCAACTCCAACAGATATAGCTTGGAATCACCTATTGTGGAATAGACATGAGCAATCACTCAAAGAAGAAAAGATAGTTAACTTTTCTGTAACTGGTATTCTTCTAGATGTGTTGCTCATGTCTATTCCACATCCTGCCCTCCTTCCCGTCTGTCGGAGTTGCCTGGCAGGAAGGAACTGAGGGTGGGAGGAGTGCGCAGCACCCCTTATACTGCGCCATTGAGGCGCCACTCCAGGGGTCGCTGGGGTGCTCCCCTATGGGTACTGCTAGGGAAAAAACTTCTGGCACCAGTGCACGTGGCAAGCATGCACACCTATTTGGAATAGATATGAGTAACACAACTCGAAGAACACCAGTTACGGAAAAGGTAACACTCTTTTCTCCATGAATTTTAAGTAGCCACTCCTGGCTCTTCCCAACAAACCCCTTGACTAGGGCTGGATTTGTGGGAATGCTGGTGGTTTAGGAACAGCTACACCAGCTCTCCATCAGCTGATAACTCTCCAACACTAGTGGAATTCTCAGATGACCAGATTTGGCTGCTTTCCAACCACTTCCTGATACCAGAGTGATACTAAATTATTGGACACAGGAGAATCTGACCTATAGGACGTATAGTTATACAATTATTGAACAATGAGTATCGTTCACAATCATGTTACATTACAAAAATTGTTGCACAGTCAGGGAAAACAATAAATTTTACTATAACACAATGGTATATAAGGCACAAATAAAAACGTAGGCAAATTGATTGCATGGGTATCTAAATTAGAAGGATTGGCAGAAAGTAATCAAATTTCATTCTGTTAAGGTGGGATTCACCATCTGGTACAATTATATACAGTCTTAAGAATATATTTTTTATCATGCAATCAGCATACAGTCTTTAAAGAAGTTCTTGTATTGTTGTTAGTTTTGTGATATGCTGTCTTTTTGGGGGAGCTACGGCAAATAGCAAGGGAATTTGCTCTATGCTTTAATCTCTCTAACTCATTGATGGGCAACTTGCGGCCTGCCCATCAGGGTATCTGATTGCGGGCCGCGAGACCTTTTGCTGACGTTGACCGTCTGCAGGCACGGCCCCCCGCAGCTCCCAGTGGCTGCGATTCACCATTCCCAGCCAATGGGAGCTGTGGGAAGCGGCGGCCAGCACATCCCTGCAGCCCACCACTTCCCGCACCTTCCATTGGCTGGGAACGGTGAACCACGGCCACTGAGAGCTGCGGAGGAACATGTCTGCGGACGGTCAACATCAGCAAAATGTCTTGTGGCCCGCAATCAGATTATCCTGATAAGCCACATGTGGCCCGCGGGCTGTAGGTTGCCCACCACTTCTCTAACTAGAGTCACTTCTTGAGGGAGAGAAACCAGCCGGTTGTGTTTAAACTGAGCTCCATGAAAGAGAGGAGTATATGCAAGCAGCTTGTGAGTAACTCCGTTCAAGGGCTGCTGTATATAGTGTAAAATAAGGAAGTTGCACTAAGAATATGCCTAGACAGCACATCACTGATTTCTCCTCCCACAACAACGCCCTGACATCTACTACTACATCGCAGAGATGCAACAATACTGTGGCCTGTGGATCTCTGGGGTTCTGTAGAGAGATGGTTATTCATAAGGTGCTAGCTTTTGTTTCTACCTGCTAAACTGCATTAAAGAGACAAGGTGGGTGAGGTAACATCTATTATTGTACTAACTTATGCTGGTGAATGAGACAAGCTTCCTGTGTAAGCTCAAAAGTTTGTCTCACTCACTGGCAGAAGCTGGTCCAATAAAAGATATTACCACACCCACCTTGTCTCTCTAATATCCTGGGACTGACACAACTACATCAACACTGCATATAAATTGCATTACAGATAGATATAAATACAGTAGAACCTCAGAATCATGAACACTTTGGGAATAGACGTTGTTCGTAACGCTGAAATGTTCATAATTCTGAACAAAATGTTATGGTTGTTCTTTCAAAAGTTTACAACTGAACATTGTCTTAATACAGCTTTTAAAACTTTACTATGCAGAAGAAAAATGCTGCTTTTAACCATCTTAATTTAAATGAAACAAGCACAGAAAGTTTCCTTACTTCGTCAAATTTTTTTAAAACTTTTTTTTTTAGTAGTGTACATTTAACACTGTACTGTGCTTGACTCTTTCTTTTTTTGGTCTCTGCTGCTACCTGATTGCATACTTCCGGTTCCAAATGAGGCGTGTAGTTGACTGGTCAGTAGGCTTGTCAATTAATTGCAGTTAACTCACGCGATTAACTAAAAAAAATTAATTGTGATTAAAAAAATTAATTGCAATTAATCACACTGATAACAATAGAATACTAATTGCAATTTATTAAAAAAAATTGGATGTTTTTCTCCATTTTCAATATTGAATCCAATTACAACACAGAATACCAAGTGCACAGTGCTCACTTTATATTATTTTTTATTACAAATATATGCACTGTAAAAATGCTAAACAGAAGAAATAGTATTTTTCAAATCACCTCATACAAATACTGAATTGTTACTGTGAAAGTGTAACTAACAAATGTAGATTTTTCATTTTTGGTTACATAACTACACTCAAAAACAAAACTGTGTAAAACTTTAGAGCCTACAAGTTCACTCAGGTCCTACTTCTTATTCTGCCAATAACTAAGACAAACAAGTTTGTTTATATTGACTGGAGATACTGCTGTCTGCTTCTTATTTACAATGTCACCTAAAGGTGAGAACAGGCGTTTGCATAGCATTTTTGTAGCCAGCATTGCAAGGTATTTACATGCGAGATATGTTAAACATTCATATGCCCCTTCCCTGTTTTGGCCACCATTCCAGAGGATATGCGTCCATGCTAATGATGCCCATTAGAAAAATAATGTGTCAATTATATTTGTGACTGTACTCCTTGGGGGGAGAACTGTATGTCTCCTGCTCTGTTTTCCCCGCATTCTGCACCCATTTCATGTTATAGCAGTCTGGGATGATGACCCAGCACATGTTCCTTTTAAGAAGACTTTCACAGCAGATTTGACAAAACGCAAAGAAGGTACTAATGTAAGATTTCTAAAAATAGCGACAGCACTAGACCCTAGGTTTAAGAATCTGAAGTGCCATCCAAAATCTGAGAGGGACAAGGTGTGGAGCATGCTTTTAGAAGTCTTAACTAAAGTCTTAGTTAAGTCTTAACATCAGCAACACTCTGATGCAGAAACTACAGAACCCAAACCACCAAAAAAGAAAATCAATCTTCTGCTGGTGGCATCTGACTTAGATGATGAAATTGAATATGTGTCAGTCCCCACTGCTTTGGATTGTTATCAAGCAGAACCCATCATCAGCATGGAAGCATATCCTCTGGAATAGTGGTTGAAGCATGAAGGGACATATGAATCTTTAGAGCATCTGGCACGTAAATATCTTGCAACGCCAGCTACAACACTGCCATGTGAACCCTGTTCTCACTTTCAGGTGACACTGTAAACAAGAATCAGGCAGCATTATCTCCTGCAAATTGTAACCAACCTTGTTTGTCTGAGTGATGGCTGACCAAGAAGTAGGACTGAGTGGACTTGTAGTCTCTAAAGTTTTACATTGTTTTATTTTTGAATGAAGTTTTTTTTGTACATAATTCTACATTTGTAAGTTTCATTATAAAGAGATTACACTACAGCACTTGGAATGAGGTGAACTGAAATTTTTGTTTTTGTTTTTTACAGTGCAAATATTTGTAATAAAGTGAGCACTGTAAACTTTGTATTGTGTTGTAATTGAAATTAATATGATTGAAAATGTAGCAAACATCCAAAATAAATGGTATTCTATTGTTGAACAGCACAATTAATCATGATTAATTTTTTAAATCACTTGACAGCCCTACTAACAGGTCAATTAGTAGCTCTGGTGTTCATAACTCTCTCTAAGGTTCTGCTGTACCTTAAATACCTTCCTAAAGTTATTTTCAATGTTAGCAATTGACACGTTACCTGATCCCAAATGGAAAAGGAGATGTCCCGCATGATTAGGAAGGTGATCCATTAGACTCTATAAAGGTGTGCTCCACCCAATGAGGAACAATTGAAGAGGCTGCCCCAAGTCTCCATATTCACTGGAGAAGTTGGAAGGGGTCTTTGCCCCAAGCTCCCTTGCTTCGTGGACAGGCCAGGGAAGGGAGAGACTCTTCTATACAGGCCCTAGTCCAAATCCCCTCACACAGGGCGTGCCCTGACACTCCTCACTTTTTCCAGGTGGGGGTGAGTTCTTCAGTGAGGGTGGGGGTTAACACTATGCTGTATTGGGGGAGGGGACTTCCTGGGAGGGTCAGTGGGTCTCTCCCACTCCTGGAGGCAGGGCTGCCGGGGTGGCAAGTGAGGCAATTTGCCCCAGGTCCCGCAGGGGCCCCGTGAGCCCTGGCTAAAGGAGCCTTTTTAATTTTTACTCAGCCGGTGGCAGTCCGGGTCATCGTTGGCACTTCGGCAGCAGGCCCTTCACTTGCTCCGGGTCTTCAGCGGTGGGTCCTTCAGGGCTGCCGAAGACGTGGAGTGAGTGAAGGGCCCACCACTGCTGCAGACTCAGAGCGCCGCCCGGTGAATACGAGTGCCGCAGCGGGTGGCACCTTTTTTTATGTCTGCTCCCCCGCTTTGCCCCCTGAATCCTCTGGGCGGCTCTGCCTGGAGGTCCTTATGGGGGCCTCTCCCCCTCGCTAGGGGCTGTCTCTGGGTTCAGTGGCCGGGTGTGGGGGTGGGCTCAATATCTGGAGCGCTCTCCCCTGCCTGGGGAGGGTGGGGGTCCCAGGAGTTAGGCGCCTCCCCCACGCCGGTGAGCGGTCCCGCCGCCCTCCGGGCTGTGCCCCAGCACTCGGTCAGGGGCGGGCGGCGGGGCGCTGTGCGGCAGCTGCCGCCAGACCGTTCTCACAGCTCCCACCAGCGGGCCTGGGCAGGGCGCTTCGGGCCCGACACAGGCTCAGCCTGGCACGCGGCCGCTTTTCCAAGAAACTTGAGCCCCGCGCGCTGCCGTCCGGGCCCCTCCAAACGAGCCCAGGGGGCTGGCGCGGCGCGCCCGGCTCCGTAGGTCCCGGGCACTCGCGCGGCGGATCCGAGCAGGCCGGCGCCTGCATCCCACCATGTCCGCCCTCGCCAAGGCCTCCGGCGTCCTCAAGTCAGTGGACTATGAAGTGTTTGGCCGGGTGCAGGGTAAGTGCGGGGCGGGGCGGGTGCCTGACGCGGCTGGGTGCGCATGCGCGGAGCTGCAAGTTCGTTCCCTGCGCGAATGCACGTAGGTGGCTGCGGCCTCAGGGCCCTGCAGCGGCGAGACCCGCGGCCGGGGAAGAGGGGCTGGGTAGGGGACCCCACTCTCCCCGCCCTCCTCCAGGAGAGAGCGGGAGGGAGCGGGCGGTTAGGCCCCTAGTCTTTTCCTTATGACTTGCAGGCGTGGCCTCCGCTGGGCAAACGTGTTAAAGTTCAGCATGTGTCTGAGGTCTGGCTGCGGGCGGTGTGTACAATAAGGGGCTTGTAGAGGCCCTGTTAGTGCCCGTCAAATGTAATCTTGCCCCTCCCATCCATGTAATTTTTCCAGAGGGTTGCATACATGGGAAGTGACTGCCTGGGGGCAGGAGTACTGCCGACAGGGATCTGGGGGTCGTAGTGGCCCACAAGCTAAATATGACTCAAGAGTGTAACACTCTTGCGAAAAAAGTGAACATCATTCTGGGATGTATTAGCAGGAGTGTTGTAAGCAAGACATGAGAAGTAATTCTTCTCTAATTTGCACTGATTAGGTCTCCACTGGAGTACTGTGTCTAGTTCTGCATGCCACATTTCAGGAAAGATTGGACAAATTGGAGAAAGACCAGAGAAGAGCGACAAAAATGATTAAAGGTCTAGAAAACATGATCTATGAGGGAAAATTGAAAAAATTGCATTTGTTTAGTCTGGAGAAGAGAAGACTGAGCGGGGGACATGATAACACTTTTCAAGTGTGTGAAAGGTTGTTACAAGGAGGAGGGAGAAAAATTGTTTTTCTTAATCTCTGAGGATAGGACAAAAGCAATGGGCTTAAATTGTAGCAAGGGAGGTTTAGGTTGGACATTAGGAAAAACTTCCTAGTTGTCAGGATGGTTAAGCACTGGAATAAACTTCCTAGGGAGGTTGTGAAATCTCCATCATTGGAGATTTTTAAGAGCAGCTTAAACAAACACCTGTCAGGAGTGGTCTAGATCAGGGTTTGTCAAACTGGGGGTTGGGATCCCTCAGGGGGTCATGAGGTTATTACGTGAGGGGTTGTGAGCTGTCAGCCTCCAACCCAAACCCTGCTTTGCCTCCAACATTTATAATCATGTTAAATATATAAAAAAGTGTTTTTAATTTATGAGGTGGGGGGGAGGGATTGCACTCAGAGGCTTGCTATGTGGAAGGGGTCACCAGTACAAAAGTTTGAGAACCACCGGTCTAGATAATATTTAGTCCTGCTGTGAGTGCAGGGGACTGGACTAGATGACCTCTCGAGGTCCCTTCCAGTTCTGATTCTATAAAAGCTTCGAACTCTCTCCGAGCTATAACTTTAAAATATGAGTGCTTGAGCTGCACAGCCATACGCTGCCGAATGAGGAGGCTGGATTGTGTGTGAAGAACAGAAGCTTTCCCAGAGATGTGCAATAATAGTATCTCTTTACGATGAACTTGGAGGCAATGAAATTTCATGTGTAATGATGCACCTTGTAAGTCTCCTATTGATCGAAGCACCTTTTGCAAATTATAGCTCCACCAATGGAGTAATGTTGTTTGAGGGGGAGGAGCGGGGGGGCTTTATACTAAAAGAGGTCCACAGCATTAGTAATTAGGTGAACCAGCATAATAAACAGAAAAGTTTAAAGATGTTAAAAATTGATAATTAGAAGCGCACTGTTTTGAAGTGATTTCAGGAAGCCCATGATATAGTTCTGTGGGGCAGACCTAGCTTATTCTAAGAAATAAGGATGTAATAAATGGTGTATGGAAATAAGTACAAAATGTACTTAAAATACTATAATGGTCAAGTGTAGTCTACATTATTTTTATTTTCATTCAGTATGTGTGAAAGTTAGATAGGAGGTTGATATCTTGAAGCAGATAAAGCTAGATGGAAGTATCAGTTCTTCAAGAGTGTGCTCATGTTGATTCCATTCCAGGTGTGTGCGTGCCCATGTGCACAGTTGTTGGAGACTTGAGTGCCACATTCATGCGTTGGTATATTAGGCGCCACCGACCCTACACCCTCTCAGTTCCTTCTTACTGCCCATGACTGTTGGTTGGAGTGCCTTTAGCAAGAGTGTTAGCAGTTCTTCATAGTCCTTTGTTCTACCTAATCTGTACATAGTTAATAGTAGTTGGTTAGTCTTTATAGTGTTAAGTTAGAGTACTTAGAGTCCCCGCTGGGACTTTGTCTCCGAGCGAGACATGCCCCACTCACCTGGCTCCAAACCATGTGCGTCATGCAGCAGGCCATTGCCAGACAGTGGCCCCCACAACAGCTGCCTGAAGTGTTTGGGGGAAGCCCATAGAAAGGACAAGTGTCGCATTTGTAAGAACTTTTGTCCTCATACACAAAAGGAGCGAGGCTTCAGAGTGAAGGGCACCGCTGGCACCGGGTTCCACCTGGCACTGTTCCCCCTTGCTGGTGCCGAAGAACCCCCAGAAGAAGAGGAGCCCCTCAGCAGTGAAGGACAAGGGGGCTGTGGGAAAAGGACCTTTGTTAGGCCATACGTCCACTGTGGGGTTTCACGGGGGTATCGCTGAGTTCAGACCTCCCAGCTCGGCCAGGGATCCACCCCCGACCCGCAGAAGTTGCAAAGGTCGCTGGCTTCTGCCAGGGCCATCAGGGGCCTAAGTGGTCCAAGTGGCCAAAGAGCAAAGCCAGCCGGCTCCGCAGGCACCACAACGGGTGACTGTCTTGGCTGTGACCCCAGCACCGAAGGGGAAGCCTATGGGAGTGCAGCCTCACAGGAGGGCGGAGCACCCCGATCACCGGACCGCAGACACACATCCCCATCTCCGCGACCTCGGACGCTGGCACCATATTCTAACTCTCCGGTCAGACGACCCAGGTCTCTGACGCGTTCCCCACCTACTAGCTGCAGGATGCCAGAGCCGCGACACTGTTCCCTGTACTGCAGATGCTGGCGAACTTCCGGCCACAGGTCACCTAGGCCCTGTCTCCTAGACGTTGGTCACTGTCCTGGAGGGGCTGCTCAGAATCACGGTGCTAGTCCCAGTAGCCCTAGTACTGCTCCTCCAGCAGGTGTCACTACTTACCTTCGCCTCGCAGGTTGCCGTCCAAAGTCAGCAGGCAAACCCAGGCCTCGACGACTCCATCCTGGTTGCCAGAGGGACAGTGGTCCGGGTCGGACCAAGAATTTAGCCTTCACCCCGACAAGGGAATTATCCTCAACGTGGGAGACCGTGGCAGCACTGACCACAGTGCCATCACAGCAGGGACAGTGGCCTACTCAGTGGCCATACTGGAACCCATAGGAAGTGCTGGTGATGCCGATCACATATTCCTAGCCCTCTCTGGCTGCCTCGGATAAGCCAGCCATGGCACCGCTGGTGCCGCAGTCAGAGCATGGTACCGAGCCAGATGTGGCACCAATGCACTGGACCCTGGCACCAAAGGAGCCTTCCCCAGATAAGGAGGGGGAACACGCTCTTCCTCAAGTGGGACAGTCCTTTTCATCATCCCCTGATGAGGCGATGGCCGGGCCTTTCCACTCCAGCTGTCCCCCGGATGTCTTCAAGGAGCACCAGGCCCTCCTTAACGGGTGGGTGAAAACTTAAAGCTCCAGGTTGAGGAGGATGCGGAGGAAGCTGATGACCTCTTTGGCGTCGTTTCGGCCGCTTCCCCTGCTCGGATCGCATTGCCCCTCCAACTGGGGGGGTCCTTAAAATTGCCAAGACACTGTGGCAAACCCCCTCTTCTATTCCGCGACCTCTAAGAAGATGGAAAAGAAATACTATATCCCTGCAAGGGGGTTTGAATATCTCTATACACATCCCCCTGCAGAATCACTGGTCGTGTCTGCAGTGAACAAAAGGCACAGACAGGGTCAAGTTAGCAGCACACCGAAGAACAAAGAGGCCAAAAGACTTGATTTGTTTGGCAAAAAGTTTATTCAATGGGTAGCCTACAATTCAAGGTCTCTAGTCACCAGGCCCTGCTGGGATGCTATAATTTCAATCTGTGGGATTTCCTGAATAAATTCAAAGAGGCCCTCCCCCAAGATCATGCCCAGGAGTTTGCTGCGCTGCTGGACGAAGGCACGTCAGTCGCCGAAGATGGTCCTCCAAATGGCCCTGACTCAGTGGCCAGGATGGTCAGATCTGCGGTGGCCATGAGATGCAGCAGTCCTTTGGGTTGTCCCAAGAGATGCAAGCCACGATCCAAGACCTCCCTTTCAAGGATACTCTGAGCTCACGGACTCAAGTCTCCATCACCTTAAAGATTCTCGAGCTACCCTCCATTCCCTGGGCCTTCATACCCCGCAACAGTCCAGGAAGCCTTTCTGTCCTCTGCCTCCTCCCCCTCAGCAGTCCAGGTCCTGGGGAACTCCCAGAGCAGGCTTCTACAGGAGAAAGGATAAAGACAAAGGGCATAAGTGGCGATACCTGTCGTCTTCCTGCCCGGCTTCACAACCTGACCATCCCTGAGGCCAGGGAGGCTAAAAACAGTTGTTTTGAGGATGCTCCTGAGCCAATCTGTAGGATCCATCCTTCCCCTTCCTTGACTGCCTCCACCCTTTCTGGTCGGCCTGGTCCTGTCTCACCTTGGGTGCTCAATACAGTTTCGTCAGGCTATACCCTTTATAGGTTTATCACAATCCATCCCTCCCACCCCCCTTCCCTGTCCCTCTTCAGGGACCCTTCTCACAAGCAGCTCCTCATTCAGGAGGTCAACAGCCTCCTGCATCTGGGGGCAGTGGAGGAGGTCCCTCAGAACATGGAAGGAAAAGGGTTCTACTCCCATTACTTCCTAATTCCGAAGGCAAAAGGTGGCCACAGACCCATTCTGGACCTATGTTGCCTCAACAGTTCTCTCAAGAAGTTGAAGTTTCACATGGTCTCCCTGGCCTCTGTCATCCCCTCCCTGGATCCGGGAGCCTGGTACATCACCCTCGATTTAAAGGATGTTTACTTCCATATTTCCATTTTTCCGGGGGCACCAGCACTTCCTCCATTTCATGCTAGGCCACTGTCATTTCCAATTCATGGTGATGTCCTTTCGCCTCTGGTCAGCCCCGAGGGTGTTCACAAAGTGCATAGCGATGGTGGCTGCTTACCTGCAACATCGGGGATTCCAAATGTATCCGTACCTCGACGACTGTCTAATAAGGGGCTGGTCCTGAAACTAAGTGTGGAGGCATCTTGGGCTGGTCTGTTCCACCTGTTGTGACCTGGGACTGATAATACATGAGGAAAAAGTCAACCTTAACTCCAGTGCAATGCATAGAATTCATCGGAGTGGTTCTCAACTCCATTCAGGCCAGGGCCTTCCTCCTTGAGACTCCGTTCCAAGCCAAGGTGGACTTCATCTTGTGTATGTGAGCCAATCCGCTCACTACCACCCACACGTGCCTGAGACTGTTGAGACACATGGCAGAATGCACATACATGGTCTGGTATGCGCGGCTTCGCCCCAGGCCCCTACAGGCTTATGTCCCCCAAGCAGCACAGCCTGGATCGGGTGGTCAGAATTCTGGACAGTGTACTGTCATCTCTCACCTGGTGGCAAGATTCCACGCCACTATTAGAAGGAGTCCCCTTTGTGGCTCCTGCCACATTGATGACCCTCATCTCCGATGCTTCAGACCTGGGGTGGGGAGCCCATCTGGGTGATTTCAGTACGCAAGGTTGTTGGTCCAGTTATGATCGCTACTTGCATATCAATGCCAGGGAACTCAGGGCGGTTTGCTTAGCCTGCCATGCCTTCGCACCTCATATACAGGGCAAAGAGGTTCAGGTACTTACGGACAATATGGCAACCATGTTCTATATCAACAAGCAAGGCAGAGCCAAGTCAACGGCCCTCTGTCAAGAAGCCCTTAGACTCTGAGACCTCTGTCTGCAGTACGGTATACATCTCATTGCAGCGCACCTTCCAGGGGCCAAGAACACCTTGGCAGATTGCCTCAGCAGGACCTTCTTGTCTCACCACGAGTGGTCCCTCCATCCAGAGGTGGTGAGTTTAATCTTCTGCAAGTGGGAAACTCCCCAGTTAGACCTGTTTGCATCCAGACAGAACAGGAAATGCCACATCTTTTGCTCAATGAGAGGCTTGGACAGGGGGTCCCTGTCAGATGCTTTTCTACTCCCGTGGTCGGGGGCTCTGATATACAGCTTTCCTCTGGTGCCGTTGCTCCTCGCAAAGATAAGGCAGGACAGAGCAAGGGCGATCCTCATAGCGCCGGCCTGGCTGCACCAGCACTGGTACAGCATGCTGCTGAACCTTTTCTCTCAGGCCAGACTTCTATCCCAAAACCATGGCAGTCTTCTGCACCCGAATCTGGCGGCACTGCACCTGACAGCTTGGCTGCTGCATGGTTGAACAAGCCGGAGCAGCAGTGCTCAGCAGATGTTCAGTAGATCCTGTTGGGAAGTAGAAAGCCCTCTACCAGTGCAATCTACCTGGCCAAGTGGACATCACTTGTTGGACGTCGGAGAAAGGTGTCTAGCCTGAACAGGCCTCGTTGCAGCTCATTCTGGAATACCTTCTGCATCTCAGGCTCCAGGGTTTGTTCCTTTCATTGATCAAAGTCCACCTGGTGGCCATCTCAGCACTCCATCTGCCACTCGAGGGCAGGTCAGTCTTCACCCAGGACATTCCTCTAGGGCCTTTGAGCACCTTTACCCACATGTAAAGGATCCCGTTTCTCTGTGGGACTTGAAGCTGGTGCTGTTGTGGCTCACGGGTCCCCCTTTTGAGCCTTTGGCTTCCTGTTCTCTCCTTCTCTTGTCCTGGAAGGTTGCGTTCCTGGTCGCAGTGACTTTGGCCTGTTGGGTCTTGGAAATTTGGACGCTCACCTCGGAGCCATGTTATACAGTTTTCGACAAGGTACAGCTGAGACCTCACCTGGCTTTTCTGCCCAAGGTGGCCTCTCAGTTTCATTCAACCCAGGACATTTACTTACCAGTCTTCTTTCCTAAGCTGCATAAGTCAGAGGAGGAGTGTAGACTGCATGCCTTGGACGTTAGAAGGGCTCTAGTCTTCTACATTGACATGACCAAGCCATTCCCTAAGTCTACGCAATTGTTCGTCTCTGTGGCTGACAGGATGAAAGGGCACCCTGTATCCTCCCAAAGAAGTGCCTCTTGAATCACCACCTGCATTCGCTTCTGCTATGATCAAGTGAAGGTGCTGCCCCCTGCGATCATCACCGCCCACTCAACCAGAGTGCAGGCCTTTTTGGCAGCTTTTCTGTTCCAGGTGCCTATCCAGGACATCTGCAGGGTGACCACCTGGGTCATGCATCCATATGTTTACGTCCCACTACACATTGACTCAGCAGGCCCAGGATGATGCCAGCTTTGCTAGGGCAGTACTGCAAGCGTGAAACTGTGAACTCCGAGCCTACCTCCGTAGATCCTGCTTGTGAGTCATATAGAATGGAATCGACATGAGGAAGCACTCAAAGAAAAAAATGGTTACTTTGCATAACAGTTCTTCGAGATGTGTTGCTCATGTCCATTCCATTACCCGCCCTCCTACCCTCTGTCAGAGTTGCAGGCAAGAAGGAACTGAGAGAGCAGAGAGTCGGCAGTGCCTAATATACCGATGCATGAGCATGGCACTCAAGGGGGTGCCACAGCCAACCTTATGGATACAGTTAAGGCAAAAGTTTCTGACAACTGTGCACAGGGCATGCCCATATCTACAAAGGAATGGACATGAGCAACACATCTTGAAGAACAACAGTTACGAAAAGTAACTGTTTTTTCTACATAATTTAACTAAGGCAGTTTGAATAGAGAAGGAATGTTGGCAATAATACAAGGCAAACAACAAGGGCATTGTTTAAATTACATGAATATCTTTAGACAGAGAAGGTGGGTGAGGTAATATATTTTAGTTGACCAACTTCTGTTGGTGAACAAGATAAGCTTTCAAGCTTACACAGATCTCTTCTTCAGGTCTGGGAAAGGTACTCAGAATGCCATAGTTCAATTGATCCAATAAAAGATATTACCTCATCCACCTTGTACCTCTAATACCTTGGGACAAACATGGCTATAGCAACACAGCAAACATGAGTATCTTTGTAAGTTATCTGACAAGTGCAGGTCTCCTGTTTGGTTCTGTTATATTGTAACTACATTTAAAGTACATTGTTGTTAGCTGAAAGTATTGACAACTTGCTCAGAGTGTCAGAATATGCACCATAGATAAATCAGCAATAAAGGATCAGCAAAACATTATTTAGTTCTGTGTCAAATTTAAATTATAAAAATCACAAACCATATTATCTAGCAGCTGATGGAACAAATTTACCATGGTAAGAAATGGGTATAACACCACTTACTTTGATGGAATATACCAGTGATAAAGTTGGCCTGATATCTTTTTTGATCATGCTTGAGTGGATGGTGTGAAGGAAGGCTATGGATCATATAGGTGTAAACAGGAATAAAAATACAAACCTCATAAACTGAATGAGAGAGATCCATGTTACTACTTGTTTGTACAATGTCTAGCTCAATGGGGGCTGATATTGGCAGAGGCCACTAAACACTACTGTAATGCAAGTATATAATAATGGAATTCTTGTTTTTGTTTGTTTAATGCATCATATGACTTTTATCTATCCTGCATAACTAAGGACTCAGTACTTTCTCCATGATGGTATAAACTGTCTCTGTTCAGATAGTATTGTGTAGTTTTCTAAAAACAAATGCATAAAAGGTTATATATATATATATTACTTATATATATATTCTCATACATAAATTTAGCAACCTTAATTGTTTTGGTGGGAGTAGGCCACCAATTGGGTAGCTAAAAGCTTGGAGATATGTTTTTATAATATAGCATTTATTTCGTACTTGGAGACTGTTGACATTCTGCATTCTTTAAAGATACTATCTGTGCAGGATTTTGACTACAGGTCTTATCTCCTTAGCAGAAGATGATGGAATTCTCCTAGTTTGTGAGTCTTGAGGGCAGCAGTAGTGGGATGGAGTGCAAGACATATCCCCTACTTGTCCTTGTGAGCCTTCTGAACATTCCACTCAGTTTCTTCAATAGCATGGTAGGCAAAGTTCCCAGAAAGAAAATGCCAATTCTGGATGTTCACCATGAGGTGTTTTAAAAAAAATAAATAAGGGCGGGGGGGGTGCTTCTGGGATGCCTGCAGAAAAATTAAGTACATGATGCAAGAATCAAGGGGGCCTGGCTTATCTTCTACCTTCCTACAGTTGTCCTCAAGGATTAAAACCTGAAGCTCTAGGAGTGTTCTTCCGCTGTATTGCTAAGAAGTTAAGGCTAGGGTTAGAGAATCCTTCAAAAGGATATATTCAGAGAAGCAGAATTACAAGTAAGATATTTTCTCTGTCATTATTTGTCCTAAGGAAGACCATAATAAGTAGGGCCATACTAAATTCACGGCCATGAAAAACGTGCCATGGACCATGAAATCTGGTCTTTTGTGTGCTTTTACCTTGTACTCTACAGATTTCATGGGGGAGACCAGTGTTTCTCAAATTGGGGGTCCAGACCCAAAAGAGAGTTGCAGGGGGGTTGCAAGGTTATTTTAGGGGGATCATGGTATTGCCACCCTTACTTCTGTGCTACCTTCAGAGCTGGGTGGTGGAGAGCAGTGGCTGCTGGCCAGGAGCCCAGCTCTGAAAGCAGTGCCCCGCCAGCAGCAGCACAGAAGTAAGGGTGGCAATATCATACAACGCCATCCTTACTTCTGCACTGCTGCTGGCAACGCAGAAGTAAGGGTAGCAGTAACTCAGCCTCCCTCTACAATAACCTTGCAACAACCCCCCTGCCCCCAAACTCCTTTTTGGGTCAGGACCTCTACAATTACAGCTCTGAAATTTCAGCTTTAAATAGCTGAAATAATGAAATTTACAATTTTTAGAATCCTATGACCTTGAAATTGACTAAAATGTACCATGATTTTGGTAGGGCCCTAATAATAAGGTCAAAACATATGTATGTATGTATAAACCTGACTCCTAAGTAGCTATCCATATTTTAGAAGTGTGATGAATAGGTATAACCGTTCTTTAAAGTTTCATAGAAAATGACTAGAACAAACCTCTAGTACTTAGTTTAGTTTACAGAGACTCAAATTAGGTAAAATTGTTAGCAATAGCATTAATTCTGTCAAATTAATCTCTCTTTTCTTTTCCTTTTTTTCTAGGCGTTTGTTTCAGAATGGTAAGGCAGCATGCATTATGCTAATTTTACATTACAACAGTGTAATATTTCCAATGCTAAAAATATTGTAGGAGGCCTATAGTAGAGTATAAAGGCATTCAGCTGACGTTTTCAGTCCTTAGCTGGACAGTTAAGTATTGTGCGTTTTTGTTGTTGTTTTTTTTAATCTTGGGTTCTTTTTATAGTAGATACATGGTATAGAATAATTCTACTGTTAAAACAGAATTTCTTTTAAGAGTTTATTCATATTGATATTTAATTTGTTTGTATCATAGTAATATCTAGAGGCTTCAATCACTGAATTTAAACATCACAAGGGCCTAACAATGTGTTGAATGGAAAATGTTAGTTTTGAGCTACTGAAGCAATGTGTATTCTCTTTTTATTTTTCTTCATGAAAATAAAAGTGCAATGTTAATTCTTCAGAGAATTATAGAAATTAATTTACAGTGCTTATAATTTTTTTCTGATAGATGATGTCTAGTAATCACATGATGTGAAAGTTTGGTCTCTGCAGCTCAGAACCCAGCCAAGCTTCTCCACCAGTTCTGAAACTGCAGCAGGAGCATTACAATTCAAAAGAAAGGCAGAAGCTCAGAAAACAAGAGGACACATGTTGCACAGAGTCAAAATAGCTAGAATACTGTATTTTCTGAAAATATTGACTGTTTACTATTAAATATAAAGCTTTTTCAGTATATGATTATACACCCCTACCTCGATATAACGCTGTCCTCAGAAGCCAAAATATCTTACTGCATTATAGGTGAAACCGCGTTATATTGAACTTGCTTTGATCCACTGGGGTGCGCAGCCCCGCCCCCCGGAACACTGCTTTACCACATTATATCTGAATTTGTGTTATATTGGGTTGCGTTATATCGAGGTAGAGGTGTACTTGTGAAACAGCTGAAAAATGAAATTGCTGAAGGACTTAGGGTATAACATATGTCTTAAATTTAGGGACATCATTCATTCTACCAAGTCAGCTCGGGTCTATCCCAGGTACTTTGGGCTATTATGCTGAGTTGCCGCTCTATCAGATATATGGTTCATTGCTTTGTGCTAAGTTACTGTTAACTTGGAAGTGCGAATCTATGTCTGTGTGTGATTGAAAGTCATGACATCATCCCATGCCTGCTTTATATTTAAGTGGAGAGACGTGAGCATTGAGTGTTTTGTGTGAGGAAACAATGAGCCTCTCTTATATTTTGATGCCTTATCAGCAGGCAAATGTAACCAAATAGACAATTTAAAAATGCCCTTTGTTACTGTTTAACAGATGCAACAGAAGACCGTAAAACACTGAAATTGTGCTGATAGTGTCTAAACAGGAACAGTTCTCTAGTGAACTAATCAATAATGACTATTCATTAATAGCAGCCTAGGCCAACCCAGTTGAGTGTATATGAAGTATACTAAAATGTTGTCCCCAGAGGCTAATAGCCAAATCTGAGTGCAGTATATGCAACTGGATAAAGATAGATATATATAAAAGAGAGAGTCTCTATGCATACTCTGGTGTATTATTGAGCAAAATTTAAAACATAGAGTGGAAAACTCCCAACTATATCTTTGAACTGCATTAAAGTTTACAATTGTGGCGAGTCTGATTATACTCTGCAGTGCAGCATATAAACATGAGATGCATGCTTGCACACAGATTGTTTCGTCTTGATTGAGTTAGAAAAGATGTAGATAGTTAAAATACCTGTGACATCTATATTTATGTAACTGATGTATGAGAAGTAGAAGAACATGTGTTGGCTAATATTGATTGACTTACTCTTTGTTCTTTGGGTGGAATAATTATTTGCTGGATTTCTGAGAGATAGACTTCCTATTCTTTGCAGTTTTGTGGTTTTAAAACATGTATATTTAAAGATAGACATATGTTACTTAGGTATGAGAAAGACAGATAATATAGAATGGCAAAACTTAAAAAAAAGTGGAGATAAACTGAAGTGGCGGAAGTCAGTTCAGGAAGTGAATAAGAGGCAATCAGCATAAGTTCACAATAATACTGTGTTGCAAAAAGAGCCATATTAACAACCCAAACATTTAACTGGACTTCAATCTTTATTGCTACCACAATTCCCTCTTCTTCAAGTGTTTTGTTCTTCTTCATTTACTTCTCAAGGAAAGTTGCTAATTATTTTGACAGTTTGCTTGAAGATGGGATGTCATAGCTCCTTAAGGAAGTGTAGCAAATTCAGAAGTGCTTTAACAAAAGATGAAGTTTTTACAGCCTTCTGTTTTTTGCTATCAGTGTTATTTCTTCGAAGTGGTAACTGTGAGGTGATGTGGAAGACCCTTGACCTCTGCACAAGAAGATAAGATATATGTTGAAAATTCTTAAAATGGAGAGTGTCGATTTTTTGTCTTCTCCCACAAATGCAACCATCAATAGGTTCTGACATATCATGAGAAAACTGTCCCGAAGAAGCTATACTGCTACTTGCTTATTGCCTGCAGTGTAACTTGAAAGTGGAGCCAAGGGATGATGTTATGGTAAACACTGATAAGCACAAGTGGGATAAGTCTCACTTTCTTGTTGAAAAATTGGCTGCTTCTGCTGCAAGTCCAGAACCGGCAGGAAAATCCTGGTGTTTGGGTAGGTGCTTTAATATCTACAGATACTTTTTAGGAAGAGTAGGTTTTAAGAAAGTTGTGGAAATGAAACTGTGGCTTTAAGATTACTGATGCACAATCTCTGTGTGTCATAACTGCTGGTACTGAATATATTATATGTATTTTTTGTTTTATTTTCCAAATCAGTACACAGAAGATGAAGCTAGGAAAATGGGAGTAGTTGGCTGGGTTAAAAATACCAGACAAGGGACTGTTACTGGCCAAGTTCAGGGCCCAGAAGATAAAGTAAATGCGATGTAAGTACTTTTGTGTCAATGTGTGTTAGCCTCATTGACCTGTCAAATTTGTTAAAATGATTCTGAAGAGAATGTAAAATTAGATTTAGATATCAGTGACTTACTGTAACAATAACAAATCAAGGTTGTTAGAAACATGCCATCTTGACTCCTGAGCAATAGTTATCCTTCTGGTGTATCGGAGAGCTGGGAAGAGGAGCCAAAAGGAATATTAAAAAATAGAAAAACGAAAAAGAGACTATTAAGTGAAAAAACATAAAATTAGAAGGAGGAAAACAGACTAGACAAATTAATAGGATTAGAAAGAAAGAAATGGACAATATAAAGAAAAGACCATCAATTGTGCCAGGACATAGGATAAGGGAAAATGGTGTGGTGATGGGAGGAATGTGTCTGCCTACCTGTCCACTGTAAGTAGGGGCTTCCCCTCCAACAACAACAAAAAAGATTTGGAACCACTGCTGCAATGTAATAGTACTTTCCATTGGTCTTCTGTGAGCTAGTACCCTAAATGATACAATTTTTACCAAGATGTCTGCCTATAGCGTTAAGCTCTGAGATACTATTTTAAATTTAAAACTTTTAAAAAAAATTAGAACTGTTTGTTCTTGGTGACAAGTGCTAATCCTGTCAGCTTTTATACTGCTTGGCTCAGTAAAATAGACTTACTTTTCCTTTGATTCTTAAATCATAAATTATTATGAACAGAGTAGTAGATACCCTTATATGGAAGTTGCCTAATCTCAGTATACAAACGTTTCTGACCTGTTTTTCAAGGGCTCTAGTGTCTTTGTAAGTTGTAGCAGAACTTCAAGATTTTGCAGAAGGATAGTCCTCGTGTCAGAGACTTGCCTTTCATTGCCCACATGGAAATTCATTCAGATCTGGTTGAATTATAAAATGTCAAATTTGCCATTTCCAGTCTGTATTATGCCCAGCAGAGGTTGCTGGAGGCTCTCTGCTAAAACTTTTCAAGATACTACATATACTGGGCATGCTCCCCAGTGTCTCTTTTTAGCATGGCACATATGTATCTCCAGATGGGAATCAGACAAAATAGATCCTCCTCCTTGTCCCACTTGCCCTATCAAAATACACGTTGGGCTAGGGGCATTTGCACCAGACTAGGATCAATGAGGCCTTACACTCATGTTTTCTAACTGCTGTTGGTAATTCAGTTCCTTTCACAATATTTGTTACTGAGCAAGGCCTCATACCACCCTGAGAAGCAGCAGAAGCTGGAAATAGAATATGGCAGACAAAAGTCTTATTTCATTAGCCACACTGCCTCTTTTTAAGAACCTCCCAAATCTATGTGTCTGATGATACTGTAGGTAAAATGAGGCTACTCATACATATGCAATCGTTGTTTCTGTATGTTGTGCATTCCCTAATAGGTGGTCTACAAATGATTACAGCCTACTCCTGCTGCCCATTACTGGAGTTACTCTTTTCACTGTAGTGAGTGCTGACTATGCTGCAGTGCTGGAGGTCCAGAGTTCAAACCCTGATGATGATGCATTATGAGTGGATGAGTTACAGTTGCACATAGTAGAATTTGCTTACCTCACACAGTTAAGTGACACTATTATATTTTGGTATTACAATAGTACTTACTGCCCTCCACTGCGATTGGGTTCCTGTTGTGATGGGCACTCTACAAAAACATAGTAAGAGAGATTCCCTATCCAGAAGAGTTTACAATCAAAATAAAACAGACAGATGAAGTAACTTGCCTAAGATCTTACAGCAGATAAGTGACAAAATCCAGATCTTCTGAGTCCTGCACCCTATCCCCTGGACCACACTAACATTGCTACAGTTTTGTGGGGTTTTGGAGTGTTTTCACTTTTATGTATGTGTCAAATGTGAGATGTGACAGATGATACTGGTGTTGAGTTTAGTGATGGAAGACAAACCAAAAGAAGTTGTAGGTAGGTAGGGGTGTGTGTGTGAGAGAGAGAGAGAGACAGATGGCAGTTGCTTGGTATAAAGAAAAAGGAAAGATGTGTTAGGCAAGGATAATGAGTTAACAAAAGGCACAGTCATGAATGGGAGAAAAAAGACTGTTCAGAAACTTGTTCATTATTGATGTTCAAAATTTTCTCAGGATGTTCTGGCATTTAAAACTAAACTGAAGAACACGTGTTTGTTGCAGCTCAACAGAAATGACTGTTGCTCTCAACCCCTGTGTGGCAGGGCGATGTCTCGCTGGCGCAGCATCTCCTGCTGATTGTCTCAGGAATTAGCTCTCCAGCATCCAGAGTGCCCTCTGCACGCCGGTGTTGCGCCTGCCGCTGGCCCGTGTTCCTCCTGGTCCTCAGTGCCCCTCTACGACAGGGTTCTGTCCCTGGCAGTAACCCACAATCTGGGTCTCCCTACCCTGGGGAACCCCCCACCCTCTATTCCCATCTTGCCTCAGTGGCTACTGCCAGTCACTATCTAGCCCCCGCTCCCTGGGGCAGACTGCAGTCTATAAACCCGCAAGGGGGTTTGGACCAGCTGCCTCTGCCTATTCCTGGGCTACACTTCTGCAACCATAGTATCCGCTTGTGGGCCCTTAACTTGGCCTGCAGCCTGGGGCTTTGCTAGGCTGGAGCTCCCTCTGCCCTTCCCCAGCCCTGCTCCACTTCAGATACCTTCCTCAGCTTCCCAGGCAGCCAGGTCCTTCTCTCTCAGGAGCGAGAGAGAGAATGTCTGTCTTAGCCTCTGGCCCTCAGCCCTCTTATAGGGCCAGCTGTGGCCTGATTGGGGCGTGGCTGCTTACCCCAATCACCCTGGCTTTTCCGCACTGCAGCCCTCCCCCAGAGCTGTTTTATGCCCTCCAGGGCAGCAGCAGGGTAACCACCCCATTACACCCTCATTTAGGCAAGACCTAAAGGAACAGGTTTTTAAAAAGAAAGATAGTTTCTGTGGCAAAAAACCTGTCACTTCTGTCATATGTTCCTTAATTCAGACACACCCTTGCTTCTCAAACAAGATTACCTTTCCCAAAGAGAAGCAGGTGATAACTCTCAAATTGGAAGATAAGGAAACTGGACAAAGTGACTCCGAAAAGTCACTTGCTAGTTTATTGCAGAGTACTACCTTCTGTAGATGTATTTCATAGGAAACAATCAGGTGGGTGGCAAGCTTCTGATTTTCCAGATGCGTGTGACAGTATGCCACACAATATTGCTAGTCCATCACATATTTTGGATAGGCAATTTCCATTTCAATGTTTTAACTCATACTTGCTATTGTGAAATAGTTAAAAGAAAACTACCTATTTTGCTCATTCCAGAAATATGAAGTTCTTAAAGATTAAGCCAAATTATTTGTTATAGTTATTACTTAATTTATTCCACTTTCAAAGGCTTTCCTGACACACACAGTCAACATCTACATTTTGATATCTGTCCCTTTATGCAAGACAGTGTCATGCCAGTGGAGCTGAAATTTTGTGTGGAAACTGCTATAATATACTTAACAACAAATGATATGATGCAGCTCTGATGGTATCATATGAGCTTCCGAGGTAAAGCTTATTACAGTAACTGTAGTTTGTTTTAGTTGGGAGGCATTACAAAAGTCTAATCGCAGTATATGGTTGTACATACTTTATTTGCTGTAGCACCAAATCACTATAGGCAAAGTTGAAGACATAGAGCTTGCCTACACACAAAAGTTGTACCGCATAGAAGGAGAATAAGCTATACCAATGTAAGTCACCTTTATGTTGTTAAAAAGAGATTTTACTGGTATAATTTCATTAAAAAAAATCACACACACACACACACACACACACACACACACACACACACACACACACACACACACACACACACACACACACACACACACACACACACACACACACACACACACACACACACACACACACAAAATAGCTATGGTTGAAAAACTGTGTGTAGGCCTGGCCATAGCTTCAAACTTAATCCTACAGAAGCACAGACATTTCAAATTTAAGTTTTATGTGCATTTCATTGTTAGTAGTATTTTTTAATGGCAGGAGTATCACAACCCAAAAAGTAGGTACTTCTATAAATCATGGACTGTTGTGGAACCATTTTAGTAGATTGTGATTGTGTGCTTTGGGAAATATTTTGCATGGCTTTATGACACTGTAGCGTAGAACAACCATTGTTTCATTGGAAAGATTTGTGTAAAGATTTGTGTAAGAAAGTGTACTCTGGGTTGGGTGCATTATAGTGTAATGTTACTTATTAGGTAATTTGTAAAAAAGTAACTATACTGTATATATGCAGTAGTAGTTCTATCTGGTACTTATATTTTTAATTACTTTATTTAAATTAGGAGTATGTAGTGTAAGTAAATTATATATATACTAAAATATTACATAGCCGTATTGGATTTTGTATTTAACTCACAGATGGATGTATACAAGGTACTTTGCCCTTTAGTTGTTTTTTAAACCTCTGTATCTTGACCTTATTTTCCTTTGATTAATTATCCAAATCACTAGTTGATGTTATGGAATAACAAGGTTACATTTCTTGTTTTATCTTGGACCTTTTTGAGGTACAAAGATAAAAAACACTTTTTATTTGGTAAGCTGATAGTTGTGGAGGTGTGTTCACTTCCTATAATTTAAAACCTTTGTACTTTTCCTAAACTTTAAAAAAATAGCATATAGGCTCAGCCTATATCAATTTTTAGCCTAAAGCAATTGATTAAAATTTTTATATGTCCTTGAATTATGATATTTTTAAAATGGAACATTGGCAAACCCTAATGTGTTGTAAATGTATTTTTTAATTCTTGTGAAATAGTTCTGTGAAGAAATTGGCTGAGGAACTTTTTAGGTTGCTTTTTTAACTCATATTTTTTAAAAATGGTTTTCATATAATATGTATGATAAGAAATAAAAACGTATAAACCTAGATTTCAAAAAAGGCCTGCAGCCTCTACCATCAGGAAATGAAAACGTCAAATGCTGCAATGTCTTTAAAAACATGGGTGTGGTTTTCCTTAAAGTTATGGAAATCTTGAATTCAGCAGTGGCCGTTATCGTTAGGAGGGCTGCCTGGAAGCACAGAAGTCCATTTCAGTTGTTCCCAGGCCAGCTTTCAGGGGCATTTTGCATGTGTGTTGTGTCTTCTTTTTCTCCTTCATTGCCTCATTCTTGTAATAAGGATGATTGATGGTGAAAGCTTTCTTTTGCAAATTTCATTACATGTAGCCAATTTGGAATGCAGTTTCTGACATTTTCTTTTATATGAATAGTTTCAAAACTATTGTTTTGTTAAAGTTAAATATACTTTTTGCAAAGTAAAAGAAGATGGAAAAATAATGTTGCATTTCCCGATAAACCATTTAAAAGTTGCATCTTTAGGGATTTATGTGTGATTAACTAATATGACTGCATTATGCACAGTAACTATGGTCTTTGTCCTGGTGATTTAATGTCAAGTTGATTTTTTGGGGTTGCAAAATAAATTAACAAAACCAGACAGGAATTGTCCACACCCATATTAGAAATCTGTTTGACAGACAAACTTTGCACTTATTTTCACATAAACTGATGTAAATTTAGAGTATCTCCACTGAAGTCAGTAGAAATACTCTAAAATTTACACACTGGCGTAACTGCAAGCATAATTTGCCCCCTGATTATCATCTATCCTATCAGCTGCTAGTGGTCCTGGGAATGCAGTTGGGAGAGGGAATGCACTATGTCACCTAATGTCATCGTGCCTCAGTGGGTCACAGTTGAGAATACCAGATTCAGGACAAACTGCTGAGAAATAGGGCAGACTCACCTCCAAACTGGTGGTTATTCTAACATCAGATATACCAAGCCAGTAACAAAAGTAAACTTCTGTCTCAATACATGGTTAACAAGAAATAAAAAATGCAGTTATTTCAGCCTTTGTTTCATCACTCAGACACTGGACTCTATGATGAGTGGTTATTGAAAACCAATTTAATCACTTATAGGGTCCTCTAATCCCAAGAGATCAACCACATAGCCAGGTCAGTATATAACTCAGATCTTACCCAATAATCACGCTGTTGTCCATTCCTTAGTATCTCAGGGCACGTCTACACTTGCAAAGTTACAGTGTCGTTCAGAGAGCGCAGAAGGGAAACTGCTGTTGTGTGTTCACACTGACAGCTGCCTGCACAATAGCATGTTCACACTTCCGGCACTATTCAGAGTGGTGTACTCTGGGCAGCTATCCCACAGAGCACCTCTTTCTCTTTTGCCGCCAAGACTTGTGAGAAGGCGGAGGGGGTCGCAGGGCATTCGGGGTCCAGTCCCAATGCCCCGTGATGCATTGCTTTGCATCCCAGCAATCCCTGTTCTTCCATCTGCATTTGGCGCCATCTTTCAACAGTTTGTGTACTGTGCGCCCTGCCTCTTTCGGGCTGCAGGAATGGATCCCAAACTATTAACCAGTATGCTGCTCGTTCTGACCAACACGTCACGAGTGGCAGTGGAGTTATTCCTTAAATTACAAAGGCAAGAACAGTGCGACATTGATCTCGCCATGCATAGTAGCTACGACACGAAATTGCTTGTGGCATTCACGGAGGTGGAACTACAGTGGAATGCCACTTTTGGGCTCAGGAAACAAGCACTGAGTAGTGGGGTCACATCGTGATGTACGTCTGGGATGACAAGCAGTGGCTGCAGAACTTTCGCATGAGGAAAGCCATATTCATGGGACTGTGTGATGAGCTCGCCCCAGCCCTGCAAGGACACAAGAATGAGAGCTGCCCTGTCACTGGAGAAGTGCATGGCAATAGCACTGTGGAAGCTGGCTACTCCAGACTGCAACTGATCGGTCGCTAACCAGTTTGGAGTGGGAAAATTGATCTTTGGAGTCGTGTTGATGGAAGTGTGCAGGGCCATTAATCTCATCCTGCTCCGAAAGACGGTGACTCTGGGCAACGTGCTTGACATCGTGAATGGCTTTGCACAAATGGGCTTCCCTAACTGTGGAGGGGTGATAGATGGCACACACATTCCAATTCTGGCACCAGGCCACCTAGCCACCGAGTATATTAATTGCAAAGAGTATTTCTCAGTGGTTCTTCAGGCGCTTGTGGATCATCATGGGCGTTTTATAGACATTAACGCAGGCTGGTCCAGAAAGGTGCATGGTGCACACATCTTTCGGAACACTGGCCTGTTCAGGAAGCTGCAAGTAGGGACTTTCTTCCCGGACCAGAAGATCACCGTAGGGGAAGTCGAAATGCCCATTGTGATCCTGGGAGACCCCGCCTACCCCTTAATGCCATGGCTCATGAAGCTATATGTGGGACAACTTGACAGCAGCAAGTAGAGGTTCAACAACAGGCAGAGCAAGTGCAGAATGACTGTGGAGTGTGCATTTGGCCGTTTAAAAGTCCACTGGCGCTGACTCTATGGGAAGCTGGAGCTTGCCGATGACAATATTCCTATGCTTATAGCTGCGTGCTGTATGCTCCATAATATTTGTGAAGGGAAGGATGAAAGCTTCACTCAGGGCTGGACTGCAGAGGCTCAGCGTCTGGAGGCTGACTTTGAACAGCCAGAGATTAGGGCTATTAGAGAGGCACAGCGCAGGGCCATAAGGATCAGGCAGCAATTTGAAGCTGAAAGACACTAATATTTGTTGCTATGCTTGGGATTGCAGTGCTAGGAGGTGACTGGTGCACATGATGCAAGAGGGTCCTTAACATTATTGTATGTTGCTTTGCAGTGCTCTTTTTGCTTTCACTTAATAGAATAAAGATTGCTTCCAAACAAAAACAATTCTTTTATTAAAAGACAACAACCGGAGGAGAGAGTCAAACGAAAAAATTCATCAGCAGGGAGGGGGAGGGGACATGGGGGAAAGGAAGTTCTCAAGAGGAGATCAGCTACAGATTTGTGTATGTCTAGGGATCATACCCAACCTTCTCCTTTGGAGTATAATGTAGCGGGTGCTGTACTTCAGCAGGGCCAAACTGCAGATGGATGGGTGTTGAGTGCAGTGGGAAGTGGGAATCCCCAGTGCTGAACTCTGAGGAGGGAGGAGTGGAATGCTGCGAGTAGAGAGTGGAGCCAGCAGTTTGATAACAGTGCGTTGGCGGTGTGTGTGGGGCGCGTGGGAAAGAGTTTTGCGACAGCAGCTGAAGGGGAGGGTGGGAACAGAGCTGCTCAGTTTGAAGAGCTAGTATTGCCTGAAGCGTGTCCACTTGGCGCTCCATAACTGTTAGGAGCTGCTCCGTGGCTTCATTCTGGCATGCTGCGTTCTCCTTTTGGTCCTTCTTCTAGCTCTCCCACCACTCCTTCAATTCCTGTTTCTCAGCGGCCGTTTCTCAGCCTTCAATTCCTGTTTGTCAGCAGAAAGTCCTCCTTAGTTCTTCTTGGATGCTTTCTAATTCTGTGCAGCTGTTCTGCCGCCAATAAGGGAGGCTGGCTTCCCAAGGTCATCTCTGTGAAGTTTAAATGCAACATTTTACAGAAGCAGTATTGTTTGCCACACAGACAACAATGATTCAGTGCTTTACAAACACAGCCAGTACTCACATGCCTGTCACTAACTGGTTGACCCCAGGCAAGAACACATGAGCCACAAGACCCCCAAAATGGTGAGTAGCCACAGGGGCAGGGTAAATCACTCTTCCCGGACCCTGCTGTATACTTGGCACGTGGTTCTTAGGGAGAGCTAGCACTGCAGGGTGGGCCTGGTAATTTCTGTCCCCACACTGCCCACAGGAGGTGATCATTATGGAAGGTATCTCGCTGCTGAGGGTGGGCAGGGAATCAAGGGGGAGGGTCTTCTCCAAGCCTACGGCTTCCACCCTAGCGCCTATGCAGCTAGCCTGTGTGCAGCAATGGTGTCCCTCCTCCCCCTGTCACCGCAAAGTGGCATGGGAAAGTTACCGTTAATGGGGCAAGAAACAAAGTAGCTCTGCCGAGGAACCTGCAGCAGCAGATTGCCCAGTATCTCCGTGAGAGTTTCCTGGAGATCTCTGAGGGAGATTCCTGTGAAGTGAGGGAGTGTATCAACAGCTTGTTCCGCTGCTCAGTCTAGACATGCGGTGGGAGACAAGGCTGCTTCCTGCAATCTACTTCCTGCAACCCTCCTGCCCCCAACCACACCCATGCCACGCTAGAACTTGAACCTAGTATTATGCAGCCTCATTGGGCCTCTGTTCGAACCCTTAGTGACATGTTCTCTGACACACCTATCAATGAAGGTAGCATTCTTAATGGCAATCACATCAGCCTGTCGTGGTTGAGCTAGGGGCCCTCATGGCACACCCACCCTATACCAACTTTTTCAAGGACAAGGTCACCTAAAACCTCATCCAAAATTCCGACCTAAAATATCTATTCTTTCCACATAAATCAGCCAATCCATCTCCCCTCATTCTTCCCCAAACCACACAAGAGTACACAAGATTCAGTACTACGCATTCTTGACGTCAGGCGCGCTAGCATTTTACCTCTCTGAGGCTTTTCCTTTCCACTGCAGAACATTCTAAAGGCTCCGCTATCTTCACACAAAGACTATCAAAATGGATCTCCGGGTGCATTCACCTCTGCTATCAACAAAAGAACCTAAAACCCCCATTGGAGATCAGAACTCACTCTACCCGATCCCTTTCAACTTCAGGTTTCAGAGTAGCAGCTGTGTTAGTCGCTATCCGCAAAAAGAACAGGAGTACTTGTGGCACCTTAGAGACTAACAAATTTATTTGAGCATAAGCTTTCGTGGGCTACAGCTCCACTTCATCGGATGCATGTAGTGGAAAATACAGTAGGAAGATATATATATACACAGGGAACATGAAACAATGGGTGTTACCATGCACTCTATAAGGAGAGTGATGAGTTAAGGTGAGCTATTAGCAGCAGGAGAGAAAAAGAACTGTTTGTAGTGGTAATGAAAATGGCCCATTTCCAGCAATTGACAAGGAGAAGTAAGGAACTGGGGAGGAGGGGGCGGGGGGATAAGCATGGGGAAATAGTTTTACTTTGTGTAATGGCCCATCCACTCCCAATCTTTATTCAAGCCTAGTTTGATGGTGTCCAATTTGCAAATTAAATTGAATTAAATTGAATTAATTTGAAATTGGACACCATCAAACTAGGCTTGAATAAAGACTGGGAGTGGATGGGCCATTACACAAAGTAAAACTATTTCCCCATGCTTATCTCCCTCCCCTCGCCCTGCCCCAGTTCTTTACATCTCCGTGTCAATTGCTGGAAATAGGCCATTTTCATTACCATCACCTGAAGTGGAGCACCCACAGGGACATCACTTGAAGAAGAAGAGGGTACTCACCCTGTGCAGTAACTGAGTTTCTTAGAGATATGTGCTCCTCTGGGTGCTCTACTATCCACCCTCCTCCTCTCTACTTGGAGTTCAATTTTCAGACTCTCCAGTAGAGAAGGAACTGAGGGCGGGGGGTCAGGTTGTGCACGCTGGATGAGGCCCCAGTGGTGCCGCGAGACAGGGAGAGCATATGCATGACCCAAACGGACACTGCTGCTAAAATTCTCAGATCAAAGGTGTAGGGATGCACCATCAACTGAAGTGGAGCACCCAGGGGAACACACATCTTGAAGAACCTCAGTTACACGACAGGGTGAGGAACCTTCTCTTCTGCAGTGGTTAGTGCATGTGGTAGATCAAACCTAAACACAATATTTCTATAGTAAGGACACTAAATAATGGAAATAGGAGTAATTCCAGCAACAGATTGTTCATGAAACTTAAATAATTTAGTAATTTTTCAGTTCTATATTTAGTATTTTCAGAGTGCTGTATGTTTACGTGGCACTTCCTCAAAATTCATAAAAAGAGAAGGTCTTTGTGCTCAGGAATTATAATATACCTCAAAGAGAATACATGGGTTAATATAATAGCAAGAAGGCACAAGACAGGCATTTTAAAGCAATCTGCCTAATCGGTGGTATTATGGTCCACATTTACGTACTTCATATATTGAAAAAATGTATAGTCTCATTATAAACCTTTTCATAATTCTTAGTTCTATTACCTCAGCCCAACATTTTAAAACATAGGTGCTTAAAGTTATGTTTTGGCTCTTAAATAAGTGGCCTGATTTTTTTTCAGAGGTGCAGCACCTGTAGCTTCCATTCCATAAGATTTTTCAGACTTAAAATTGGTGAAATATTTGCTTTACTATTTCTTGTTTGTTTGACTGGTTTTGCTGCTACTGTGTTTTCTCCCAACTTCTTACTGTTTCTGTCTCTTATATTTTGCAACTCTGAGGGTTTGTGCCTCAGTCTTTCAGGGGTATAATTAAAGGTTTCAAAAGAGCGCCACTGAGCCACCAGTAGGACTGCTGAGCATACTGCATTACAAGTGACCTTGTAAGGTGAGGTAAACTGATGGGGCTGGATCCCAGAGGCTTGTGGGCCAACTAGAACACTGAGCTCAACATATGCCCTGTGGCTTTGATCAGCTAGCTGGGAGAAACATTGGGTAGATTCTGTGTCAGTGACTGGCCCTCACAGCTGCCCTGCTTTCACTTTCTTCTAAGAGCAGTGGTTAAGTGCATTTGAACAGCCATCTTTGTTCTTGGTTGGCTGTCAGAGTAACTGAAAGTTCTAAAAATATGCATAGGCGGCAGGTTTGTATAATTTTTGGTGGGGCCCAAAATGGTGGTGCCCCCCCCTCCGCCCTGTGTGCGATATAAATGAAGCTAACGCTCCAGCAGCACCACAAGATTAAAGGTTAAAAGTAAAAGTCAAAAGCAGCCAGCAGCAGCACTTCTATACAGTATTATATTATATTGTTTGTTGTGTGTGTTGTGAAAGGAATGTTGTCTCTATTTTTTCTCTTTACTGTGTGTGGTGTGGCTCTGCATTGCCTGATGCCAACTGAAGGTGTTGGGGACAAAGAGATCAGGTGGCCTCCTTGTCCTCCAAGAGACAGAGACAGGAGAGGAGGGAGGAAGAGGAGGGTTGGGGGGGGGGGGGGGAGACTCAGAACTGAGAACTTGGCTCCCCCCCCGCCCCACCCCCATGACAGAGAGTTCTTGTTTTCTCTGTTGTACCAACCTGCAACAACTGTTTGTTTTCATCTCAAAAAACAAACCTTCTGTTTTCTGTGTTGGCTGAGAGTCACTGTCGACTCTGAGAGTTGGGGGCAGGGGGTGCCTGGCTGCCCCCCACCGCCCGCCTGGGCGGGACTCACTGCGAAGATGTGCATGTGTGTGAAGGGCATGCTCTGAATGCTGAGGTCAGAAGGAAGAAGGTGTGTGAGACAGCCCTGTGCAGAGAGAGGCTCAGAGGCCTCCCTCTCTGACTGACTGGCTTTGAGGGTGGAGGGAGCATCCATCATCTCCCACCACCCCATGCACCCCCACACACTTCCACACAGGCACTCCACTCCCTCCTCTGGCCTTTGCCCCTTTGAAGGAAGGCTATGTATAAGTTTTTGTATGTATAAGTTGGGGCATTGCCATTGATTATGAGACATTCTTTCTCTCCTCTATTCAACATTGGTTAGAGCATCATACTAAAGACTACGCGTTTGTTTTGCCCCATTTGCAAAAAGGGATGGAAAAAAAAGAAAAAAAAAAATGAGAGAGGGGAAAAATGATTAGGGGCTGGGATGAGACTTCTGAGGAGGAGAGGCTGGGGACTGGGATGGTTTTTAGTCTGCAGAGAGAGAGAATAATACTTTCTTGATAGCTGCTGCTGGGGGTGACATAGGGGTGGATGGAGATGGTTCTCTGGTAGTAGAGGACAGAACAAGGGGAGGAGAGTGAGAGGAACAAGGAGTGAGTAGGTTTTGATTGGAGGGTTGAGTATTAACTGGGAGAAACTAGGAGGGGTGGAATGGTGGGAATGGGACACCTAGGTGGTGGTGTGGGTGAGGTCCTTCCTTCCTTTTAATGCTTGCTTGACAAAGCCTGGGCTTGATGATTTGTGCTGAATTGGTCCTGAGGTGAGAATGAGTGACCTCTACTGACTGAGGACCTTCTTCCCCCCCTATTTCTATTGATACTCAAACTTTCCACTTGAGGACTCTCCAAAGGGGTTTTGCCGGGAGGAAGGACTCTGGGGGGGAGCTGGGGATAGGGGGGCGGGGGGGGACCTCCACCCCAGGTGGCTGCCCCAGGCCCCAGGGCTCTCCACCTCTCCTCAGCCCAGCCTCCCACCAGCTCCTCCTCTCTCCCCGCAGAGGTCTCCCCACCCCCTCCTAGGGTCCTCCTTAGGGTCCCTCTCCCCCCATCCATGGGGCTCCACCCCTGCCGTTACCCCTCACCATGGCCCCATGGCCACCCCTCTGCCCACCTCCCCTCACACCTCCTCTGGGGGGGATGGGGGGGGGCTGCCCCTGGGGGGTGCAGGGCAAGGACTGCAGGGTGGGGGCTGAAGGGCACAGGGCTGCCCTCCAGCCCCACACAGCCAGGAAGGGTTCCCCCTAGGAAGGTCAGGTCCCCAGTTCCCAGGCCCTAACATCCAATCAGTACATACACATCTCCAACATATCCACATACAAAAGCACTAATCACCCAGTCCAATCAGGTACACACCTGGGGGCCCTGTACCCTTCACCCCTGCAGGTACCACTGAAGGGGTAGGCAGTACCAGACAATGACAATGCAGGCAGACAAAAACAAATTACTGACTTAGACAACGGATAATGGTCAATCATTCATGCATTCAATTTTGCCAACATTAAATTCCTCAGTGAAATTATTCAGAAAAATTATTGATGATGATGATGATATGATGTGCCAGGCCTGTGGGATGATGATGGCTCAGGCAGTGCTCTGGCTCCCTCAGGGCAGTCCTGCATCTGCAGGCAGGCACCTGCAGCCAGGTGCAGCTCCCTCAGCCTCCCTGCCCTCTGGCTGGCCTGGGCTGGCTGGGGCTGGGCTGGGACTGGGAGGGGGAGGCTGGGGGGAGGGAGGGGCGAGGGGGGAGGGGGGGGGGGGGGAGGGGGGGGGAGGGAGGGGAGGGGGGAGGAGGAGGGAGGGGAGGTGGAGGGGGGCTGTGGAGCTGGGGGGGGAGGAGGCTGGCCAGCTGCAAGTCTGCATCCTGTGTCTGGGTTATACTGGCCATGTCACCATTGTTGCCCTCACCTTCCATCCCCCCTCCAGCCCATGTCATCATCTGCTCCCCCCCACCTGTGTCTGTCCCCTCTGTCTGTCCGTCCTGGCTGTGTCCTGTCCCCGTCTCCACCTCGTCCTGTCTGTGTGTGTGTGTCTGTGTGTGTCTGGTGTCCCCCACCCCCACCCCCCCGGCTGTGTGTGTCCCCTGTCCCCCCCCCGTCCCCTGCCCCCCTGTCCCCCCCCCTGTGTGTGTGTCCCTGTCTGTCCCCCTGTGTGGCTGCCCCCTGTGTGTGTCACTGTCCCACCCCCCCTGGCTGCCCCTGTGTGTCCGTCCCCCGGTGTCGTGTCAGTCTGTCCCCTGCCCTGTCTGTCGTCCCTGCTGTCTCTGCCCCCTGGTCTGTGTGTGTGTCTGTCCCAACCCCCCCTGGTGTGTGTCTGCCCCCCACCCCCGTGTGTGTGTCCCCCTGTGTGTCTGTCTGTCTGTGTGTCCCCAGTCTGTCCCCCTGCCCCAAACCCCCTGTGTGCCCTCCCGTGTGTGTCTGTGTGCCTGGTGTGCTCTCGGCTGTGCCCCCACTGCTGCCTGCTGTGTGCTGCTCCCAGCTCGCCCAGTGGCTCAGCTCCCTCCTGCTCCCTCCCGCTCCCTGGGTGGGCGCGCGGCCAGGCGCTCCCCCCCACCGCTGGGGCTCCTCCCCGGCTGGGAGTCCAGTCCCAGGAGAGGCCCTCCCCTCCCGAGGCTCCTCCAGAGTGAGAGCGGTGTGTGAGAGAGTGCCAGGACCCTGTTGCAGGGCAGGGCCCAGGGGCAGGGCCTGGCCCAAACATTGGTAGGGGCCTCTGGTGACCCTGCCCGGGGCCCCGGCCCGGGCCCCACAATATGTATGGTGTACCAAATTTGTGCTCACTTACAGATTACACTTAAACAACCACCTCTGTATGCCTAGGTCATGCCATCTTCCTACAGTCTCCATCGCACACTCTTTTCTCCCTCCTCTGTATTAGTTATTGCTTAGCTAATTGTAGAAATAGATGATTGCTCACATGATGAGCACTCAGTTCTCGGCACTGTGCGAATGTCTCCCTGTACAAATGCTGGCAAACACTTTCTCCATGCTTCTTTCAGCAGTGTTCAACAGCGTTCAGGATTGAGTCTTTGCTGCCTAGTATAAATAATTGTCAGTTTTGTGGATCACAATATTTCAAAGAGCATAAACTGTCTTGCTACATTTTATTAGAAAAGTTTTGTTTAGGGCATTCTCTGTCTCCTCCCTGTTAAACAGTCTTTACAGCACTGCATTTCCCCTTTTCCTTGGCAAAAGGAGGCAGACCAGATCTTAGCTCTGAGCCTGGGTTTAGCCCCACCCTCCCCAGGAAGGCCTCTTCAGAATTCTCTGCCTCAAATTCTGTGCAGATGGAAGATTCTGCATGTCCCTTTTTTAATGGAGCCTTTCACAGGATTCTGACAAAATTTTAAACTAATTTTTTTCTAATGTTCATTGGCTTTAAGGTTTTTTTCTTCTAATTCTTGTTACTTTCAGAAACTTTTCTTTTGGATTTCTGAAGAAGGTATATGGTGCAGTACCCTCTTTCCCCCTCTTTCTCTGTAGAAATGGAAGGCAGAGACAGCCTGAAGTGGAAAGGCAAGAAATGTGTCCTCTTCCTCCCCATCAGCTGTTCCTGGCTGTCATATAAACAAAGTTTACATCAGGATGGCTGAGCAGGCTGCAGAGATTTTCCCCTCAGCAAGGCCAGGTTGAGAAATACTAGGGTGACCAGACAGCAAATGTAAAAAATCGGAACAGGGGGTGGGGGATAATAGGAGCCTATATAAGAAAAAGACCCCAAAATCAGGACTGTTCCTATAAAATTGGGACATCTGGTCACCCTAAGAAATACTGGCATGGCTCCTCCGCCATTTTATCCCCACAAGGCTTTTGACCCAAAATATTGAATCTGCATTTCTTGCCTATTATACAAATGTCATACATTTGTTTTCTGATTTAATCACTTTTTGCTTTAAACATTATGTTAATCTTTAGCCAAATGTTTATCCTTCAATATTGACCCTTATTGATCCAGTGGAGTTAACTCTTTAAATCATAGAATCATAGAATAGAATCTCAGGGTTGGAAGGGACCTCAGGAGGTCATCTAGTCCAACCCCCTGCTCTAGGCAGGACCAAACCCAACTAAATCATCCCAGCCAGGGCTTTGTCAAGCTGGACCTTAAAAACCTCTAAGGAAGGAGATTCCACCACCTCCCTAGGTAACCCCTTCCAGTTCTTCACCACTCTACTAGTGAAAAAGTTTTTCCTAATGTCCAACCTAAACCTCCTCCTCTGCAACTTGAGACCATTACTCCTTGTTCTGTCATCTTCTACCACTGAGAACAGTCTAGATCCGTCCTCTTTGGAACCCCCTTTCAGGTAGTTGAAAGCAGCTATCAAATCCCTCCTCATTCTTCTCTTCTGCAGGCTAAACAATCTCAGTTCCCTCAGCCTCTCCTCATAAGTCATGTGCTCCAGCCCCCTAATCATTTTTGTTGCCCTCTGCTGGACTCTCTCCAATTTATCCACATCCTTCTTGTAGTGTGGGGCCCAAAACTGGACACAGTACTCCAAATGAGGCCTCACCAGTGCTGAATAGAGGGGAATGATCACGTCCCTTGATCTGCTGGAAATGCCCCTACTTATACAACCCAAAATGCCATTAGCCTTCTTGGCAACAAGGGCACACTGTTGACTCATATTCAGCTTTTCGTCCACCGTAACCCCTAGGTCCTTTTCTGCAGAACTGCTGCCCAGCCATTCGGTCCCTAGTCTTATAAAATAAGTGTCTTTTATAACTGCTATAATTTTTTGTATTAGATATAGTTTAAGGCCATGATCCAAAGCTCATGGAGATCAAAGAAAATATTCCCATAGACTTCAGTGGGCTTTGGATCAGGCCCAAAATCTTTAATTCCACCATACAGTAATACAGGAGGAGGAATGTAATTACTTACATAGTACTTACTTTATAGATAATGACCTTCTGTGTACTTCATTCAGCCTAATATAAGTAGACTTATTTTTTCCTTGTTTTATTTTGTTATACTGTTCACTACTTTCCCATAGAGACTCAAGTGTATTACAATGAATAGATTGTACCATCAGTATGAGTCCTAGTAGAATGAGTTTTTTGTGATTCCCCTCTGAATATGAAATCTAATATTTTTGGAACTCTGTTCTCCAATATACTATCTTCCATTTAATTCGTATGTCCATCTAGGACAGGAAGTGAAGGAAATTGCTGTTGACTGATGAAACTTTATTAAATTTTACAAGGAGCTCTGGTTTCGATTTCCCCAGGAGAATGAGATAGGAGTGCTCTGCAAGCCTTGTGCTCAGTCCTTGTGGGAATGGAGCATCTTGCAGTTCTCTTTAGCTTTCTCTGGTGAAATTTAGGTTGTGCCTCCCAACCTGGAAAAAATTATTAGGTTTTTTAGAACTGTAGAGGCCCCCAGAGGATCTAGTCATAAGAATAAATCTTTCTTTATGCACGACCTCCCTCAGTCTTAGTTACAGTTGATTGTAGTTCAGCAGAGATGTATACATCTAAGAAAAACATTAAAATGCAAACATCAGTAAGTAGAAAGGTATGACAGTATATGGCACAAGGAGGAGGTTTGGGAGTTGTCATAAGTGTTAGAATCTTTATTCCAGTCTGGTGCTGCGAATGAAGTAGACAGAATGCTGAGTAACATTGCTTTGGGAAATGGAGTACAATAAATTAAACAAAGTGTAATTGCTGTTGTGCAAGACTGGTCAGAAACACAATTCTTTAGTAAAAAGGTTAGATTTCTACCAAATCCATTTAAATTATGTAATATTTTTATATAAATTATGATCCTAATCCTAATCTCTGAAACAATCTGTTTTTGGAGTGCTAGTTCACTTCCTTTAAGTGCTCTGCTCTCTTTGAAGCATATGAGCAGAGTAGGTAAGAGAACCAACGGCATAAGCAATGTTCCTAACCCATAGTGCAGAGGATGAAATTGTGATAACAGAGAGAAAGGAAAATGAAGGGAAGGCACCACAGAGAAATCTGTTTATGTGGGTGAAGACTAAGCAGAAAAGAAAGGGAGAATAGTAGGAACACAGTGTGTTGAGGAAATGATTGATGGACAGACAGCAAAAGGCAGAAAGAAATGAGAAGAGGAGACTGAATAAGAAGACAGGGAGGCAGGAGGAAAATGTGGCACAAGAAAAAGAATATAGAGAAAGCAAGATGAAATGAGCGAAAAGAGAAGAGAATGGGATGAGAGCTCAGACAAGAGACCAAGTGGAAGAGGATAAACAGAGGAAAGAAAGCAAAAAGGGCCCGAGGTGAGGGAGTTCAACCAGGCAAGCTGAGAACTTGACACTTAGGGCTAGTCTACACTGGCAACACTAAAGCGCTGCCGCGGCAGCACTTTAACATGGCTTGTGTGGTCATGGCGCAGCTCTCCCAGCACTCTAAAAAAACAGAACAGGAAAGTTCATATAAAGAAACAAACTTTGAGACCAATGTGACAAATGGTTGCTCCTGCACAATGGCACTTCTCATGGGTGTAACTGCTTCCAGGATCAGGCCATTTAATAGAACTAGGTGAAAATAATTAACTGGTTTTTCAGGTCCCCATTACTACAAATACTTGTGCATGTGCTTTATTTTAAGCATGTGAGAAGACCCAGGGTATTCAGTTGGACTATTCATTTGCTTAAAGTTTAATGTGTGTGTAAATCTTAGCAGGATTAGGGCTTTAGGGCTAAATTCTTCCCTGTTTTACACCCTGTGGGTGAAATCATGCCCTTATTGAAATCAATGGTGAAATTCCCAGGATTTTGCCCTGCATATCTTTGCTGAAATCTGTGGGATTAGCAGGGTGTGAATGAGGGCAGGATTTTACCGTTCATGCATTATTGTAGTCTGATCATCCGTGTTTATTTTCTGAGAATTAAGTTTTAAAAAATTCTCAGAAGAAAAAGATTAAGTAATTTCTATATTGCAGGGTAGTCTTTAAAAAGTATGTATTTTTAAAATATATTTTAATTTAAGTGGAAAACCTTATGAACCATTTCCAGATGGTAATATACCAAAACCTTATATCATTGGGTTAAATATTTGTGCAAAGTATCCTTGAAAATAAATATTTTTATTGATGCCTATTATTAGATAACAGCATTTTGTATTATATAAAAGGCATCGTTGTTTAACACTAGCATTTATTGTAGCTACAGGTGCATTGGCAGTTTTATACGAGTCTTGTACATAAGACCCTGCTAATAGTATGTTGTTCTTTTATTTAATAACGCCTACTTTTTAAACTCTAGGTGGAGCTGTTTGTTTTGTAGATATTTGTACTTTTCAACTGTTCATGCCTCATTTGAAATCCTGTAAGGCTATTTTTAGACTATTCTGTAGAATCCCTTCCATTAGTTAGGGGCTTTTTCCTCCACAATATTTTATAATCCTGTTTCCCCATGTTATTACATGTCCACATGGACAGCATACCATTACCCTTAGTCACAAAAAGCTTCATTTCACAGAGTTTTCACCTGTCATTGAGCCTGTGAATCAAGAATAGTAAGGTCACTTTCAAAGCCAAGTTAGACCTATAGCAATGAATAACTGAGACACAATGTTACACAGTTTTAAAACAGATTGAAGGATTTCCTACCAGTCCAAAATATGTTATTTTAAAAAATGAGATAAAAACATCTATTGTTCCTTTTGCACAAAAGAGAACTGTATAAACACAATATGTTTCCTTACAGTATCTTGTGATCCTTCTTCTTTATTCATAAAATGAAGCTAAAGTCTTTATAGACATTGTAGTTGTTGCCATAGCAACTTACAGCGACAGAATAGTTCTTTTTCTTAGTGGATTTTTTCAAGTTTGAATTATAACATTACTCATTTGCAATTATTAATTTACAAAAAAGAGTAAAGATAAGCGTATGTGGATGGCTAAACTTAGAATTTATTAAAAATTATGATGCCTTGTTAAAGTAGGTTAAAGGAATTGACATACTCTTAAGAAATAATACCTGATATAAATTTTTAAATAGCAACTACCATTAGTAAATAACAATAGTATTTAAATATTTTTCCTTCCTGTGGAGAGGGGAGAGTGTTGTATTAAGTATAATATTCCCTGTCCTGGAACGATGGATTTTTTAATAGATAAAAATGGTGTAAACTGAATTCACAATTATTTTTAATATTTGAAGTTTTCAGTAAAAATACTAATGAGTATTAAGAAGAGAGAAAATCGGATATACACTTAGTACAAACAACACAAGAGCTACTTAGGTAAAATTTCAGTATGTGCCCTTATCAAGAGTATCTAGATTTTTTTACCTTACAATAACGAAAATGGGGAAGGAGGGTTCAGGGGAAGATAAGTATATTTGTTCCCATTCTGTCTGTATTTAGCTAGATATGAGTTAGTCAACTTAGATGTCAGGTGTTTGGAGTTCAGGGAAGTATTGGAATGTTGACAGTATTCCATAGATGCATTCCACAGATGCCAGGTAACAAAGTGCTATTTATCATTTTGTCATTTAGAGTAAATCCTTTCTTCCAAAAAATAACAGACTTTTGATATCTTGAAAACCATACCTTGAAAAGTAGGCATGTTTTTACTGTATTAACATTTTGAATACATTCCCAAACAATAGCCAGAGTAGTCTGAAATAGATCTGAGTGTTGGTTGAAAGCCATTGGTTATGGTTTTTATTAAGTGTCATATTTAAGCCATGAATGAGTTCCATCACCGTGTGCAAAATATTGACTAAATGATTGAAATCTCCAAATTTATGTAATATTAATTTTCCTAAGTAAGGCAACATCTCTGGTATTAATTCAGACTCCTATTCCTCATTTGTTTTAGTTGGAGGTGTGAAATAAAGTGAATGGAAATTCCAATCTATATTTTGAGGACATTTAGGGCATGGCTACACTTGCAGATGTAGAGCGCTTTGAGTTAAACTAGCCTTTGGAGAGCGCAGTAGGGAAAGTGCTGCAGTCTGTCCACACTGACAGCTGCAAGCGCACTGACATTGGGAGCGGTGCATTTTGGGCAGCTATCCTAAAGAGCACCTCTTCCCATTCTGGCTCTGTGGCTTGTGGGAAGGGGGCAAGGAGTGCGGGGCATTCTGGGTCCTGTCCCAATGCCCTGTGATGCATTGGTTTGCATCCCAGCACTCCCTGTGCTTCCGTCCACATTTGGCGCCATCTTTCAATGTTTTTTGTACTGTGCGTTCTGTCTTCCCTTTCGGTCTGCGGGAATGGAACCTGAACTGCTGAGGAATAGGCTGATGGATCTCGCCAGCACGTCATGTTTGGCAGTCGAGTTACTCCTTAAGATCCAAACTGACAGTGAGGACTCCAACAACGATATCAACTCGAGTAACGCATACGACACGAGATTGCTTATGGCATTCACAGACATGCTCACCACCATGGAAAGCTGCTTTTGGGCTCGGGAAACAAGCACTAAGTGGTGGGATCACAGAGCTGCAGAACTTTCGGATGAAAAAAGCCACTTTCATGGGACTGTGTGATGAGTTTGCCCCCACCCTGTGGCACAAGGACATGAGATTGAGAGATGCCCTGATGGTGGAGAAGCAGGTGGCTGTTGCAATCTGGAAGCTGGCAACTCCAGAGAGCTACTGATCAGTCGCTAACCAGTTTGGAGTGGGAAAGTCAACTGTTAGAATCATGTTGGTGCAAGTTTGCAGGGCCGTTAATCTCATCCTGCTCAGAAGAATCGTGATTCTGGGTAACATGCATGACATTGTGGCTGGCTTTGCACAAATGGGTTTCCCTAACTGCAGAGGGGAGATAGATGGGATGCATATTCCAATTCTGGAACTAGCCCACCTAGCCTCCGAGTACATTAATTGGAAAGGGTATTTATGGTTCTCCAGGTGCTTGTGGATCACTGTGGACATTTCATTGACATTAACACAGGCTGGCCCGGAAAGGTGCATGACACATGCATCTTTCAGAACACTGGCCTGTTCAGAAAGCTGCAAGCTGAGACTTTTTTCCCAGACCAGAAGATCACCGTAGGGGAAGTCAAAATGCCCATTGTGATCCTTGGAGACCCCGCTTACCCTTTAATGCCATGGCTTATGAAACCTTACACAGGGAGCCTTGACAGCAGCAGGGAGCAGTTCAAGAACAGGCTGAGCTGGTGCAGAATGACTGTGGAGTGTGCTTTTGGCTGTTTAAAGGGCCGCTGACGCTCTCTGTATGGGAAGCTGCACCTGGCCAATGACAGCATCCCCACGGTTATATCCGCGTGCTGTAACCTCCATAACATTTGTGAAGTGAAGGGTGAAAGATTCACTCAGGCATGGAACTCGGAGTTTCAACACCTGGAGGCTGAATTTGAACAGCCAGAGAGCAGGGCTATTAGAGGGGCCCAGCACAGGGCTGCAAGGATTAGGGATACCTTGAGGGAACAATTTGAGGCTGAAAGCCACCAGCAATGTTTGGTGCCCTGCACAGGAGTGAAATGCAATGGTTCCAATGTTAGTAGAAATCTGTGTTTGCTATGCTGACATGCAGTGCCTGTTGCTTTCCTCGGCTAAGGTATCTTTTACTTTATGCAATAATAAGGAATGTTTTCAAAGCCAAAAAAATCCATTTATTGAAAAGAAAATTCATTTATTGAAAAGAAACACAGCTGCTTGGGAAACAGAAAGGGCAAGGGGGTGGTGTGGGGAATGGTACAATCACAGAGTTGTGTATCATACTCAGCCTTCCTGTCTGGAGTGCTGTGCAATGCGTGCTGCACTTCAGGATGGCTATACTGCATGGTGATGGGGGTTGAGTGCAGTCATAGTTTTCAGGGCTGGGTGGTGAAGCTACAGGTGTTGGAGGCAGCTGGTGGCAATAAGAACCTGGATATTGGGGAAAGAGGATTGGAGGTGACGTGGGGCACAAGGGAAAGAGTTTTGGGTCAAGGGCTGTAGGGTGGGGCGGGCGCAGTAGTGCTCCACCTGAATGGCTATGAGCACCTGGATCGAGTCCACTTGGCGCTTCATGATGCTTATCAGCCGATCTGTGCTTTGCTGCCAGAGCTCTGCGCTTTTGTGCCAGCACTCCTCATTCTGCTGGTGGATCCTCCTTTCACTCTGCCTCCACTCCTGCACTTTTAGATTCTCATTAAGTGACTGCTGCATTACTCATGTAGCATGTTTTCTTTGTTTCTAAATGTTCTTTTCCTAATTCTTTGCAGTCTTTCAGCTGGTGATAACACGGCAAGGTTGCATCTGTAAAGGCAAAATGCAACACTTAACAGAGGAAACATTGTTCACACTAGACAGAGCAATGATTCCCCCATACTTACGGGCAAGCACAGTCTACACAATAGTATAATTTGCCCATCCCAAAGCAAGTGCACATAACCCACAGGAGCCCCCAAATGATGAGTAAGCACAGGGTCAAGGGGGACTGATTGTTTCATGGCTGTACTGTCCTCTGGTTTTGGAGGAGAGCCTTGTGGAGAGCCAACAGCTTCAGAGGGCCCCTATACTGAACACTGTCCCCACATTTTCCACAGGAGTTTGCCCTGGAAGATATCTCGCTGCTGAGGGTGACCTGGGAAGCAAGGGAGGGTCTTCTACTACAATGCGACTTCCGCCCTGGCCCATATTCAGCTTGCCCCTCATGGCACAGTGGCATGGACATGTTAGCCTGATTGGGACAAGGACCACAGTGGCTCTCCCACTGCATAAGCGCATTGCCCAAGTTCTGGATGAGACCTTTGAAGAGATCACTGAGGCCGATTATCACGATGCCCTGTTCTGCATCTAGGCATGCATGCAGCCCTAACCCTCCTCGCCCCAAGAGCCTGCACCGAATAACTTTCTTCCCAAAATAAAAGCCGCTTACCGGGCACCTCCTCTGGTGTTTGTTCTTCCCCAAGCACCGGCCACCGCAACTGGAAGTTCTGGCTTGAGAACAGCTCCTGGTCATCCCCAAGTATTGAGTCCAGCTCTTTGTAGAAACGGCAAGTTGCGGGCAGGGGCAGCACCAGAGCGGCAGTTTGCCTCGCGAGCTTTGCGGTAAGCAATCCGAAGCTCCTTCACTTTACCCCTGCACTGCAGTGCATCCTGGTCATGGCCCCTTTCCATCATGTCCCTTGATATCTGCCCGAAGGTATCATAATTCCTATGACTGGAGCGCAGCTCCTGGACAGCTTCCTCCCCACAAACACTGATGAGATTCAGCACCTCACCATTGCTCCATATTGGGGATTCCCTGGCACGTGGAGCATGGTCACTGGGAAAGATTCACTGAGAGTACTCCAATCTTGGCTGAGCAAACAGGAAGGGGATTTTCAAAATTCCCAGAGAATTTAAAGGGCGAGTCTGACGGTTGGTCATCTGAGGGCAGGGCAGTACAGTTCAAAGTGATGACCAGAGTGGCTAGAACAGGCATTGTGAGACACTTCTGGAGGCCGATCAGAGCACGTTAACAGAGCAGGGCGTCCACACTGGTGCCGCGGTGCTCCAGCGGGGGCGCATCAAATGTTATTCCATTTGCTGAGATGGAATACCAGGAGCGTTCTAGCCGCGGAGTCTCTACGTGCCTTGCCAGTGTGGATGCATCGTGAGTTAGAGCGCACAGGGCTGCTTTATTGCGCTCTAACTCGCAAGTGTAGCCATGCCCTTAGACATTTTTTCTTAGTTTTAGAAGGGCTATTTTTATCTTGAGCTCAGTTTAAGAACAGATAGACAGATTATGGGAAGAGGACAAGTACTAAGGTATTTTATACACATCAGTTAAGTTTGCTGTAGGCCTGAAAGCAGAAATGGGACTTTAAGAGGAATTTGTGTGGACAGAGGAGGTACTGAGATGAGTATAGGAAGGTTGTATCTTACATAGGGGAGAACATGAAAGAAGACTCAGAGGTGATTTTTGAAAAGCTGACAAAAGAGTGAATGAGGGTGGGAATGTAAATAGAATAGAGGGAGAATGAGGGGTGGGGGGCAAAGCAATTTGGGCTTGACTAGGGAGGATAAATAGGGCAATGTGATAATGGATGGGAAACTACTGGATTCAAAGAGGGGAGTGAGTGACACAATCAAAACAACAGGCAAGGTAGAAGACTTTAGTGGCTATAATTTGTGTGGACTGAAGGGGTGCAAATGTGTGTGTCTAGGAGGTAAGAAAGGAGGATATTTCAGTAGTCAAGATGTGATATAGAAAGGAACAGAGTGATAGATTTGGTTCTGAAGTTGGAAAGAAAAGGGTGGATTTTGAAGATGTTGAGGAAGAGAATCAGGGTCTGGAAATAGCCTGGCTGTGTGAGCAAAGGAGAGGGAAGGAGTAAAAATAATTTCCCAATTGTGAGCTGAATGACAAGGAAGACAGCAGTGGCATCAACAGAGATGACAGAAAAAGGGGGAGTGGTGGTGATAGATGGAGGAGGAGGAGATATCACAGAAAGAGACGTTAAAGGAATGTTTGGAGAGACAGGAGAATCGGGAGAGGAGATATCTCATAAGCTCAGTGAGGATAACATGTCAAAAAGGAAAGGATGATCTATAGTGTCAAATGTAGCAAAGAGGATTTGGCAAGGAAAAGATTATATCGTCTTTGTGTAAGTACTTTTAAAGGACATTTTCAAGCAGATTGTGAGAAGCAATCTTATAGTTTTGCAAAACTACATGCAATTGTCTTTAAAATAGCCTTAGAGTTTACAGGTGTGTGTATCGTTTATCAAAATTATACTTTAAAAAATTGGAAAAATACACCACAAATGATTTATTGAACACCTGTGCGGTTTACTATACCCCGCTATACCCTGTGAACCTGCAAACAAGTGAGCATCTTTCTCCTATATTTTATACCCAAGTCAGAAAGGGATGGACTGAGATGAAAATAGGAGACAATCAGTAGTTGAGTGCAGAAGCATACAGGCGTGAAAGAGAAGTTGCAAGTTATACTTGGTTTTCAGTTAAAATAATTCCCATATTAATGTCTGCTGTTTATCACATGAAGTATAGGGAATGTGTTCATTGCATTTACCATTGATACTGAAAACTCATCTCATTTTTACAGATTTTACAGGTTAATGAATATTTCCTGAACACACATTTTCCATAATGTTATGATAGTTTATTTACAAGCTTATAGTGCACTGAACTATTATTTCATATTATGTTTCAACTATATCTGGCTTGATAAGGAGTCACATTCTCAGGGCCGGTGCAAGGAAGTTTCGCGCCCTAGGCGAAACTTCCATCTTGCGCCCCTCCCGCTAACCCCACTCCCCGTGGCAGCTAACCAAGGCCCCCACCCGGGGAGCCCCCTCTGCAGCAGCTACCTCCCCTCTGCAGCTAACCCCGCCTGGGGAGACCCCCCCCCAGCAGCAGCTAACCCCGCCTGGGGAGACCCCCCCCCACGGCAGCTAACCCTGCCTGGGGAGCCCGCCCCAGCTCACCTCGGCTCCGCCTCCTACTCTGAGCATGCTGGCGTCGCTCTAATTCTCCTCCCCTCCCAGGCTTGCGGCGCCGATTGGAGGAGACTTAGAGCGGGGGCTGTGTGCTCAGTGGAGGAGGCAGAATGGAGGTGATCTGGGGCGGGGAGCGGTTCCCCTGTGCCTGCTCCCGCCCTGTTACTGCGGCCGGCCCTCCCCACGCCTCTTCCCCCCCTGCCCCAGCTCACCTCCACTCCACCTCCTCGCCTGAGCGCGCTTTTAGGTGCCCCCAACCACTAGGTGCCCTAGGCGGCCGCCTAGTTTGCCTAAATGGTTGCACCGGCCCTGCACATTCTATACTAGCATACAACAGATCTTGTTCCAGAATAACTTGGAAATACCCATTATATGGGCTGAAGGAAGTGATGTTTTGGAAGGAAAAGGAAGGTGGAGGTTGAATGCATAGTCTTTAACCTTTCTTCATTTTGGCCCCCACACCCCTTTTACGCAGGAAATTAGGGGGCCCCTATATGAGTGCTGGAATCTGGTTAGCAGTGGGGGGTCCACCGGCACCAGAACTGTGGCCATGCTCCTCCTCTTCCCCCTGGGCCCTGCCCTCTGGCCAGGCCAAAAGCCAGAGCTAGTCAGTGGTAAGAGCTGCCCAGGGAGACTATGGGCTGCCGGTGGGACCTATGAGCGGAGGCTCTGGTTCGGCCTCCTGTACTCTCCCTGGGGCCTGCAGAAACGCTCTGCAGGGAGGGGAGGCCCTGGGAGGAATTGGGGAGCCCCGGGAAGGTCACAGGCCGCGAAAAGCCAAGACGGAAGGGCTCCCCCGGCATAGCTCCTGCTGCTTACTGGCTCGTCCTCAGTGGCTGCTGCACTCCACCTGGGCTCGCTCAGTGCCTAGTTCCGGCTCCCGCTACCAGGCTGCCCTGCTGGGTCTCACTGTTGCCAGGCTGCCCCCACTGCTGGCTTAGCTTTGTCCCCAAGGGACCATGTGAGGCACTGTTCCTCCTGTCACCTTTGGCTTGAGACTTGCAGTTGGGGGGGGGGGGCAATGCCCTCCAACTCCCAAACTACACCCATACCGCTGATGTTCTGCCCAAGGCTACTATGCCCATGTTAAAAAGTGAGTAGGCATGACCCTCTCTGCCCCCCCCCTGGTTCTGGCCCCCCTGGGCTCCGAGGGTGTCGAGGGCCCAAATGTTCTTTGTGCCCAGGGCACCAATAAATCTTAATCCGCCTCTGCTGTCACGCCCCACATAAGGACCAGCATTTTCCAGCTGAGGATCACAAAGCATTTTACAACAAACAGTCTAAATCCGGGTTCTGTTCCAAGCTCTACAAGACTTTGGTTCTGTGGTCTTGGGCAAGTCATTTAGCCTTTGTGCTTCAGTTTCCCCAGTTAAAATGGAGATAATGCTTACCTTATAGGGATGTTGCAAGAGTTAATTAATTTTGTAAAGTGGTCCTCAGCTGAAAATGCTGTAGAATTGTGAACTATTATTTTTTAGTAGTAGTCACCAGCTGAACAAATAACATTTAGACCACCCCATTTCTATTTCAGAGGTAAAAGCAATTTGTACTGTAAGGCTGAATCAGACTGTCTCGTAAACAATAGATAATGCAGCTGTTCATCTGGAAACTGGATTTAGAAAATTTCTTAGCTAACTAGAAGGGGTAAATATTTTTTCTTTAACCCACATTGAACATCTTAAGATACTAATTTCAACAGTTAATAAATCTCTAACCCCCATTAACTAGTTTAAAGTTGAGAACTCCCTTAAATTTTGAGAATGAAGTATTTATATAAAGCTTTTGTTGAACTTTCAAGTGGCAAATTTACAAGGCACAAATGTCAGTCAGGCTCCTAACTTCCACTGAAAGCCATTTGTGCCTTTGAAAAATCTTCTTTACAGTTGATACATTGCTGGGACCCAATGTAATGCTTCTGGGTCATGTTTTCAAAACATTCTGGAACCAGTTTGAAGATGTTAGCACTCATACAGTAGAATGTAGACCAGTTCAAGGCCCTTACTGCTGCTGCTTGCAGGACAAAGATTGTCTCTGCAATATTTTGTGCAACCGATACACTCTTTGCATAAGTAGTAGTGAGCAACAGTTCAGTAGTAAAGGATGGTAAAAATCTTACTTGCTGTTCCATGTTTATGATGTTTGTTTGCTTTTTATATTTAATTCAACTTCACCAATAGAAACATGCCAGACATTTTCACTTATTTTTCTTGGTTTCACTTTCTACTTTATTTTCATGCATTAGCACTGTGCTGCAGGTTAATATCTAAATCATGACATAGAAACAAAACATAAGATTGCTTAATTTAGAGAGGAAATGAATAAACAGGAATATGATAGAGGTATATACAATTATGAATGGTGTTCTCAGGGAAAATAAATCAGGTGTTCTCAGTTTACCCTTTCTCATAATACAGGAATGTGGGAATAGTCAATCGGATTGAAAGGCAACAAAATAAGTGACAGAAGGAAATTTCACACAATTTTTCACACAATGTTTAATTAATCTGTGGAAATAAGGGCCACCAGGTATTTTTGAAGCCAAAAGTTTAACAGGATTCAAAACAAGGATTAGACATTTATATGGATAATAAGAACATCACAGTTACATAAGATAGGATAAAAATGTACAATAATTACAACTATTTATGCTTTAGGTTGTAAGCAAACCACTATCTGTCTGGTGTTAGGAAGAAACGTCTGTGGTGATTTTCTCTAGTATCTAGACCTGGCCACTGTCCGAGAGAGAATTCTGGACTAGAGGAAACTCTATTCTTAGCTGATATGGCAATTTCTGTGTTTCTAAATCTTAACAATTGTTTTCATTGGAAGAATGAGCATTTAATGTATTGTTTAGTTGTGTAAAAAAATTTTTTTAAATACAAAAGTTAAATTTTGTGTGAAAGATTCTCCTTCTCTCTTTAACGTATTTCGCAATTCTCTTCAGTTTGGGCCCAATCCTGCAAGGTACTGAGCTGAGCCATTGGGAGCTAAGGGTCCTTCACAGAGATGGACCCTTAATACTGAATCTTGTGACATATTACTAGGATTCATTCCTGATTACCATTTACCACCCAGTTAGCATTTCTCAGAGGGAAGTGCTTTCTAAATCCTGGTGCCTTAATCTCTTAATATTAGGACACCATACTTTTCATATATATTAACTGAAGAAAGCTTTGATTATCTAAATTCTGTCCTCAATCAGAGAAATACAGTTCTTCCAGATGGAAAGCTCCATTTTTATAGGGCTAATAATACTCCTTTCATATCCAACAGAAAGGACTGTTGTTTGCTGGGATTTATAAACAGCAGTAATGTGCAAGAGCAAAAGCTGGATTGCCTTAAGGAGGCACTACTGAAAGGAATGTGATGGATGACAGCACTTTTCGGAACTTGGGGTAAATTGAAAGCTGCTTGGCCTGTGAAGGTTGTCATCAAATTCACTTCCTCTCTGGAAATGAAACTCTTTATGCTGTTTTATCAACCGCCATCCATCCCCACTTCCACCCTCACCCTACTCATACTAGGAATAGAGAGGTTTTTTATCCTGTCATTGAGGGAAGCTCCACCATCCATGCCACTCCTTAATCAGCCAGAGGGATTGCTCCTGAGCAATGCTGTTAAACTTCAGAGATAGCGAAACACATGCTCACTGTTTCCTGTTGTTTGTCCCAGACAGGCGTTCATGTGTTAAGTCTGTTTATCATAAAACCCGTTGTCTAAACTAGATATGCTCTGTTTTTTAAAGAGCTGTATGCAAATAGGGTTCCAGTGAGCCTGTGCTACAAACTGCATTACAGTTGGCTGCTTTTCCAGATCTCTCTCTTATAGTATTACTTGTCGTTTTATCATATTATCCCAATGCCCTCAGGAAATCTCAGTAGTAATCCACACAAGATGTTGTGGGAGCAAAGCTGATCAAATGCAGTAGTCCCAGTGATGAACTCTGCTAACTCAGTCATTATTATTCCAATAGTTATTTCCAGTAGCTTTAATGAACTGTTTCTCCCTCTCACCTAGGAAAAATACTGAATATTGGCATGAGTGAAATGAGGAAACTCACTGCTCAATATTAAGAGCAAAGAAGTTAGCATGCTAAGAGTGTCAGGTCATGATTCAAGGTCCTCTTAGTCTATTAGTCTACCTCCTACCCCAGCACATTTTCCTTGTTTAAAATGCTTTTGTGATCATTAGCAGTGTCACAGAGTGGAAGTCTGGATCCTGCCCTTTAAAGCTAGAAAAATGTATATTTTAAAAGAATAATACATATTCCTACTAAATAATAAACACAGATTTGCTTGGCTGGTTATAAAGACAGAGTTCACTTGCCTTCCATATGGTTTTTCTGAAGGATTTGACAGAAGAGACATGAAGGAAACAGAGGTTGAAGAACAGTTGTAAGTCTGTAGTTCTTCAAGCTTGATTAAGCTTTCTGATGTAGCTGTTTTGGATTTGCGGAAGAACAGAGTGCAGTCCCATCATTACGTAGTGGTCTCTAGCAGATTAATAATTAAATTAATTGTCTGTCTCTCCTGTCCTTTAGATCATAATTAATAAATGCTTTAGAGGAATCAGTAGAGGAAAGAGGAAGGGAATTTAAAAGGGAAAAATGATAGCACAAAATTAAAAATTATTACTAAAAACAAAGTGTAGCTTAAATCTATGTCCCTGCTCAAAGAGTGTAGGAGAGAGATGCCTTTCTGAGTAGGTTGAGTGATAAAATGGTTTATTTCAAATTCCTTTAGAGGAATTTGATTAACTGGTATAAGTGGCTCTTGTATCTATATCAAGTGAGTGACCCTATAAGGATAGCTCCTCTGGTGTATGCTGACTGCTGGTTTAAACTATTACTGACTGGAATCTAATCTTGCAAACCCTTCTTATGTGGGTGGGGTTTTTAAAATAATTTCAGAATTCAAATGCTGTATCCAAACTTTAACTCCACCAGAGAGGTCCTTTGGGGCCATCTGCCTGTCCCAAGTCAATCACCCTTCTTGCAGCCAGGAGGATTACCATCGAGATGAGGAGCAACAACCTGACCCTACTAGGCATTAGCGAGACAAGATGGACGCAAGCTGGACAGAGACGACTGTTGACAGGAGAGCTGTTGCTATATTCAGGACATGAACAAGCAGGCACAGAGAGCACTGATTGGTTGGGAGGCACATGGTCCCAGGATCATCACAGCATCCTTCAGAACTAAAATGAAGAGGATTAAGATGAATGTTGTTCAGTGCTACGCTCCAACCAATGACAGTGAAGAGGAGGACAAAGACTACTTTTACAACAGACTCCAGAAAATATTAGAGACTCTCCCAGACAAAGACATTACCATCCTTATGGGAGACTTTAATGAGTCATGGGGACCCATGCTCTGGGAGAGATGAGTGAGAATGGAGAGAGATTTGTGGATCTGTGTGCACTTAACAATCTGGTCATAGGAGGCAGCATCTTTGATCCACAAGAGTACCTGGGTATCGCAGCAGGCATGACAGAAAACCAGATGATTGAAGCTGAAGCTGAAGAAGAACTTCTGAAGGACCATAAGACCAAGGAAGATTTTGGATTGACGCTGAAGAATAAGTTTTCAGTACTACAGGATCAGTCTGAGGAAGAGGAAGACAGTGTACTCAACAGATGGCAGAAAGTGAGAGACACACTTAGGTCAGCATGCCAGGAAGTGCTCGGAATTAAGAAACACCAGCAGAAAGAGTGGATCACAGCAGAGTCCTTGACAAAGATAGAAGACAGAAAGAAGAAGAAGGCAGCAGTCAACAACAGCAGAACTAGAGCAGCAAAGGCCAAAGCTCAAAAAGAGTATGCTGAAGCCCACAGAGCAGTGAAGAGGAATATTAGGAAGGACAAGAGAGATTATGTGGATGGACTGGCAGCAGAAGCAGAGCAGGCAGCATACAGCGGTAACATGAAACAGCTGTACGATACTACCAAGCGACTGTCTGGAAAGTTCAGCAAGACAAGCAGGGAAAGTCTATAACAGGAATAGAACTACAGATGAACAGATTTGAGGAACTCCTGAACAGACCAGCACCACCAAATCCACCAGACATTGGATCAGAAAAGCCATCACCATGATGAAGAACAGGAAAGCAGACCTGGATGCCTCAGTGGAAATGCGGATATCTCATCAAAATCCCCAAGAAAGGAGACCTCAGCAACTGTGCCAACTATAGAGGAATCACACTAGAGAATGAAGGATGCCGTTGATCCACAGCTACGAGATGAACAGGCAGGTTTCCCACTATGGCATCCCAGCAAAGGTGGTCAACCTGATCAAGAATTCATACGACGGCATACACTGTAGAGTGATCCACGGAAGTCAGACAAGGATGCTTGTTGTCACCACTTCGATTATGAAGACATCCACGAATGGAATCCAATGGTCATTGTGGACCCAGCTTGATGACCTTCACAGGTTGGCCTCAACATCCACAAGGACAAGACCAAGATCCTTAGGATCAATACAGCTCAAGAACATCTACTGTTCAACTCCAACGTGAAATCAGTCTTACTGTATGGAGCTGAAACCTGGAGGACAACCAGCCAACCAACATCACCAGACAGGCACTGCAGTGCCCAGGATAGAAGACTATGGAGATCTGTTGTTGCATGAATGATGATCCAAACTTTCCTTAAATGCACTAGCAGTATTACTGGAAAATCATTCATAAGAACATGATGAACTGTATTTTATGACCCAGGTTCTGCAAGCTGACCCATGCATGTGATCTCTTACCCAGGCATATAACCCCAGTGGGGCTCTCAACAGGCTCATGTGACTGCCTGCAAAGATCAGTGTCCTGGCCCACATTTGTAAACACAGAAAGAGTATTTTTGACTCTATTTATTTACTGTACTTATTAGAGCACAAATATAATTTATTTGTTTTTTATTTAAAATGTTAATGGAACTTGGTTTGATTCTTAGATCCCCAGAAATATTTTGTATATTTATATTTTCTTTGAAACAGATTGCTAAGGAGTATTTTTGTAAATATCTGATATTTAAATCCCTATTACAAACATTAATTAAAGCTTGTAACAACCCTGTGAAGTAGCTAAATACACCGCTATCTCGATATAACACGGTAAAGCAGTGCTCTGGGGTGTGTGTGTGGGGGAGCTGTGCACTCCGGTGGATCAAAGCAAGTTCGATACAACGCTGTTTCACCTATAACGCGGTAAGATATTTTGGCTCCCAAGGGCAGCATTATATCGAGGTAGAGGTGCATGTGTTGTTCCCATTTTCTAGATGGAGAAACAGATTCACAGAGAGGTTCATTATTTAAATTGCTAATATCACACAGCAGATTTGTGGCAGAATTAGGAATAGAACAAGGAACTCCTGACTTCTAATCCCATGCTCTAATCACTAAACCACATCTCCTTCCTTAGCTACAGGGCCGGCTCCAGGCACCAGCTTATCAAGCAGGTGCTTGGGGCGGCAACTGGGAGCGGGGTGGCACTTTCAGGTATTCGGCGGCAATTCGGCGGAGGGTCCCTCACTCATGCTGGGAGCGAAGGACCTCCCGCTGAATTGCCACAGATCGCGATCGCGGCTTTTTTTTTTTTTTTTTTTTGGCTGCTTGGGGCGGCAAAACCCCTGGAGCCGGCCCTGCTTAGCTACTTAGAGTTGTGAGGATTAGTTAGCTAATGTTGGTAAAACACTTTGAAAATTAAAAAAATTCTCTAGAAGTCCTAAATATTACTACTACTATTAAAAATATATTGATTTAAGTTACAGGATGGGACAACATGTTTATTCATCTGAAGCTTTCAGTAGTACATTTGCGTATCTGTATCAAATTAAATGATCATTTTTGCATTATTATATTAGCAGTGTATTGTCTGGGTTATTTTGAGTAATGATAAGTTTGGTGTTTTGGTACATTTGGTACAAGTAAGAAAACTGTTTAGACAAATAGTATTTTCATGTGAAAGTGGGGGAAATAGACATGAGTGTGCTCTAGTTCAAATATATCAGAATGCCCCAACACTATTAGTTTCTCATAGTCCTCGTGATATGTCTTATTAATTTGTATGACATTTAGTGCTTAAAGGCCCAACCAAAATCAGGGTATCATAATGCTAGGCACTGTACGAACTCATAAGAGACAGCCCCTGCCTCAAAGAGATTATAATCTAAATAGACAAGACAGACAAGAAGTGGGAGGTATAAGTCTCATTTTACAGAGGGGGAACTGAAGCACAGAGAAATGAAATTAGTTGGCCAAGGTCACATAACAAGTCTATTGCATGCATGTGAACTCAACCCATGTCTCTTGAATCCCAGTCCAGTTCTTTAACCAGAGGATCATCCTTCCTCTCTTTGCACCTGTCCTCAATTATATTAGAAAATATAAGCATTTATCTGTATTTGAATATCTATCCCTAAGTAACTGAATGCCTTTTTAATGGTCTTACATGTACAGTAAGTAACAGATATAAAGCAGTTATGAACTATATAAAGGGGTACTTGTGGCACCTTAGGGACTAACAAATTTATTTGAGCATAAGCTTTCGTGGGCTACAGCCCACTTCTTCGGATGTAGCCTACGAAAGCTTATGCTCAAATAAGTGTGTTAGTCTCTAAGGTGCCACAAGTACTCCTGTTGTTTTTGTGGATACAGACTAACACGGCTGCTACTCTGAAACCTGTATAAAGGGGTTATTTTTTATGTATATCAGCTGGCAAATTTTTCATTTTCCTTGTTATCAAACACTAACAATTCATAATAACAAATCTGATAATTGCATAGAGAATTTCATTTGGCTGATAGTATAGGGAGTAAATTCTGAACCACAGCAGTTTAGAATGGCACATATGAGCAATTAATCATTTCAGTGAGTACTTGTAAACAGGGTCAGCTCAGCAGGCATTCAGGAGATCTCTTATGAAATGTGATAGTGTCTTCATTATCCTTTTTAAAGGGTCTTGGTGTAGAACCCACACAGCAGACAGGATTTATCTCTGCCGTGCTGTTGTCTGTACAGCAGATTTCTCACCATCGGAAATCCCTATATAAGTTACCAACATTTAAAAAAAACAAAACTCTGATCCTTTCCTGGCATATTGAATGATCACAGAATCATAGAACTTAAGATCAGAAGGGACCATTATGATCATCTAGTCTGACCTCCCGCAAGATGCAGGCCACAAAAGTTGACCCACCCACTCCTGAAATAAAGAGATGCCTTACACTCTATCAGTTATCCTTGTGCCTGAATTTAGGGCCAGCTTTTCACCATATTTGTGTTAATGATAAGTCTGTTAAAATAATATTCAAGCGCGTTTTCAGATGGAGTTTAGCTATTGGCCCCAGTCAAGTAGACCCCAAGAGAAGGATCAGGCCCTAAATGATGAATCATACAGGTTTTGAAAAGCTGAAAGTACGTCACAGGCTTTGCCTCTTCCTTTGGGGGTGTGCTATGTAAATAAAGTTACACATTATCTATCACTTAAAATTTTTTCCAGCTGTCAGGGATGAATACCATGCCTGCTGGACCCAGCTTGACATCATGAAGCAGGGCATACTATACTCCTCCTATGGTAATCATGCTGCTATTGGTTGCCTCTCCATGCCTGTAAACCCCCGTTCCATACGGGATAGAAGGTGAGGAGGCGTTAGTGATTTTAGAGTAAAGTCCTGCATGGAAATGTGTCTGGTCCCAAGGGGAACACTCCACAGAGAACATCTACTCCCTGCAGAAAGCTGTAGAAGAGGGGCAATGCTACAGCAGGGTTTAAAAACAGATCTTACTACTATGGTTTAAATACTGTTTCCTGGCTAATATGGATACTGCATACTATGACCCTAATCCTGCAATGGGATCTGCATGGATGGATCCTTACACCAGTGTGACATTGAGTTAACTTCAGTGAGATTCAGCACAGGCATAAGGGCCCCATCCATGTGATACCCGTTGTAGGATCAGGGCATTTATTTTCATGAACCATTGTTAAACTGTATACATAAAAACTAAAGGTATTTGCCTTAATCTGTTCATACTTGCTGTTCAAACCCAGTGCCATGGGAACGCTGAGATGTGTGGTGTGGGATATTGTACCTAAGACAAACTTTCCCATTCTTTATGGTCATTCTGTGTGATGGACCATCTGACCCAATTAAAAGAAATGAAACAGAATTCTCAGAACACAGAAGACAAGAAATACCAACTCGCTGTGATTAATGTGAGCCAGTGTTTCAAAGGCTGTGAGCAGTTGCACAGAGTATTATTTGTTTGCAGCAGCAGTTTCCCCTGGTAGGCAGCCAGTTGGTGGTTGTTACTGGCCCCAGGAATAGGCTCAAAGGACAGAGTCAGGAAGGACAGAGAATTAATAGTGCTTTCAATAATGCACTGATGTCAATAAAATAGTTTAGCCATATCTGATAGGAAGCAAGTGTTAATTTTAAACAGCTGCCTTTAGGTGGTAATAAGTTCTCTCATCTGCAGCTCCTAAAATGCAATTCAGAATAGTTATGTTCAGCAGGTCACAAGATTAGTTTAGGCAAATCCTCAAGTGAAACTTAGGAACAGTGAAATAAACACGAATAGAGGTGACAGAGCCTAGCTTGGGGGTGGAACACACAGTCCTTTCCAAGTTCAGGTTAATGCTGGTCATTTAAAGCATAGTGGTCGGTACCCCTTACCCCCTCTCTCAACCACTCCCTTTCTCTCAAAGTGAATCAACACTAACGTATCAGTGGCTTTTGGAACCACTCTCAAGGTCACATCTAAATGCAAGACTCCAAAATGGCAGGGCTATCTGCCATCTATTCCCAGCTATCAGGGGAGGCACTGTGTACCATGGTTCAAGTTTATGGAATAATGTTTCCATTTTAACACCCTTAGCTGTAGGACCAATAACAACACGTTGCTCTTGCCACGTATTTCAAGAGAGCCAAGAGATATGTCTGGCAAGATAATTTGTGACTCTTACCTGGGTTTAAAATGCATACATTTAATACTCCTGAGGGCATTCTGCACCAAAAAATTCTGCATATCATATTTTAAAATTCTGCAAATTTTATTTGTCAAATAAATGTGGAGGCTCCAGCATGGCATTGGGGAGCACAGGCCACTGACTGCACAGAGCTGGGAAATCACTGTGCAGCTCCCTCCCCTGCCCCAGGACATAGATTCAGTGGTGAGGCTGCACCCAACCCTGACACAGCACAAGGACTGGGCTTGCCCCCGAAACTCTGCCCCTCCATGCCAGCTGCACCAGATGTGGACAGGCAGGCTCAGCAAGGCAGGATCCAAGTGTGAAGCGCCTTAGTGTGGGGGATCCAGGTGTGGGTTGAGAGGGTTCTGCGTGGGGCAATCTGGGTGTGGGTGGCTCAGTGGGGGATCTTGGTGGGGGGGGAGATCTGCATGCACAGGGGCTTGTTAGGGGGTTCTGGGTGCAATGGTAATGGGACTCTGCAGTGGGGTCCAGGTGGAGATGGTTGGGGTGCAGCGGGGGAGGTGTCTTGGTGTGGGGGGGGGATAGAGCTCAGCAGGGGGGTCATCATCACCCAAAAGATTCTTCTATGCAGAGGAAATCCTCCCATGGTAAATGAGGCCGGGATTATGGCTGTTTTGTGCCCAGGGCCGCCCAGAGGGGGGGGGGCAAAAGGGGCAATTTGCCCCAGGCTCGCCGGGGCCCCCACGAGAGTTTTTTGGGGCCCCTGGAGCGGGGTCCTTCACTTGCTCTGGGGAGCCCGGAAAACTCTTGCGGGGCCCGGGCCCCTGGAGCTTCTTCCGCTCCCGGTCTTCGCGGAAGGACCCCCCGCCGGCGAATTACCGCCAAAGCGGGACCTGCCGCCAAAATGCAGCCAGGTCTTCGGCGGTAATTCGGCGGCGGGGGGCTCTTCCGTTCCGGGACCTGCCGCCGAAGTGCCCCGAAGACCCACGGCGGGGGCCCCCTGCCGCTGAATTACCGCCGAAGACCTGGCTGCACTTTGGCGGCGGGTCCCGCTTTGGTGGCAGGGGGCCCCCGCCGCGGGTCTTCGGGGCACTTCGGCAGCGGGTCCCGAAACGGAAGGGCCCCCCACCGCCGAATTACCACCGAAGCGGGGCCCCCCGCCGCCGAAGACCCCAGGCCCCCAGAGTCCTCTGGGCGGCCCTGTTTGTGCCACCAGAATGGTACCAGGTGACCAGAGGCCACTAGGAAATCAGGCTGTATGAATTCAAACTATTTAGGCATGTACTGTATCTTTTAAAATAATTATAGCAAATTTATAGTTTTCCAATCAGCATAATCTCAGTAAAAGTGTTTATTTTTTTAAGAGGAGACGGAGAGGGACATAACAAAGCAATTTGTATCGGTTCCTGTTTTTTATCCCCCACAATGTTGTAGAATAAGGTGTGTGCCAGTATTCTGAGTGCCTGCCGGTGTGTGTGGGATACATGTAAGAGCAGAATCTAACCTTTCATTTTTTAAAAAAATCAAGTTTCCAGCCTTCATGGTTGCAAAAATCACCATCCAAATATGAACCAAGGCAGTGCTGTCTTCATAAGTCTGCGGAGAGCATGAAACAGTAACTCTGAGAGGCATGTACTCCTCTACCCCCATGTAATCTAATTGGGATGTTCACTCTAAAGTGTGCTGGTGACATTTTAAATATCAGGACTATTTTAAAGTGCCTTGGGCTTCAGTGAGTTAAAGCTGCTAAAGAAATATCAAATACGATTACTAGTAATAAATGCAGCAAAATTATAACTACACTAAATGTCTGCATAATATAAGAAGCAAAATACAAACATTTGTAATTTGATTAGTAAACTGTTCCATTTATTACTTATTATTTTGCAGAAAGACTGGTCTCCGGCCAGAAGAGCTAACACTATAGATATGAGTTGATGAGTGAGGGTAATAACAATAGAGAGGGGAGAAGAATGTCATGGGTACCAATAGGCATGTGCATATCTTTGTGTACACTCTCTCTATGTATCATTTATATCATAAATATTAACTCATTTGGGACCATTGCAGAAGATGTGAATGCTTGATAAACCATCATTGGGAGTGTGTTCTAGGAGTTAGGAGGCAGTCTGGTTTTAGGAGACAAATGACCTCAATTATTCCATTTCCCCTCTTATTCTCAAGGGGTGGGGGGGTGGGAGTATAAGGCGGAATAAGGGTGGGCATGGGATCAGAAGGAAATAGAGAAGTATATTTATCTCTGGAGTGAGACTGGCATAACTGAAGAAATAGTATGTGTAATAGTGTATTGGAGCCAGATTGTGTAGTTCTGCTTTGAGTGCTTGCTAATGTTGATTCCATTCTAGGTGTTTGTGCGCCCACATGCACAGTTGTCAGTATTTTTTGCCTTAGTTGTATCTGTAGGACCAGCTATGGCACCCTCTGGAGTGATGCGCTCGTGTGCTGGTATATGAGCCGCTGCCAGCCCTACGCCCTCTCAGTTCCTTCTTACTGCCCATAATGGTGTGTCAGAGAGCACCTTCCCCTTGCCTTAAAAGTGGATAGCAGTTTTTCCAGCACCTATTGACTTCTCTTTGTACATAGTTGCTGATAGTAGTTAATTAGCAATTAGGTGCTGAGTTGTTAGTGTTAGTTTAGCACGCTAGAGTCCCCGGGTTTCAAGCTTTGGTCAGCTTGCAACAGGCCTATGCCTGTCAGCGCCTCCCATAGCAGCTGTCTAAAGTGCTTGGAAGAGTCGCACGTAAAAGATGTGTCAAATTTGTAAAAACTTTCGGCCCAGGACTCAAAAGGAGCGGGACGTTTGTTTAAGGGCCCTCCTCATGGAGGCTGCACTTTGTCTGGCTTTGGAGCCTTCCCACTCCAGTTCTACGCCTAGCACCTCAGTGTTGGTGAGGAGCCCACCGCTCTGCCCGGCACCGCTCCCCTTCACCAGTGCCTGAAAAAGCGATGTTCCCTGGCACCAATGGGTGTTGGGCGAAGGACTCAGTTTGGGCCACCCGCCCACCCTGGATACTCAAGGGGGTACCTCTCCAGCTGGCCACCACAGCTCCCTCAGGGATCTGACTCTGACTCCTGGGAGGGGTAGGGGACCATGGCACCTAGTTGTGCCTTTGACACCCAAGCCTCTCCAGGCGGCTAGGGACCTGAGAGCCCTTCCAGTACCATCAGCACCATGTACAGTGTTTGTTACAACTAAGGCACCCCAGCCAAAGGCAAGGCAGCCAGGGGACCACCTCAGATAGCGGTGAAACACCATTGGTCCCGTTAGCAGAGGCATTGTTCCCTGACTCTGCAACTGAGATCCCCGGCTCAGCAACCCCGGTCTCTGGCTAGACAGCCCAGGTCGCCGGCACTGTGCTCTTGGTCTCCACCAACGTGGTGCGGGTCACCTGCAGCGAGGTGCCAATTTCCATACACCTGGCACCGATCCTCCTCTTTCCAGCTGACCCCTCCCCCGGCGGCAGGTCTCCATCAGTGCATAGATCCCAGCTGGTGCAGGACTGCTTTCCACCACGGTACCGATCCCCACATCCCTGGTACCAGTCTACGGAGAGGCATCGATCTCCACGCTCAGGGCACCGGTCCCCCGCACCTAGAGTCATCCGCCAGATGCAAGTGTCCATTGCCCCACTTTGGTCACCGGAAAGGGAGTCATTGGGTTTGGAACGGGACTTTAGCCCCTCACCCTGGCAGCAGCAAACATCATGGGCACCAGAGACGGGCTCAGCTCCTGTGGTGGCTGCATGGCAGCCGAGCCAGTAGCCAGCCCAACGACCCTATTGGAATGCATGGGGCATACCAATGATGCCACTGCCCTTCTCGCACCGTTTCTGCCAGGTCACTTTGGAGAAGCAACCCCCAGACCATTGGCTCTGGACTCGCTGCACATCACAGACTCTGACACTGGGGTAGAGGTGCGGGTACCCACTCCGAGGGAGCCCTCCCCTGTGGGGGACAGTGCCCCATGTCCCACCCCCCGTGGTGCAGTCCTCAGTTTCATTGGCTGAAGAGGTGGTGGTGGTACCCTCACATGCCAGCCCGCCTGATGACTTTAAGGAACACCAAGCCCTGCTTAGAAGGGTGGCATCTAACTTGAGCTTGGAGGTGGAGGAACTGGCGGAACAGTTGGACAACCAGTTTGACGTCCTAACTGCGGCAACCCGCATGTGGTGCTGCCTGTCCCTGAGGGGGTATTAAAAATAGCCAAAGCCCTGTGGCAAACTCCTTCCTCTATTCCTCCCACCTCCAAACAGCCAGAGTCACTAGTCATGTCGTTGGCCAATTAGAGGGACAGGCAAGGGCAAGTAAGTTCCACGCCAAAGAACAAAAATGCTAGGAAGCTGGATCTTTTTGGACGTAAAGTTTATTTGACAGCCGGACTTCAGTTTCTAGTATTGAAAAAAATAGCCTTGTTCGGGAGATACAATTTTAATTTGTGGAACTCCCTTAAAAAGTTTAAAGACTTCTTGCCTCCGGACATGAGCCAGGAGTTCACTACCATCCTGGAGGAGGGCATCACTGTAGCAAGGGGCTCTCTCCAGATGGCCTGGGATGCAGCCGATTCTGTGGCTAGGGTCGTCACCTTGGCCATAGTAATGAGAAGCAGTTCCTGGCTTCAGTCCTTGGGTCTGTTCCAGGAAATGCAGTCCTCCATCCAGTATCTTCTGTTCGAGGATAATGGGCTCTTTTTTGAACAGACGGATGCGAGGCTGCATGGAATCAAGGATTCTTGAGCCACACTCTGCTTGCAGAGCCTTCATATGCCGCAGACAGCGAGGAAACAGTTCTGTTCACCCCCCGGCTCCTAGTTTTTGGCCTTCTCGGAAAGGCTCCTTTAGGAGAAAAGAAAGAGAGCAGTATTGCAAGCCCCATGAATGTGAACTGCAAGCCCACCTCCAGGGATACTACTTGTGAATCACCTAGAATGGAATCAACATGAGCAAACACGTGAAGAAGAAAAAATGGTTACCTACCTTTTCACAACTGTTGTTCTTCTAGATGTGTTGCTCATGTTCATTCCATTACCCACCTTCCTACCCCTCTGTTGGAGTTGCTGGCAAGAAGGAACTGAGAGGGCATAGGGGTGGTGGCACCTAATATACCAGCGCATGAGTGTGGCACTCCAGAGGGTGCCACAGCCAGCCCTATGGATACCATGAAGGCAAAAAAATTCTGACAACTTTGCACGTGGACACACACAAACCTAGAATGGAATGGGTATGAGCAACACATCTCAGAGAACAGTTACAAAAAGGTAGGTAACCATTTTTTATGACGCTTTATAGCTGGGGAATAGCTAGAAAGTAAATAGAAAGATGTACCAGGGTGTGGTCTGCTCCTGCCTTCTAGCACCACAGAAACTGGCCTAGACTGCATTGGCTATGTATCCACTGTGCCATTTATTTGAATTTTGTCCACTAACAGCCTTACAGTCCCATGCAATAGAACTATTTACAACATCCTCTGTACTTCTGGCCCTCTCCTAAGGGCCTGAGAGGCCCAGAGATTTTCCTTCCCTGTAGGCTCTGAGAGACTGGGTTCAGCCAACCCTGTTCCTCTATCCTGTGGCACTTGCTTCCCGAGCTGCTTTATCAGCCTTGAGCTAATGGGCTAATTGTCTCATCCAGCCCAACATCCTGGTTAGCTAATTACCTGTAATTACCGCAGGCAGCTTTCTGTGGGGGAACTAAAGAGTGTCAGAGTGATCAGAGTGCAGGCTTACCTGTTAACTCCCTGCACTCTGCAACAAAAGGGAATTTACTTTTAGGTGAGTAATTATAAGGATGTAATTGATTAAAAAATTTGCTGGTGTCATGAGGATCCTCAATGGCCACTCTTCAGACATTTTTGTACCATTTAAATCAATGGCAGCTTTGCCTGAGTAAGGGTTCAATGATCAGGCCCTTTTTGACAGCGTTACCAATTCTCACATTTTTTTCATGACTCTTGTAATATCTCATGTTTTTCTTAGAGCCCCAGTTCTTGGAATGATGTTATACTAGGATCTCGGCTTTCATTTAGTTTCTAGCCTTTCTGATTGCAAAGAAAAGCTGAAAACATGAACACCAAAGCCTCAGAAGGCAAATAAAAAAAAAAACCCTAACCTTATTTTGTTTAAATCTCATGGTTTTTTTTTTTTAGCCAATCTCATGATTTGAACTCATGGAATTGGCAGTACTGTGTACTGAAAGGGAAATATTTATACTTACTGTGAATGGGTTCCAGCAACTTAGAATGTTTTCTTGTTCTGTGCCATTTCTGTCCAGATCCATAGCAAGATGATCAGAACTCTGTTATTCCTAGCATCTTTTGACACCTTTTTAGGGCTAGTAAATAAAAGGGTTAACAGAGTGAGTAAAGGAGATAATACTTGTTCAGTATTAAGTCATCTAAAATTATGTTTAGGGAATAACAATCCTGACTCGTGTTTTTTTGTTTTTGTTTTAAATCAGGCCCTGTGAAATTCTTGAGATAATGTTTAGATTTACAAAGGTGATTTTTTTAAAGTAGTTTTGACTGAATTTTGAATTGTTCTTCTGGGATGTAATGAGGTCAGTTCAGCAAGTGCTGCCAAACCTGAAGCCGCAGGGAGGAGGCAGAATGAACTGAGGCTACGTCTACACTACCCCGCCCGCGTGGGGCGTCGAGCGATTTTTTTTTATCGATCGATATATCGCATCTCTATCTGCGATATATATGATCCGAAAACGCTTCTATCGATTTCGTAACTCCACCGCGCGGCGGGTGGCGGCGGCGCCGGGAGAGCCCGACATCGATCCGCGATCGGCGGCGAGGGCGGGTAAGATATATATATATATATTCTTCTTCTTCTCACGTAGCTGAAGTTGCGTATCTTATATCGATTTTTCCCCTTAGTGTAGACCAGCCCTGATAGTGTAATGTTTACTGCTCATACACCAGTATAGTATAGTGTGCAATATACACTGATTCGTGATTTGAACACTAGGTAGAAACTTAAGTCCTCAGAGGGAAAAATGAATGCACCACTTCTAGACACATTTTTGCCTCATCTACCCAGTGGGATTTAACTGCAATCTTTACACATGTACACAGTATCTGGCATGGTTCTGAAGTATAGTAGGTAGGAGAAGATTGCACAAAAAATCATGGAGGTGGAGAGAGGGCTCAAAGGAATGGCTTTGCAATGGAGTTCAGATCACCTTAATTTCCTGGTTACTGTTTACCTGAGAAAGTGCTTATGGTTAAGATTGTTCCTTTATTAATAAAATCCAGCTGAATATATTTAAAATAAAAATATTTTAAAAGAGTTACATGATATCCCTTAAATTAGGTGAGGTTATGATTATTGAAATTATCGTGCGATCATCTGATTGAACAGTTAATTATGGTTATGGTTTCTTTTTTCATGTAGACCCAGCCAGATATAGAAACTAAAGCCAGGACTTAAAAAGCAGATAATCTTCATTCTTTTTTATTCTAATAAATGGGGAAAATATTATCCTCCTGCCTTCCACATTAACATTATTTTGCACTGCAGAAATCTTTGGCATCAAAATGGCTTCCTGCAGCACCTTTCTCCCAGGCTGTCATTATGGCATTCAGGGTTTTTTTCGGCCTATAGTTGTTACATACAAAATCTCCTTTGACTTTCAACACTTAATATCTAGACCTTTCTTTATAATGCCAGTCATAAATGGGTATCTGTGTATATACAGCATACTGATGTTAGTGGAGATCTGTGAGCATGGGAGCTCCTGTACATGGAGAATCAGAGAGAATCAGTCAGAGCCAGACTGATCTGGTTCGAAAAATTAACTTTATAAGTAGGGCTGTTGATTAATCGCAGTTAACTCACACGATTAACTCAACAAAATTAATCACAATTAAAAAAATTAATCGTGATTAATCGCAGTTTCAATCACACTGTTAAACAATCGAAATTTATTAAATATTTTGGATGTTTTTCTACATTTTCAGATATATTGATTTCAATTACAATACGCAATACAAAGTATATTGTACTCATTATATTATTTTTATTACAAATATTAGCACTGGAAAAATAAAAGATAGTATTTTTCAATTCACTTAATACAAGTACTGTAGTGCAATCTCTTTATCATGAAAGTTGAACTTACAAATGTAGAATTAAGTACCAAAAATAACTGCATTCAAAAATAAAACAATGTACAACTTTAGAGCCTACATATCCACTCAGTCCTATTGTTCAGCCAATCGCTCAGACAGACAAGTTTGTTTACATTTGCAGGAGATAATGCTGCCTGCTTCTTATTTACAATGTCACTTGAAAGTGAAAACAGATGTTCACATGACACTTCTGTAATTGGCATTTCAAGGTAATTACGTGCCAGATATGCTAACTATTCATATGTCCCGTCATGCTTTGGCCACCATTCCAGAGGATATGCTTCCATGCTGACAATGCTCATTAAAAAAAAAAGTGTTAATTAAATTTGTGACTGAACTCCTTGGGGGAGAATTGTATATCTCCTGCTCTGTGTTTTACCTGCATTCTGCCATATATTTCATGTTATAGCAGTCTTAGATGATGACCCAGCATGTTATTCATTTTAAGAACACTTTCACTGCAGATTTGACAAAACGCAAATAAGGTACCAATGTGAGTTTTCTAAAAATAGCTACAGCATTTGACCCAAGATTTAAGAATCTGAAGTGCCTTCCAAAATCTGAGAGGGATGAGACATTGAGCATGCTTTCAGAAGTCTTAAAAGAACAACACTCTGATGTGGAAACTATGGAACCCAAACCACCAAAAAAGAAAATCAACCTTCTGCTGGTGACATCTGACTCAGATGATGAAAATGAGCATGCGTTGGTTTGCACTGCTTTGGATTGTTATTAACAAAATTCATCATCATCATGGACGCATGTCCTGTGGATGGTGGTTGAAGCATGAAAGGACATGTGAATCTTTAGCACATCTGGCACATCAATATCTTGCAACGCCAGCTACAACAGTGCTGTGCAAACGCCTGTTCTCACTTTCAGGTAGGGTTACCAGACAGCAAATGTGAAAAATCAGGACAGGGGGTGAGGGGTAATAGGATGCTATATAAGAAAAAGACCCCAAAATCGGGACTGTCCCTGTAAAATCAGGACATCTGGTCACCCTACTTTCAGGACATATAAACAAGAAGTGGGCAGCATTATCTCCTACAAAAGTAAACAAACTTGTCTGTCTGAGTGATTGGCTGAACAAGAAGTAGGACTGAGTGGACTTGTAGGCTCTAAAGTTTTGCATTGTTTTATTTTTTAATGCAGTTTTTTTTGTACATAACTCTACATTTGTAAGTTCAATTTTCATGATAAAGAGATTGCTCTACAGTACTTTTATTAAGTGAATTTAAAAATACTATTTCTTTTATTTTTACAGTGCAAATATTTAAAATAAAATATAAATATAAAGCACTATACACTTTGTATTCTGTGTTGTAATTGAAATAAATATATTTGAAAATGTGGAAAACATCCAAATATATTTATATAATAGTATTCTATTATTGTTTAATTACACAATTAATTGTGTGATCAATTTTTAAAATTGTGGAATCAATTTTTTAAATCACATGACAGCCCTATTTATAAGACATTACTTTTGCAGCTGTTCAGGTAACGTAGTCAACTCTATTAGCTTTCTGAATGTGCAAGGCCTCTTAGCTGGAGTCACTTCTTATTCTGTACATATAGGGAAATTTGGTCCCAAGATCTGGCAAATACATAAGAGAACTGTGGTTAGATGTTAATAGGGGTGTGTGTGTGTGTTTTCCCTCTGTGTGCTGCCCCAGCCCTGCGCAGACAGCTGGCAGGGCAGACCTCGAGCAAACCACCCATGACCACAAGATCCACTAAGGGATGAAGGCACTCAGCCAGGTTTATTGTCGACAAAACATGGTACTAGTATCCTGAAGACTCTACTGGACTACTAATACATGTATTCCCATAACAATGGACCAGCTCAGTGGACGGCAGGACTTTCCATTCCTCCCTAAGGCCAGACAAAGACTTGCCCTCCGAGATACATCTTTATTCCCTGATACAAACAAGTTAGGACTGCCCTTTTGACATAGTTAATTACCGTCCTCTGTTGCTATTTATCACCCATTTTGTACATGGTGGTTCAGTCAAAACATCTCTATTACGTACTGTCATCCTGACCTTATCTTTTAGGAGGAGTCAGTATGTTCCTGTTATCCTTGGGGAATGTTTTTGTACCATCCTTGATATCAGGATGTTCTGGTACCACTTGATATCAGGATGTGTTTGCATGAGTACTCTGTGACGAGCACTTCTTAGGTATATGCATTTCTGTTCTGTTCTGTTCCAGTTCTTGCCAGATTCTGTAAGTAGCTCAGGCCTCATACCAGGCCTCTTATACAAGGGCTTATGTCTCAGGCTCTCTTTCTACTATAAGTACCAAGATTAATGTTGGGGTTGTATACGTGTGTAATTTTCACCATTTCTCTTTTTTCCAAAGTAGTTATCCTGGATGGAGAGCAAGGGTTTGTTATCTGATTTGCGTTAACTGACATTTATCCAGTTAGTTTCATATTGTTGTAGTGTTAGCAGAGGAAAAGGTTTACAAAAGTCATGTTTTTTCTCAGCTTGTGCTCCTTTGCATGGATCCCAGTTTCCTAGGGGAATAAAATCGGGTATGGAGTTGGCAACGTTTTTGCTGTTGAGTAATCTCTTTTTAAATTCTTCTTTAAAATGTTGTAGGATTTAAATTAAATAGCCAAGAAACTATTTTTTGGTTGACTTGCAGTGTGTAAACATAGTTAATGTCAGAAAAGTTTTACATCTTTTAGCATGTGGGCTAAGTTTTCTGCTCTGTACCCTTTGAAAAATGGCACTGAAAGTATTTGTTTATTTGATTTACTAAATGCACTTATGATTTCTAGGTCAAATACTGTAGTCATTACGCACTTTTTACTCATCAGCCAAAACTCCCATGCCATAGTTGTCAACAGTTTTCCTGAGTAAAAACAAGGATTTGGTTGCATATACAAAATTAGAAACACATTAATTAAGCTATTGGTTTAATGGTTGATAAATTGAGTCAATGTCAAGCAAAGAAATCCAAATAATTTCCCCTGAAAATAAGAAATCTAACCCCCAAAAGCAAAAGCATAATTAAATATATAGGGCATCAGAGAATAATGAAAGAACTAACAATTTTGGTTACTTGCAGACCAGCAGGAGGAGCGAGTTCCAGAGTCTAGGGATAATAATTTAAAGTGTTGGGGGTTGTTTTTGTGTCTGTGTGTGGGGTGTGTGTGTGCGCATGTGCGCGTGTGAGCATGCAACAGTACAACCAGCTGACTGAAAATCTAAAAGAAAAATAGAAATGATCCATTAATATATTTGTTTAAACAGCCAATTTGCACATAGAGTTTTTTTAAAAAAAACCTTAACTGAGTTGGCTGAACTGGTTTCCTGGTGGTTAGTCCTCAATCTAACTCTTAAGGGGATTACCCCAGAAAAAAAGAATGAACATTATTGAATATCAGTTTCAGAAAATAACAGCCCGTAATTGGGAGTTTTGCTGTTAACTTCAATGAGGGCAAGATTAGACATTTGATTTGTATTTAAAAATAACATACCATTCTCTGACAATTGTACTGTCATGTTAGATCCTTTACTTTTCATGTTTCAAAGATATAGAGCTTGTAGTCAAACGTAAGACTTGCATCTTTTCTATTTAATCTGTTTAGATACTTTCTGTGTTCCCCCCACCCAGTCACCCTATAATCTGAGCTCCGGCTATTACCTGTTAAATCGGCATAAATTTCATGGTGACATGTATTACTTGGTATGTCAATAAAAAAGTATACATACGTAAAACTATCCCATGCCTATGTCAGTTGTTACAGAATAATAACTTATGACATGATTCCATTGCATTTATATTGATCTGATATTTCTATTTCAAACACATTCCAGAAATTGTATATAATTTGTATATTTCTTCCCGAAACACCAAAACATAAAATATTTATTATTTGTATTTGTTTGATTTTTTTTTAAAAAGAGCTTGTCTTTATACTAGTTATTTGTACAAAAGGTAAAACAACAATGAAAGTAGAAAATATTGGGCTCAGATTAGAAGGCCAGATTCTCATGTCTTTATTTGTGTTGAATAGTACTTTTTTTTTAACTCAGTGGGTAGAATAAGGGGCTACTCAGTAAGAGTAAGTGTACTGGAATCTGGCTCTTACTGAATGAGGGTATAGTGAATAATAATGCACATGGTGTATTTGACTTAACAGGACTGTACTGTATCACCTACCCATTTTAAATCAAGCTGAATGCATTTATATATGCTGGTAAGACATGCAATAAATAATACATCATATAGGGTTTTCCTTCTAGATGTAAACTAATATTTGCAACTAAAAGTCTGCTAGATAGAAAGCAAACTTTGTAGTAAAAATTAAATCTGTTTACATCCAATTAAATATTTCTCACAGGGGTCCTGGTTTCCATGTCAGCCCACCCACTGGGCTCCTGTTTCAACTACTATATACAGTGTTGTAGCCAAGTTGATCCCAGCATATCAGAGAGACAAGGTGGGGGAGGTAATATATTTTATTGGGCCAGCTTCGGTTAGTGAGAGGGACAAACTTTCAGGCTACATAGAGCTCTGAAGAAGAAGATGATCCATAAAAGATATCTCACCCATGTTGTCTCACATTACAACTCGTCAATTTCTCATTTCAGTGTGGACTTTCTGTTGGTGGCATAAGAAATAAATAGCCTTTTAAAACTTCACAGCCAGTTCCTGTAAACCTTACCCAAGCAAAACTACTAGTGAAATCAGACTATTTCTAGTGTGGGTCCTTAGAATATTAATTTAAAGTTTTTTGCTGGTCATTACTAAAAATAAAAATAAAGCTTAAATCCAAGTCCATAGTTTGTAATTTGCTTGACCATATTCATTCTTTTCAACTAGTTGTGAAACAAGATCCTTAGTATCCTTGTAGAGGGGAATATACCAAAAAACCTGATCACAGTAACATTTAATTTTAAAAAAAGGAACTACACAAGAATGAGGACGTTAGATGGACATTAAAAAGAGCAGTCACAAGGGTAAAATGTCTATAAGTAGCATGGAGATTTCTTAAAAACATCATAATATAGGTTCTATACCGCAAATCAAAAAAGACAAAGAGGACCAAAAGAATGCCACCATGGCTAAACAGCAGAGCGATGGAGGCTGTTAGAGGCAAAAAGGCAGTCTTTAAAATTTGGAAGTCAAATCCTAAAACTTCCACCCAACATGCAGCAGAAATCCAAAAGGCTAACAATATGTAAGGTACTATTAGAAAAGTGATAGAAAATAGAAAAGAACATATTATAATTCCATTATATTAATCTATTCTGTGGCCAGTTCTGGTCACCCCATCTAAAAAAGGATATACTAGAAGTAGAAAAGGTTCAGAGAAGGGCAACTAAGATGATCCAGGGTATGGAATGGCTGCCATAAGAGGAGAGGCTATAAAGATTAGGGCAGTTCAACTCAGAAGAGAGATGACTACAGGGGATATGATAGAAGGCTATAAAATTATAAACGGTTTGGAAAAAGCAAATAGAGACGAACCAGGTGTCACCTGATGAAATAATAGGCAGCAGGTTACAATACAACCAAGAGGAAGTCCTTTGTCACACAATGCACATCTAAACTGTGGAATACATTTCCAGTGGATGTTGTGATGGCCAAAAGTATAATTGGGTTGAAAAAAGAACTGGATAAATTCATGGTGGATAGGTCCATCAATGACCACTAGCCAAGATGGTGAGGGATGCAACCCCATGCTCAAAGTGACCCTAAACCTCTGACTACTGGAAGCTCAGAGTGGAAGACAGCAGTGTATCTCTCCATAATTGCTTTGTTCCCTACGCTTTGCCTGAAGCTCTGGTAAGAGCCACCGTTGGAGACAGGATATTGGGTAGGATGGACCATGGTCTGACCCAACATGGCAGGTCTTATATTTTTATGTTAATTTTTTTTGGAATCAGGAAATATCTTTTCATGCATAAAAATAAAAATAATTACCATCACTTTCAATAGGCATTCAAGTAATCTCCGTAGTATTTATTAGGATGCTTTTTTAAAAAATTGTGGCTACAAAGTAGGCAGTTTATTAACTGTGAGTCCATTACTGATTTTGTGGATTGTGTGTGGGTTTTTTAGGCATATACTATCAGCCTTTAATTTGGTGAAAAGCATCTGCTTTCTGATTTTCCCAACGAATCTCAGCTATAGTGTATTTAAAAATTCTAATTGTGTTTACGTAGTGTTCAGTCACACTGCAGAAAATATCAGCCAAACAGGGCTCTCAGACATGAGTGGGGACTCAAATAAAGGGGTAGTCAGCCGTCCTTTCAGAAATTCAATATACTTAATCCAAACTGGCTTTAGGAGAAAATGTAAAGGCTACAGGGCCAAATCTTAGTAATAAAACTGTTAAAAAGACATCACATGAATCATAAGCAGGTTGAGAGTTGTAATACGACTGCACTTTGGTCAGTTAGCCTTTAAAAGAAATCCTAAGACTTTGGGAATTATTTCCTGTGAAAATTACTCACATCTAATTGAATCTCCTCTCAGTGTGCTTGAGTTAACTTTCAAATAGACAGGAATTCGTTATAATATAATTATTCCTCAACTTGCAGTTTAAAAAGTCCCAGACTACATATAAAGTGCTAAATGAGAGTAGCAAGTGTTCAGCACCTTTCAAGATTTGGGCCAGCTTTGTATTGATATAGTAAAATCCTTCATCCCAAGTATATGCAAAGAAACTGTAATTATGCTGAAAGACCTCCTCCAAATCATAGTTTTTAATATTTAGTGCAGATAAAACAAAGACGAAACTATTAGAAAATCCACAGTCCTTGAGGACATTGGAAGTTCTAAGAGTAAAACATCTGGAAGTTTTTGCCAGTTTTCTGATTATATTTGCAGTTTTATTCTGCCAATTACTGAGGACTCCTCACCCCAAGGTTTATTAAATTATTTGGCAGACATTTGATACTGTTTTGACAATGTTGTTAACAGCCTTATTCATTCTAAGGTGTATACATCCTGGATACAAAAGTGTAAAATGCATTACGTTTAATTTCTCTAAGAAAGGCCATTCACAGAATTTTGCTCTTTTGACCAGGTTGTTGCTAAGATGTGGTCAAAGATCTGTCATGAGGTCTGAAATTTAGTTACTAAATAGTGTGCTACTATCAATAAAAAGAAACAATGGGAAAAATAAGTATAATTAAGCTGCCTTTAAATTGCTAAAAATAACAAAGATAGTGAGTCATTAACGTATTACCCTTTTATTTCATCTGCTTTAATCCATAATCACAAAATAGAGTAAAACAGCCAAAAACTCATTACTGGGCCTTAAATCAAGGTTAGTAATTCTTCAGATCACAGTAGTCAACACTAATCACAAATCACCTTTCATGTGCTCTGACAGTTTAGGCCCAAAACATTGATCGTTTTCTCCTCCTCTCTCAGCAAAAAACACTACTACTATTTTTGTGTGTGACGGTCCTAGAGTTATGCACGCAGGCATACTCCTTTCCAAAGCCTCAGATCTAGTATTCCTGAATCCAAAGTTGAGGTTTTAAAAGCTCAGTTTATAAGATGTCATTGATTTAATGGGGGAACAGCACTGTCAAAAATACCTCAGAATTGTTTTATTGCCCTTGGTAGCTATATAACTACTAGTTCCAAATAGGGTGACCAGATGTCCCGATTTTATAGGGACAGTCCCAATTTTGGGGTCTTTTTCTTTTATAGGCTCCTATTACTCCCCCACCCCCTGTCCTGATTTTTCACACTTGCTTTCTGGTCACCCTAGTTCCAAACAACAATCATACCTGCTGTGCTTGTCATATCCTTTCTGCAAGACAAGAAGCTTCATGTTTAAGTGCCCATTTGCAAGTACAGTTCCTTTTGGGTGCACATATGTGGGATATGTCGGTACATCTGTTGAGAACATTTTTTGGAAATTTGTCCCTTATCTGTCTGGGACTCAAAATGACTATAAAGTGAGTTTTTTACATGATGCCACTGAAGGAGTAGTCACACCTGTTGAGCATGCTGCTTCTCTGTCCTTTTTACCACTTATATCCTAAATGTGGTAAAATGCATGCAAATCAAATGTATCAGTGCTTAACAAGGAAAAATACTTCTTTCTGACGTGACTGAAAACAAATGGAAAATTCAGGACAAAATCAGAAGAAAGGAGGGGGTGGGGGGAAGAAAGAAACCAGTTCTACAGACTTGCACACACATGGGTGGGAAAATCAGAATCAAGATGGCCAGGAAAATCTCTGCCAGATTGACAATAGTGTTGGACACTATGCTGGAAAAAATGGAAAGTAGTATTGAAATAATGGGTGAGAAATTGTCAGCTTATTAATGAAGGACATTGCAGTCATGGAATAAAGTGTCTCAGACTTAAAGCATGTGTCAAACTGAAGTTATAAAATGGTGTCAAAATTACACATCTGTTTTACTGTTAGTTTACAAAAGCAAAAAATTAGGAATGATTAAATCTATACAATGAAAAATACTGAGAGAGACAAAATTTTGTCATGGAGGTTTCTAAGATATAAACAGGAGGAAAGACCTACAGACTGATATAAAAGAGGAAAACATACAACAGCTGTGTAGATTGTAGTATCACAGGGATTGGATTTAAAAAAAAATCAAGGACTCATTACTCAGAGGGACAGCTTTGGATCTGTAATAAGAGACCTCTAATCATCCCACAAAGCAAAGAAAAATCCAGGCACTCTTCCAAGAGACTAGCTTGTCTCCACAGGTAAACATCTAATTACAAAATTACAAAAAACCCTTTCAATGGGGAAAAAACCCCAATGATGCAGATGTGATCCACAGTGGGTTAAAAGGGCAAGTTAACAAAATACTACTAACTCCTTGGTTAGTCAGAGGAACACACAGAGGAAAATAGCAGTTACAACATACACACCAAAGGACAGTGAAAGTAAACCCTGTGTTCACTTATCCTTGCATAGATAGCCTCATTCAATCATGGGGGTATGTGTGATGAGGAACATACGAGCTGTGTGCAGGGATCTCATAGCCTCTCAGATCCCTTTCCCACACATAAACCAAATGAACTCAAGATTCTTAGTATTGGTAAATAATTCAGATAAAAATAATAGAGACCCTCTGCCCTGAGAGGAATCCTGCAAGTGGCACAGAAGTGTCAGTATGGTGAAAAGAAAGGAAAATACACAAGTTGTTAGTAATAGGTTACCAATTATTAATTATAATGGAAGTGCCAACAGTGTGCTTGACACTGTAGAAGGCACAAAATAAAACATGATCCCTGCCCTGAGACAGATTTTTTTCCTGGCTCCTGTGCATATGGGGAAAAGAGGGCACAGTATCCTCTTCTCTCTTTGTATCCCCTGTACACTGGCTTGGTACATGGGGAGTCTTTGCCATATATGAGGGCTCTGCAGATTTAGCTCTCTGGTTATCACTCGCCTCTGTAAAATGGGTGGGAAGGAGGAGAGCTACGGCCAGGCTCTTCCCTTCTCCATTGGCTATGAAATGGATGGATGTGGAGGGCAGTATACACTGAACCTTCTGGAGCTCTGGGATGCAGAGTGCCTCTCCAAAGCAGGGCCGATGGTACTCATATACATCAGTGAGGGGTTAGGATGTAAGAACCTGTATTCTGGAGCTCGCACTGGGGCATAGGAGCTCTTTGCCAACCACAGAATTGTGCTTAATATCACAATTTAGGGCTAAGTTATAAAAGGAGTTTTCTGTCTAAATCAGTGTCTTATGTGTCGCTGCTGTTATGCTAAATTGTCATAACCCACAACTGAAACAGAGGCCTATACAACAGAGACAATGCTACCTACATATATCATTTAGAATTTTGTTAGAGAATATAACTGTAAGTGTGCGTAGCCATCCCTTCGCATCCATGTCTTCTCACAGTCTGGTCTGCTGGAGTACTCTCACAAACAAAGAAAGAGGGAATTAGGGGATGAGCCCAGCAGAGATGAGCACCAAGCACAGTCTAAGGGGCTAGGTTTGCCAACTTTCTAATTGCAGAAAACCGAACACCCTTGCCCTGCCCCTCCCCTGTTCTGAGGCCCCGCCTCTGCCCTGCCCCTTCTCCAAGGCCCTGCTCCCACTCACTCAATCCCCCCTCCCTCCCTCACTTTCACCAGACTGGGACAAGGGGTTGGGATGCAGGAGGGGGTGAGTGCTCCAGCTGCAGGAGCAGGCTCTGGGGTGGGACTGAGGGATTTAGGGTGCAGGAGAGGGCTCTGGGCTGGGGCCAAGAGGTTCAGAGTGTGGGAGGGGACTCAGGGCTGGGGCAGGCGGTTGGGGTGCAGGAGGGGGTGTGGGATGCAGGCTCTGGTCGGCACTTACCTTAGGTGGCTCCCAGAAGCAGCTGGCATGTCCAGCTCCTAGGCTGAGGGGCCAGGGGGCTCTGTGCACTGCCTGCAGGCTCCACCCCCACAGCTCCTATTGGCCAACAGCTCCCAGCCAATGGGAGCTACACAGCCAGTGCTCAGGGTGGGGGCAGTGCGCAGAGGTCCCATGGTCACCCCCGCACCTAGGAGCCAGACATGCTGGCTGCTTCCAGGAGCCACGTGGAACCAGGGCAGATGGAGCCTGCCTTAGCCCCGCTGTGCCACTGACTAGACTTTTAGCAGCCCAGTCAGCAATGCTGACCGGAGCCGCCAGGGTCCCTTTTCGACTGGACATTCCGGTTGAAAACCAGATGCCTGGCAACCCTATGTGGGGCTCCGGCAGGGATGCCTGAGGAGCACAGGCCTCCTGGCCTAAGTAGGGGGAGTACTGCCACCCCAGAGGTGGGGGTGGCAGGGGTAGGGGGATGTGGACCCACCCAACTCCACCACATCCCAGCCCATGGCCCTAACACCTGAGGGGGAGTTGTCCTCAGTCTCTCATCCTCAGTCTCTCTGGGATACACTGCCAAGGGGAGCAATAGTAGCTCCTCAGCGTCGGGAGTGGCAGGGCCCTCTGGAACCTCATGCAGGTCCTCGGGGCAGCAGCAGTTCTCCTTGGTGTCCCACTCCAGCAGCGGGGAAGAAACATCTGTCTCCTTCGGCAGCTCCCTCTCAACTGAGCGGCTGGGCTGGCTGTTTTACTTCCTCTTCCTGTCCTGCCCCTCTGCTTGTGGCATGCAGGTCATGGCCCTCCTAGTTCCACCCACAAAGCGGCTTGCAGCATTCCCTCTGCATCCGCCTCTGAGGGAGACCACACCTCCTCGCTACACTCCCTAACAATACCTCATTTTATATGCAAATGGCTGTGGGTAAAAGCCTGGCCCCATTAAAGTTAATTGAAAAACTCTGACTGACTACAGTGGATTCAGGATTTCATCCTGTGCACACAAATGAGGCAGTGTGAAAGTAACGTTTGGCTCATACTAAAATTGTGTGTGTAAAATTACAGATGGCTCCTGTATTTAAAAAAACAACAAAACAAAACAAAACAAAATGCTAAAAGTGTTAAGCAATGGAGTTGTATGTTTACATTCCTTGGTCTTGATGTAAGTAACAATGATTGTTGTATTTGAGGGGTGGCTAACCTGTGGCTCCAGAGCCACATGCGGCTCTTCAGAGGTTAATATGCGGCTCCTTGTACAGGCAGCGACTCCGGGGCTGGAGCTACAGGCACCAACTTTCCAATATGCTGGGGGGTCCTCACTGCTCAACCGCTGGCTCTGCCACTGGCCCTGCCCTCATTCCACCCCTTCCCGCCCCCTCCCCTGAGCCTGCCGTGCTCTCACTCCTCCCCATTCCCCCTGCACGCCACGGAACAGCTGATCAGGAGGTGCGTGGATGGAGGAGGTGGCGCTGATTGGTGGGGCTGCCAGTGGGCAGAAGGCATTGGGTGAGGGAGCTGATGGGGGGGCTGTTGATGTATTACTGTGGCTCTTTGGCAATGTACATTGGTAAATTCTGGCTCCTTCTCAGGCTTAGGTTGGCCACCCCTGTTGTAATTAAATGTCATGCTCATTGCATTGTTTTTTGTATTTTCCTTGAATATCAACAACAACAAAAACACTCAATGTCCATTACCATTTTCAGGGTGTTTTATGAGTATGGAAGCTGGCAAAAGTAAATCTCTAGTTGTGAGACACATGGATATACAGCTGCGACTATTATTAGCAAATCACACTAAACTGTATCAAAATTCACAGAAGCAGATCTGATATTTTAAATAAATTCTTAGAGTGCTTTTTAGGTACTGGTAATCTTAGAGGTTTCCAAATATAAATCTTGGCCCCCACTGCGACCAGATGTAAAGAAAATTCACAAGATGCGTATCATGTGCATTGACAAGTGACAAAGCAGCTAGCTCAGCATGTGGTCATAATTAAGAAACTTCAAGGTCTGACACACTGAGTTCTCTCCAAGAGAGTTACAAAAGACTGGTGATATTTGTGTGTGTTGCTATGTGGTAAGTCATTATTGTAGCTTTGTTAGAGAGATATTCTGTGCAAAATATACGAGACTCTTAAACAAAACAAACAAAAAACAGAAGGAAGGGGAGGAAACACAAATACAGTTGACTTAAAACTGCATCTTATCAATTTTGTCTTAATTTTACAGATGTGAAAGATTTCTTTAAACATTTTCAGCACATCAGATGTATGGTATCAACAGACAATTCAATAAATATAGTGTGGTGGCATATGTGAACATATGTTGGATGATGTAATTATATATGGCAGAATCAGGCATAACATGACAGAAACCTAGTAAAAGTTCTGAAAGGACTACTTGGTAATAATGTATTAATCAGCTAGGATAGTTATGAATTTGATGGAATTGTGAGCATGTGAACAGTTCCATGCACTTGGAGTAATGTTGATTTTTATAGTCATTATAGTCACTAATATTTTCACCAGCTGCTTGCAGATTCTCTGAATATCTGTTCAATATCCCAACTGAACATCACACCAAATAGTTTGTGTACAGGCAAGGTAGCCATTTTCCCATTTTAAGTAAGTATATAAGACTCTGAATCATCTCTGCTGCATGGGGACTTAAGTAAGAATCTTCTTGGCCATAATATTTAGGCTTCCTTGTAATCATTTCTAAAAAAACAGAGTTTAAACGTGGGGAAATGTCTCTCTTTATCTATGTTTTAAAGGGCTATAATTTTTAAACTAATGTTGTAATCATCCTACTTCGTTTGCTGTATAGAATGCGTAGTTCTCTGTTTTCACACTAGATGTCAATCTACTTGCATATGTAGCAGGTAGTGTATATATTTTGTGCATTCTGGATTTTTGTTTCACCCAGTGGACTGTCTGTTATTTCCCCCCTAATTTGGAAAGGGATTTAGATCACTATGCAGAGCAAGGGCTGAATCAGAGTTTCAAATATGCATCTTTGGTGGCTAATATTGAATATGATGTCACTTTTTAGCAAGATAGCTGTCACCAGTAGTTGATTCAGAATTGCCAAATGTAATTAAAGTACTTTCAGTAAAGTTGGTTGGAGAATTTTGATTGAAAATTAAATTTCAGCATCAAATGGAACTTACATGTTGAAATTTTTTTAGTGAATTTATTTTTCCATTTTCTGACCAGCTGTAATTTTCAATTTCATGTTGAAATCTGTTCCTGATAACTTCTTCTTGCTATGTGAACATAAAGAATGATAAACTGAGCAAAATGGACAAATCTCTGTTAACAGTGTACTGTTTGTCTCAGAAAATCTTGGGTTTTCAAGAACAAATTCCGGATTCTCATAAGAACATAAGACCAATGGTCCATCTAACCCAGTATCCATCTTCCAATAGTGGCCAGTGCCAGGTGCTTCAGAAGGAATGAACAGAATGAGCAATTATCGAGTGATCTATCTCCCGTTGTTCAATCCCAGCTTCTGGCAGTCAGAGGTTTAGGGACACCCAGAACATGGGGTTGCGTCCCTGACCATTTTGGCTAATGCCATTGACTTATTCTCCATGAATTTATCTAATTCTTTGTTTAACCCAGTTATACTTTTGGTTTTTCACAACATAATCTGGCAATGAGTTCCACAGTTTGACTGTGCATTGTGTAAAGAAGCACTTCCTTATGTTTGTTTTAAACCTGCTACCTATTAATTTCATTTGTGACTTCTGGTCATCTGCACACAAAAAATAAGGGTTAGTATTTGTTATAAGACTGCAATGCAATTCAAATCGATATAGTGCATTGGTAACCAAACTTTTGAGGGTCGCACCCCCACTTACCCTTGTCCATGCCCCCTCTGCCCCCCAGGAGCCACAGCCAGGATCAGGGCCACGACTTGGGAGGCGGATGCTAACGGGGTAAAGGGGATGAGGCTGGGATACAGCTGGGAGTGGGACTGGGGCCAGGAGCAGAACCGAGGCTGGGGGAGGGGAGAGGGGAGCGGAGCCACAGCTGGGCTCACAGCAGGTGCAGCTCTGCCTCTGGCCTTGCCCCAGCCTCAGCCCTGGGCCAAGGCTGGGGGTGTGGCATGGGCCCGGGAGTGGAGCCGCACTGAGGCTGGGGACCGGGCCAGGCATGGGGTTGGCAGCCGGGGACGCAGCTGGGGGTGGGACCAGAGCAGCACTGGGGGCAGGGAGGGGCTGGGCGGCGCTCCCTCCCTGTCCCATGGGGCCTGAGCCCCACTGTGCTGCCCGGACGTTCCTCCACGCCTCCCTAGAGGGTCGAGCCCCACACTTTGAGGACCTCTGATATAGTACCTTTCATTTCAACACTGGCAAATGTCTACCAAGAGCATTTTAAATTAGCAAAACAAGTCAAAACATTAACCAGTAAAATTAATGAATTTACTGTAAGAATGGCATGGCATGGTGTATTCCCATGCTCACTTCTGCGCTGCTGCTGGTGGTGTGGCTGTCCGGAGCACCCGGAGAGTGTGACTGCACCCAGCTCCCGACCCAGAGACTGCCTCTAGCCCCTCCCCAGCCTGCCTTCCCAGCCAGGGAATGCCCCCAGCCATGACCTAATCCCCCTGAGACTGTTCCCCAGGCACTGGCTGCATTCCCCCCCGCAATGCCCCAGTCCCCTGTACCTCCCTCCCTGTGCCTGCTGGTCTTCTACCTTGCCTGTATGTAGCTCAGCCGTGCAGCCTGCCCTGCCTGCCAGCCACTGCAATCCTAGAGCTGGGGAGCCTGCTCCAGCCAAGATTACTGGACGGACCTGCAATCCTGTGGGGTGGAGGAGATGTTAAGCACCCTGGCCTACCCCTGATGCTGCTGGGCCCAATCCTGCTGGTGCTTGGGGCAGCCAGTGGAGAGGGGCGGCACATCTGGCTCTTTGGCGGCAATTCGGCAGCGGGTTCCTCACTCCCTCTTGGAGCGAAGGACCAGCCGCCGAATTGCCGCCGAAGACTGAAGCGGCGGCGGTAGAGCTGATCGCAATCGCATTTTTTTTTTTCTGCTTGGGGTGGCAAAAACCCTGGAGCTGGCCCTGGAAGGAGGGAAGATAAAGGGAGAGGAAAAGAGAAGAATAAAACTCAAGGGATGTACAGTAAGTTCGTTAAATTATTTTATAGGAAATATATGTAACATGATGAAGCTTTAAGCTACTTTGCACCAATTTTTGGAAAAAATTCTAAGTATTTTCATGGGAAGCATTTGCCCAATTACCTTAAAATTCATGATTTTTCAAATTCTTCTTTGAATAATCTTGCATATTCCACTGATGTCACAAACTTCCATTGCCATGGTTCATTGCTAGCTGAAGTCCACTCCTTCTTCCCCTGGCTCCAAAACAAAAATAATAGATGAACTCCAGCCTGTGTATTTCAAAAAGGACATCAGGGATTTAAAGTCTTGAAACAGCATTGTTTGTCTAGTCATTAATATGCAAAACCTTTATTGCTGTTACCAGAGCTATGACAATCAGCGTTCAGACACCCCAAGGGGAGAACAGGCACTTTAACCCCCCAAAAATAAACCGTTAAAGCAACTGATTGCAAACTGTATTATCATACTATAAAAGTATATTGAGTAAGGTCTTTTATTAAAGTTCATAATGTGCTGAACTCAATGGTCTTTATGAGATACATACACAGACAGTGGTTATGAATTTATGTATTCGTGTATATAGAATGCTTATAATTTGTGGTACAGTCAGGCAGGGTGGGGCTGCCTCCTCAAAGAGATGAGCCTAGCTCCAACCACCTAGCCATCTACAACCCAGGAAAAGATGAATGATGAGCCATTAGAGTTAATGAGAAGACACTGAGACACCCTAGCTAGAATTTTCCCACCCTGAATAACCATGAGTCACTAGTCCAGAAGTGGGATGGGGGGGGGAAAGAAAAGGAAAAAGCCCTTTTAAAAATGAGACTTGAAACTGAAATCTGCATTCAGAAACTGAGGGTATGGCTACACTACAAGAGTAGTTCGATTCAACTTAAGTCAAATTTGTGGAATCGACCTTACAAAGTCGAATTTGTGTATCCACAATAAGGACACTAATTCGACTTTGTGAGTCCACACTAACGGGGCAAGCGTCAACTTTGGAAGCGGTGCACTGTGGGAAGCTATCCCACAGTTCCCGCAGTCCCCGCTGCCCATTGGAATGCTGGGTAGAGCCCCCAATGCCTGCTGGGGGAAAAAATGTGTCGAGGGTGGTTTTGGGTAACTGTCATCATTGAACCATCAATCACGCCCTCCCTCCCTGAAAGCGCCTGCGGGCAATCTGTTTGTGCACTTTTCTGGTCAGTGACAGCGCGGACGCCACAGCACTGCGAGCATGGAGCCCGCTGCAGTTATGGCCGTTTTCACCTCCTCGCACCTCATCATCCACCTCTTCCACAGTCAGCTGCTGAGAAATCAGGCTACTTTTCAATGGTGTTGCAAGCACTGGTGGACCATAGGGGACGTTTTACCAACATCAACGTTGGGTGGCCAGGCAAGGTTCATGACGCGCGTGTTTTCAGGAACTGTGGTCTGTTTAGACACCTGCAGGAAGGTAGTTTCTTCCCGGACCACAAAATAACTGTTGGGGATGTGAAGATGCCTATAGTGATCCTCGGGGACCCAGCCTACCTGCTAATGCCCTGGCTCATGAAGCCCTATACACCTGGGACAGCGACAAGGAACTCTTCAAGTACCAGCGAGCAGCGTGACCTGTGACTGTTCAGTTTCTTTACAGAGAAGCTGAACCTGCCCCTGTTTCTTTACCTAGTTACTGTTGACTATCCTCTGCAGTTACATACCCCGTTCACCCCGTTTCCCCCACTTCCAACACACGTGTAAAAATAAAATACATGTTCCATTGTTACTTAACAAAGGTTTCTTTATTAATGACTCTGCGTTAAAGGGTTGAAACTGGGACGCAGACTGTGCTGCATAGGGTGTGCAGTGATGTAAAGACCGCCTCTAAACTCGAGGAATGACAGGCTCCTGCTCCTAGAGCAGTCCGCAGTGCCGGACTGGTTGTTTCAACGGAGCCTGCCATCCCTCCTTTTTGGGATTCTGTGTGCGGGGGCTATGTGACCTTGTGGTGGAGGAGGACGGATACAGATTCCTCTGCTGCGTGACTCTGCGGTCCAGGATAAGGACTGCTGCATAAGATCTGTAACCGCCCTCCCCTGCTACAAAGTCACGTCCCCCCCACCCACCCACACAGAACCTGGAAACCACCTCCCATACCAACCAGGGTGCCTACTGACTGCACTGTGTGTGTGACCTGCTGCTGATCCTGCCCCCGTTTCTGTACCCTGGTAAAGGTGACTGTCCTATGCAATTAGCAACCCCCTTCCCCCCCCTTCAAACACAGTCTTCTGTAAAAAAACATGACGGAAACAGTAATTAACAGCAAAGTATTTTTAATAATTAACTAGACAGTTAGGGGATGAAACTGGGATTGGGGCTTGGGTGAGTCAGGAAGGGAAGGACTTCTCAAAATGTAGGGTATGAGAGCTTTTGGGTACTTGAGCACTCTGCTGGGGTGCAGTGACAGTTTTCACGGCCCCTGGCACCCCTCCTTCTGGTTATTTTGGGTGAGAGGGGTATGGGACTTTGTGGCGGGGGAGGGCGGTTGCAGATACAGTGCAGGGGGGCTCTGTCCTCCTGCCTGAGGTCCTGCAGAACATCCACAAGGCGCCGGAGCATGTCCGTTTGCTCCCTCATTAGTCCAAGCAGCGTTTGAGTCGCCTGCTTGTCTTCCTCATGCCACCTCTCCTCCCGTTCGCTGTGTGAGCGCTGGTACAGAGAGAGGGTCTCCCTCCACTGGCTCTGCTGGTTCGCCTCGGCTCGGGAGCAGCCCATAAGTTCAGCGAACATCTCGTCCCGTGTCTTTTTCTTTCGCCGCCTAATCTTTGCCAGCCTCTGTGAGGGGGATGCTGTGGCAGGTCTGGAGACAGTCGAAGCTGTGTGATGGGAAAAAGGGAGTGAATTCCTTGCATTTGATTCTTTGGCTTTCCGTTACGCTTGTCATGCAGCAGCGTGCTGAGTCTCTGCTATGCCGTCTGTCTGGAGATTTTTTAAAAATACTTTGGACCAGGCGTAACATTACAGTAATTCCCCTAATTAGATGCAGGAGTCTCCGAGCGAGATCACCCTGAGGAGGGTCACTGAAGGAGATAGAGAGCGCATGCTGCGTGAAAGCCAGCACAAACCAGTGGCCTATGCTGCCGTGCTCGGGGAGGCAATGCTCCCTGAACACCTCATGAAAGCCTGGCGCGGAAAAGTGTGCTACCACGGAGCACCCAATAAGGCAGATCTCCCCAGGAACCTCCTGCGGAGGCTTTTCGATTACCTCCAGGAGAGCTTCATGGAGATCTCCCAGGAGGATTTCTGTTCTATCCCCATATATATAGACCTCCTTTTCACATAGTTCAGATTCCTGTTCCATTAATAATAAAAGTTTACATGTTTAAAGCACTTACCAACTGATCCTTCCCCTGATTCAGGGTCCGGGTTAACGGCCGGGGAGGTTTGGTAGGGGATCTCCGTGAGGGTGATGAAGAGATCCTGGCTGTCGGGGAAACCAGCGTTGTAAGCGCTGTTGCCTGCCTCGTCCTCCACAAACCCTTCCTCATCTTCCCCGTCCGCGAACATCGCCGAGGAACTGGCCGTCGACACTATCCCATCGTCAGAGTCCACAGTCACTGGTGGGGCAGTGGTGGCAGGCTCCGTAGTGTCTGTTTGCTGCTTTGATTTTTTGGTAGCCTTGTCTGGGGTCCTTGATTTTCACGCGGCGCTGCGTTGCATCCCGCCTGTATCCTCTGTCTCTCATGGCTTTGGAGACCTTCTCGTAGGTCTTTGCATTCAGTTTTTTGGAGCGCAGCTCCAAAAGCACAGACTCCTCGCCCCACACACCGATCAGATCCAAGACTTCCCAGTCAGTCTATGCTGGGGCCCTCTTTCTATTCAGAGATTGCATGAACTCCTCTGCTGGAGAGCTCTGCATCGTTGCCGGTGCTGCTGAGCTTGCCCCGATGTCCAACCAGGAAATGAGATTCTAACTGTCCGGACAGGAAAAGGAATTCAAATTTTCCCGGGGCTTTTCCTGTGTGCCTGATCAGAACATCCAAGCTTGGACTGCTGTCCAGAGCGTCAACAGAGTGGTGCAGTGTGGGATAGCTCCCGGAGCTACTAAGGTCGATTTCCGTCCACACCTAGCCTAATTCGACATGGCCATGTCAAATTTAGTGCTACTCCCCTCGTCGGGGAGGAGTACAGAAGTCGAACTAAAGAGCCCTCTATGTCGAATTAAATAGCTTCGTGGTGTGGACGGGTGCACGGTTAATTCAAATTAACGCTGCTAAATTCGAATTAAAGTCCTAGTGTGGACCAGGCCTGAGGGACAGTTACTTGGTGAGTGCTGTCCGTGACATGCTGGATCCTTGCTATGGCTAGGGGTACACTGGGAAACTGCAAAGGAAATAGGTAACTTTTGTTAGAAAAGGGTTTTTATCTAATGTGGAAGAGTAAAGCCTGCATCTTTGTTTATTTTCTGTCTAACTTGTATATATTTGCTTTTCCTGCTCATTCATGTTTGAACCTGTGGTTTTTCTATGAAATAAACCTGTTGTTTATTTTTACCCCAAGTGGTCTCTGTTGTGCAAATTGTGTGGAGTGTGGGTTCCAAAGTGAGTTGGTAACCAGGGGGCTGGTTTCATGCCTCTGACGATGACGAACCAGAGGGGAATGGTCTGAGTGTCTGATATTTAAGAATTCAGGGAGGACGGATTTGGTGAGACCCTGCGTGGAGTAAGTAGCCTGGTGTAAGTAGGTGAGAGCATGTGCTTGTGGGCAGGTTTCTGGTGTCCGGGATCCGAGCCAGAGCAACACAGCATTAAGGCACCCCAAGGTTGCAGGGCAGGCAGTGACAGAACCCTTTACTGATCTGGGTGACCCCCAAAATGTCACAATAGCTACTCAGCTTGGCAAAGCAAATGAACAGAGTAACTTTCAAAAGACTGTAAAGCATCTCAACACATAAAGAAAAAGGAAGTTGTCATTATGTAGCATTTATGTTGCAATAACATCCAGAAGCTCCAATGAGGACTTCGGCCGCTTGTGCTAGGCACTGTACAAACATATGCAAAGATCCTCTCCCAAGAAGCTTACAGTATTTAAAACATGCACACACAATGTCTGCCCCATAGGTTTCAATATAAATATTATTAAATTGTGATTTGCAAACAAAATTCTCAGGCACTTCAAAGTGATTAAGCATCACAAAGTTTGTGGGCCTGATTCTTATTTACACTAAGTCCCCTTTACCCATCTCTGGCAGTACAAAGGGACCTTAAACTGACTGCAAAGTACATTTGCAATCACTTTAAGGCCTCTTAGAGTGTCAGTGTACAAAGTTACCTTAGTTCAATTGGGCCCTATATAGCTAAAAGATAGATATAAATATATACAGGTAACCAAACTGTCAAAGGCCATGTTCTCCCACCCTTACTTACCTTTTGTATTCCCTCCATTAATAGTTTCTTTGAAATCAGTGGAACTATTTAAGGAGTAAGATACTGCTCAGTGCAAGTTATAGTTTCAGTTTCTGGCCCAACATTAATAATGGTGATCTTATTAACGTAACTCTTGTCCTTCCTCACTCTTCATACCCTCATTTATTGTGTCATGTCTAAAATTAGTTTGCAAGCTTCCTTGGGCATCTGCTTGTTTGGAATAGCACCTGAAGTACTTTTAAGCACTGTAAAAAAAGATAGTTTATTGGGCTAATAGTTTACCTAATTCTTTTGACACAAATAAATATAGCATGGTAGGAAACTATTGTTAATATCATATGCAAAAAGTGTTGGCTCAAGCTGGCCTGGTAAGCTAGTACTGTAGTACTGCACAACAGTTACAGCCCAGATTTTCAAAAGAACTCAGCTCTATTTGGGCACCAGAATAAGCACAGTAAAGGCTTTTTTATCCGGCATGTTGGGGAAATGGGTTCCGGTTAACTAAGAGTGGTACTTACCAATGGAATACCAATTTTCAAAGAATTACAATATAATAAAATGAATGAAGTATAAAATAGTATATAGGTACTCACCAATCCAGTGGCAGTACTGCACTGCAGAGTGGTTGGTTTCTTGAAGCACTTAGGTGTATACAAGTAAAGTTTTCTATAAAGTAGGTTATCTTATGACACTACATATCACTATGGGCAGCACATGGCGTACTCCCAGATCACTAAAAATACACTTAACACTAAAACTAGACTGAACACAATTTAATCTTTGTTTGATGATTCAGAAGGCACTTCAGGGTCTTGCAGTGCCTCAGGGTCATCATTATCAACATCAATTATCATTGTAGATGTAGAAGGTGTAGGTAGGGTTGCCAGGTGTCCAGTTTTCTACCAGAACGCCTGGTCAAAAAGTGAGCCTGGTGGCTCTGGTCAGCACTGCTGACCAGACCATTAAAAGTCCAGTCGGTGGCGCAATGGGGCTAAGGCAGGCTCCCTGCCATGGTTTCGCGTGGCTCCCGGAAGTGGCATCATGTCCCCCCTCTGGCTCCTAGGTGTACAGGCAGCCAGAGGATTCTGCACGCTGCCCCCACCCTAAAGCACCAGCTCTGCAACTCCCATTGGTCATGGTTCTCGGCCAATGGGAGCTGCAGGGTTGGCACCTGCGGATGGGGTAGCACGCAGAGCCACTTCTGGCCATGCCTCCGCATAGGAGCCAAAGGTGGGACATGCCGCTGCTTCCGGGAGCTGCCTGAAGTAAGTGCTACCCGGAGCCTGCACCCCTGACTCCCACCCTGCTGCAACCCCCTGCCCCAGCCCTGATCCCCCTCACACCCTTGGAACCCCTCAATCCCAGTGGTGCACCCTCCTGCACCTCAAAACCCCTCATCCCCAGCCCGACCCCAGAGCCTGCACCCCCAGCCAGAGCCCTCACCCCCTCGCACCCCAACCCCCTGCCCCAGCCCTGATCCTCCTCCCGTCCTCCAAACCCCTGGGTCCCAGCCCAGAGCACCATCCTGCACCCCGAACCCCTCATACCCAGCCCCAACCCAGAGCCCGCACCACCAGATGGAGACCTCACACTCCCATGCCCCAACCCCCTGCCTCAGCCCTGATCCCCTCCTGCCCTCTGAACTCCTCAGTTCCAGCCCAGGGCACCCTCCTACACCTCAAACCCCTCATCCCTGGCCCCACCCCAGAGCCCACACCCCCAGCCGGAGCCCTCACCCCGTCCCACACCCCAACTCTTGAGCTAGCCTGGTGAAAAAGAGCGAGTGAGTGAGGGTGGGGAGAGCAAGCAAGAGAGAGAGGGGAGGGATTGCTCAGGGGATTAAGCATTGGCTTGCTAAACCTAGGGTTGTGAGCTCAATCCTTGAGGGGGCCATTTAGGGTTCTGGGGCAAAAATCTGTCTGGGGATTGGTCCTGCTTTGAGCAGCAGGTTGGACTAGATGACCTCCTGAGGTCCCTTCCATCCCTGATATTCTGTGAGATGGACTGAGCAGGGAAGAGGGCAGGGCAAGGGTGTTCAGTTTTGTGCAAGTAGAAAGTTGGTAACCCTAGGAGAGTGTAGGAGAGTGGGCTGAACCTGTAATGACCCTATGACACATCCTGGAAGGTGCTTTTTTGAATAAATCCCGGATATCAGCTGGCTTACTTGTCTTCTGGCTCTTTTGCATAAAAGTAGAGTGAAGAATGTGCAATGCATAACCTCCTGGTCAGAATACTAGTCCCGGTTACTAGATTGAAGATTTGTATTGAGAGATATCAGGAATGCCAGTTAATAGAGCTTTCTGATTGATAAAGTGCCGGATAACATGGCTTTTACTGTAGTGAGATTTTTCACAAGAACTGGGGTGAGATTCTGTGCTGTGTCACTAACACAACACAGAACTCACAGTGTAAGAGCCGGGGGGCGGGGTACTAAAGTGACTCTAAGCTACCATTTGTGCCCTCATGACCCTGGGCAGCTGAAGACTGTGAAAGTTTGGATATGGGTACTTACTTATTCAAACTCTGCACCTTGAGCCTATCTCTGCTGTGAGCCAACGCTCATTGCCAGAATGATGGTGGCTGCACTGCACATTAAATCTAGTACAGAGGCTATATATCAGAGTAAAATGGAGTAATCTACAGGCCTCTCACAGAGATGCATAGACTCTAATTCTTGGAAGGGAAAAAAAGAAGAATGTAAAGGTCATTTAAGCATTATCACTTTTCTGTCTTGTCTGAGAGTGACAGATTAGTCCTTCCTAGCAAATGCACTATTTAGTATCTTAACAGGATGGTAGATTGCACATCCTAAAATGGATTGAACTATTCTCAGAGCTTTTCATTCACTACCTCCAGCAAAGAGTGTGTGTGTGCTTATTAGAGAAGAGAAGCAAGAGTCAGAATTCATTAAAGAAAGACGATACTACTCAAAATCCTGCTTACAAAGTTCATTTTCTCACCAATAATTTTTAAATCTTTATTTTTTGCCAAATGCTGATTGTAATAGGTTAGCTTTCGTTAGAAGGTTAAGGAGTGTGGCATCTGAGAAGATCTTTGGGAAGTAACAAAACAGTCATTTGTGTCAAGGTTTCAGTAAAAACATTGCATTTTTCAGTGTATTTTGTTTAAATGAGGCAGTAAGTTTCTTGTACAAGTTTGGAGATTCAGATATAATCTAAATAACAATATTTGCTTGTCTGTCTGACTTAAACCACTAAGCCTTTTGAGGTTTGCTCATTAGTGTGTCTCCACAATAAAAAATGTAGAATTACATTTCAGTGTCAGGACTTTAAAAACTGTTCATTATTCCAGCTTGCATCTGAAATTCAGTCTCTGCTCTCACCTGTAAATAGTATTTATCATGAAATTAGCAATAAAAGTTCCATCAAATCCCACTATGAAAATTCAGTACCTTATAATTATGCTGTAATTATGTACATTTGAGGTACACAAACAACCTTAACTTTGCCCTGTAGTGAGGCCATATTATGATTTAAATATGATTTAACCATATAATGATTAAGGCATTTTAGTGCTGTTGTTCCAGGATAGACACAACTAATTTTGAAGACACAATAGATTTTGTTCTTTTTTTTATGTCTCTCCATATCTCAATATATTTTAATTTCTTTTAAATGTAATCTTAACTCTGAATTTCCTGGTGTACAAGGGTTGGCCAGGGCCCGACCCTCTCCGGGGTGGTGGGGAGCCACATCGGCTCACTACCCACAGTTGATCCCGGGGAATTAGTCCGACTGTGGGGTCTCCCTCGGTAGCCCTTGCTGTAGCCGGCAGAACCCGGTCAGCCCGGCCCTGTCTCAGGGTGGGACAACAATGCTAAGTCAGGGTCCTGGCCCTCAGTCAGGGTGGAGCAATAGTAGTATACCAGTATTAAGCCCAGACCCTAGGTAAGGGCGAGGCAACAAACGCTGAACTCAGGAACTCAGGCCCTCAGGCAGGACTAAGCAATAACAAGGCCCAGCCTCCTCAGGCCGGGGAGGGGGGGTGTCTGCCACCCAGGAGTTGGGTGGCAGGGGGGACACAGGCCCTCCCACTCCACTGCGTCCCAGCCCGGGGCCCTAGCAGCGGCGGAAGACCCGCTGCTTAGTCAGTAGGGATCCGGATCGCAACACACTGACATGGGCTCTGGCAGTGCTGCAGCCAGACTGGGATCGGCTGCCCCCGGGCTACTTCCACGCTCTCCCTTGGGCCATACCTGGGTCCTGGTGTTGGCCTCTGGGGGATCCAGGACCATGGGTTCTTCGGGGCAAGGGTTGATAGGCAGGCCCGGCAACTCCTCCGGATAGCGGGCGCAGGGCAGGCCCGGCAACTCCTCCAGATAGCGGGCGCAGGGCAGGTCCGGCAACTCCTCCGGATAGCGGGCGCAGGGCAGGCCCAGCCAGTCGGGGCAACTAGTCGCAGGCTCGGCTACAGATGTCTGTTTTCTCCGGTGGCTGGGCTCCTACTGAGCTCTGAGGGCCGGCCTTTATAGTTCCGGGTCGCCGCCTGACCCTCTGAGGGGCGGGCTCAGAGCTCCCTAGCTCCACCCACTCCGGCCTCCGGATGGGCTCTTCCCCCTCCAGGGCGGCGGGGAGCCACACCGCCTCACGACACCTGGGTTTATAATGATTAGATTTGGATTTATTACAACATCCCTGTAATATATTTATTCTTAAATTACCGATATTTACCCTCAGCCTTATCAGTATCTTAATATAACTTTTTGTCTAAGAATTTCCTTGGCTTTTTAATAGTTATTAAAAATGCCACATATATCTAATGATTTGAAGATATGTTGTATCAACCTTAAGTAAGGTAAACAGATTTTTTACAAGCAAATTTACTGGTATACCACAGCAGTTCAAAGCAAGCAGAGTGTACTGGTGAATGTGACGCTTAACTTTGAATTTACTTATTGGTTTAGTGGATTGTGTAATAGAAATTGGCACTATGTAAAGGCTTATGTCTCTGCACTTTAAGGACTCCTCCTTAACTATGCTCCCATCTCAGCTCCCCTGGCAATACTACCTCAGTGCACAGCAGAGCCTAGGCAGTGTGACATTGGATTCCTTCCAGCCATTGATGCCCAAGTTAATGTGCACACAGAATATTTAAAGTGCAGTGACATAGGCCAATTATTCTACCAGTAAGAACTTTTGACAAATGTGTCCAGTCTCTCTCATAACACTAGCTCATTACCGTGAATGGGATAGTTGCATGCAAATAAGCTGTGGAAGAAGGTTGGTGATTGTAACCTCAGAGATTAGGACCAATGTCTCTAATTACTTGAGCTGCTGATCTGACTCTATCTGTCGCCTATATAATCATAACACTTAGATACAACAACAGTTAATAACTTAGCTTGATTATGACCTACATTCTTCAACTATAACCTGTGCACAAGATTTCAAAGAATTATAACTCTACAGAAAGCTTGAAGAATCTGTTACTCAGTTATTAAAATAATTTGAGATTAAAGAAAGACCATGGATACTAAATTTCTTAAAGAATTACATTTTAAATAACTTTAACTCATCAACTTATTAATGGATTTGCTTGTAAGCACTCAGAAAATTCATTCTATGCTCAGAGAGAAAGTGCTTTAAATTTGGAAAGGATATATTATATTTTTCATACATAACAGAGGTTTAATTCCCACTTTAAATGTAAAGTGGAACTCAACTATGGAGCTTCAACTGGTGCCTTGAGTATTATTATTTATTCATTATGTGAACAGCATCCAAAATTTTGGGAGGTGCCTCACAAGCCAAGCAGTCAGAGATGATCCTTGTTCCAAAGAGCACAGAAGAGAGGAAAAAAACAAGTGAAAATGGGGTGGAATGAGGAAGGACAGAGCTATATAAATAAAATCATGCAGTGACTTGGTTAGTTTAGATATACTCCTTGGTGGCTAATTTTACATCTATCTATCTATCTATATTATATATATCATTTTAACTAGTTCATTTCCTGGCAGAAGTTCCATAACTTCATGACTTTCATGACCTCATACTCATAGTAGTAACCATTATGCTCAGTAGTAAGTTTTGCAGAATTGTGCCCTAAATTACACCAACAAAAAGAGTTACAAGATATAATATGCTGCACTGCTGGATAACGGTTGAATATCAAAGCTATGCAGTTTTTTAATTTAAATTATATTTCTTGTGTTTTATTTTATCTGTGGAGTTTAAATTTCTACCTATGTTATCGCTGTAGAATTTATTATCTTACACTAGCTGTTTCTTGGAATATCTTTATATAATATCTTGGTGCGACTAGTTCAGGGACCAATAACTCTATCAAAGTGATGCCTTCTGATTACTTAACAGGTTTGAACTACAAAGCTGAATACTTAAAATACTCTTGAAGCACCATTCTGGCAGTGTTATAGGTACCCTGAACTAACCTCACAGAGATATAAAAGAAACCAGATGTGAATATAAAATGTCTGGAAAGAGAAATTAAACTTTCTTCTCGACAGTTTAAGGCTAAAGAACACAGTAGTTATTGTGGATTTTTGTTTTGTTTTAGCAGCAATCCCTGGTACCCACAAATACTAATCAGAATAACAGCAGATTGAAACCATTGCATTGAGATATCCTTTTGCGAAAGGAAGACTTTTAGGAACTCAGTCACTCATAATGCCATCTCATCAGTGTTTCTGGAATTACTACCACATATCCAGAGGTACCTGAACATTTCAGAAATGCTTCTATTCACCTCCTAGCACAATCCCTCCTGTGTACTTACTGCTCATGATATGTTGAGGATTTATGTAATCTTCTGTTATAAGATTTGGAGCAGAGATCCCTATGTTAAAACATTTAAATAAAATTTATTTAAGGCCAAATCACACTTGGAGTTGCAGCTAGCAAGGGATGTTAAGAGTAACAAGATGGGTTTCTACAGGTATGTTAGCAACAAGAAGAAAGTCAGGGAAAGTGTGGGCCCCTTACTGAATGGGGGAGGCAACCTAGTGACAGAGGATGTGGAAAAAGCTAATGTACTTGATGCTTTTTTTGCCTCTGCCTCCACGAACAATGTCATCTCCCAGACTGCTGCACTGGGAAGCACAGTATGGGGAGGAGGTGACCATCCCTCTGTGGAGAAAGAAGTGGTTCAGGACTATTTAGAAAAGCTGGATGAGCACCAGCTGCATCTGAGGATGCTAAAGGAGTTGCGTGGTGTGGTTGCAGAGCCATTGGCCATTATCTTTGAAAACTCATGGCGATCAGGAGAAATCCCGTCTGACTGGAAAAAGGCTAATATAGTGCCCATCTTTAAAAAAGGGAAGAAGGAGGATTCGAGGAAGTACAGGCCAGTTAGCCTCAGCTTGGTCCCTGGAAAAATTATGGAGCATGTCCTCGAGGAATCAATTCTGAAGCACTTAGAGGAGAGGAAAGTGATCAGGAACAGTCAGCATGGATTCACCAAGGGCAAGTCATGCCTGACTAACCTAATTGCCTTCTATGACAAGATAACTGGCTCTGTGACTGAGGGGAAAGCAGTGGACGTGTTATTCCTTGACTTTAGCAAAGCTCTTGATATGGGCTCCCACAGTATTCTTGCCAGCAAGTTAAAGAAGTATGGGCTGGATGAATGGACTATAAGGTGGATAGACAGCTGGCTAGATCATCGAGCTCAATGGGTAGTGATCAATCGCTCAATATCTATTTGGAAGCCGGTATCAAGTGGAGTGCTCCAAGGGTCAATCCTGGGGCCGGTTTTGTTCAATATCTTCATTAATGATCTGGAGGATGGCATGGACTGCACCCTCAGCAAGTTTGCAGATAACACTAAACTGGGAGGAGTGGTAGATATGCTGGAGGGTAGGGATGGGATACAGAAGGACCTAGACAAATTAGAGGATTGGGCCAAAAGAAATCTGATGAGGTTCAACAGGGACAAGTGCAGAGTCCTGCACTTAGGAAGGAAGAATCCCATGCACTGCTACAGACTAGGGACCGAGTGGCTAGGCAGCAGTTTTGCAGAAAAGGACCTAGGGGTTACAGTGGACGATATGCTGGATATGAGTCAACAGTGTGCCCTTGTTGCCAAGAAGGCTAATGACATTTTGGGCTGTATAAGTAGGAGTGTTGCCAGCAAATTGAGGGATGTGATCATTCCCCTCTATTCGGTATTGGTGAGGCCTCATCTGGACTACTGTGTCCAGTTTTGGGCCCCACATTGCAAGAAGGATATGGAAAAATTGGAAAGAGTCCAGCGGAGGGCAACAAAAATGATTAGGGGGCTGGAGCACATGACTTATGAGGAGAGGCTGAGGGAACTGGGATTATTTAGTCTGCAGAAGAGAAGAATGAGGGGAGATTTGATAGCTGCTTCCAACTACCTGAAGGGGGATTCCAAAGAGGATGGAGCTAGGCTGTTCTTAGTGATAGCAGATGACAGAACAAGGAATAATGGTCTCAAGTTGCAGTGGGGGAGGTTTAGGTTGGATATTAGGAAAAACTTTTTCACTAGGAGGGTGGTGAAGCACTGGAATGGGTTACCTAGGGAGGTGGTGGAATCTCCTTCCTTAGAGGTTTTTAAGGTCCAGCTTGACAAAGCCCTGGCTGGGATGATTTAGTTGGGGATTGGTCCTGCTTTGAGCAGGGGGTTGGACTAGATGACTTCCTGAGGTCCCTTCCAACCCTGATAGTCTATGATTCTATGAAATTGGGAGAAAATCCTACCACTGATGAATTCACTGGCAAAAATTCCCATTGACTTCAGTGTGCCCAGAATTTCACCCATTTGATTAGTAAGACAGTGAAAGTAAAAGTAGCTTCCATATCAAACATTTACCATTTGATCCTTGTTGTGAGATTCCTAGAAAAACTGTATGCAAACATTTTAAAACGATATAATAAATAAATTTAAAAACTTTAGCAATTTTGGGCCCAATGCTACAAACACTTAGATATGTGAGTAACACTTTATTAATGTTACTAGACCTATTGAGCACAATGAATAACTCGTGCATGAGTATTTGGAGGACTGGGCCCGTAGGCCCTGATTCATCAAGGTACTTAAGCATTTGCCTAACTTCAAGCATGTCAGTAATCCCATTGATTTAGACACTAGATATGAACTGAATGCTTCAAAGTCTCCTGCAGAGCCCTTTCTCATTCACTGCCTGCCTTACAAGATATGCCTGATAAGGTTTTAGAAAAGAAGTGATAATGTATTGTATTATGTGACAAATAATATGTGAGCTTATACTTAAAGGGCTTGATCCAAATCTTTTGGGAGTCTTTCCGTTGATTTCAGTAGGCTTTGAATCTGGTCTAAAGATTGCATCATAATGCAGATGCAACAGGGGGAAACGTAAGGTTGCATATGCATTGTTCGCATAGTCTAACTTTTTCTAACTTTTGAGTGCTGAACAGTACCTTTAATGTTCCCTCAGAATAGAAATTCTTAGTTTTTTATAAAGAAATTCCACCTCTGTAACTATTTTGCTAGCCACCCCTAAAATGTCTGGTTCTGTAGAAGTTGCTCCTGCACAGCTCTGCCTCATTCATTATTAATGTTACTCTCTGAGGCACTTCACACCCTTTCAGATCACCCCTCCAGGTAAGGATCACCAGTGTTTCTTTTTGGCTGACCAAAGGGAATGTAGTAGGAAGAGAGCCTGAGACATAGGCCCTTGTATCAGAGGCCTGGTATGAGGCAGGACCTGCTCACAGAATTTGGCAAGAATAGGGCTGAAATTGCAAAAATACACATTTCTAAGAAGTGCTTGTCACAAAGTACTCTCGCAAACACATCCCGATATTAAGTGGTACCAGAACATTACGATATCAAGGATGGTACAACAACATTCCCCAAGGATAACAGGAACACACTGAGCCTTCCTAAAAGATAAGGTCAGGGTAACAGCACGTAATAGAGATGTTTTAATTAAACCAACATGTACAAGGTGGTGGATAATAACTAGCCACATCAGAGGGCAGTAACTAACTATGTCAGAGGGGCAGTACTAACTTGATTATATCGGGGTATAAAGATGTATCTCAGAGGGAGTATTTTTGTCTGACCTAGGGAGGAACAGAAAGTCCCACCGTTTACTGAGCTGGTCCATTGTTATGGGTTTACATGTATTAGTAGCCTGTTAGAGTCTGTGGGATACTAGTACCATGCTTTGTCAACAATAAACCTGGCTGGGTGCCTTCATCCTTAATGGATCTTGTGGTCATTGGGAGGTTTTCTCAAGGTCTGCCATGCCAGCTGTCTGCACAGGGCTGGAGTGGCACACAGAGGGAACATGCATATGCAGCCAAACATCTATCAACATCTAACCACAGGGGAACACTACTGAATGATCTGTGGTGGTGCCTCTGCTGTTCTGTCAGCTCCTTCTAGCTGAGAGGGTGAGTGTAAAAATCATGTTGGCCACATTCCATGGATGCCTACCACAAAAATCTCTTTTGAACACGATTCATCTAAAATAAATTTATCAAAAAAAGACCAAATATTAGAAAAGCCAAGTAGCAGATGTACATAAAGCTATTCATGCAAATAGGGTTTTCTTTAAAAAAAAATTACATTTCCACTTTCCAAAACTGAAATAGTTTTATCCCATAGCAGACAGCACAGTGCAGTTTCATCATTACTTGAAAAGATTCTGTCAGGAGTTAAGAGTTTGTGTTCACAAGCAAACAGGGGTGCTTTTGAAATTCACTGATATGTCTGTTAATAACATGTAATTTCTTTTCATTTGGAATCCTTCAATTTACTAATTGGTTAAAATGTTTAATATACTTTTTGAACGTCTCCAGGTATTTAAATCTCTTTAACCAGCAGAGTGTTGCTAGATATTTCTTATCAAGAATTGCATCTGTGGATCCGCACTCTTTGGAGAATTTCACTTGGTGCCATGAATTGGAACCATCTAGAAATCAATTACTATTACAGCTACATGAATGACCCTACTTAGATCCAAGAAGACACAGCAGGTGCCACATAATCCATTACAGAAAGTGTTTGTTTCTCTCTCACAGTGCTGATCTAAGTGTTCTCAGTTGTGACTGTGAGCTTGGAGAATCAGCAATCAAGGCACCATTCTCTACCGCAGTCCTTCATTGCGGGTCTCTGTTTCATCTGTGATTGGGTCTGAGTCTCAGCCTGGAGGCTCTCAGATTCATGAGTCCACTCTTGAGCCTATGGACGACTCCCAAAGAAAGGCTCATTCATCATCACCTGACACTTCAGCTATAGATTCTCCAGATTACCCTAGGGATGTTTTGCCTTACAGTTCCGCCATTATGGGGTTCCACTGCAAGTCTGTTATCCTGATGGGCTTTATACACTGTCTTCTTCTGTTTAACCATCTAGGGACCAACCAGTTGCGAGATTATCTGTAGACCCACCTAGATCTCCACCTCAAATGTTTGAGGAAGAGGTCCTCTTTTTAAGGGATTCATATCCACCATTGCTCATGTAGATTATGATCCCTCTCAAAGAGACAGTGAAGAGGAAAGAGATGATGAGGGAAGATGCTGATGACTATCAGAGTGTCCCTGTAAATTTGTTCCCTCTTTCTTCACTTTTGCTCTTACTAGACTCATCAGTCCTATTTGTCCTTTCTTATTCACTCTCATTTATCTGACCCTTGGCAGCTCTTTGCCACATTTGATTCTGTTGAAAAACACTTCCTCTTGTGTTCCCTTCTTTTCTCTCTGCCCAGGATCTACCCCCTCTTCTGGCCTCTAGAACTGTGGACAAGCCTGGCCTGGGGAAAAGAGAGGTATGGCTGGTGAATCTTTACAACACAGTGACTCCTGACTGCCAAAATTGCCCCTTGGGTCCACTGGCAGTCGTAAATTAGATCGGCCTTCATGCAGCTCTAAATTGCGTTGTGGTACAGACTAGGGCCAAGACAGCTCTAAGGTCAGTGAGAGGCCACCTTTGTACACCTACTTCTCACCTGTGACAAATGTTTCTTGGGTGCAGCTCAGGATGTAGATCAGCATGTGCGTCTGTTTACCCAACCAAGCTCCTATGAGAACAGTCACTGTTCTTCACTTTAAACCTAGTGACTTTGTGCACTGTATATGGCTTATATTAAAGCAACATAATGATTCACACCTCTCAGATCTCTCTTGCTCACCACAGAAGTGATTTGTGCTGAGATGGTGCATAGCGTACAGTGCTAGGGTTGGCAAGTTACATATTTGTATGCATGAGGTCTACTCCCCTTGTCCCCCCAATTATCTCTCCACCATGCTTGTTTCTGAAACCCTAAAGAATCTCTGCATGTGTTTCAGAGACAGAATTAAGTTGGCTATCTTCCACCAAGCACCCTGCTGCTGCATGGCTTTGTCTACATGTTTTCTATTTGGCACATACATGCACTACCACTGCCATCAATAATTCAACTCTTTATTTGGTAGAAATGCACAACATACTTTTTCTGATCAAAGTACGTGCTTTTGAATTCTGTGAGAGGAGAGAAAACCTGTGGTTCCCATATTCAGTTATCAAATACAATTGACCTTTTGGTACATATAGGCAGTACCAGATTTACCATGGCACCACTGACGCCATGGCACCAGGCCCACGGTCCAAAGAGGCCTCGACCCAGCCTGCTCTTCTCTACCCTCACCCCCTGCTCTCTCCTGTGGCGGCAGAAGCTTGATGCTATCAGCTCCTGGGGCTCCTGCTGCAGCAGGGCAGGCTCTGCCGGCAGCCAAGCTCCTCCCCCACCTCTTCCCCCAGCGTTCTACATTCCCTCCCCTCCCACTCTCCCTGCCGCCAATCAGCTGTTTGCCAGCAGGAGGGAGGGGGAAGAGCAGAGCCTCAGCATGCTTGCCGCTCTGGGGAGGAGGAGGAGAAGAGACAGGGGCGTGGCCTTGGGGAAGGGGCTGGAATCGGGGCATACCCCCTCCAGCCCCCTGCCATGAGCACCCCTACGACCCCAGCCCACACCCCCAGCCCTCTGCCCACCCTGACCCCTGCACCCCCTCACACATTCCCCCAGCCCCCTGCCTTGACCCCTGCACCCCCATCACATACCCCATCCCCTGCCCTGACTCCTGCACCCCCCTCATTAACCCCCCAGTCCCCTGCCCTGACTCCTGCACCCCCACACTTCCCCAGGCCCCTGCCCTGACTCCTGCATCCCCTCACACACCCATCCCCTGCCCTGACTCCTGCACCCCTCACACCCCCATCCCCTGCCCTGACCCCTGCACCCCCATCAGATCTCCCCAGCCCCCAGCCCTGACTTCTGCACCCCCGCCCACATACCCAGCCTCCCTCACACACACCCCCACATCCTCACCCCCATCCTGAGCACCAAACGGGAGCTCCTGCACCCCCCCCCATTCCCACCTGTGCCCCTTGGACCAAACGGGGCTGCCCCAGGTAAGCGCTCCACACCCCAACCTCCTGCCCCAATCCTGAGCCCTCACCCTACCTCCTGGGCAGACCCTGCACCCCAACGTTTTTTTACAATATTTGGAAAGATCATTAAGTGATCTGTCGAGACCCTCCACAATTTTCAAGTGGTCTGTAGAAAAATAAGTTAGCAAGTAAATGAAAATAAAGTGAGATACCTTGATTGTTCTTGTAGTCTATTACTTATGGGACGAGGATGAAGAAAAAAAGAATGAAAAACAGGTGCAGGGGGAGATAAGAGAGAATGTTCTTTTTCTTGGCTGGGTCCCAAGGAGAGGCCCCAAAAATGAAGCTGAGCACAGGGCCGGGGGGGGGGGGGTTCACTAACTCTAAATCCACCACTGGCTGTCACATCACCTGGGCTGGGGATACTGTGTCAGCTGATCCGCACAGTCTCCAACCTATCTAGGCAGTACAGCAGACATGGCCCTGCCCACTAGCTCCTCTCCACTCCCTAGCCCACCCACCACTTGCTCCCCCCGCCCCCGCTTAAGGCTTAGCCCTCTCACTTTTAAAAATGATTGATTGCCCCTCCCCCCACTCCCAGGCTTTTCTGGCAGCCCTGTTGCCAGGTATCCAGTTTTAGACTGGAAACTCCAGTAGAAAACGGTACCTGAATGTCCTGTTAGCAGTGCTGACTGGAAACGAAATATCCAGTTATAGGAGTAACCACATTAGCCTCTGCTCCTCCCACTCCCAACACCCACCCCAGAGGGCTGGAAGAGAACCTGTCCTGCTGCTGCGGGAGGAGGGGCAGCTCAGTGCATAGAGAGACAAAGAGAATGGGCTAGAACCAGGCAGGTACCCGCTCTATGTGGTCAGGGGCGGGGGGGGGGGGCTGTTTACCCCCTCCCCAGCCCTGCTGCACTTGCAGTTTACCCCTGACCCCTCCCTTGCTCCAGGGACCAACCCTAGCTCCCGCCCCACTGTGCTTTTGCCCCCAGTCCCTTTTACAATCATTCCCTAGGGGGGGCCCACAAATATGTTTGGCACCGGGCCCACAAAAAGTTAATCCAGCCCTGCATATAGAACATATTTGCTACTATTGGAGTCAGACAGAACCAGTCTTAGCATTTTGGGCTGTCCTCCTGCTCCTCAAACATAACCTGTACAGAGCAGATCTAAGGATTAGCAACACGATAAATTGAAGACTAAATTGGCTGCTTTACAATCAGTGTATAAGTGGGAGAATCTTTAGGTTCCTCTCAGCTTCCTGCTGCATTTTGTTCATTAAAAAAATTATTTTACTGCTGCTGAAGCAAAGTAGTAGATATTAATATTTAATTGAATTAGGCCCTGCCAAGTCCCAGCTGTGATCATATAATTTGCCTTTGTCTAGATTAAAAAGGGTGTTCCCTCTTCATGTCCATGTTTGATTTCTTTGTCTAAGTAGCTACATCCAAACCTTGCACATCTGTTTACTTAAGGCACTTACTATGTGAATCAAGTATGCCATAAATATCCTACCAGCAGCATAGATACTTTTGCAATGAATCAGACTCTAGAATTAAGTCCTATAAATTAACACCTGAAGAGGACATTAGTTAAGTGGATTCTAACCCTTCATAACTATGTTCCATATATGTTACTTGAACTCATCATCCTTAAAAGATTTAACAGATGATGCACTGTTAACAATAATCACTAGAATGGAAATGGGAACTTGCAGTATTTATTCATTTCTGGCTTTGTCTTATAAACTTAAGAATTTTACATCATGAATAAAAGCATAAAATTATAATACTATTGTCACATTCTGGGTGCAGTCCAGACTAGTGAGGGGTTGTGTCACCGCCTGCCCTGTAATCTGAATGCCTTGACCGCACTGCTGCTATGGCTCACAACCTGGACATCAGCAGCCAGCCTACGAGCCTGCAGTGCATGTGCACAGTACATCCCTGGATTAGCAACACTGACTCCAGCAGTCTGCCTCCAGCACACCAGCCCCTCCCTGGCTTCCACCTGTCTTGGTTACTACTTGCAGGTTGACCCCAATACACTTCCAGTTCTGAATTTTCCCAAAACTGTGGGCCCTGAGGAGTCCAGCCATCTCCAGGAATACTCAGAGAAATAATAAGGTTTGTTTGCTACTTTAAATAGACAAAAACAAATTACAGCTTATTGACTTAATGAGTAAATATACCCTTCCCTTCAAGCACAGCACTGAGTTGGTTTATTGTAAAAATAAAACAAGTTTATTAACAAAAGGACATATGTTAAATGATAGCAAGTAGAAGGAATAAAATTAGAAAGGGTTAGAAACAAAAGTAAAAATATGCTTTCTAATGGCTAAGGCCTTATTTAACAAACTACAGTCTTTGCTTAAGGTAGTTCCCTTAGCAATCTTCCATTCCCAGAGACTTCAGGCCCTTCGTTGAAGGACTCATTTTTCTCATCTTGCAAGAGCTCTGGCCCCTCGTGCCTGTCTACTGATGGAGAACTTGCAAGTTCTCTGTCCTTGTTTATACAGCATCTTCCAAAGTTCAATTACCTTATCTCAAGAGGAAGGATGACCTCATGCTGTTCCTCCCTTCCTGTGGTCTTTGCATCCCTCTGCTGATTTTTATATAAATGGGGCTCTCATTGTTTCTGGCGACACCTTGCTTAATTTCACCGGAGACAGGTAGATAGCCTCTTCCCTCTTATCTGGGAGGGAATCTCTTTCTCCCTGTGTTTGGTCACAGACTTTAAAGCATAATCTCATTAAATATCCATATTTCCTTAATACATAAATTTCACAGTGATATGAATCATCAGAGTGTCATTAGCTTTCAGAAAAGACCTTATTGGATACACTTTTATAATACAGTAATATTGTATATATTCAGTTGATTCCATTACTTATCATTTGAGGTTCAGACCCCCTATCTTTATAGCCCAGATAAAGTTTCTCTCTTCTCCTGGGATATAGACACCATTCTGTGTCCTCCCCCACTTATTAGCTTGATAGCTGTGTTTACCTTATATGTAAATAGACTTTCATTGTTTCTGCCTGAAAACCAGAGTGGTCAGAAAAGCAAATACACATTCCTTTATTTGCTTTAGACTGTGCTTATGCATTGCTTGCCAAGCACATGTTAAGAATATAATTCTAGCTCATATTCATAACAGGACAGCTCTAAATTGCACCATCTAGATACATATTCATAACACCCTGTGCATACATCATACAAGAATATTAATGATCAGTGAGTTATTAGTTTTCCAATATCATCTTACATGCCCCATTTTAGATATAGATTATGACAACATTATGATAGGTATAGTGAGTATGTCAGGCTTGATGACTCAGAGTAGTGAACAACAAATGGACCCTCTGTGTCACAACTATGAAAACAAAAGAAAAGTTATGGGAATAAACACCTTCAAGGTAGAACGGAAATGTCTAAAAGCCATTCCTGCTCTGCTTTGCAAAAAGAAAAAAAATAAGAGCATTTAAGCAGTAATGGACTCAGGACGGAGTCAGATTATATTTCTTTTATGATACAATATCTGCATGAAGAGGCAACCTAACATAAATAAATAAAGGCTGTTCTTCCAGTAGGAATAGAAAGGAAAATGATGTAATCAGAGCAGAACACTTTTACCACAATAGTAAATCACTTGCATTGGAATCTTACTTATAGAGGTTTGTAACTGAGCCACAAAATATTTTTGCTGGATTATAACTTCCTGTACTAGATTTTAAGACAGAAAAGATTTATTTTTTAAATTAAATTAGAATTCTTTTTGCCATTTGGATTATAGGAGGGAATATTATGATCCCATAACACAAAAATGGATGGGGATTTTTAAAGTTATATTTTTCAGGCAACTTGTTCATAGTATAGATTATTCTCTTACTTTAGATGCTATATTTATGCTGCAAAACAGGGGAACAATAGGGCTGAATTTAAAATGTCATGGCAACCAGTTTAGAATGTCGTTGCTTTTATTAGTTTATAATTCAGCTTTATTATTTTAAGATTGTTGTACAGTATACATGGTTGAGATTTTTTTACAGTAGTGCAGGGCAGTTAGTCGTACATTTTACTTTACTTTTAATGGAAGATGTGTAGCTAAATCACCTGCATTTTTATGAAAATATACATTTATGAATATAGTACACAGTTATATATTAAATAGTTTATAGCATTGTGTAGGTATAGAATAATGCCTATTAACAGAATATGCATTTTTCAGACCTACTATCTAATGAACTGCCAGCACAAGTTCCTGTTGACTGGTTCCTCTTGCCTATTGACTTCTGATAATCAGGACTTCAAATTTTCCTGCTACACATGGTGTGGCCCACACAGTTCAAATATTTGGGTATATACTCTGTGAGTCAGACAAAAAGGATGGTCGTGACTAAAGTAATGGACTGGGACTCAAGTTCTGGGTCATTTGTTGGCTCTGTCACAGACCTCCTGTGTGACCTTAGGCAAGTCCCTTAATGTCTGTGCCTCATTTTCCCATATGTAAATTGGGTTTAGTAATCCTTCCTTTCTTCCATGCTGTGTCTGTCTTGTCTTGTAAGATTTTCAGGACAGTGACTGTCTTCTTATATGCATTTGTATTGCTTTGCACAATGGAGTCTAATCTCAGTTGGAGCTTCTAGATGCTACTGCAATACAAATAATAGATCATAGTCTTCATGTCTGACCCTTCTGCCTCTCAGGAGGGGAGGATAAAAAGGATGCTTTAAGCCACTTTCACACATCCTCTGCTCTGGGGCTGCCAAGACCTCAGGGCAGCTCTAAGTTGCACCAACTAACTACAACTTAGAACTTGGACAGATGACCAGGGAGGAGTATAAAAATATTGCTCGAGCATGCAGGGGTGTAATCAGGAAGGCCAAAGCACCATTGGAGTTGCAGCTAGCAAGGGATGTGAAGGGTAACAAGAAGGGTTTCTACAGGTATGTTAGCAACAAGAAAAAGGTCAGGAAAATATGGGACCCTTACTGAATAGGGGGTAGGAGGTAAACTAGTGACAGATAATGTGGAAAAAGCTGACGTTCTAAATGCTTTTTTTGCCTTGGTCTTCACAGACAAGGTCAGCTCCCAGACTGCTGCACTGGGCAGCACAGTATGGGGAGGAGGTGAACAGCCCTCAGTGGTGAAAGAAGAGGTTAAGGACTATTTAGAAAAGCTGGACATGCACAAGTCCATGGGGCCGGATGCAATGCATCCAAGGGTGCTGAGGGAGTTGGCTGATGTGATTGCAGAGCCATTGGCCATTGTCGCTGAAAACTCGTGGTGATCAGGGGAGGTCCCGGACGATTGGAAAAAGGCAAATATAGTAACCAACTTTTAAAAAGGGAAGAAGGAGAATCCATGGAAGTACAGACCGGTCAGCCTCACCTCTGTCCCCAGAAAAATCATGGAGCAGGTCCTCAAGGAATCCATTTTGAAGAACTTGGGGTTGGAGGAGAGGAAGGTGATCAGGAACAGTCAACATGGATTCACCAAGGGCAAGTCATGCCTGACCAACCTGATTGCCTTCTATGATGAGATAACTGGCTCTGTGGATATGGGGAAAGTGGTGGACATGATATACCTTGACTTCAGCAAAGCTTTTGATATGGTCTCCCACAGTATTCTTGCCAGCAAGTTAAAGAAGTATGGATTAGATAAATGGACTGTAAGGTGGACAGAAAGCTGGCTAGATCGTCGAGCTCAACGGGTAGTGATCAACAGCTGGATGTCTAGTTGGCAGCCGGTATCAAGTGGAGTGTCCCAAGGGTCGGTCCTTGGGCAAGTTTTGTTCAACATCTTCATTACTCATCTGGATCAGTGGTCCTCAACCTTTTTCGTCTGGCAGTCGCCAGATGACGAGCCACGGAGGACCGTGGCGGTGGACGAGCATCCGCCGAAATGCCGCCAACAAGCGGTGTCATCCAGAGGCGTCGCCGCCGAAATTCAGTGGCATTTCGGCGGATACTCGTCTGCCGGCCAGTACACGGGCACACTTAGACGCCCCAGCGGGCGCCATGGTGCCTATGGGCACTGCGTTGAGGACCCCTGATCTGGATGATGGGATGGATTGCACCCTCAGCAACTTGGCGGATGATACTAAACTGGGGGAAGAGGTAGATACGCTGGAGGGTAGGGATAGAGTCCAGAGTGACCTAGAGAAATTGGAGGATTGGGTCAAAAGAAATCTGATAAGGTTCAACAAGGACAAGTGCAGAGTCCTGCACTTAGGATGGAAGAATCCCATGCACTGCTACAGGCTGGGGACTGACTGGCTAAGCAACAGTTCTGCAGAAAAGGACCTGGGGATTACAGTGGATGATAAGCTGGATATGAGTCAACAGTGTGCCTTTATTACCAAGGAAAGCTAATGGCATATTAGGCTGCATTAGTAGGAGCATTGCCAGCAGATCAAGGGAAGTGATTATTCCCCTATATTTGGCACTGGTGAGGCCACATCTGGAGGATTACATCCAGTTTTGGGTCCCCCACTACAGAAAGGATGTGGACAAATTGGAGAGAGTCCAGCGGAGGGCAACGAAAATGATCAGGGGGCTGGGGCACATGACTTATGAGGAGAGGCTGAGGGAACTGGGGTTATTTAGGGTACGTCTACACTACGGGACTATTCCGAATTTGCATAAACCGGTTTTGTAAAACAGATTTTATAAAATCGAAGCGCACCACCACACAACACAATAAATCGTGTGTGGTGTGTCCCCATGGTCCGAGATTTCTATTCTTTTTCTGTGAGTGTTACTGTGTAGCTATATCATAGTTCCCCCATAGTTCCCCCCCCCTCCCCGCCCCTGGAACTTCCGGTTGAGATCTCCTGATGCAATGGGGCAAAAATCATTGTCGCGGGTGGGGTTGGGTAGTCATGTCGTCACACCTTCTCTGGGAAAGCAACAACAGACAAGCATTTTTTTTTTTTTTTCTGGATTGCCCCTGCAGATGCCCATAGCATGGAATTATTTTGCTTTTTTTGCCGTTTGTGATCTCACACCGTGTGTACTAGATGATGCCACAGAGCGCATTCAGCAGCGCACAGAAGCATGCTTTTTGCTTTTGCTTTGCACAGAGAGATACTAGCCATATTGCACCATCCAAACCCTTCCATAAATTGGAACTGAGATGGATGGATGATCATGGCTTTTTGTACTTTTGTTGTGTGCTGCCCCAGTCAATCAGCAATCAGCCAGGGGCTAGTGCCAAGAGTGGTTACCTTCCATATATTGTACCTGTACCATTGATGTATGCCTGGCTGCCCTCTGCCGATCCCCCAGGGGCAAAGCAAATAGGGGAATGACATGACTCATCCCTCCTCTTTTCCCCTTCTAAAATCTCTCTAAAAAATAATATCCTAATGCAGGCTAGAGGCAAGTGCTCTAGAACCACCACCTGCTCTGTAGAAATTATCTATATGTTATCTGTATGCTGCTCCCTCAGCCCTGTCTACTTGTTCCCTTGTCTCCTCTTCTTCAGCCTTTTTTGGCTTGTCCCCACTTGTGTGATGATGAAATAATAAATGATGAAATAATAAAGAACACTGACAGAGTAGTGAGACTTGAGTGGAGTGAGAAAGTGGAAGCAGGCAGCTGCTAGCTAGACAGACAGCACAGACATTACCAGAGCTAGCAGGCCCAGCTGCCCAGCCCCAGGGCAACAGTCTGAAGGGTTTCTTTTCTTTTTGGCACATGAAGGGTGAGCTGATGAGCTATGATGAGCCCCTGATGAGGATGGATACACCCCAGATCCAGCCATCCATCACCCACCAAAAAAAATTAGGCCAATGAGCTGATGACCATGAGTCCTTCAGTCCTTCAGCCCATCAGCTGAATCATTTCATTCATGATTTTTTGATTCATTTGATTCGATCAGATGATGGATGATGATGGATGGGATTCCATTTTTTGTCATTCAAGCATGGGGGGGGGGGGTGGGGAGCATAGATGGCTGTGCTGCTGCAGGATGCACAGTCTGATATCTTCAGGCAAGAGTCAGTAAAAGATAAAGGTAAAGAGTACGGAGTGGTTTGGGGTGGGGTGGGGTGGGTGGGGTGGGGGGTGGGGGTGCCCCTGACCACCTGACCCTGTGTTTTGACCCGAGGTTTGACCCAAGAAGGCCAAGAGCCCAAATAATTTCAGCCATGCATGAGGAGGCTGCAGGAATCAGGATCCATCTGATCCTCCATCCCATGCGCATCCATGCTTTTTTGGCTCGCTTGCTGCGCTGCCTGCCTGCTGCCGCTGCTGCGCTGTTTTTGTCCTTGTCTGGAAAATTTTGTCTGAGATAGAGAAGATAGAACGGATATTTATGAAGCGCCATCCAGCGGATCGATCCCCATCACATCCGCATGATTTTTTTTTTTGATTTTTTTTTTTTTTTTTGATTTTGGATCGCCGGAGCGCACAGCCGGCCACCCGTTCTGGGGCTTCTTCTGTTTTTCCTGTTTTCCTGTTTGCCTGCTTTCTTCCGAGTTCAGATTGCGGCGCCACAGCGGTCTGTTCGAGTGACCACTGCATCCGAGATACTAGCCGCACACCCAGCCCACACTGGCGATCAGTCCGATATCTAAACCTTAATACCGACCGATACTAGCGAGTTCTCGGTACACTCGAAGCTGAGGAGAACAGCAAAAGGAGTTTAAAAACCCAGTAAAGAGTGTGAAAGCCTGCTAAATCGCCAATCTTTTTTAAACCTAGTTTTACGCCTTAAACGCCTTTACGCGCCTACCTGTCTGCAGAAGAGAAGAGTGAGGGGGGATTTGATAGCAGCCTTCAACTACCTGAAAGGGGGTTCCAAAGAGGATGGATCTAGACTGTTCTGTAGCAGATGACAGAAAAAGAAGTAATGGTCTCAAGTTGCAGTGGGGGAGGTTTAGGTTGGATATAAGCTTTTTCACTAGGAGGGTGGTGAAGCACTGGAATGGGTTACCTAGGGAGATGGTGGAATCTCCATCCTTAGAGGTTTTTAAGGCCCAGCTTGCCAAAGCTCTGGCTGGGATGATTTAGTTGGTGTTGATCCTGCTTTGAGAAGGGGGTTGGACTAGATGACCTCCTGAGGTCCGTTCCAACCCTGGTATTCTATGATTCTGTGAACTCCCAAGGGACTATTACAGCAACCTGGGATCAACTGGCAGTAGCAGCTCCCCAGACCCATCCCCTATTCTGGGAACTTGGTAAGAGGTAGTGTAGGAGTTGTGTAGGGTGAATCCATGGGCAGCTGAGTAAATTGGCTTTGTGATGCTTTGCCACACTTCGCCTCCAGCATTTATAATAGTGTTAAATATAAAAAAAGTGTTTTTAATTTAAAAGGGTGGGTCATACTCAGAGATTTGCTGTGTGAAAGGGGTCACCTATGCAAAAGTTTGAGAACCACTGCTTTAGTAGTTACGTGCTTTGAAGCAAGGACTTCGAATTTAGCAGAGAAGTCACCTTGGTGTCAGGGATTGCAGGCCCCATGAAAATCCACTTAAATTCAGCCAATTTATGAGCCTCTGGAAAACTCAGTTTGCACATGAGCACTCTCCATCCCCTCACAGCTCCTACATGCTAACTGGACTGTGCATGCACCATCCCCACAAGGTAACGGGAGATGCTCTAGCCCAGTGGTTCCCAAACTTTAGCAACCTGAGGACCCCCATTTTGATTCAAAATTTATCACAGACCCCCTAAGACGGCTTCTAATTTTCCCCAGGGGCTCTCAACCCCTGCTCAGCCCCAGGCCCCGCCCCCACTCCACGCCTTCCTCCAAGGTCCCACTCTTATCCCACCTATTCCGGCCCCATTCCACCGCTGCCCCTCCTTCCCCACCTCTTTCCACCCCCTCCCCCAAGCATGCCCCATCCCCATTCCTCCCCCTCCCTCCCAGTGCCTCCTGCACGCTGCTGAACAACTGTTCCATGGTGTGCAGGAGACACTGGGAGGGAGGGGGAGGAGTTAATTATCAGCAGGGCTGGTGGCCCGGACATGAGTCGTGGACCCTCTGGATCTATGGACCCCAGTTTAAGAACCGCTGCTCTACCCCATGGCTACAGGGATTAAGGAGGACTCCTGCAGTTGTTTCTCCCAGCAGCCAGGGGCTGGTGTGGCTCAGGACTCAGGAACAGGACAGAGTGACTGTCCTTGCTCTGCTCTCAGTGGTCCCCCCTGCAGGACCCAGGCTGCATGTTAGAAGGAGGTAGAAACAAGTTACTATACTACCTCCACATTCCATCCTCAACCCCCAACATTCCTTATTTCATCGCTCTACTAAAATAAACTGCACTGCAACAGTGTTCCATTTTTATGGGAACAATGTTATTGTTAGGCTTCAGCATTAATATTCCCATTAGATTAATGGGGGGGGGGCAGTTCACATTTCTCTTTCTGATATTTCGGGCTGCCTGTAGACTCAGAAAGTCAAAAATTCATTGATTTACAATAGGCTCATGCTTGGAAGTTTCTATTATCACAACCATAAGGGCGTCCAACCGAATTAAAGATATCATAAAGCTCGAACTGTAACATATAAAATGTGTAATAACAAAGAGAGAGACTGAAGCATGGCAAAAACAACAACAACAAAATACTTCCTAAGAGATACATAAACATTCAATGGAGAACTGGCAGGAAAACTTATAAAAAAGAAATAGGCCATAAAGTTTTTTAAAAGCATGTTCCCCTTCTGTTCCAAAATCTATGCCTATGCAAACTTTCATGAAAATAAGACTACATTTATTGTATTTTTAAACTTTTTTGCTGGAAAAAGTAAGTTGAACAATGAGAATTTACCTACATTCTTATTATAAAATTTTCCATATATAAGAATGATTTTTGGCATGGGATGTTAACATGACAGGTCTGTATGAAACCAAAAGAACAAAGTTCTGATGTTCAATATTGTCATGGTAATAATCAGATTCACCATTACGTGCAGTGCTGCATATATAGTAAAGGGCATGGCTCTTTTTCTGACTTGGTGATTCTTAATACGTAATTCAGAGACAAGAAGAACATATCTACTAAAAGGGAATTCCTTGGTGGTGTCTTTTGGTTCTTACTTTTGTTAAGAATATTTCTGTCTTAAAATAAAAAAGTATGATTAACTGAAAAACATTAAAAAATATTTTTAATGCAGGACTTCTACACCTTCCACAGAAAATCATTAAAATAAAATCTTTGGGATATATTTTCCTTTCAACATGCAAATATTTGTTTGTGTAATTCCCCATGCATCAAGATGAGAACATTACTCTTTTACAATATTCCCTAGACTGTTAGTAAGGTATATTAGTGTTGCCTTTTGCACAGCACAGTATTATTGACCAACTGACCTCAAACGTAATTTTAGCAACCGTATCCCTTTAGGAGTTTGCTCTCATTATCTGCCTATGTGACTAGAGGGACAGATTTAGGACACTTGTGAAAGGGAAAGCAAAACAGTGAACATTTAAAAGATACATTTCCTACATTTGTCTAGGAGAAAGTAGTTTTTATTTTCACTATACTGATGCTGACTGTTGCACTATTTATCCAAAACACTGTTTGATCTAGTATCTGGAAAGTTGCTTATATATATACACACAGTAATTAAGGGCAGTTTAAAACAAGCAATCAAAAATCTGGAATATACAGAAGACTATAAATCGGAGGGACTTAATCTTGTGCTGTAGTGGGAACTAATCCCACATTTAAAATATTACGCATAGTTCTGGTTACTTGCCATATCAACTCCAGCTCGCTCGCTCTCTCTAGATATAGCCTTCTGTCCCTGATTCGTGTGCTCAGTTATAGTTTTCTAAACCTGCCTTTTATAATCAAGTTAGATTTAATATTGTAACTGTTTTGTTTGTTTGGCTCCCCTTGTATGGTTATTACCTGGCAATAAATAACTTTCATGGTTAAGCTGGTTGCTTCTCTCTCTCTCTCTCTCTCCTCCCCCGCCATTGGTGTTTTTTGGCTTCCCCATTTGCTCTGCAGCAACGCTCCTCGTACCTAAGCTAAAGATCCCTGCAGTACCCAAAAATCCTGTGGAGTTTGCTTATCAAGTGGGTTATTACCAGAATAATTGTAATGTGAAAGTGGAGTTAGGGACGGGCTGAACCTGGGACATACAAGGGTGGCAGATTGTAAGTGCTGCTCAACCCAGCCTTCTCAGGCGTGCTCTATTCCGGTGCCGTACCCCTGGCATATGCAGGTGACAGCTTGGAGGTGCAGGTCGACCCAGCCCACTTGAGTCCAGGGACATATAAGTTTGGGAGTGCTGATTAACCCAGTCCTCTCAGACGCACTCTGTTAATGTGTGTGTGTTTGTCTGATTCTGGGGCTGGAAGAACCCAGCCCTGGGGAACCTAGGTCCTGCAGGATAGATAGCTCCATTGGGAGGGAACTTGCAGCAGGGAGAAGTAGAGCTCTGTATGAGAACACAAGTGACACAAGCAGTACATTGATAGAATTACAGAACCCCCCTGCTGCCCCCAGAAGAGTAACCCTAATAAATGAGCATATCTCAAAGTAAGAGGCAAATCTGGTAACAAGGAGATGGATGTCTTACTCATCACAATCTCACCTCAGTGAAACCAGCTTTATCCCTAATCAACCCAGGGTTGCAATGGCAGGCCAGAGATGCTGCATATCCCTGTACAGTGTGTGCCCTTGTCTCTGTAGCTGGGGTTGTATCCTCTTTCTCACTCCCTCCACCTCCCGCCCCCTGCAGCTTCTGGGGCAAGAGCCCAGAGTGGGGCAAACTGGGCCATGGAGGGATGGGGCCAGAGTGACCCGCTTCACCAGCAGGCCCCAGCTGCAGGGTACCTGTACTTGGTGGGGGTAGCCAGTTCCAGGCCAGGTGGCCCTTTCCCTCCCAGCTGCAGAGCGTCCTCCGAGTCGGTCTGTGTCGAGCCTGTGCTGGGGGCTCTTGATGGCAGGTCTGTATGGTGGGAGCTGGGGACACTGCAGCTGGGACCAGGCAGGGTAGCACAGGGGCCATTGCTGTCAGGAGCCCAGGAAGGAGCCAGAGATGGATGATATTAAAAGCTGGGTGAGAGCAGCTGCCCAGGGAGAACAGGTAGAGGAGGTGGGCAGGGGAGAGGCTCTGTGGGCTGTTACCCTTCTCCCAAATCTCCCCATTACACCCCAGCTCCCGCTTTGCCCCCACACTGCTGGTTCTCAGCTGCCCCAGGGCTCCTCATCTCCCCCTACAGGTGAGTAACCTGGCTTGGCTTACCTGCCAAGTAACAATGGTCACTACAAAAGGTGTATGTGGAGCTTAGGCTCCCTCCTTAGGCAAATTTTAACTGCACCGCTGATCAGACCCTCTCTAACACATTTTGCCAAACTGCATAGACAAACCCACTGTCTCACCTCAGTGACACCAACTTTGTCCCTAAGATATATAGACAGAGATACAGTTGTGTGCATAGGCGCCTACTCTGTGGGTGCTGCGGGGCTGGAGCACCCATGAGGAAAAATTAGCGGGTGCTCTGCACCCACTGGCAGCCAAGCTCCCCCTTTCTCACCTCTTTTCCCTCCCCAAGCGTGCCGCATCCCTGCTCCTCCCCATCCCTCCCACCCCTTCCCGCCCCCACCCACCCACTGCCTAACAGCTGTTTGGCGGCACTTAGACTTTCTGGGAGGGAGGGGGAGGAGTGGGGATGTGGGGCACTCGAGGGAGGAGGCGGAGAAGAGGCGGGGCAGGGGCGGGGACTTGGGGGAAGGGGTGGAATGGGGGCAGGAAGGGGGCAGGGACTTTGGGGAAGGGATGGAATGGGGCAGGCTGAGGGCAGTGAAGGGGCGGGAAGAGGCAGTGCAGGGGTGGGGCCAGGGGCGGGAGCAGGTTCGAGCACGCAAGGGGCAGAGGGGAAGTCAGTGCCTGTGGTTGTGTGCAGTGGTGTAGTGGACCTGGAATGTGCCAGAACACTGTCCTTCACTTTTGCGAGGTCATGCTGTGCAGAGGATGCCATTTTGCTCTACAAAATGGCATTCTCCATGTGGCGTGAGGTCACACTGGCAGGGGCAGGGTCATACCGTTCCAGTAGTACCAGTACTTGCAAATTCAGGACTACACCACTGGTTGTGTGGATGGAAGCCGTAGCAGAGCCAGGTTTTGAGCAGTGGCGGTGAGAGGTGATGGGTCACTGATGGTGCCACCTTCAGTTATATCTAGTGGCTTGAAAAGGCCCCATGCATACACCTAAAGTCTGCTGGGGGCGGGGAGGGGAATCCTCCCCGCACTGGTTCCATCACTGGGATTGAATTATCAGGTAGAAAACGTACTGTAATCACTCTTTTTAAAGACTGTGGTGAACAGATATTGTCTATCTTAATATAGGTTTGGCAGAATTAGAATTTTTGTATAACTTCTGTGGATAATAGATTATTTTAAAGATTTTTTTAATCTATTTAAATTTCACAACTGTGCAAAATAATGAGTTTTAAACTTTTTTATTTTTATTGATTTAAATGTTCACAGTTGCAAGAAATTTAAATTTTCACAGTTGCAGACAATGGGAGGGTCAGACAATTATTTAATGACAGTAGATGTAGAGATTCAAAAAGTTAAAAGCTCTATAACTGTTAAAATACAAATTGTCAATATCACATGTTAAAATATACAACGTAAATATCCTAAAATCAAACAGCAGTTCTCAAGCAGCATTTTTCTTACTTTGCCTACCTGCGAATTTTGATTATTATCGATGGAAATATTTTTTCATCAGTTTGTCTGTGTATGGTCAAATTGATGTTTACTGACAAAAATCTAACCCATTTATGCCTAAGCATAAAGTTATTCAGAAATATCTATTCAACTACCTGATGTGCTCCCACTTGAGGGGTCTGGGTTTTTACTTCAGGGTTAATTATCTCATCTGCTCTGCTGGTTACATATAAGAAAATCAGTTGGCCTGGTACATAACTGCATTAAAAAACTTATAGCACAGCAAGGTTGCCCAACACTTCCGTTTAAAAAAACTTGTGTTCAATTGCTTATAACTTTGCAAATGTAAATGGTTTGGGTTGAAATTTTCCATATCAGTCGCCTATCTTATGCTGAATTATTTTAGAAAATTTCAGCAAAAATGGGAAAAATCATTGTTTTGCCCCTGTTAAAATAAATCTGGTAACCTTTTTTCAAAATACTCTAGTGCCCCACTCTTTGAAGCAAGGATTTGAAATTTTGCAATAGGGTGATTATTGTGTCAGGGATTTGCCTTTTGCCATTCCAGTGAAAATCTGTTGAAATTTGGCCAAGTTATAAACCTCTGGAAAAAAAAAACAGCCACATATTGCATGTGCTCAGTAGAGGCTTCTTTGATTTTAGCAGCTAAAATCTCTGAATATTCCATCCTCACTGAGCATCTCTGAGCCTCTCTTAGCGCTGATTAGACTGTGCATATGCCAACCTCATAGAATGTCTGAGCATGCTCTGTGGGCAAGGAGAGGGTGGGGAGGGGCAGCTGGAACTGGTCAGGTAAGGATACTGGGACTGGGAGATGCGAGAGAGTAAACTAGGACAAGAGAAACAGTGGGAAGGGGGACTAGGAGCCAGTTGACTGAGGGTGGGACTGCAAACGGATGAGGAGGTTGGTGAGGGTGGGACTAGCTGGAACTAGAAACCAGTGGGGAGATAACAATGGTGGTGGGAAGATGAGACAGATATGATAATAAATTGGGGTGTGGGTGGAGAACTGGGGCTGGGACAAAGACCCAAGGAGAGTGGGAAGAGTGGGATAATGAGGTGGGAGCCTGAGGGAAGGGAGAAAGAGATCGGACTAGGAGCCAGGAGGGGGAAACTGGAACTGGCTAGACAAGGAGAGTGGGACTGAGTATAGGGAGGGGGATAGAATGGGATGGGAAGAGACTAGGACTCGGACAGTGAGCCCAGAGGACAAGACTAGGACTGGCTGGCAAGAGTCTGGGATTAGGATGAGAAATTTGAGGAGTGGAGGCTGGGATTGGATAGGCAAGGAGAATGGATGGGTTGGAGGGGATGGGGCAGAAGGGGTCAATTTTGGGGTAAACCTCAGGAGTCTGTGTCCACTATAATACATGCTCCTCCAAAGCCTGGAATGGAACCTAAGATCCTTGAGTCTTACCATTTCACTGCTATCAGCAAATATTTGTGAAACCATGTCAAGGCTGATTCCCCACTCTGGCACATCGAGTGCAGAAGGTGGGGGCCAGCAAGGATTCTAAAAATTAATACTGGCCACTCCAGGCCAACATTACAGCTCCCAACATTACAGCTGTTCTCTGACCTTGGATGCGTAGATGCTGCAACCACCCAGGTGCAAAAAAAAAAGCCCTATTAGAACCCAGGAAGGCGCACTTGGGAATTCCTCCCTGTGGGATACCCTCAAGCCCTTTCACACACCCCCTCCGGGGAAGAGCTGAGAAAGTAAATAAAGGAAATCAGCTGTTGCCACCAGCTAATTAAACAACACGTGCACAAACCTCTTAGGGACACAAAAATCCAATTCTGTTCTTATAAAAAGGTAAATTTTATTAAAAACAAAAAGAAAGAAAATATATCTGGAACTTGGGCTTTTTGCTAGGTTTAAAAAAACAATTGCAGGGATTAAGCATCAAGATAGCTTTTTGAGGTCCAGCTTAAAGGTTACAAGAAAAAAAGGACCTGGGGTTAGCACAGAGGAGTCCACAAGCCATAAAGAAATAATAGAGATAAGCCTAATCATGTCTTCCTAAAAATTTTCTGATCTACTTACATATCTGGGGTTTCAAATGAGTGCTTTCTAGGTATGATTTGATGATTTTCATACCTGGCACAAGCTTTTACAGCATAGTTCCAGCTCTATCCCTGCTCTCCCGACAGACAAAGGGAAAGTTTTTTCCCAATTTTAAAAAGTTCTAGCCTTCCCATTGGCTCTTCTAGTCAGGTGCCAACTCCCTTCCTTTTACCTGTGGACTTTTTAACCCTTTACAGGTAAAGCAAGTAGAGAACAGCTACTAACAGGATTTTATAGCTAACTGGCTGGCTGGTGCTGGCTGGGTGTTCATAAAAAGGAGCCCCCCCCTTCATTTATCACAAACTCACTAGCAAAGTATGTGCCTCATCCCCCTTTAGTGCTGGTCCATATAAGACAGGGGTGGGCAAACTATGGCCCAAAGGCCACATCCAGCCCTCCAGACGTTTTAATCTGGCCCTCAAGCTCCTGCCAGGAAGTGGGGTCCAGGGCTTGCCCTGCTCTGGCGCTCCAGCCGAGGAGCAGGGTGGGGTCTTGCCCCACTCCGCATGGCTCCCAGAAGCAGCAGCATGTCCCTCCTACAGCTCCTCAGCATAGGGGCAGCCAGGCGGCTCTGCATGCTGCCCCCGCCCCGAGTGCCGCCCCCACAGCTCCCATTGGCCGGGAACCACCTCCGGGTAGCAGCTGGAGGGGGGACATGCAGCTTTTTCTGTGAGCTGCTTGAGGTAAGCACTGCCCAGAGCCTGCCCCCCTGACCTCTTCCCGTGACCCAACCCCCTGCCCCAGCCCTGATCCCCCTCTCGCCCTCTGAACCCCTCAGTCCCAGCCTGGAGCATCCTCCTGAACCCTCAACCCCTCATCCCCAGCCCCACCCCAGAGCCTGCACCGCCAGCTGGAGCCTTCCTGTCCTCCTGCAACCCAACCCCCAATTTCATGAGCATTCATGGCCCACCATACAATTTCCATACCCATATGTGGCCCTCAGGCCAAAAAGTTTTCCCACCCCTCATGTAAGAGGATGACAACTGACTTACATGACTGTCTGTAACTATCTGTTACTCCATTAGCTCAAGTGGCAGAGGTCTATAAGGTGCATCTAAAGGTTCCAAACCTGCTGATGAACCATGTGGTGTCAATATGATGACACATGATGGAATTTTGTTTTTTTCAGTTTTCTTTTTTAAAAACCTAGGAAATTATGCACAGAAAACTATGTTAAAAGAACATTATTAAGGTTGTAAAGTCAAGCATTCAAAGTTTAGGCAACCTTGATTCTGATATTTCCTAACTTTTGGACACTTGACTTTACAACCTTAATAATGTTCTTTTAACATAGTTTTCTGTCTGTAATATGAATATATAAATTGAGACGGTGCCTATGTTAAACTGTTTCTCAGCCAGCAGAAGGGATTATGCTGGGAGCAGTTTGTTAAACAAAAGTACAGTATTTGGCTCCTGGCCTATTTTAACTCAAGAGTTGTGTTTATCATTATTTCATATTCCTCTCAATGTAATCTCTTGACTATGACTTTGACTTCTTTTAAAGTAAAAGGTCAAAATCATATTTCGCTTAAAAACTTAAAGTCATGATGGTGTCACAGAAAACAATGGAGCTCCGATACTCTTTGCTTTTTTTCCCTAACTCCACTTTTTTTCTGAGAGGTGAACACTCTTTATTTGCTGTAAATTATACTGTATAATCCTGAATTTCATTGCAGCTGTTGTAATTTAAAATTCACATTTAACTGACAGAGCTGACGTAAATGGTTCTGAATACATACATTTTATTTTTTACTTATTGAAAATGCATAGGATGTAGCATACGTTAGGTTATATACAATGTGTGATAGCACAGAATAGCCTTGACTAAGTGTTTCAAGTTGGTCTAGAACTGTTCTCATCAAAACATATTCCTCTGATGGTTATGAGATGTCATAACTTTTCCCCAAAATGATTGGTTTTATTTTATTCTCCTGATTTCTATTTTTTTCAAAAAGAAAAAAAAATTGTATTCTCTATGTAAATATACTCTAGAAAACAGACAAGCAAAATCTTTCCACCAGAGTATATTACAGTACATCTCCCTGAGAGGCTTTATTCCATAAAATCCCGTCAATCTTAAATACTTGCTTTTAGAATAATAACAATGGAACTCTTGGTGATGGCCGCACTAAGTAACTGAAAATTTAGTTTGAAATTAGCTATTCCAAACAGTCTTATTCCTTTAGTTCCTTGAGAAACTGGTAACTTTGTGGATATGTTTCAAATTTCATCTCAAGATAAATGCCAGCAGAGTTGAAAATCATATTATAGCAAACACTAGCCACAAAGAGCCAAATCCTGCACACAGCCACATGCATGGAAGGATCTAAATTCAGCAGCCCTGCTGTGATTCAGCTATGCAGGAAGGGCATGCAGCACAAGGGGCATTCACAGGCCAGAGCTGTTACTTCTTGTCAGCACAAAAGTGGTGGAGTGCAGCTCTGGGGACCCGACCAGCTGCTCTATGGCTATGCAAATTTGCTAGCCAAAAAAAATAAAAAAATACTGAATGAAGGAGGCCCAGCTCTTGCAGCAGAGTGGTTCTGTTGGTTCTCCATGACATGTCCTGGGGAGATGGGGAATGATTCCAGCTCCCTGACTTACACCTTTGTGAAGGTCCATTTACTCAAGTTTTCTGAAAAGATCCAAAATTTGTCTCAAAATACCAAGCCAACCAAGAGCTCTGCTCCACAACTTGTAATCCTCAGGAGTTTATGAACTAACACAGTGAGCCATGATACTGGTCCATGTTTGTATTTATTAATGTGGCACTGGTAGATTAGGCCCAAAATGTAGGGTTTATAAAACATTTTATTACAAATGTTTATTCATAACTTTAAAAAACAATCTGTGAAAACAGCTTTTAAACAAAATGAAATGATTCCTATCATTGTTTGTAAGTCCGTGGCACTTATGTAGTGCTTTACATTTTCAGTTCAAAGTCAGTACAAATATTAACTACTTAATCACGGCAGCAGTGTGAAGCTGGTTAGAAACTGATTTTACTGACCAAGATGAGTGAAATTTGGAAAAGGAAACAAATGGCATAAGTTATGAAAAACAAATGAGATTTTTGGCAGACAAGTGAAGCTTCAGGGAAGGGGAATAGTTAAGGCCAAAATGTGTGTAAAATGTGTGGGTATTGGTATAAGTTTATATTTACTTCACCAGTAACTGTACTTCTAAAAAAATCAAGGATTTACTACTAAATAACCATAAAAACTAGAAACCTATACATTAAGAAAAAAAAGATAATTATACTTTTCAGTTACTGTAGTAGTATTAGCCATTATTACTGAAATACATAAATTATACTTGGCAAGTTGGCATTGCTTGAGCAATTTTCCACAGGAAAAACTAACAGTTTATAAATGTTTAATTACACCAATAAGCAAAGAAGAAAGCTGATTTCACCTGATTTTTACTGCTCATTTTAAAAATTTGTCTCTAAATAATATTTTACTAGAAGATTGGAGCCTAAATTGTTAGGGCCTTATTCATGCTTCTTCCGAAAATGAAGTGGAAACCAACCAAAAGAAATTATTTAGCTTAGTAAACCTTGTGAGAAATTCAGGTTCTGCTTAGCCACAGTTTACACATATAGTTCAAGCCCTCCGCAAGACAGGTAGCTTCACAGTCAGTGTATTGGAACCTTGAAACAACATATTCAAATCCCAGCAGAATGAATGGAACCCTCTGTCCTACTGAAGTAGATGAATTGTATACCATGCAGTTTAATGTGTGGGGGTGTTTTTTATGTTTTTGGATAAGGCCATAAAAACAGGGGCTTTTGTGGACATAAAAGATTTCATGGTATTTCTTTTAAGAGTAGGCGTTTTCCCTATTCTTAAAAGAACAGTTACCATCACGAAAGTCCCAGAGGCTGCTGTAGAAATAAGTCATAACTTGAAAAATTAATAACTTCTGGGAATTAAGGGGGAGATTTCCTGCTCTGGACTTGGAAAATACAGAATGGTTGGGGCCTTTTTCATTTTGCCTTGGGAATCACTACTTGCTCATATACAGAGATCTCTGATCCCCACGTCTCTCCATTGACTTAAAGAGTTTGTTTCATATAGCAGTGACTTCTGGATATTAACCCCATCAGTCCCAACAAACACAGTCTAGCTTCTCTGAGCAAAACCCAAACAGAAAAAAACTTGTAAGCCTGCCTGTGTCGAGCAGAAATCAGAGATTTTGTTGCTTCCTGTTCGGAAGGTGGACCAGTGTTTTACTCCATCCCTAAACCTAATGCAGAATAGCCTTGGAGAGAATGGTGCCCAGTTCTGGGACCAGCATGTTATTAGTTTGGTTCAATACTACAACCACTTGTTGACTGCAAACATTAATGTGCTGGCTCCTAAACACCCTTCCTCCACATCACTTCACAGACTATCATGGCTCACTGATGAGCTATGTCAGATGAAGTGTGAAGGCAAGAGATTAAAATGCTACTGGTACAAGACATGATAGATTCAGTAATACAAATAGTTGATACTATAAATATGCGATATGAATCGTAAAAAACAGTAGTGGGCCACTCAGGACTTTCTAGCGGCTGTTGACTTACTGACCGTGGCGGGGGGATCAGTGCTAATGAGGCCAATTCAATCAAGGTGACCCCCTCACTTGCTAAGGCAACTCCCATCTTTCCATGTGCTGTAATATATATACTGCTTATTGTATTTTTCACTCCATGCATCTGATGACATGGGTTTTAGCCCACAAAAGCTTATGCCCAGATACATTTGTTAGTCTCCAAGGTGCCACAAGGACTCCTCTTTGTTTGTGCTGATACAGACTAACACTCTGAAACCATTCAAGATGAAGTGGCCAGTTAACACCTCTCCAGTTATAGAAGGAAAAGGAGGGGGAAAACAAATGAGGGTTGGTGGGTAGTGGGTTACAGATTGTCATAATAAATCATTAATCCAGTGTCTCTGTTCACTCCATGATTTTTAGTTCTGGCAAAATTTTGAATTTAAGCTCCCAGGCTCAGCTTTTGAAGGTTTTTGTGTTTGAGGATGGTTTCTGAGAGTCCCGATATTCCTTCAGTAAGAGTGCTGTGTCCAGATATGATGAGTCTGCCTGGGTTCCCTTGTTTGTATATCTTGGGAAGCATGTAGAAGGTCCCTGGGGTGGTGTAACGGCTCGGACTCACCCCTGCGGCGCCTCCTGCTGGTGATCCCGGGGAATTAGCTCTGTTTCCAGCACGGAGCGCCCTCTGCAGGCCAGTGATCCACCTGTTCTCTGGCCCCGAGTCCCTCCCTGGACCCCAGTGCCCTTTTACATGGGGTGCTACCAGGGTTTCCCCTCTCAGGGAACCCCCACCCTCTATCCCCACCTTGCCTCAGTGTATGGCCACTGCCAGTCATTGTCTAGCCCCACATCCTGGGGCAGACTGCAGTATCAGCCTATTCATCACTGGCAAGGAGGGTTTGGACCTGCTGCTTTGGCCTACCCCTGGGCTGCCTGTGCAACCCCCAGTACCTGTTAGCCCTCTGCTAGGCAGCAACCTGGGGTTTTCCAGGCTGGAGCTCCCCAGCCCTGCTCCACTCAGGTACCCAGTCTAGCTCCCTGCAGCCAGGCTCATCTCCCTCTGAATGCGGAGAGAGACTGTTTATGCTTCTGGCTTCCCTGGCCTTCTTATAGGGGCCAGCTGGGCCTGATTGGGGCATGGCCCAGTTGCAGCCACTTCCCAATCAGCCCAGCTTAAAAACTGCTTTCTCAAGCCTCGGCCCCTTCCCAGGGCTGTTTTTAACCCCTTCAGGGCCAGAGCAGGGGTCCACCCTGCTACAGGTGGGTTTGTGAGGAATGAGGTTATAGAGTTTCTCTTGGAGTTGTTTGGGGAAGGATTTGATGATCTCCTTAGATTCCTGGGGAAATTGTGATGTGGGGTGTTCTTTGAGTTCTTCATAGTAGGTGATGTCAAAAAGTTGTTGGTCGGCCTCATTAATGGAGTCATCATGGTTGAGTACTACGAGGGCACCTTCCTTGTCTGTTGGTTTGCTCACTGTGTGGTGGTTGGATTTCAGGGACTGTATAGCTGACCTCTTGGAAGTCTTGTGGTGGATGTGATGTTTGTTAAGGATTTCACAGTAAATTTTTTTCCTGAAGCAATCAATGTGATGATCAAGAACGTGGAGTGTCCAGTCAGATGATTTATTTTTCTGTCTGTGGGGATATGATAAATGTGGGTGGTGTCAGCATTGGTGTGAAAGAATTCTTTGAGGCTTGAATCTCAATCCTTGACACAAATCTAATCAGATCTAAGGACTGTTATATAGAATATAACAGTCAAATGCACCTTCCTTGTATAGACACACAACTGTAATTCACTTCAGTGGCGTTAGTGGCTACATGAGAAATGCACAATTCTTACAATAAAGAGCAGAAGAGGATAGGTATAATGTATGCGCACATTAGTTCTTTGCTGCCTCAGTGTTGTAACTGTATTTAAAGAAATATTATATAGCTTAATATTAGTTCTGACAATGCTAGGGTTTTTTATCATGCAAAATTCATTTAGGAGTTTGCTGGGGCTGCTTGCCAATGACATCTACTGTGGTGTGCTTTTGTAATAAGTATTTTTCTGAACAGCTACATCCTCTAATAGAGTATCAATTATTAAAATGTATCCTCTGTGTCAGTTGCTTTAAAAAATGGTAAAGGTTGAAGGTTAAACATATAGGTCTTGCTTGGCCAGCATTTAATCTTTTAATTTAAATGGTAAATCATGTAATGCAAGAGTCAATCAATGGTACATAAAGAAGTCAAACTACAGGAAATTAATTTGTTGCTTATTAAGTGGAAACATTTTGAAAGAACAATTGCTACAGATTCTGTTTTCTCTTTCTCTCACTTTGTTGTTGATATTCTGATATAGCAAATTCTGTGAGTCTGTTTATCAGTGATGTATCCATGGTCATAGTACCTAGGCACCACAGTGTAGTTTACTTTTCTTTAAAGACGCCTTGTAAAAACTAACGTGAATTAATCAGTTTGCCAAGTGATGAGAAAATAAATTAAAAGAATCAAAATATCCGGAGTAAACATTTCAGCATACATTAGCACGCATGTTTTTTTTTCTACACAATGTCTGTGCATTGCTTTGTATATGTATACCTTTGCATGTGAAAATTAAGTAGTTGGGCTGCCAGCTTCCTAACTGGTGCTCTCACATGTGGATGCACAGATCACGTAATTTGACAGGACAGAATTTGTGCGTAAGTTTTTGCAGGCACAAAATTGGAGGCTAGTTAGAAGTCTGCTGAAATGTTGGTCAATGCAATATTCAAAAACGGGGATGGTGAGGGAAAGTTAAAGCATATAAAATCATTGCAAGATTTGTGAATACTAAAAGCTCTCATTCAGTCTTGAATTTAAACTGATTCCTACATACAGCTCTGGATTTTTTTCCCTTCAAAAGTCTCTATTTTACCTTTTATAAGATATTTAGTGCTATCAGCTGAAAAACAGCCAGGAAAGTAGTTGAAGTGGCTGTAAACTTACCCTTTGGTCTCTACTACTTTTCTTGTGTTTCAAGTGGGGAGGGATAGCTCAGTGGTTTAAGCATTAGCCTACTAAACCCAGGGTTGTGAGTTCAATCCTTGAGGGGGCCACTTAGGGATCTGGGGCAAAAATTGGTCCTGCTAGTGAAGGCAGGGGGCTGGACTCAATGACCTTTCAAGGTCCCTTCCAATTCTAGGAGATTGGCATATCTCCAATTATTACCTAACTCATCACACTTCACTTGTAACAAAGGGGGACTTTTAAGAAAAAATATTCAGAATTCCTAGTGCTGTTTGTAGAATTCACTGCATTTCAGTCAGAAATGGTTTTTACTTCTTGTATCACAAATGAATCTGTACTTTTCTATGGAAGTCAGACTTGTGGGAATGACATTGGGGATGTGCTGAGCATGTGAATACAGGGCTGGTCCTCCCTTTGCTGACTAATTCAAAAGGTTCATGTAGCTCAGTCTCATTCCCAAACAAGGAGAAACATAGTCCTTCAGGCTGAAAAATTCCTGACCTATAGTGACTGTAAAGGGAGTGAGTTTCCTGTTTTGATCAGGAAGACCCTCCACAACATCAGTGTTTTGGTGGTAGCCTAAATCAGTGGTTTTCAAACCTTTTTTCTGGGGATTGTTGATGCCCACAACTCAACGGAGCTGGGGATGAGGGATTTGGGGTGTGGGAGGGGCTCAGGGTTGAGGCAGAGGGTTGGGATGTGGGGATGAGATCTGCAGGGTGGGGCTGGGAATCAGGCGTTCAGGGTGTGGGAGGGATCTCTGGGCTGGGGCAGGGAGTTGGGGTGCAGGAGGGGGTCAGGGCTCTGGGCTGGGAGTGCAGGCTCTGGGCTGGGGCCAGGGATGAGAGGTTTGGGGTGCAGGATGCACTCCAGGTTTGGGGGGGCTCAGGGATGGGCAGGGGATTGGGGCACAGGGTTGGGGTGCAGACTTACCTTCAATGGCTCCTGGTCAGCAGTGCAGCTGGGGTGCAGAGGCAGGCGTCCCGCCTGTCCTGGCTCCAAGGACCATGCTGTGCCCTGAAAGCGGCCAGCAGCAAGTCTGGTTCCTAGGTGGAGGCGCACAAGTGGCTCCGTGTGGCTCTTGCCCACAGGCATCGCTCCCCCCCCAACCCCCATTGACTCCCTCGGGGCGGGGACAGCACGCGGAGCCTCATGGCCCCTCTGCCTAGAAGCTGGACTTGCTGCTGGCCGCTTCCGGGGCACAGCGTGGTGTGGGAACAGGTAGGCACGCTAGCCTGCCTTAGCTGGCCAGCACCACCAATGGGACTTTTAAGGTCCCTTCCAGTCCTATGATTCTCTCCTTCCCCCATCCCCAGAGGGGGTTGTGCGTGGGCACATAGCTTTAATCCACCCATAAGATGGCAGTAACTCCCACTGAGCCACATTGCACTAGCAGGTTTGGAGAGGAACCAGCAAAGAGAGCTGCAGTGTTGAGAAGGGAGGCAGCTCATTTACTGGGGTGTGGCACTGCAAATGCCTGTTGCTGAGCTTTTTAGTGTGTATGTCTTGGCCTTGTGTAGTTGATCAACTACTCCCCTAGAGAGATCATCTCATTGTGCAGCTAGTATATAGAGCCTCCCTGGCCTGGAAGACAGTGGCTAATTTCATCTGGCTAAAGCCCTAAGACACAAATCTTGCAGGCACACAAGCTTCCAGTGAAGTATAAATTCCATATCTACTGCACTGGCACAAGGACAAACAACATAACAGGAGAAATCCTCATCCTTGCTGCTGTCCCTAAATGCCACGTAAAAGGGCTGGAGCAGCATAAAGGGGCCATAAGAGCTCTGGTTCTGGCTGGGGAGAATTCTCCCTGCTGTGGAGGACTCCTCCTAAGCCAGATGTGTCAGGGGTGGGGCGCAGCAGACAATGCTGAGGGAACTCTGGGCAGTGCTGCAGCTCATAGGCAGCCCTAGGGAGGTGCCATAACGTAGACAGGCCCACAGGGCTCTCTTAGTTACGTAGGAGGCCTCTCCAGCCACAAGAGCAGCTCAGTATCAGGAGAGTGGAAATGTGGCTTAGCCCCCGCCATTCCCTGGGCTGTGAGTTCTTGCTGAGCTTCTAAATTAAATAACTATGCCAGCTACACATTTTGCCACCTCATTGTTCATCTCTTTTCCCATGCTACTGATAAATATATTAGCCCAAGTCCTAGTACAGAACATTTGGACACCACACAATTAACCTCTTACAATGCTGAAAACTGACTATTAATTCCTATTCTTGTATGCAGTGTAGTTGTAGCCATGTCAGTCCCAGACAGACAAGGTGGGTGACATAATATTTTTTTATTAGACCAACTTCAGTTGGTGAGAGCGACATGTTTTCAAGCTACACAGAGCTCTTCTTCAGAGCTGTGCTGGTTTGTTCCTTATTGTACCACATTTCCCTAGGTGCTTTAAAGTTCTGTTTTTAACTATCATTTCAACAAGTCTGTTTGAGAGTGAAGTAAGGCGCACAGATTGGTAGTTGCTGGGACCAATCTTACAGTATTTCCTGCCTAGAAAGTAGCTGATTTACTTCCTTGGTGCCATTTGACATTCATTTTAAGCAGAATTCCCCATCTGAATCAATGAATAATTGATGGCTCAGAATGGCCCTCCACATGGATGGTTTTGAAAATGCCTACAATGGGGGATTTGACCAACTTATTTTTCCTTGACTAAATTAGTCATAGGGATCTTAATTATGTGATTCTTGGTTAGAAATAATTACACTTCACTCTTTGCACAAGCTCTGTAATATGCATAACTATGCACATTACATTTGCTTTAAACACATCCACTTTTTAATGTTCTTTGACATGTGCTAATCAACCAGCATCCAGATGTCAGAGCTCTCCTTTCTTTTCCTACAGTTTGGATTGGTACAGTAGCTAATGGCATAAAAACTCCTCATTCAAACATCGTTCTGTCTTTTGTGATTGAATAGGCTCAATGTGAAAAATAATTTGTAATCAGATTTCATGAAATGACAATATAGCCTGTGACAAAGTCTGGCTGGACTGTGGTAAGACAGTGGGTGGCAGGCCTCTTATTAGCCCTAGAAGGATAAAATCCCTTTTCTCTAGAAGCTAAGAAGGGGCTACTTTGGACACTTGAGTCCAGTTAAGGGCTGCCTGAGATCTTTCAAAACTGCTCCTCTGGTGAGAGGGAGGAGAGACAAGCTGCTGCAGGGCTAGTGGCAGCAGGGAGAAAGGCTGCCCTAGGGTGAATGGCTGCTCTCCTCCCTACAGGCAGGGCCGGCTCCAGGTACCAGCACAGCAAGCAGGTGCTCAGGGCAGCCAATGGAGAGGGGCTGCACATCCGGCTCTTCAGCGGTAATTCAGCAGCAGGTCCCTCACTCCCTCTCAGAGCAAAGGACCTGCCGCTGAATTGCCGCCGAAGAGTGAAGCGGCAGTGGTAGATCGCAGCTTTTTTTTTTTTTTTTTTGCTGCTTGGGGCAGCAAAAACCCTGGAACTGGCCCTGCCTACAGGGAAAGCTACATAAACTAACTGCCTGAGTAGGGTAAGGACTGACACCCCAGGGTCAATAACAAAGCCAAACAGCCTCAGAATGTGTGTGTGGCGGAGGGGAAGGTATTCCTCTTTGTTTTGTGTTGGAACTAGTTCCTTTTTCTGTTTGGCGGAGGGGCACTCCTTGGGCCTGCCCAGAAATTGTTGGAAATAAACCCCCAAGTGGGAGAATAAACACTGTCCAGAATGGGGCTGATTTATTCCAGGCCCCCAGCATCAGAGGAGGAAAGCCAAACCCCTTTTTCAGTCTGCACTATGGGCCTAAGTCTTACCTTGAGTTAGCAAATGTGCTAGAAGGGGAGGGGGCACAGGAAGTAGGGTGACCAGGTGTCCGGTTTTTGACCAGAACACCCGGTTGAAAAAGGACCCTGACGGCTCCAGTGAGCACTGCCGACCGGTCCGTTAAAAATCCTGTCGGTGGTGCTGTGGCACTAAGGCAGGCTAGTCCCTTCCTGTCCTGGCACTGGGCTGCGCCAGCAGGTCTGCGTCCTAGGTGGGGGGGGCCACAGACTCCGCGCACTCCCCCCACTCCAAGCACCAGCCAATGGAAGGTGCGGGGGGACAGTGCCTGCAGGCAAGAGCGGCACGTGGAGCCTCCTGGCCCCCACACCTAGGACCCGGACCTGCTGGCTGTTTCTGGGGTGCACGCAGTGCGTTGCCAGGACAGGCAGGCAGCCTGCTTTAGTCTGCTGCTAACTGGGAACCACCCGAGTTAAGCCCATGCCCCAACCCCGTGTGCCAACCCCCTGTCCCATCCCTGAGCCCCCCCCCCACAAACCTGGAGCCCTCTCCTGAACCGCAAACCCCTCATCCCCTGCCCCAGCAAAGAGCCCTTACCCCCCTGCACCCAACACCCTGCCCCAGCCCAGAGCCCCCTCCCACATCCTGAACCTCTCATCCCCAGCCCAGAGCCCACAGCCCCCTCCCACACTCCAAATCCCTCATTCCCAGCCCCCAGCCTCAAGCTCCCTTGTGCACCCCAAACCCCTCATCCCCAGCCTAGAGTCAGCACCCCCAGCCCAGAGCCCTCAACCCCTCCCACACCCCAACCCCTGCCTCAACCCACAGCCCCCTCCTGCACTCTGAATCCCTCGGCCCCACCCCCTAGCCTGCAGCCCCATCCTGCACCCCAAACCCCTTATCCCTAGCCCCACCCCAGAGCCCACACCTCCAGCTAGAGCCCTCACCCCTTCCCACACCCCAACATCTTGCCCCAGCCCAGTGAAAGTGAGTTAGGGTGGGGGAGAGCGAGCCACTGAGGGAGGGAGAATGTAATGAGTGGGGAGCAAGGCCTCAGGGAAGGGGTGGGGCTAGGGTGTTCGGTTTTGTGTGACTAGAAAGTTGGCAACCCTAATAGGAAGCCTCTTTCTCCTGATAGCCCCAATAGTGTACCATTACAGCAGCAGGGCATGAAGCACTACTAGGGCCTGATTCTCGGTTGCCCAATGCCTCATGTAGTCATTTAGACCAGAGCAAAATGGGACACTACCATTCGCAATGAACTCTTATGGTGATGAGTTTCACAGATTGACTATGCGTTGTGTAAAAACATGACTTTAACACTACCTAATTTTCTGCAAACGTAGCTTGCTTTTTAAGATCTCAGTGAGATCTGTCAAAGAAGACAAATTTGAAGTTTGTTGCTGAAGCTATTTAAGCGGAGCAAAATCTCTGACGAGAACATATGGGGAAAATGCTTTTTTCTGCTCACATATCAAAAACAGGTCAACCAATTTTGCTCAAACTTTACAAAAATAAATTTAGTCAGTGTGTGAAACAGAGATCTGCAGTGGGTATCAGAACAGAGCAAGTTGTTCTTAGGTTTAAAGTTCCTTCTAGCTGAGAAATTGCTCCCTTTTGATTGAGAATTAACAATAGGTATGGTCTTTCAATATGGGTCAAATGTGTCTAATGAAGCAGGTTTCTAATGATATGTCTACACTAGCCGCCGGATCGGCGGGCAGTGATCGATCCAGCAGGGATTGATTTATTGCGTCTAGTCTAGACGTGATAAAACAACCCTCGAGTCCTCTCCTGTCAACTCCTGTACTCCACCGCCACGAGAGGTGCAGGAAGAGTTGATGGGGGAGCGGCAGCAGTGGACTCACCGCGGTGAAGACACCACGGTAAGTCGATCAAAGGACGTTGACTTCAGCTACGTTATTCACGTAGATGAAGTTGCGTAACTTAGATCGACCCCCGCCCCCCAAGTGTAGACCGGGGCTAAGGAATGTGTACGTAATAGACTACTGATGTGAATGGATGCAGCTCCATTGAAACCAACAAAGCTATGCTAATTTACACCAGTAGAAAATTTGGCTCAGTATTCGTAACGTATACAGGATTTGATGAGCACATAGAAGTCATTTTTCTCATAACATTATAAATAGATATGTGACATCTAAATAGATATGTATAATCTTGCTGTTTATTCAGTACTCTCAGGATGTCACACCTAATTTATATCCTTGCCATGTCAAAGACTCTGCTCATTTGCCCTTGTTGTTGACATTACTTTCAAATTGTACCTCAAAGAAATTCCTCACTGGGTAGTCTATAGAGATGTGCCAACCATAACTGCAGTAGGATCTGACTGAACCCCTCACCCCATCTCCCGATGAGAGAATACTTCAGTTTCCACGCCCACACAGTTCTTGGCCTCTCTCCTTGGACTGTCAATTGGTCCAAGTTGTGGTTGTATTTTTTGTTTTCCTTTCACTCACTAAGGTGATCTAGTCCCAGACTTGTGACTCTGCTTTGTAGTGGTGGCTGATGTGGTCATCCTGATCAAATGTGTCAAAATTGTATTTCACCTCCAGGGAGTAATGCACTTTCTATCACTTTCTCTCTCTCTCTCTCTCTGCCACTTCCCTCTCCCTTCTCCATATATACAGTATAATGTGCTATATGTATGGATCGATATACACATACACACTTACATAATGCCCTTTGATCCTGACCTAGCATTTTCTGTTTGTAACAATTTTTTTTTTTTACAATACAGTAGGCATGGTAATTTAAAATTACCCTGACCCACTTTCATTGATCGGATGCATTAGTTTCCATGGCAGCAACAGTAGAGGGAACTTTAGTTTCAAAGGCTCTGTAGACAGATGCATTCTGCTTCAACAGGCTTCAGGTCCACACAGTTTAGAGCACAGTTTTGTAAATCACTTTATAAGGTTGCTAGGCTCAGTGTATTTTGGAGATCCTTGAACCCTGTTCTGCATGCTCTCCTCCCAGGGCCAGGGCCAGGGTTTTTGCCGCCCCAAACAGCAAAAAAAAAAAGCCATGATCTACTGCTGCCGCTTCATTCTTCGGTGGCAATTCAGCGGCAGGTCCTTCACTCTGAGAGGGAGTGAGAGACCTGCCGCTGAATTGCTGCTGAAGAGCCGGACGTGCCGCCCCTCTCCGTTGGCTGCCCCAAGCACTTGCTTGCTGCGCTGGTGCCTGGAGCCAGCCCTGTCTCCTCTTTCAAGCAATTAATAATTCTCCTCAAGCTTTTCTCTTGGGACCCCTCAGCCATTCCAGATTTCACTAATGCTTTGCATTTGAGAGTCTGTCTTCCCCAGCTTACTGCCCATGAGACGTCCCTGACTGCTTCACTCCCTCCTGCTACTTTCTTCACACCAACACTGGATCCTCTCAGCTTTGTCCCCAGATTCCTCTTTTGTTAGCAGACTCAATATCCTATGCCCCTGAGCCAGGGGAAGGGGGAGGCAGAGGATTGCTCTGAGGCATAGCTTTTGGGGCAGTTTATGTGGGGCCTATACGTCATTTCCCATCCTTAACCCACCAATACTGCTGACCCAGCTGGTATGTGTTATTTGCACTGCGCCTGCCTCCTCTGCTCCGCTTTATATAAAACCTGAAGAATCTGTGGAGGAGGCAGAGGAAGTAATGCATGTCAGCTGGCTCAGCAGCGTCTTTGGTGTAGTAACAACTCAGCCTCCAGCCGTCTTGCTGCATTCAGCGTAGGTGATGACTAAAATTTGAAGATGTCTAGGCCCATGAGAAGCGCTGCCCTTCTGGCCAGGAAATTGAAATTAGTGCCTTGCAGGCATGGGCAGCAGGTGGAGCCCCCCTTCGGGCAGGTGGAGCCCCCAGATCTGATCCTTCTGCCTGCACTCCCCCGGGCCAGAGCCCCGAGCACTCTCCACTCAGCCAGAGGAGCCCCGAACCCTCCCCCACAACTGCCTGGGGATCCCTTAGCCATCTTCAGCCATGCCGCGCCTCCCTTCTCCACCTCTCCCCAGACCCCAAGTCACTCGGGAAAACCTGCAGCATGACAGTCTCTCTTCCTGAAGAAGAACCTGAGCTTTTGATATGTCCCATGCAGATTCTGGGGCAGCTGAGCAGGCAGTATGTGTTACTCAGCTTCCTGGGTCCATCAGTAATCTCTCTGGAGTCCAGGGAGATTACTGATGAACTCAGGAAGCTGAATAGCACATATGGCCTCCTCAGCTGCATGGAGCATAATAAAGCAAAAACTTCCCCCACCAAACCTGCAACCGGGTGTCCTGCAGCAAGTGCCAGGGGAGGCAGAGCCTCTTCTGGCCTATTATATCTGTTGCCCATGTTTGCAGGCAAGAATTGTATTTAAAAACTTGATCCTCTCTGACCAAGTTTGAATTGTAGTATAGATGGGGTCAACATCTCTAGCATGTTAACTTTACCAAAAGCTGTTATGCAGATATTCTTGTAAATATTAATGCTCAATTTATGTGAAGGTTTCATAACATCTTTTGGTCCTGCCTTATTTTTTGTGTGTGTATGTGTGTGCACATGCACACATAATGTTCATTTAAAAAAAAAAAGAAAGCAAGCTTATCATAGTGCTGTTAACTCTCACTGCTTTATTGTCAGAGTTCCAAAAAAATTTTTTTTAAACCCAAGTTCCTGGAGACTATTGATGAAATGCTAATCTCCACTCTTATTTAAAATAAAAGTAAGTTTCTAGCCCGCAGGAGTGTTGGGAAGAGCCTGCAAACATGAACCAAATGCATCCTGAGGACTCAGAAAGCAAAGAAAAAGAACCCCACATTTATTATTTGTAAAGTCTCATTATTTAAAACCAATCTCATGATTTGGGGGCCTGAGTCATGAATTTTGAAAGCTTGAGGTTGGCAATGGTGTTTTCTATTAAGACAACACTATGGGAGAACTGAAATATTTGAAATGTTGGTTTTCTCTCTCACTCACTTAAAAATACAATCTTCAACATGCAATCTCAAATATTCTATCCTTGCTAATTGGAAACAGAGTAAAGTTTAACAGCTCAGTGTTCCCTTTTTCCGATTCTATTTCTCATTCTAAAAAAAAGTGCATATCTACCTCTTGTTACACTGTTGTGCTAGTAAACACCACTGTAGTTAACATGCATGGGCAGCGGGTACAGTAGGCCAGGGAAGGCTAAGCCACGAACCCACCTCTGGACACCTGGGCTGCGTTGGCTCTGCCCCTTCCCCAAGGCCCCCACTGCCTACTGCTGCTGCCTGCCTGCCATTGCTCGCCACATCCCTCCTCGAGGTCGGGGGAGTGAGGAGGGAACGTGGCGAGCCAGCGGTGGATGGGAGGGTCTGGCGGGGGAGTGAGGTGGCTCGGCTGTGCGCCGGGGCTGGCCTGGCAGCTCAGGGGAGCTGGTGGCTTGGCCCAGTGGCTTGGGGTGGTGATGGTGGTGGCTTGGCTCGGTGTGGCTGGGACTGAACTGGCACTTTGAAGCTGGGGGGGGGTGCCCGTCGTGGCTGGGGTGGGCAGGCCGGGGCTCTTCCAGTCGCCGGGGGCCCCTCAGGGCTCCTCCTGTTACAGGGCGAGCATGGTTCTGGGCTCTGGCATGCGGGGGCGGGGCCTCAGGTGGAAGGGACGTGGCCAGCAGGCTAGTCTACCCAAAGTGGGGGTTCACCTGCCACCCATGTTACCATGAAAGAGACAATCACACCTAGGTAGCCCTTTCTAAAGCCTGGAGTCCCCAACCCTTGTGCTTAGATCACCTTCAAAACCTGGTTCCATTTCATTTCACTGGGGTGACCATATTTCCATACTGAATATGGGACACCTGGTAAAATTACTCATATTCAAGTGAATTCAACAGCAATCCATCAGAACTATGCAGTACAAATGTTCAAATTAACATCAAATTGGCTGAGCCCCTGTTAAAAAGAAATACTGTGTAGTTGGATTCTTTTTATTTACCTTCTTATCTTTAAGGTTCACACAGAGAGAGATCTCACACACACACACACACACACACACACACACACCCACACCCACCCACACCCCCACCCCTCTCTCACACGGGGAGTGGTGATTGACTGACCCAACCCTCCCTGCCCAGTGCTCTCCACCCTCCATGCCTGGCTGGGCCACATGCCTCTCCTGGTACCTGGCACTGCGTCTTTCCGAGGCAACACGTGGCGGGGTGGGAGTGGGGGGGCTACATAGGGTCACATGACCCCCCTCCCCAGATTTCTGTCAGGGTTCACACCAGAATGTGTCCAGCAGCAGCCTTTTGGCTCTGTGCGGGAGGGAGGGGACGGGAGCTGCTTCCAGCCAAAGGGGCGGAGGGATGTGGGGGGAGGGATGACCTGGCCTGTGTCTTTGCAGAGCTCATCTCTTCTCCCCCAACCCCCATGGCTAGAAGCAGCTTTTTCCTTCCTACCTGCACAGTGTCAAAAGGCAGCTAACACCTCCAGGCTGCTGCTGGCCATCAACATAACCCATCCGCCTCCTGTCCCCTGAGTACAGTGCGGGCAGGAAGGGGTTAAGCCCTAAGGATGCATTGTGCACCAGGGCCCAGGGAACCTGACTCCAGGAGCTTCAGCGAACCCGGCCAGAGAGGTGGCTCAGCAGATGAGGGTGCCTAGGGGACAGGATGGATCAGCCCCATGCTCCTTGGGGGCAGGATCCAGAGTGGGGTGAAGAGGGTGCTAAGTCCCTGCCTGGGGGGCTGCTGTGGAGCCCACAGGGTCGGGGTGCAAACAGGCTGGGAATCGCTTCCCCACCACCACTCTAGAGCTTAGCTGAGGGGTGGAGAGACTTCCCCATGCCAGCGCTGTGCGGGCCTTTGGCACATGCAGGGCTCAGCTCCTCCTGGCCAGTGCCCCAGGCCGCAGGGTCTTGAGCTTTCCTGGGTTGCTGGCCCAGCCAGAGGCAGTGGGGAAAGGAAGGAGCCTGCCACCAGCCAGGCTGTTGGTGAGCTGAGCGCGCCAACCAGGGGCTGGTTCTCTGCACAGCACTGGGAGTGGGATGCGTCCCGCCAGGGGGGATATGGAGGAACAGTGGGACGAAGGGGCAAAGCAGGGAGAGGACAGTGAGAGGGGGAGCACATAAAGGGCCAGTGGGTGGGTTTGCAGTGTGCAGCCAGTGCCGGCTGGAAATGACACGGGGCGGGGGGCCTGCTGGCCGAGAGCTGGCACGCAGCGGGGGCTGTGCTGATGGACCAGCAGGGGGAGCAGCTGGCTTCGCGAGCTGCACCTTCGCCCCACCATCAGCCTTGCACACCCACCCCACTCATTGGCCACTGGACTCCCCCCACACACACTCACCGCTGGTGGATAGGCGCCTGGCAAGCAGGGATCCGTCCAGCAGCAGGAACTGCCAGTGCTGATGGGGAGCAGAGACAAATACTGTACAGGACAGTTTGCCTGTTTTTAAGAAAAAGTCAGGATACTTGCAGGAGGGCTTAAGTATGGGACTGTCCCTTTAAAAATGGGACATCTGGTCACCCTACATTCCACAGACTTTTACATTAGTACTTAGGTGGCTTAGGATTCTCTCCACAACCTCAGGATGAAAATGAGCTGGGCTCTTTTTACAAGTCAATGATTAAATACTGTAAAAATCAGTCTGGGTATGAAAATGCCTCCATGCTTGTTTCATCATGGGACAAATGCACTATATATATATCTGAAATTTGATCTGCCCACAACCTCTCCCACGTTTGATAGATTCATTTTCTTTTTAATTGTAAGTGACCATAAGATTCCTGAAAGATGTTAGGCTGCAAGGCCTGGAGAAGCCCTGTGTCCCTGAAGCAAGTACAACACATGCGGCTGAAATTTAAGTGTTCCTCCCTCCTGCAGTGTTCATTGATCACTCAGTGTTTAAAGTGCTTGCAAGAGCTTTGCTTTATTCTATATCTGGTTCCAATTGGCTGTGCATGACACTAAGAGGTTCATAGCATGCTGCCCAGACTCTGTCTGGGATACACAGCCCTTACAGGCAGTCCCCAATATCACAACTCCTACCACTCCATAAGCATGTTTCAACCCATGTCCAGAAGGGCCACCTAAAGGCATAAGAGGGAAGTTCGACCTCCATGCTGTATGCCTCTGAGTCCACCAGTTGTGTTCTTTTTTTATTATGTGGACACCACCAATTCCTCTCACTTGAGCCATGGATGAGCCATCAGTCCTTACTGATCTAGCCTGGACTTGAACCAGAGACCTAGAGATAAAAGGGTACATAACCCATTGCCATACCCTGGAGATATTGCCTTTTGGATCAGTGTTCTAGTACAAACTGAGTTCTAAAGACACTCTAATAACATACGTCAATTCCATTATCTTATTGCAAATCATGATTTTGTGCATTAACCACATGCCAGGGCAGATGTCTAAAGTTTCACTCCATTGCTATCTTGAAAAGTTTTGTATTGTCTGCAAACTTTGCGCCTTCACTATTCATCATAACATAAGACCAGCCATACTGGGTCAGACCAAAGGTCCCTCTAGCCCAGTATCCTGTCTTCTGACAGTGGCCAAGGCCCGGTGCCCCAGAGGGAATGAAGGGAACAGGTCATCATCAAGTGACCCATCCCCTGTTGCCCATTCCCAGATTCTGGCAAACAGAGGCTAGGGACACTATCCCTGCCCATCCTGGCTAATAGCCATTGATGGACTTATCCTCCTTGAATTTATCTAGTTCTTTTTTGTACCCCGTTATAGTCTTGGCCTTCACAACATGGAGTTCCACAGGTTGACAAGGAGTTCCACAGGTTGACTGTGCATTGTGTGAAGAAATACTTCCTTTTGTTTTGTTTTAAACCTACTGCCTATTAATTTCATTTGGTGATGACCTCATTCTTGTGTTATGAGAAAGAGCAAATAACACTTCCTTATTTACTTTCTCCACACCGGTCATGGTTTTATAGACCTCCATCATATCCCCCCTTAGTCTTCTCTTTTCCAAGCTGAAAATTCCCAATCTTATTAATCTCTACTTGTACGGAAGCTCTTCCATATGCCTAATAATTTTTGATGCCCTTTTCTCAACCTTTTCCAATTCCAATATATCTTTTTTGATATGGGGCGACCACATCTGCACGCAGTATTCAAGTTGTGGGCGTACCATGGATTTATATAGAGGCAATATGCTATTTATGCCTTATTATCTATCCCTTTCTCTAGCTTTTTGACTGCTGCTGCACATTGAGTGGATGCTTTCAGAGAACTATCCACAATGACTCCAAGATCTCTTTCTTGAGTGGTAACAGCTAACCCCATCATTTTGTTTGTATAGTTGGGAATATGTTTTCCAGTGTGCATTACTTTGCATTTATCAACATTGAATTTCATCTGCTATTTTGTTGCCCAGTCACCCAGTTTTGTGAGATCCCTTTGTAGCTCTTCGCAGTATGCTGTGGACTTAACTAACTTGAGTAATTTTGTATCATCTGCAAATTTTGCCACCTCACTGTTTACCCCTTTTTCCAGATAATTTATTAATATGTTGACTAGGACTGATTCCAGTACAGAACACCACTATTTACCTCTCTCTCCAGTCTGAAAACTGACCATTTAGCCCTACCCTTAGTTTCCTATCTTTTAGCCAGTTACCAATCCAAGAGAGGACCTTCCCTCTTATCCCGTGGCAGCTTACTTTGCTTAAGAGCCTTTGGTGAGGGACCTTGTCAAAGACTTTCTGAAAATCTAAGTACACTGTATCCAATGGATCCTCCTTGTCCACATGCTTGTTGACCCCCTCAAAGAATTCTAGTACATTTGTGAGGCATGATTTATCTTTACAAAAACTGTGTTGACTCTTCCCTAACAAATTATATTCATCTATGTGTCTGACAATTTTGTTCTTTACTATAGTTTCAGCCAGTTTGCCCGGTACTGAAGTCAGGCTTACCGGCCTGTAATTGCCGGGGTCACCTCTGGAGCCCTTTTTAAAAATAGGCGTAACATTAGCTATCTCCAGTCATTTGGTACAGAAGCTGATTTAAATGATAGGTTACAAATTACAGTTAGTAGTTATGCAATTTCACATTTGAGTTCCTTCAGAACTCTTGGGTGAAAACCATCTGGGTCCTGATGACTTATTACTGTTTAGTTTATCAGTTTGTTCCAAAATCTCCTCTAATGACACCTCAATCTGGGACAGTTCCTCAGATTTGTCACCTAAAAAGAATGGCTCCAGTTTGGGAATCTCCCTCACATCCTCAGCCATGAAGACCGATGCAAAGAATTCATTTAGTTTCTCCGCAATGACCTTATTATCCGTGAGTGCTTCCATGGGCAGTGGATATCATAAACTGGGGGAGGCTGTGCCTCTCCAAACAGCCAGGTGTGGCCCGCCCATGCTCTGCCCCCACGTGTCCCCCATCCTGCTTCCACTCGGCACGGCTCCAGTCTCCCAGGGTGGCCTGGGCCGCTCCGCCCACCCTCCCTGCACTCCAGGGCTGGGGAGACTGAGGCCATCCTGCCTGCTCTGGGGTTGCGGGGGGAGAGGCTGGGGGGTGCTCTGGAGCTGGGAGCACTAGCCTGGGGCAGGGGCTGGCCGCTGCAGTGGGGGGACCTCTGGGCTCAGGTGGGGGCACGGAAGGGTCTCGGGATGAAGGGGTGGGGCTGGGAGCTAACCTCCCCCAGCCGGTGATGCACACACTGCCCATGTGTGCTCCTTTAGTATCTCAGTCATCCAGGGACCCCACTGGTTGTTTAGCAGGCTGCCTGCTTCTGGTGTACTTAAAAAAAATTGCTAGTATTTTTTGAGTCTTTGGCTAGCTGTTCTTCAAATTCTTTTGTGGCCTTTCTCATTATATTTTTGCACTTCACTTGCCAGAGTTTATGATCCTTTCTATTTTCCTCACTAGGATTTAACTTCCATCCTCTTTTCCAGATCACTAATAAATATGTTGAACAGCATATGCCCCAGTACAGAACTCCACTGTTCTCCTGTCTCCATTGTGAAAACTCACCATTTATTCCTAATCTTTGTTTCCTATGTTTCAACCAATTACTGATCCATGAGAGGACCTTCCCTCTTATCCCATGGCTACTTAGTTTCCTTAAGAGTCTGTGGTGATGGACCTTGTCAAAGACTTTCTGAAAATCCAAGTACCAGTCAATACAGTGATCACTCTTACCCACATGCTTGTTGACTCCGTCAAAGAATCTGAATAGGTTAATGAGGTATGACTTCTCATGATAAAAGCTGTGTTGAGTCTTCCCCCATCAAATCATCCGACGAAGTGGGTATTCACCCACGAAAGCTCATGCTCCCAAACGTCTGTTAGTCTATAAGGTGCCACAAGACTCTTTGCTGCTTTTACAGATCCAGACTAACACGGCTACCCCTCTGATACTTGACATCAAATCATGATTATCTATATTTCTGATAATTCTATTCTTTACTATAATTTCAACCAATGTCTCCACTACTGAAGTTAGTCTCATTTTTAAAATTACATTAACTACCTTCCAGTCATCTGGTACAGAGGCTGATTTCAGTGATAGGTTACATATTACCAATAGTAATTCTGCAATTTTATATTTGAGTTCCTTCAGAACTCTTGGGTGAATACCATCAGGTCCTTGTGACTTATTACTGTTCAGTTTATCAATTTGTTCTAAAACCTCTTCTATGGACATCAATTTGGGGCATAATACATGGTATTTGTACATAAATTTCACAATGATACTAATAACCAGTGTGACACTGGCTTTCATTTGAGCCTCATATGACATTCTTTGGTGAACCAGAGAGTACATAACACAATCTGGATATTCCTGTAACCCCCTTGACAATGGTCATTAAGAGGTTTTTGGTCACAATGTTCATAATTGGTGATCTTACTGGAATCCACTGAATCTTTTGGTGACCACATGACCGCTGGCTATGTAGCGGTATTCCTTGGTAAGCACATTTTAATTCATTGGTCTTCCATCCTACTAAATGAGACGTGTCCATATCAAGAAAGTTGCTAAAACCAAAGCAGTGTTGATGGAGATGGTTAGCGGGTTTAGCTATGAACAACCTCATTGTGAATCTTGTCCTGTCACTTAATATGGAGCAGCTGACAAAGACGATGAGAATTGTAAACACCAAGTGGCCACTCCTCAGCCTTCCTCACATTCCTGTTTCACTGCCATACAATAAAGGTGATGTAACCATGGCTCACAGGTCTGCAGCTTCAAAGCAAGCTTGATGTTATAACGTGCCACAAAGGCCACCAAAGGGCCTAAAGCCTGACAGCAGCTGCTGCTACACAAGTGTCCACATCTTTCAAGCACCCTCCAGCACTCGTCTGTGATGCTGCCCTAGTATTTGACAGTTGCCATCTGCTCACTATTGCATCTGGATAGGTTAATACTGAGCTGGTTGTAATCTGGAGCTGGAGACTGTGATAGTAATGACCAGGGACTTAGTTTTATCTGCATTAATAACCAGACTCATGCACGCTGCTTCTTGCCCAGTCAGACTGGCCATGAGCTCCAACAATTCACCAAACTAGCCAATATACATGTTATCATGTCTCTTTCCATTTTTAAAGTCCCTTTGAAAATATTTCCCCCCCCCCATCTTATTCGATTATTCTTGTTACACATTTGCATTACCGTGGGTCTTTCTACAAAGCACTTTGATACTAGTCAAATGTGTTTTACAAATGAATACATGATATTATAGTTACGTATAAAGGGTTTGAAGGAGATCTTTAAAAAAAATCAAAGATTCTGTACACTTCATATGTCTGACAATTGTAGGGATTCCCAGGGTCTGCTCCCTAGATTATGGTTAATTTTAATTAAAGATAGGTGGCTTGGCAAAGGGCTGAAAGAACAAACAGTTATTTTATAAAAAATAACGAAAGATACCATTGGATTTTGAAATGAAGCATAGCAGATAGGAAGGTCCTACAGAGTCCTCCTCTGGGCACCAAAACCTATGCGTTACAAACACTGGTTCAAAGTAAATTTTTCAAGGCTTATGCAGGGTGGCAGTGTAAACACGTTCTGACCACACTGGAGTCACACAATTAACAACCCACATAGCTCCTTGGGAGCAATCTCTTTTGGGTCTAAATGTGTGTAAACATTTAGTAGAAATTGGATATTAATTTGATCTACAATAAACAGTTATAGACCAAATGTAGGCTTTTGCCTTCACAGCTAGTTCCTTCTGAACACACATACTCCTCCCTAGTTCTGTGTGGTATTTTGTAAGGGATCTTTCCCTTTCCACTTAGCCTCGCTTGAGCCTTCCTATAAGGGCACTTCTATCTTGGATGCATGCTTCACTAACCCACCAAGTGCATTCTTACAGCTCCGACAGTTATATCCCAAAACACTTGAGGTCTAGGCACACAGTTGCTTTCATAACTAAACTTTAGAAATAGAGATTCCTAACTAACCAGGAATCTGTACACTTGCCCTCAAGGATAACGTTTATTTGTCCAGAGCCGGGCCATTAATACAAGCATTGATTTAACCATTTTGGTGGCAACACTGAAGTGTTTCTACAGCTGTAATACAAGTAATGGAAAACTCGTTTCTTGTTCCATACAGCCAGCAAAGGTCTCTGAGGCACTTTCAGCTATTACATTGAATTGTCAGAAATTCAACATAAAAAGATCTCCTATCAGCACTTTTCCCAGGTTCTTGATAGGGCTATAATAAAAAGTGGCCTATGTCCCAGGTGTATTTCATGTGTTGGCTCAAGGTCTAAAGCCTCCATGGATTTGTGGTTCTCATGGTGGAGATATCAAGATAAGTCTCAGTGCAAGAATATTTTATTTGTGTAATGCTGAGTGTAACTTTCAGTAAAACTAATCAACAATTTAATTGCTTTAACTCTTCAAATTCATATAGAATTGAATAAAATCTTATATTTTAACTGCATTGTTAAGTGAACAATTACTTAATTAAGACAGTCTTAGTCATGGATAAAAATGTATGTAAAATGCATTCCTCTTTAGAAGCAGTACACAGAAAATGAATTCTACTTTTTTATTGCATTTGCTTTAGTGCATTCTATTATGATCTAGAATCTTGAGAAATAATTTGATCCTTAAGTAAATTTTTGTAGAGCCATTCTAGCAGTAAAACCCAAACTGATTATTAAATCTCACATCAGTTATCTGCATTATTTTCATGTCTGTAAGTTCCTAAAAAACAGTCAGTCACCTATCTTTATATCCTGTCAGTGTGCACACAGGATGTATTGTACTTTGTGGAGCACAGGTGTTCATTTTTAGACAAAAAGCACAATACTATACAATTATCAGAGGGGTAGCGGTGTTAGTCTGGATCTGTAAAAGCAGCAAAGAGTCCTGTGGCACCTTATAGACTAACAGACATTTTGGAGCATGAGCTTTCATGGGTGAATATCCACTTCATCGGATGCATGTCATGCATCTGACGAAGTGGGTATTCACCCACGAAAGCTCATGCTCCAAAACGTCTATTAGTCTATAAGGTGCCACAGGACTCTTTGCTGCTTTTACAATACTATACAATGTGTGGCCTGAAGCTCTGGTTAAAGTCAGCTTACACTTTACAGGAGTTTGCTGTAACAGGTACTGTGACAGGCTTCCGCCCCGCCCGCCCCTGGGTGCCACCTGGAACTGGGGTACCACTGAGCCCTGTGACCCACCAGCCTGGCTCTCACCAGGGCCGGCTCCAGGCACCAGCTTAGCAAGCAGGTGCTTGTGGCGGCCACTCCAGAGCGGGGCGGCACGTTCAGGTATTTGGTGGCAATTGGGCAGAGGGTCCCTCACTCCCGCTCGGAGCGAAGGACCTCCTGCTGAATTGCCGCAGATCGCAATCACGGCTTTTTTGGGGGGGAGGGGGGCTGCTTGGGGCGGCAAAACCCCTGGAGTCGGCCCTGCCTCTCACACTGTACTGCTGACCAACAATAGAGAGGCTACAGCCAAGATAACCCAGGTACGCAGCCTCCCACTGGAGTATAAACCCAAAATTATACCATCTTGCACTGCACAGGAAACTGTACAGTATGAGCTCATAGAGTTCATCCCTCCCTCAATGTGGAGATGAAATGTAACAGGCCCCCGAGCTAAGATTCCCAAGCACTTCACTCCAAACTTAACTGGTTTAGATTAAAGCATAAAATAAGTTTATTAATTCCAAAAAGATAGATTTTAAGTGATTATAAGTGATATCAAACAGCTCAAAGCAGATTAGTTTGCGTTTTTTGTTTATTTGCTAAGTAAACTTAACATACTAGATAGATTGGATATGAATTAGCAGTTTCTCACCCTGACTGCTGGGGTACAAGCAGGCTTGCAGATTCTTAAGGGACGAGCTGCACTTGCTTTACAGCTTAGAATCCCCAGGTTTTTCATATGCAAGCTAGAAATCCCTTTAGTCTGTGTCCAGCACTTCCCCCAGTTCAGTCTTTATTCCTCAGGTGTTTCCAGGAGTCTTCTTGTGTGGGGAGTGAAGAGCAGCAGATGACGTCATTCCCTGCCTTACATAGCTTTAGCATATGCCGGGAATCCTTTGTCCCAAACTAAGGAAAAACACTGACGCCCCAAAATGAAGTCCAGAGTCATGTGGCCTGGTCACATGACCCTGTGGAGTCATAGCAGCCATTACTTACAGGCTGTCTGGAGTACTCTCAGGAAGGCTTACCAGGTGGGGAATAAGCTTTTCCTAAGGCCTATTGTTTTCCCTAATGGCTCATTACCCTGAATACGCCTTTCCCAACCAGCTAGCTAGACTGAAAACATCTTGCCTAGTGAGCATTACCCAAATGTAACTACATTTGAAATACAGATACATAGTCAATATTCATAACTTCAGATAGAAAAATGATACTTGCATACAAATAGGATAAAAATATTCAGCAAATAACAACATTTTCAATGACATCTCATGTGACCTGTCTTGCATAAAATGCATCATAATTATGCTATAATCATATTATAAGAATATCATTATGAAGAATATGGAGTGCAGTGTCACAGGTATCTGATAGCAAGGTTAAAAAAAATAAACAACAAATAAAAATACTTTAACATATTTTATTCCCTCAAATAAATAAGAGAAATTAAACCCTTAGGAAGTTTAAGTGCTGATAAATCATTGCAGATCCATTTACCGTGAGTGATGCTGAGAAGGATAAGTTAGAAAACTTTTCTGCACCATATTTATACAGTGTATTGTGAAAATAGCAAATTGGAAAGGTTTGCTAATTCTTATCTGGAACAAAGTATTAACTAAAGGCCAGATTCTGCCACTCTTACTCACACTGAGTAGTGCCTTACTCCAGGAGTAGTCCTTTAATTTCAGTGTCATGTGAAGGAAAAACAATGTGTTTATGTAATTAAAGACTGTTCATTATGCACATGCATGCAAGGGCAGAATTAATGTTGCACAGACAGCCTAAATTCTGGCATTTCCTAACTTTTTAATACTTGACTTAGCATACAAACTACATTAAGAGAACGTTATTGAGTTGCAGTTTGATGTAAGGTTTCTCTGACCCCCTCAAACATTCCAGGGTATTATAATCCTTTCTTGTTACTGTTTTTTGTTGTTGTTGTATATAGTGCTCGGGTGCTTGCAATGAGTACTCTATTAACTTTGTAAACACATACTATTATAATGAATGACATAATTAAAGTAGGTAAAACTGAGTACTCGTTTTAATAATGCACCTTTAAGGAGCCTACTTCAGCTAAAATTTTGTTCAGAGTCAAGATTTAATTCTATGTAATATTCTACAATATATTTTGAAACACTGACAATTTTATTTACTATTTAAATAATTTTATCTTGCTTGTAAAGAGAAAAGGGGAAAAACTGCTGAGGGAGATAACATATTTGGAAACCATTTATCAGGACTAATTTCCTCTTTGAAAAGCTGAGCTTCATAAGCCCTTTAAATAGAAAGCATGACAGAAGAGCAAATGCCACACATACAGTTCATTTTATTCTAACATGCTTTTATTTTTATTTTATTTTTCAGGAAGGCCTGGCTGAGTAAAGTTGGAAGTCCCAGTTCTCGCATAGACCGAACCAACTTTTTTAATGAAAAGGAGATCTCCAAGCTTGATTTCTCAGGATTTAGCACTAGATACTAATGGAGGAAGAAATCTTTAAGCACAAAATTATAATGCTTCAGCTGCATAGTAATTTATGTGTCTCCGTAAAATAGCACGACAGCACTTTTTTGATGTCTGCTTCATACTAAAGTATAAAAATACCCCTTTTACATAATGCAGGACTGTCAGTTACTCTATTAGAAATTTCACAATGTAAATCTTTACCAACATTGCCAATTTATATATAATTTACTTAGAAGGAAGTATAAAAAATCAATAAAAACATACAACTGCAAAATCAGAAAATACTACTGCACAGTGAAATTTGTAAGACATGATCATACAGAACCTAGTCTTTGCCCAATAAAATATTTGATTTATATATATTAAAAAACAAACAAATAAAAAACAACTTAAATTTCACTGTGACATAATTAAAAATGTTTAAATACTTTAAGTAATCTTTAAACAGGATCACAGCAACGTTCAGGAGTATATCCTATATGCTATGAATTGTAAAGTTCTCTTGTATTATTTGTAATAATTAGTTAATGCTGTAGCAAGTGTTCTAAAATAAATGTGTTTTGCCCTATAAAACATACCCAGTCAAGTCTGATTAAAAACTTTCCATAATGATGTCTGGGTAGCTCAGGATATGGGACATAGAGATATATAGTCTTTCATAGATCTTTTGTTCAATCCCAGCCACGATCAGTATTGACTAAGTTTCTTCCATCTGATTTCTTTATGGTGACCTATATGATATTAGTTAATGGCTTTAGTCTGATAGCTAATGGCCAAGCATTTGCATCACAAAAATCACCACTAACTAGGGTTATCACTTAAGACCTGATCCTGCACAGACTTAGCCAAGTACGTCATATTGAGCATCGATAGTCCCACTGAAGTTAAGGCTCATATGCTTAAAGTTAAGCACTTGAATAAGTCTTGGTAGGACTGATGCCTAATTCTCATCTTTTTTGGTATTTAAGGCAAAGAGGCCAAGAAATACATTGTTACAGAGACTGAACTCTCCTCAATCCTAGATATGGTCCTTCTAAATCAGGAGTAAAACATACTGGCAGGCTTTGTGTGGAAATTTACAATCCATCTCCACTGGCTGATCCATACATGTTCTAGAGATATATAGAGTCAGTCCTGATGGCATTGATACACCACCATCATCAAGCATTAAATTCATTTTTTTATTTCATAACACAGCATATTTGAGATTGTCTATCACGTGAACCACAAGATGTATATAGAACTTTGTATTTCTGCTGACAACTAGATTTATTTTCACTGGGTCTTTTGTACATAAGTCTCTGAAGATTTCATTCTAGTGTTGCAAGAGTTATTTATAGATTATTATAGTTCAAACTACACACGGCTTTTGTGATTGTCCACAAGCACTCTTTGTTGAAGCCATCATGAATAATCCTTGTTCAATTCAAATTGTAAATGGCAAAGTCCAAGTGTAATATCAGTTCAATAGCTGATACATCCTCTGTCTGATGAGTATATCTTGCATTTCCAAGCCCTTAAAGATTTACAACTTCTATGACAATACCTATTACACTGATACACCACACAGGTCAAAGCATTTTCAGCTGGATTGCTTTATTATTGTGTTGAGCAAAGTTATGGAGAGAAGGACAGAGAGCAGAAAGGACAGGAGATACATGTGGGAATTGTCAAATAATCTGTGCCCTGCTGTGTTATTGTCCCAACAGCTGTCTGAGTAGTTGAAGTCCCGCATCACCACCAAGTCCTGTGTTTGGATGATTTTGTTAGTTGTTTTAAAAAAGAAGAATGAGCTGGGTGTAAAATTAACAAAAAGTAGCAGTTTGGAGGGAGTGGGAAAAATCCAGTGGATCCCCCTTGTCTACATGCTTATTGCCCCCCTTAAAGAATACTACTAGATTTGTGAGGCATGATTTCCCTTTACAATAACCATGTTGACTCTTCCCCAACAAATTATGTTCATCTATGTGTCTGACAATTTTGTTCTTTATTATAGTTTCAACCAGTTTGCCCAGTACTGAAGTCAGGCTTACTGACTGATCACCTCTGGATCCCGTTTTAAAAATTGGCATTACATTAGCTCTCCTCCAGTCATTTGGTACAGAAGCTGATTTAAATGATTGGTTACAAACCACAGTTATTAGTTCTGAAATTTCACATTTGAGTTCCTTTAGAACTCTTGGGTGAAAACCATCTGGTCCCCATGGCTAATTACTGTTTAATTTATCGGTTTGTTCCAAAATCTCCTCTAATGACACCTCAATCTGGGACAGTTCCTCAGATTTGTCACCTAAAAAAAATGGCTCCGGTTTGGGAATCTCCGTCACATCGTCAGCCGTGAAGACTGATGCAAAGAATTAATTTAGTTTCTCCACAATGGCCTTTTCATCCTTGAGTGCTCCTTTAGCATCTCGATCGTCCAGCCCCCACTGGTTGTTTAGCAGAATTCCTGCTTCTGATGTACTTAAAAAAATTTGCTATTACTTTTTCAGTCTTTGGCTAGCGGTTCTTCAACTTCTTTTTAGGCCTTCCTTATTATATTTTTACACTTCATTGCCAGAGTTTATGCTCCTTTCTATTTTCCTCAACAGGATTTAACATGCTCTTTTTAAAGGATGCCTTTTTGTCTCTCACTGCTTTTTTTATTTGTTGTTTAGCCATGGTGGCACTTTTTTTTTTTAATTTGAGGTATACATTTAAGTTGAACCTCTATTCTGGTGTCTAAAAAGTTTCCATATAGCTTGCAAGGATTTCACTTTTGGCACTGTACCTTTTAATTTCTATTTAACTAATTTCCTCATATTTGTGCACACCAACACATATATGGTAGGTAAGCACAAACACAAGCATGTGGAACTTTGAAAATCTGGCCCAAGATATCAGATATCAGAGTTAACAAACAGATGGGATTCAGTTCTAATATGCATGGGAAAGTCTGCACACAAATGGAGCCTAGTGCTGTTTGGATGCAGAAGATGAACAGGTTGCAGGTTATGCGAAGCAGTTAAACATGAAAAAATGGATGATGTGGAAAATAGATTGTATACCTTTTGTTATTACGGGACCCTGAAAAGCTTGGAGAAGAGGGCTGCCATTTGGTTTTTTAATTGGGTGGTTGACCTTTTCCATGATAGCTACCCAAAGACTGTTAAAATAACTACTGTTCCCTGACTTCTAGTCAGAAATATCTTTCAAAACTGGGTTGTTTAAGATATGAGCCAATAGTTAAAACAGGTGCAGACTTAACAGCAGGCTTGAGGCAAGGCAGCAAGGTGGTGGCAATTTCTGCCTACTAGCTTCCTGCAAAGTTTGGCTGGGCTGGCACATGGGATATTAAGTTCAAGGACTCTAGAGATGGACGAAGAGCTTGTGGATCACAAGCTAAATATGAGTCAACAATGTAACACTGGCCTGGTCTACACTATGCGTTTAAACCGGTTTTAGGAGCGTTAAACCGATTTAACGCCACACCCGTCCACACTAAGAGGCCCCTTATATTGATTTTAATGGCTCTTTAAATCGGTTTCTGTACTCCTCCCTGATGAGAGGAGTAGCGCTAATATCGGGATTAACATATCAGAATAGGGTTAGTGTGGCCGCAAATCGACGGTATTGGCCTCCGGGCAGTATCCCACAGTGCACCACTGTGACCGCTCTGGACAGCATTCTGAACTCTGATGCACTGGCCAGATAAACAGGAAAAGCCCGCGAAGTTTTGAAATTCATTTCCTGCTTCCCCAGTGTGGAGAGCTCATCAGCACAGGTGACCACGAAGAGCTCATCAGCACAGGTAACAATGCAGTCTCCTGAGAATCGAAAAAGAGCCCCAGCATGGACTGCACGGGAGGTACTGGATCTGATCGCTATCTGGGGAGAGGATTCAGTGCTAACAGAACTGCATTCAAAAAGACAAAATGAAAAAGTATTTGAAAGAATTGCAAGGTCTATGATGGATAAAGGCCACACCAGGGACTCACTGCAATGCAGAGTGAAAGTCAAGGAGCTCAGACAAGCCTACCAGAAACCCAAAGAAGCAAACGGAAGGTCCGGGGCAGGGCCAAAAACATGCCGCTTCTACGCTGAGCTGCATGCTATTTTAGGGGGCTGCGCCACAAGTACCCAACCCCTGTCCGTGGATTCTGAGGTGGGGGTTGTAATCTCTGCCATGGCTGAGGATTATGCGGATGGGGAAGATGATGATGAAGAAGGTGAGGAGGACGACCTTGCAGAGAGCACACAGCACTCCGTGAGCCCCAACAGCCAGGAGCTTTTTCTCACCCTGACAGAATTACCCTCCCAACCCACTACCCCAGACAATGAAGCCATGGAAGGGACCTCTGGTGAGTGTACCTTTGCAAATATCAAAGATTGTTTTTTAAGCAAGCGTTTTTTAATGATTGATTTGCCCTGAGGACTTGGGATGCATTCACTGACAGTATAGTTAATTAGAAAAGTTTGTTAACATGTCTGGGGATTGAGCGGAAAGCCTCCAGGGACATCTCGATGAAGCGTTCCTGGAGGTACTCCAGAAGCCTTTTCAGAAGGTTTCTGGGCAAGGCAGCCTTGTTCCGTCCACCATGGTAGGACACTTTACCACGCCATGCATGTAGCAAGTAATCAGGTATCATTGCATGGCAAAGTATAGCTGCGTATGGTCCCGGTGATTGCTGGCATTCAAGAAGCATCCGCTCTTTATCTCGCTGTGTTATCCTCAGCAAAGTGATATCGTTCAGGGTAACCTGGTTGAAAATCAGGAATTTAAGTAAGGGGGATGGCCATTTTCCTACTGGGTTCGTGGACTGCAGCACCTTAAAAGAAAACCCTTTCCTGCACGTAGCCAAGCGGGGGGAGGGGAGGAGTGAAATGCCGATGATCTTTTTCGTGTTTGGTCAGTGGGGATCTTCCCCAAGCTACCAGACAGGCAGTGGGGAAGGGTGTTGATTAGCAGGAGCTAGCATGGTATTAGCCATGCATTGGGGGGAGGGGTAAATCACTGCAGAAGCCGAAAGACAGTGGCTTACCATGGCCGCATGCAAGCTGAATTCTGATGCCCGGACCTGTGTCTGTGAGATCTGTAACCCCAGAGCTGCAGGCACTCAGTATTAAGATGAAAAATGCGACCTTGTAGGGAAATCACATGTGCTATGTAAGGTGAATAGTGCTGTTCACTGTGAAAGAGTATAGCCATTGTTCTGTAAAATGTATCTTTTAAATACTTCTCTCCCTCATGCAGCTGCAATTTTTCAAGCCTCCCTGCTCCATCCCAAAGGCTAGCCCAGATAAGGCGGAGGAAAAAGAAGACGCAAGATGAAATGTTCTCGGATATTATGGAAGTTACACGCAAGGAAAGAGCTCATCTGAATGAGTGGAAGGACGTGGTATCAAATTACAGGAAAGATGCCAGTGAACGTGAGGACAGGAGAGACACCCGAGATGAGAGGTGGCGGCAGGAAGACCGGCAGGAAAATCAGCGGTGGCGGGATGCAACTCTGGGGCTGCTGCGTGATCAAACTGACATGCTCCGCCTGGTGGAGCTTCAGGAATGGCAGCAGGATCACAGAGTGCCGCTGCAGCCCCTGTATAACCACCCTCAACCCTCACCATGTTCCACATCCTCCTCACCCAGACGTGTAAGAACGCGTGGGGAGGCCTGCACCCGCCCACTCCACCCCCGTGGACAGCCCAACCAGAAGGCTGTCGTTACTGTGAAATGTTTTTACTGCCCTTCTCCATCCCTCCTATCCTCCTCCCAAACCACACCCTTACTTCTCTCCCTCTTTTTATAATGAATTAATAAATAAATCATGATTTTTAAAATATAGTGCCTTTATTTGCATAAGTAAGCTGTACTCGAAGGGGGAGGGTGAGTTGCTTACAGGGAATGAGTCAATCAAGGGGGGTGGGTGTTCATCAACAAACACAGCAGTCACACTGTACCCTGGCCATTGATGAAGCTCATTTTCAAAGCTTCTCTGATGCGCACCGCTTCCTGGTGTGCTCTTCTAATCTCCCTGGTGTCTGGCTGCGCGTAATCAGCGGCCAGGTGATTTGCCTCAGCCTCCCACCCCACCATAAAGGTCTCCCCCTTACTCTCAAAGAGATTGTGGAGAATACAGCAAGCAGCAATAACACAGGGGACATTGGTTTGGCTGAGGTCTGAGCGAGTCAGTAATGTGCGCCAGCGCGCCTTTAAACGGCCAAATGCACATTCCACCACCATTCTGCACTTGCTCAGCCTGTAATTGAACAGATCCTGACCACTGTCCAGGCTGCCTGTGTATGGCTTCATGAGCCATGGCATCAAGGGGTAGGCTGGGTCCCCCAGGATAACGACAGGCATTTCAACATCCCCAACTGTTAATTTCTGGTCTGGGAAGTAATTCCTTTGCTGCAGCCGTTTAAACAGAGTAGTGCTTCTGAATACGCGAGCGTCATGAACCCTCCCTGGCCATCCCACATGGATGTTGGTGAAATGTCCCTTGTGATCCACCAGTGCTTGCAGCACCATTGAAAAGTACCGCTTCCAGTTTACGTACTGGGTGCCCTGGTGCTCCAGTGCCAAGATAGCGATATGGGTTCCATCTATCGCCCCCCCACAGTTAGGGAATCCCAGTGCAGCAAAGCCATCCACTATGGCCTGCACGTTTCCCAGAGTCACAACCTTTCGTAGCAGCAGCTTAGTGATTGCTTTGGCTACTTGCATCACAGCAGCCCCCACAGTAGATTTTCCAACTCCAAATTGATTCCCGACTGACCGGTAGCTGTCTGGCGTTGCAAGCTTCCACAGGGCTATAACCACTCGCTTCTCTACTGTGAGGGCTGCTCTCATCTTGGTATTATGGCGTTTCAGGGCAGGGGCAAGCAAGTCACAAAGTTCCATGAAAGTGCCCTTACGCATGCGAAAGTTTTGCAGCCACTGGGAATCGTCCCACACCTGCAACACAATGCGGTCCCACCAGTCAGTGCTTGTTTCCCGGACCCAAAATCGGCGTTCAATGGATAGAATCTGCCCCATTACCATCAGGATCTCCAAAGTGCAGGGGCCCGCAGTTTGAGAGAATTCTGTGTCTACGTCCTCATCACTGTCATCGCCGCGCTGCCGTATCCGCCTCCTCCTCGCCTCGGATTGAAGGTCCTGGTTCACCATAAACTGCACGAGAGTGCGCGAGGTGTTTAAAACATCCACGATTGTGGTATTGAGCTGAGCAGGGTCCATGCTTGCTGTGTTATGGCGTCTGCACAGTTCACCAAGCAAAAAAGGCGCGAAACGGTTGTCTGCTGCTTTCAGGGAGGGAGGGGTGAGGCTGTACCCAGAACCACCCGCAACAATGATTTTTGCCCCATCAGGCACTGGGATCTCAACCCGGAAATTCCAAGGGGTGGGGGAGGCTGCGGGAACTATGGGATAGCTACGGGATAGCTACCCACAGTGCAACGCTCCAGAAATCGATGCTAGCCTCGGACCGTGGATGCACACCACCGATTTAATGTGTTTAGTGTGGCTGCATGCACTTGATTTTATACAATCTGTTTTGCTAAACCGGTTTATGTAAAATCGGAATAATTCCGTAGTGTAGACGTACCCACTGTTGCAAACAAAGCAAACATCATTCTGGGATGTATTAGCAGGAGTGTTGTAAGCAAGCCACAAGAAGCAATTCTTTTGCTGTACCCCGTACTGATTAGGCGTCAACTGGAGTATTGTGTCCAGTTCTGAGTGCCACATTTCAGGAAAGATGTGGACAAATTGGAGAGAGTCCAGAGAAGAGGAACAAAAATGATTAAAGGTCTGGAAAACATGATCTGTGAGGGAAGACTGAAAAAAATGAGTTTGTTTAGTCTGGAAAAGAGAAGACTGAGGAGGGACCTGATAACAGTTTTCAAGTGCTGTAACTGTGGCCACACTGAGATTGCTCAAAATCTGGGCAAACTGCAAAGAATGTGGCAGATGTTCCCCAACACAGGTATTTATTCTAATAATTAGATTCACCAAACCAGCAACAAAACAGCTTCTACAATACCTTCCTGGTTACCCAGAAACTAGAAATACAGTTCCCTTAAAGCAACCCAGCTCTGGGCTCCCACTCAGACAGCCAACTCAAATATGATGAGGATTACTGAAAATCTTGCTCTTCATATAAAAAATTCTACAATCCCAAAGGATTGGACACATTACCCACCAAGTTAATGAATATTTCAGATCTTACCCAAATACACACTTACAGCCAATTATTAACTAAACTAAGATGTACTAAAAAAGAAAGAGTATGGTTGAAAGATCATTATACATACAGACATGAATACCATTCTTAGGTCAGTTTCATAGTAGAGATGGTGAGCTTTAGAGTTGCAAAGAGTCCTTTCCAGCATCAGTTCATCAAGTTATAGTCCAATGACCAATATCAGGATGATCCAGAATGGAACTGGAAGCTCAGTCTTGTGACTCAAACTTCCCCTGATGAAGTTTAAGCAGATCTGAGGTAACAGGATCAGGGCCCAAGAGTTCTTTTTAAAGTTCTATGGCACCCTTTTGACAGCGTGCTGTCTTTGGGTGAACAATAGGCAATCATCGTGGCTTGAAGCAAGACCTATTTCCTAAACACCACCCGTAATTAGCTACATGGATTGGCATGAGGCCACTGCCCATCTCCCACCATTTACAGGTAATTTATTACATACTTTGAAGAGCAAGGAAGACAATGCTATTACTACATTCACAGTTCATCTAAATGTCAATATTTCCTTTTGATCTTTGAATCATTAGAACATAGTGACAGACAGGAACTGTCTGGTTACATTATTAACCTCTAACAAGATATAGGTAAACATAGACTACTACAATCACTACCTTCTTCCAATTCTTTAACAATACAAGTCTACATTGCAAAGCTCTAGTCTATCTAACATGGCTTTGCTAGCTATTTATAAGAAATTGCCCTAATTACTATTTATATACTTTCCTAATATGTCTTTAGCGGTAGAATTTGGGTCATTTAGCCTGCAACTTGCTTAACCCTTTCTGGCCCTGTGTCACTAGTACATAAAAGGTTATTACAAGGAGGAGGGAGAAAATTTGTTCTTTTTAACCACTGAGGCTAGAATAAGAAGCAATGGGCTTAAATTGCAGCAAGGGCGGTTTATGTTGGATATTAGGAAAAACCTCCTAACTGTCAGGGTAGTTAAGCTCTAGAATAAATTGTCTAGAAAGGTTGTGGAATCTCCGTCATTTAATATTTTTAAGAGCAGGTCGGGCAAACACCTGTCAGGGATGGTCTAGATAATACTTAGTCCTGCCTTGAGTGCAGGGGACTGGACTAGAAAACTTCTCTAGGTCCCGTCTAGTCCTATGATTCTAAGATCCATTCAGGGGGCTGGAAAAGTCTGGAAAAGTGGCCTCCAAATTTTGGTGGATCTGGGCCCTGCTTAGCACACCCTGATGCTAACAAAATATTTGCATAATCTGTGAAAAACATTAAAATGAACAGCACTGTGCAAAAAGTTGCCTAATAAATATAGTTCACAACTCTCACATTCTCTGTCACCTTTACTTACCTTGCCCTATGAGAAAGGAAGAAAGCTACTGCTACTGTAACAATTACAGACTACTGGATTACTTTTTGTAGTAGTCTATGCAGCCAAACTGAGTGGAATGGGTCACACAAACTCTGTTATTCCACATGTCAGTTAACCAACATCTTCAGGTATCCAAAGTGCAGTCACAGCCCCCAATGTCCATATATAGTTCCTATAGATCTCAGTTATCTAATCCCTGAATTGTCTGAATATTTCAGATGTCCTCCAAAACCTTCAGAAGTATGAGCTATACAGTGTGTATAATACCAGAGAAGGCTTGCATTGTATTAATCAGAGGGTTACTGAAAACAGCAGTGACCTTGAGAACCAAAGAAATCAGAGATAGCGATAACCCCAGAAAATCAAGGACAACTGCTAATTAGTTAATCAAATGCTGAACGGAGGCCTATGTATGACTTGCATGGACCTAAGATCACACTCAGTTAAAATTAAAAATGCTTATTTTTACACAGTTTGTTTGATAAAGATGCTGTATGTGGCAACAAGAAATTTGACATATATTTAAGACAGATTCTCAGCAGATGTGAGTATAGTTCCATTAAAGTCAATAGAGCTACATCTGTTTATGCCAGATGAAGAGCTGGGCCTACCAAAGAATGATTTTTCAAAAATTCTCTGTCTTTGTTAACATGGCTTATTATTAAGGCTAAGATTTTGTCATGGTTATTTTTAGTATAGGCCACAGACAGGTCATGGGCAATAAACAAAAATTCACAGAAGCCGTGACCAGTCTGTGACTTTTGCTGCTGCTGCTCCATGGTTTCTCCTGCCACCCTGGTGGCTAAGAGCTGTGGGGTTCCCTTCTCCCCCTTGCGAGGCTGTGGCCCATCACTGGAACCCTGAGGAGGGCCCCCTGAGGTAGGGCCGGCTCCAGGGTTTTTGCCGCCCCAAGCAGCAGAAAAAAAAAAAAGCCGCGCTCGCAATCGGCGGCAGATCCACTGCGCCGCATTCTTCTTCGGTGGCAATTCGGTGGCAGGTCCTTCCCTCTGAGAGGGACCCAGGCACCCGCTGCCAAATTGCCGCCGAAGAGCCCGATGTGCCGCCCCTTCCCCTTGGCAGCCACAAGCACCTGCTTGCTGAGCTGGTGCCTGGAGCCGGCCCTGCCCTGAGGAGGTGGTTGCCTGTCGCTGGAAGTCTGCCAGGGCTCCGTTTGGGTAGGATTTTTCAAGTGTTCAGCATTGGCCTAACTCTGCTCCCATGGACTTCAGTAGCAATTTTATCTTTGACTTTAGTGGGAGCAGTTAGTGCTTTTGAAAATCGCAGCCTACATGTATGTTGGAAACTGTGGATTTTAATGACTTCACTATTGTTACTCGATTTTATAAATTGCTCAGGTACTGCAGTGATGGGCAGTGATATAAAACACAGATTAGATTAGATTAGATTAGATTAGATTAGATTAGATACATAGAGTTCAAGAGCCTACCCCAGTTTTCCTCACAATTCCATTCACTCGTATAAAAAAATTATAAGGCTTGATTTTTAGAGCACCCAAAAACTCCATCACTGGCCATGTGAGCCATGGGTTCTCTCAGCAGCTCTGAAAATCCAGAAAGTAGATAATGGCTGAGTACATATACATATAACTTTAAAAAATCTCCATACCCTGGAAATTGGTACTATTTAAATGGTGTTAGAACTGTTTTAAAGTCTGCCCTCCCTATTTACAATTTACAGCAAAGTTCTCTGCAAAGTGTTAATTTTCTTCACATAATTCTGGCTCTAGTTCTATTTGTGTTCTTTCATAATGGATTCATATATGTACCATGAAACTCTAAGGACTAAACTAAAAAATAAATTATGAGCTCTGTGTTAATGAAAATGGGAGCGTCCTGCTAAATAGCCAGAACACACACACAAACATATATATATGCAGAGAGATTTTTGTATGCACAATTTAGCTCAGGGAGTATTCTCATTACTAAAGTATAAACACTTGAAAAAAGAGGGTGCCAAATGGAAATATCGACCAGTCATGTTAGCCAGAGATGTGCAAATGCCACTATTAATACTTCCAATACAGAGATAATGTTGATATACAGGATTAGGGAATAACAAACACCATTAAGCTCTGGACTCAAAGTGAGAAAGCATTTTAGCAGATGGAAGATGGAGTAATCTTCTATTATGCTGCTTATTGTCAGTCCTTACTGTGTACTATTATCAGAGATAATATGAATATTATGTTGCACCTGATCAGTCTTCAGCCATGTTACACAGAAAGCATGATGGTATTCACTGTCATACTTTCTCTTACGTGACACCAATCTGTCACTTGTTATTTTCCTGATGTCCTTTGGAGCTGCCTTTCCCAGCATTCTTTATTCTTAGACTACTGTATGCATGTTTGCTGGTAGAATCTTCTTACTAGTCAGAGAGGACCAGATCAGTCAAAACAGCTTACTGCTTAATACATAGTTGCACACTACTACAAGCTGAAAAGTACTGTGATACTGATTTGAGAGGGACGTTGGCATGTACTGAAAGAAAAGAGGAAACAGCCCTAAAGGGGCCATAATTAAAAAACTACTGCATGCTGTACAGAATAGCAATACTGTACTTAGCATTCCTTTAGCACTGGGCAGATTCAAAGCACTACATTAACATTATTAACTAATTAATCCTCACCACACCCTTGTGTGGTACGTATCTAACACTAGCATTTACTTCAGGGGTCAGAAGTGATTCTATTATTCCTACCTCAGAATTAGAATATATTGCACAGATGCAAACATAGCTGAATAAGGTTTACCATGCAAGGTCATGGTAGAAGAAAGCTATTTTGGCTAAAATAGCTGTTCTCAAAGGATGATGAAGTAGCTGGTTTTCTAGACTATGGGATCTCGCTAGTTTTAAAAATCATGTAAATATCCAAGTCTGGCAAGAATGAACTCCTGGATACTTGTGAACATGTTAACGGTTTGCTTCCACAATTAGGGAGGCTGCTTCTACTACCAATATTTTATATTTATATATATAGTGCCTTGTATTCCAAATCAATAAACTACACACCAGCTTTGAAATGCAGCCACCTCTAGAATGGAGCATAGCAGCCATCTGATTTGCCAACCATAGAAAATCCCATGGTGCTTTTTTAAAGAGTGGGTATTTTCCTCAGTGTCCTTGGCCACAATTTCCCATTCTCCTCACACTAGACAACATTTATGAATGGGAATGGGAAATGTTGTCTAAGGACACGGGCAAATACATGCTCTTTAAAAAGCACATTGGGATCTTCCCAGTGGCGGATTAACAAATTTGCCAGCCCTAGGCCTTCAAAAAGTTGCTGCCCCACCCCCCCAGCTCACCTCCGCTCCCCCGCAGCAAGCCTGGGGGCGGGGGAAGGGGAGTTGTGGCACGCTCGGGGGATGGCGGAGGTGGAGTGATGGTGAGCTGGGGCAGGGAGCGGCAGGTCACCTCTGCTATCCCCCGAGCATGCCGCTATTCGCTTTTCCCTCCCTCCCAGCGCTTTCACGCAGCAAGCCTGGGAGGGAGTGGGGAGAAGGGGAGTTGCGGCGCACTCGGGAGATGGCAGAGGTGGAGCGGAGGTGAGCTGGTTCCCAGCCCCCCCAGGTGACTCCCCGCGCCTGCGGGCCCCAGCTCACCTCTGCTTTGTCTCCTCCGAGTGCCGCTACTTGCTTCTCCCTCCCTCCCAGCGCTTTCGCGCAGCAAGCCTGGGAGGGAGGGTGGAAGGAGGGAAGCGCAGCGCACCTGGGGGAGGAGGTGGGCCAAGGATTTGGGGAAGGGGTGGAGTTGGGGAGGGGGTGTGAGCAAATTTGCCGCCCCTGCAAATTTGCCGCCCTAGGCCTAGGCCTTGTTGGCCTAGGCGATAATATGCCGCTGGATCTTCCATGACGGTGCACATTGGGATCTTCCATGACAGGTATCAATTGAAAGACTCCCATGCGTAAACTGTATGGTACGTGATTCATTTTCCACTGAAGGATGGAGACCTTGTTGACATTTTCATCTGTGTTTGGTGAGAAGAATTCAGTCATTTCTCTTGGTTGTGTACCTTGCCACAATTACTGATGTCTCTTTGACACTTGATTGGATTCTTGTACTTGCTCAGAAGTAGAACTGGCTGAGGAACAACAATTCCATTGTGTGACTTCTTTTTTGTTTCTACATTTGTTTTTTGTTCCACACTGGAATGAACAATAGAATTGTGTCAACCTGTCCATTTTTGGATAGAAATGATCAGCTTTTTTATTCTTCTCTCTCTCTCTCATCAGAAGCAATCAGCTATTCCACCCTACACTTCAGAAACCTTCCCATTGAAGATTCTGCTGAAATCAATAAGTCTCCACAAAATGTTTCAGCTTTGCCAGAACAGCATTTTTGATAAAAATATATTTAGTCAAAATGTTCCAACCAGCTGTACTCAGAAGCTATAGCTGTTGTGGCTTGTATTGGCCAGAATGCTTAGTAGAGTTGAGAGTATGATACACCAATGCTCAATAGACTTTCCTATTTGCTTTCAGGTGTAATTCAAGCTGGCAGTATTAAGGTTTAGCTCCCTAAAACCACTTTTACACCTGTGACAGTGGCACTGACATTGGCTGATATGCTCTTAGTAACATTGCTAAGATTCAATACTTCAGGGCCATTTTCAGTGGAAGGCTCTCAAACGCTGGAATCTGTTCCTTCTTTGCTCCAACAGAGCAGGAGTGTGTTAACCTTCAGGGCATGGTGCAAAGCCCAGCTTTTTATTCAGAATTTTACCTGTGGGATGAGAGGGGAGTTACATTTATTCCAATATTTGTTATGGGGCGAGTTTGTATTAAGCAAAATTAAACTATGTTCCTTATCAGAGCGATTACAGATTACTACGACTATTAGTCTCTGTGCATGCTCAAGGCAGTATTTTTAAAATGAAAATAAATAAATAGAAACACTAGGGTTAAAAACAAAGGCAACTAAGCATTTAAAAATTGTCTTTTCTCCTGTGTGTTTTCCTTTGCTTTAATGACCAGCTGTGCACACGTGGTGCACACTTAACCTGACTGCACTGCCAACCGTACAAATGTCATATAAATAGAGCATAAAGGCAACCAGTAAGTAATCTTTCTGTTTGCCCTTTCTAACTTTTCTTTCTAGTTACCCTGGTGAAAAGGATAAAATGTGTGTGACTAATCAACAGGAGTAAATGGTTTAGGGAATAGAGCACACCACCAACTAGAAGCTGAAGGCAGAAGACTACATTCTGCCCTGCTGCACTGAGGTCAATGGACTTCCACAGATACAAATGACAACAGAATTTTCCCCACTGTGTTTAACCTGATGCTGTTTGTGCAGCTGTAATACAACAAAGATTGATTGGCCTTTGTGTCAAGCACTGAACTAGTTCATGCTTTAGAACGATCTGAAAGGTTCAAAGCTCCTAGCCTCCCTTTACACATGGTGGCCAATCTTGCAAGCAGTCCCTGCACCTTCATAGAGCACTGATGACTTCAAGTGTCTTGTCCAAAAGAAAGCGCAGTGAAACCAAACACTTTACTGGTCTGGTTCATTTAGTAGAGTATTAGAAAGCAGGAGCAGACTTGTCCTGCAGTCCCTAGTTGAGCAAAATCACTGTGAGTTTTGTCTCAGTAAGGAATGCAGAATCAAAGTCAGTGTTCTCAACCTGCATCTCCATCAGCACACAGCTGGGGCCCATGTGCTAGCCTCAGGGCCATATATAGGGCAGGGCAGGCGGGGCATCTGTCCCAGGCACAGAGCCAGGGGAGAGGGGAAATGGGGTGGTGCAGGATCAGGCCCAGTATTAGCCCCCAGCAGGCTTGGGCCCATCAGTGTCAGCTCCATCCCCCAGCAGCAGGAGACCAGGGTGCTCAGCCCCCCACCCCCAATGGGTTTGTGGTGACCTTGGCTGAAGCAGGCTCCCCAGCATTGGTATCGCAGGGCAGGGTGCATGGCTGAGCTACCTGCAGCCAAGGTGGGAGACCAGCAGGCACTGGGAGGAGGGTGCAGGTGGCTGGGGCATGGGGCTGAAGATGCAATTGGTGCATGGGTGACAGACTCTAGGTGGGCTACTGGTGGATGGGGGGGCTCCATACTGGGGCACAATCCCCAGATCAGGGCAGTCTTTAAGGGGGTTGGGTTCTGAACTGGGAGGAGTCCCTAGGTGGGGGACTGGGTGCCGGAGAGGGCAGATCCTGGGAGGCTGTTCTGCCCTGGACAGGGCATCCTGTCTATGCAGGGCAGACATGTGTGCTAGCCCAGTGTTGGGAGGTCTGAATGCTGGGAGGACAGTCCCAGGAGGGTTGTGTGATGGGGGCATTCCCTGGCCGGGGGCAGTTTGGGGAGAGGCTGGGTGCATGGGGGGCAGCCCTTGGCTGGAGGCCTGGGTGCATGGGGGGGTGGGGACAGTCCCTGGCTGGGGGGGCAGCCGCAGGCGGGGGGGCTAGGTACATGGGGGGGGCAATCCCTGGCTGGGGGTTTATCCTGCACCCAGCAGGGCTCCCCATCTTTGCAGGCAGGCTCTGTAGCTGTGCTCTCTGGGCACTCAGCCCAGCTGCGCTGCCAACAGCAGCATGGAAGTGAGGGTGGCAATATACCATGCCATGCCATCCTTAGAGTAAATTAATTAATTTGAACAGTTAATGTTTTGACTTATTTTGCTAATTTAAAATGCTCTGGTAGACATTTACCACTGTTGAATTGAAAGGTACTATATCGATTTGAATGGCAGTGCTGTCATATAACAAATACTACACTTTTTTTTTGTAGCCACCAGGGTCCCAGTCGAAAAGGGACTTTAGTCTGCACTGCTGACCAGGCTGTTAAACGTCCAGTCAGTGGTGTGGCGGGGCTAAGGCAGGCTCCCTGACTGCCGTGGCTCTGCATGGTTCCTGAGAGCAGCCGGCATGTCTGGCTCCTAGGCACAGGGGCAACCATGGGGCTCTGCGCGCTACCTCTGCCTCGAGTGCAGGCTCTGCAGCTCCCATTGGCCAGGAATCACAGCCAATGGGAGCTGCAGGCGTGGGCAGCGCGCAGAGTCCACTGGCCGCCCGTGCCTAGCAACTGCAGGGACATGCCGGCTGGCCGGAGCCTGCACCCCGAACCCCCTCCTGCACCCTAACTCCCTCCTAGAGCCTTCACCCCCACCTCCACCCCCCCACACACCACAACCCCCTGAGCCCCCTCCTGCACCCCCTCCCACACCCCAACTCCTCTGCCCCAGCCCAGAGTCCTCTCCTGCACCCCAAACCCCTCATCCCTGCCCCAACCCCAGAGTCCACACCCCCAGCCAGAGTTCTCACCCCCTACCATACACCAACCCCCTGCTCCAGCCTGATGAAAGTGAGTGACAGTGGGGGAGAGCAAGTGACGGAGGGAGGGCAGATGAAGTGAGTGGGGGTGGTGCCTTGGAGAAGGTGCAGGGCAGGAGAGGGGCCTTGAGGAAGGGGCCTGGCAAGGGTGTTCAGTTTTGTGTGATTAGAAAGTTGGCAACCCTAATTTTATGTATATATTGTGTGGATGCAGCCCATATAACACAGAGCTGCATATGAGGCCTACAATGCTAAATAGGCTGAGAACGATGGATCAAACCCTTTTCAGGCTCCAGTGCCACAAGTGGCTCTATACTGGTGGACCTCTAAAATCTAGACATTATTTAAGGAATTAAGGTTGACAGTGGGCCTTGTGAAGACGTGTAGTACCCCTTTAAGGGACATGCTGGAGCCTACAACCAAAACAGCCTGGGTGTAATCAAGGAAACCCCTCTCCCACCCTAAGCCGGGTCTATCTAAACAGGAAAAGGAAGTGGATTAAGAGAGGGTGTTAATGGCTATGTAGGTTGCCTGGTCTGCTTGTGTTCTCCAGTGGGACTAGCCTGGGTGAGCCCAGAGATTTTTGCTTGCTGCCTCTCAGTTTAGGAGCTCTGAACTAGGGCTCTGAGGTCAGGACCTTATGAATGCGAAGATTGCTCCTTCTCTGAGGGCAGGTCTACACTACGGGGGAAAATCGATATAAGATACGCAACTTCAGCTACGTGAATAACGTAGCTGAAGTCAAAGTATCTTATATCGAATTACCTACCGTCCTCACGGCGCAGGATCGATGTCCGCGGCTCCCCATGTCGACTCCGCTACCGTCGTTCGGGTTGGTGGAGTTACGGAGTCAACAGGAGCGCGTTCGGGGATCGATATATCGCGTCTAGATGAGACACGATATATCGATCCCCGAGAAATTGATTGCTACCCGCCGATACAGCGGGTAGTGAAGACATACCCTCAGACCTGCTTAAAGGGGACATTGTTTTGTTTTGGCTTCCCCTTTACATGCCTTTAATCAGAAGATGTGTTTTTAAAGTGTCTTTGTTCTTAGCTAAGAAACTTGCAAGCTCTGGGTTTTTTTGTTTGTTTGTTTTTTATTTTCTTGCCTGGCTGACTTCCTTTTCCTAAAATCTTCATTTGCCTAAAACAACTAATTTCTAAAAAGAAAAGAGCAAAGGAGCTTGCTGGTGCAGGTCCCTTTTCCCCTGTCATGATGCCATGCAAGTTTATGCTAAAGTGGTCTATTGAATATCTTATACATAAAAACATCATGTGTAAGTGAAGAGAGTCTTAGGCCTGAGCATTATAAATACCATGGAAATGGAACTATTACCTCCACAGAAAAATACTCTCTCCAGGACCAGGCTGGGGTTGCTAGAAGGGAAGCAGACAGTGCGTGCCTTGCACATACTTAGGCTGTGGAGACTGGGCTTATATTTATTCATGCCTTTCATTTCCATGGTGACTTTCTTGTTTCTACTGTTTCCAAACACACAGTGGTTCAACCAAGGGACAAGAATGGGGACACCTAGGTTCTGTTCCAGTCCTCTCTCTGACTTATGCCCACATTCTGCAGAGGGAGCCACCATGTTCACACTTATGCCTGAGCACAGTCCCATCTACTTCAGCAGAACTCAGCATGGTTTTATAGATCCCTTTGCATGGCTGGTCTGTGACTGTGGTGAGGCATTTTACCTCTCTGCTGTGGCTTCCACATGTATAAAGTAGGGATATAACAATGCTTATCCACCCTCATACACCATTTTGATTCTAAGATGAAAGACACTATAAGTGTAAAGTGCTTAATTATTAGCATCATGGCACTAGGAAAGGCAGATTTGGTGTGACATTTGTAACTGAAAGCAGTGGATGCTCAGAAATATATCTGAAATCTACACTCATTTCTGGGTCATGAGAATTTCATTCAACACCATGACAATGCCATTACTCTGTTAAAAGAGGGGAGGTTGACATTGGGCCAAAAGCTGAGCCTTTTATCATTTTAGCCAACTGGCAAATAAAATCAGTTTAATAAACCTCAGTTAAGATGAATAATATATAATTACAAACAAATGTAGGTAATCTATCTGGGCAATTAGAAAAAGTGTGATCTTGTAAATCACTCTGCCTGAAACTCAGTTTAAAATGATAGAATAAGTGTCTTCCTCCTCACAGACATATTACTGACTGCTAGATTATACTGTCTGCATAATAAATTTAAGTAATCAGCATTATGGTATTCAGGCTATGGCTTTACTGTGTTAAATAGTGCCTAAAGTCCTATTGATCTTGCTATATCACTCATTGTTTTGAGTACACATTACTATTTAGTCATCATTTTGTTTTGAAAGTGTCAGCAGCCTTAGATAACTGCACAGGTTTTTTTCTCTTTGAGTTACACAGTGGCTCATTATTGGATTTTAACTGCATCTGCAGAATCTTTCGTCTGCATATTTGCTAATGTGCATACAGATATTTCTCATAGGCAAAAGAAAGATGCTACAATTATAATACCTTCTTAATCTAGAGATGTGCCATATAATCAACACACTGTATTTTCCTCCTGAATAACTGACGTAGTTAAACTGTCCATTCATGCATAAGTTATACAGTTAAGCACCGTTTTCCCTGGGAATGTTATGACTTTAGTTGTGTCTGAATTGGAGGGAAAAAGCCACTACAAAATACCAATGATAAATGATAGCACATTACAAGGACCTTATAATAAGCCCTAAGTGTTCACTGAGTGTAATATGCCCAGAACACTGAGAGGCCTGTATCTCTTATTAGTTTCTTTCTTTAATTTTATATGCTATAATGCTCCCCCCTGCCTACTCTAACCATATATCCAGTGCCTTTGCTCCTGGGAATATCTTCTCCAGCTCAAAAATGCCTTGAAGACACTCTTACTAAGACCTTCTCAAGCTAGCCCTCTTACCATGTTTTGTTCCTGCTGCTCACCCTTTCAACCCAGGGCCTAATTTTGAATAGTGTTGATCACCCGTAGATCCCATTGATGTCAGCTAGAATTGTGGATGTTCTGAAAATCCTGCCCCACCTGTCTTATTGCTCTATCCACCCCACCTGTGCATCACCTAACATTGCTTTGCCTCCTTCCTCTGAATGCTTCCTAGCAGTGTCTAACTTACAGGTACACAATCCCAGATCTCTGCTCCCACTGCTTAGCTAAAGAACCCCATAACCTACACCTACTGGTTGATGAACACACTTTAAGATAGCACCTGTTCACTGGTTTGTTTACAATGGGTTGCATGATAGGCCAGGTGGGCCTCTGTGGTTAACTTGGTGCTATGACAAATGTTACACATGACTGGAATCGTAGTGATAGCTTTCTAGAGTACAAGATAAAGACACTGCATGTCAGTTTTTACTCTAACTTCTGTGACGGTGTCTATTTACTTGTGCACTTCTTGCTTTGTGGAGTCATCTCAGTTCTTGAGGCAATACAAATGCAGAATAGTCCCTGCCCTGAACTTGCTTTTCTCTCTGAAGTAAATGGCAAAACACCAATTAAATTCAATGGAACATACAAATTGCCTTCAGGGCAGGCACTCTTCTGCATTTGTATTGCAGCCTCTTTGTTGAGGGGTAACTGAGGTCATGGCATTGCAGGTTACCTTCCCCTTGGAGGAGAAATCTTTTACATGAATTTTGAATATATTCTTAGTACAGCTTGTTTGTTTTACATTACATACACCAGTCCTTGAACAGAGATGGTTAGACGCAGCCTGCAGGCAATCCCTTCTTTGGCAATCTCAGCCAAAATACCAACATCTGGTTCTCAGGGAGCAAGTCTCCCTCAATAACTTTAATTAGATAGACTAAAGCTATGTCTACACTACAGCCTATGTTGGCAAAACTTATGTCACTGGGGGGGGGTGAATAATCCATCCCTCTGAGTGACATAAATTACACCAACATAAGCATTCATGTGCACACCGCTACGTTGGTGGGAGAGCTTCTCCTGCTGATGTAGCATATGCCGCTTGGAGAGGTGGGTTTTTTTATGCCAACAGGAGAACTCTCTCGCTTCAGTATACATCATCTTCACCAGATGTGTATTGGTACAGTTGCACCGCTGGACATATAGACATACCTGTGGCAGAGTGTAAACTCCCTCATTGCTTGCCAGAGCTGCCCCAAAGAAACAAGCATCAGAAAACCAACAACATACTTTTTAGTCTAAGACTGAAAACTTGCTTGCACAGCACGAAAAGAAGCTTGAGGTTTTAATTGTTTTCTGGAACAGGCATCAAAGTAACAAATCAGTAACAAATAAATGCCATCAAAGAAATTAGTAGCATAGCAGAAAAATACCCATCAGACAAAACAATGCTGTCTAAATGTAATTAAAATAGAAATTTTAAGTCTAGATTCAAAAGAACTGGAAGAATTAGTTGTACAGATGTCCTACAGGACATGTCTTATTGTTATTTGCTTCTCAAAGCTGGTCCGCCGCTTGTTCATGGAAAGCCCCTGGCGGTCCGGGCTGGTTTGTTTACCTGCCGCATCCACAGGTTCGGACGATCGCGGCTCCCACTGGCCGCGGTTCGCTGCTCCAGGCCAATGGGGGCTGCAGGAAGTGGCGCAGGCCGAGGGATGTGCTGGCCGCCCTTCCCGCAGCCCCGATAGGCCTGGAGCGGCGAACCGCGGTCAGTGGGACCTGCGATTGGCCAAACCTGCGGACGCCAGGGGCTTTCCCTGAACAAGCGGTGGCCCGACTTTGAGAAGCACTGATTTAAAGCACACAGCATGTTTTTTTTCTCATAGTAATAAGAAAAAAATTCTAATAAATTGGTCCCAAGTGAGCAGTAGAACAATATAATGAAAGGGCCCATGGAATCTGGGGAGAAGTAACATCAGGTGGGCTTTTCCAAATGTGAGTTAGTAGCATAAGCTAGGAATTTTAAATGAGCCTAAGGAGCTAGGTGCCCAAATACCATTGAAACTTAATGACATTTGGGTGCCTAACTCTCTTAGGCTCATTTGACCCCACAAACTCTCAATGGAACTTGAATACCTAAATCACTTAAGTGTGTCTGAAAATCCCATACTTAATCTTTGTGCTTCAGTTTCACTATCTGCCCAAAGGGGGTGATACTTTTTATTTACATCATACATGTACTCTGAGGCTTAATTTATTTGTAAAGTTCATTGAGATCCCCGAATGGAGGTAATACCAAAAAGCAAAATTTCATCAAAACATGAACTAGAAAGCTGGAATTCTGATGAATTCAACAAGAAAAAATTGCAAGATCTGTCAGTCGAGCTGATAAGAGACGTAAATAATAGTTTTCATCCTGCATCACAATTTAGGAAACTAGGAATCAGAGTTGAGAGTAAATTACTGAAACAGCCACACACACACAAAAAATCAATTGTATGCATATTTAGACTCTGAAAGCTCTGATATATCTATCTAGCTGGATGTAAGGGCAAATAGCCTCAGAGAAGGTCAACAAAAAAGAATGCATAAGTGATAGTCAAAAAGCATATGACTTAATTAAGGCCGCAAACATAAAGAAAACAACAGATCCAGGACCTACAGCTATCTGACAAGTTACTTGGGATAAAGTCCTGCTAATAAATAGCCTGACACAACCAATTAAAAGAATTCAAACAAATATTAACAAAGACAGAAAAAATCTTACTGCTGCCTGGTGAAAAAATAGGTGAACAAATCTAATGTGAACTGCTGTCCTGATGTTTCCAAATTACTCTACTGTCATATCTATTATGCTTTAGGATAACTATATATCTATGGACATCTGATGCTAGATAGGGGACTAATTTATATGTACATTATCTTAATACGCAGATGGTGTTTATATCCCTGGGATAAACTGCATTTGTCTTTCTGCTTTGACTGCTTCATTTGTGCACTTTGCCCACTAATTCATCTCTGCTGGAACTACTTCATATTTCAAACCTTTGAACTCCTTTCAGACAATCTGCCACTAAAACTTATTTCCACACCAGTGTGGAATTTCAGTTATGATCTTAGTTATCATTTTTCTCCACCCAAATCCTACACAGTTGGGCTCATGATACTATGACAACTTGGAATTTCAAGTGGAGTGATATGAAAAATAGTATCAATAAACATCTTATAGCATTTCTAAGACTGTTTCCTTCAGAAATGTGGTTAAATCAAAATACAGAATGGTGGGGTGTGAGGAGTTGATTGGCATTTGTTTCAGTTGATCTGTTTGGTGTAATAAGGTCATCTCAAACACAAGCCGGTAAATCCTTTATATCAAATATACAGGACTTAGCAGTTGCACAACACTTTTCACCTGTAACCATTTTACAAAAGAGGGTAGAATTATTATGCCCATTTTATAGATAAGAAACTGAGGCACAGAGAATTCATTAGCTGAGTCAGTGACAGTGCTGGAAACAGAAGGTAGGTGTTCCATCTCTCAATCCAATGCCCTAGTCACTGGATACCTGCTCACCTCCTCTCTCACCCTTCCCCCCCCCTACATCCCCCAGCTGGTAGTCATCTATGGATAGATATGATTGGTGAGGTCTCCCTCTTCCCCTTCCTCTGCTGCAACTCAATGAAAAATGTGTTGGTGAGAATTGAGGTAGATTCCCCTCCCCCCATCTCCCTTTTTCTTCTCTCTCCTTCTGGGATCCCCATCCTCCTCAGTGAGATTGAGACATCAAAGGAAAGTCAGGCAGTCACCCTTTCTCTCTGGCTCTGGCCTGGCTTAACTAGTGGCTGTTGTTAGGGTTGCCAACCCTCCCAGTTACACCAGGAGTCTCCTGGAATCAGGCTCTATCACCCGAAGGCTACAAAAGCCAAACCAGGAGATTTTCAGGCCACAGCAGAGCTAAGGCAGGCTCCCTACCTGTCCCGGCTCTGTGCCGCTTCCAGAAGCAGCCGGCACATCCCTGCGGCCTCGGGAGGGAGGGCAAGAGCAAGAGTGGCTCCACATGCTGCTCCTACCCTGAATGCTGACTCTGCAGCTCCCATTGGCCAGGAACTGCAGCTCTCTCCCAGGGGCCGCAGGGACATGTCAGCTGCTTCCGGGAGTGGCACGAGGCCAGGCCAGGCAGGGAGCCTACCTTAGCCCTGCTGTGTCACCACCCGGGGGAGACCAGACTCCTCACCTCTCCCATACCCCAACCCCCTGCCCCAGCCCCCTTCGGGAGCCAGCACCCCAAACCCCCTACTGCATGCTGAACCCCCTCCCATACCTTACCTCTGCCCCAGCCCTGACCTCCCTCCTGCACCCAAACACCCTCCCAGAGCTTTCACCCCACATCCCCTCCTGAACCCCAACCTCCTGCCCCAGGATCAGCCCAGAGCCCCCTCCCATGCTCCAAACCCCTTGGCTCCAGCCCTGATCTTGCAACTCCTCCTATGCCCCAGCCCCCTGCCCCAGTCTGGTGAGAGTGGAGAGAGTGAGTGACAGAGGGAGAGAGGATGGAGTGAGCAGGGTGGGGCCTCAGAGAAGGGACAGGGAGGGGGCGGGGTTTGTGTGATAGACAGTTGGTAACCCTAGTAAACTGTAATTCTTTACATTAATGGGAAGTTGCTTCTGCAAAGTGTTGTGAAAGCATACATTTATGTATTTAATAGAGATCCCCTCCCCACTGGCTTGTAGGTATCCTTCTTCCCCTTCCAGCTCTATGACAGTCCATTCCTGATTATCTGCACTAGCCACCTCTGAAAGGGGGGAGGCAGGGAGGAGGTGGGCCCATGGACATCTCTCCACCTTACACCTGCCAGAAGAGTTAGCCCAGTGCATGGTGGGGAATAGGCTGCAGCACCCTAAGGGCTGGGGCAGAAGATCCTCCTCCTGTTTCCTTTAAGATCCAGGGAGGCACAATCCCCACTGGAGCTTCCACTATGTGGTACAACTCCACTCCCCCCCGCCTCACCTCTGCCTCACAACATATCGCTGGACTTAAACTTCAGTTGAGCCCAAGACCAGTAATGCCTAAACCATACAGAGGCAAGTGATAGCTTGCCATCCAGAAACTTGGTTTGGATTCAGACTCAGAGACAGGATTTTACCTGGCCACTCCACATCTTATATAAAGGGGTAGGCTGTACTTCTGCAGCACCTACTTTTCTTTCTACTGGTATAATTTACATATGTCTGACTCAACATATTCCAAAAAATGACTGGTCCTTTGGGATGGGGAGTAACCTGAATATTGTTATGATTTTTGGTTTAAAATGACAATCTATCATATAGCCCAGCTTGCCTGGTTGGCAAGACAGACTGGTGTGCTCAAGGCAGGGGTGGCTCTAGGAATTCCGCCGCCCCAAGCAGGGCGGCACGCCGCGGGGCGTGCTCTGGCGGTCGCCAGTCCCGCAGCTCCAGGGGACCTCCTGCAGACGTGCCTGCGGAGGGTCCGCTGGTCCCGCGGCTCCAGTGGACCTCCCGCAGGCATGCCTATGGATGCTCCCCCAGAGCCGTGGGACCAGCGGACCCTCTGCAGTCATGCCTGTGGGAGGTCTGCCGGAGCCGCCTGCCGCCCTCCCGGCAAAATGCCGCCCCAAGCACGCGCTTGGCGCGCTGGGGTCTGGAGCCGGCCCTGGCTCAAGGGGACGGTCTGTGACCAGGGGCGGCTCTAGGCACCAGCGGCGGCCGCCCGCCGCGCGCATCCCTGGGAGGGGCGTCATTTGGCTCGGTGGAGCTCGCCGCATGCGCGGCGCGCAGGTCCACGGGCCGGGGACCTGCGCGGCCGCCGTCGCGCCTGCGCGCGGTCCGTCCCGCCGCTTGGCGCTCCGGTCCCGCGCGGCGGCGGCGCGCGGCAGGTCCGCTCCGGCGCGCCGGGTGGACGGCATGCCGGGCGCGGCGCGAGGCGGGAGCCCTCCCAGCTCCCCCCCCCCCAGGAGGAGGGGGAAGCGGGACGGACCGGGCGGCGGGGGGGAGGCGGCGGCGCGCCGGCAGCCTACTTTGTAGCAGCCCTACCTGTCTGTGACTCCATGGTAAGACTGTTATAGTGCTTTAGGCATTTACACCTGTTACTGGCTTGGTGAAATCTAATTGTAGACCATACAGCCAGTTTGGAGTTTCTGCCCTGCTTTCTACCCTGAGGTTGGCACTCACGGCTGTGAGCCACGCCAGAGAGCATGACAAAGCTTGGGTGTGGGGGATTAGAGAGCCCTGAAATCAGATGGGAGTTCTCAGACCCTGGTAGCTTATTACACACAATGGAAATGTGGATAACTACAACATCTCATTCCAAAAGACAGAATGTTCAGCACCCTCAGGCTTCTTTCAATTCTTTGGCACTTCTTCCCCCTCCCCACTTAAGGTTTAGCCACCCAACTGCCTGTGCCAAGGCACTTCTCTTCCCACTGACTTTCTCTCAAGTCCCTTGAGTCTGAGGTCAGCCAGAGTTTTAGTCTGCAAATGCCCAGAAGCCCTTGCAGCTCTCTCCTTTCCTTCTGGGATTTGCCTCTGAATTTTCATTTAAGCTTCACAGCTGATCAGGATGCAGCTTCTCTTATAATGCTGCTCTAGGCACAGCTTCTGGGGTTTTTTTGGTTGTTTGTTTTGGCTTTTTTCCGCTCCTTCCTCTTTTCTAGCTGCTCAGCTGTAGCTGGTAGCAACAGTGGATGGCTTTGGCATCTCACTATAATGTAGTCAGGGCTTCTCTATGGAGTTCCTGCTTTTATTCTACAATCTAGTGTAAAGACAGTACCGGGCTTAAGCAGACTAAGCAATTGCTTAGGTCCCCTAGCAGCTCAAAGGGGGCCCCTATTCACTTTGTATTGTGTGGAGGCAGGGGGGAACATTCTTGCATAGGGCCCCCAATGGGCTAGCACTGCCACTGATCCAGAAGGTGAAGTATGTTCTCTGACAGTGTAAGGCCCTAGGGGATTCTCTTAACCAGGCATGCAGAAAAGAGAAAGTGTTGTAAAATACCAGTTGGAGGTGGAGATTGGGTTAACTTCACTGATCCTAAAGTGCTGTTTTCCCTTCACGTTAAAGTCCTTTCCTGCATAGGAATATTTAAAACATTCTTTATTTCCACACCGGTCTTGTAGCTTTAGCTGACGGCTACAGGAAAATGCTGGGATATAACAGCCCTAGTTGTACCAGTGCTTCTCCTTCTCACATTCAGTGGCATGGAACACTTTCTCCTTCTTCCAGCCTGAGACCTTGTGGAGCAAGTTCTATCCAGGGGCAAATTGTAAGGGACAAATTATAAATCCTTTAAACACCAAGTTTATAGGGAAAGTGATGGCATGGCCATCACTATAGCAGCACATGTGCCACAACTATAATTATGTAAATATAAGGAGAAGTGCTGGGTAATAAGTCTGCAAGTGATGAGTTGAGTGAGCACTGTTTGCAATGGCACACGAGGAAGAGTCAACCTTTCCAGCTATTTGAAATTAGTGAAGTTAACGTTTATTGACTAGAGGTAGTTCACTTCCGTATGGAAGTCTTTGCGTAAAAGTTTGTTTGATTTTTTTTTCCCTAGAGGCAGATAATGATTTTTAATAGATCAGATAATTCCTCTCACTATAAACATTTAACATTAGGATTTTAAAAAAAATGTTTTACACACATGGAAGGGAAAAATGAAGCTTTTGAATTGACCAATCAGATTAAACTGGTTTAAGGACATAGGTTGGTTGATTTAGGAGATCTGTAGTCTACTTTTCTTGGATTAAATTTAAATCAATTTTATCCCTTTCTTAAGCCACTTTGTGGTAACTAAATGCAATGCTACCTGCTACCTAATTTAGTTTCAGGGAGATCTCTAAACTTAAAATAATGAAAAATCCTTCTCTAGATAACTCCTAAAATCCAATTGTTCTTGAAAGGATTTATAGTAAACAATTGGAAAACCAAGTGTCCCACCTCGTTACTATCATCCTTTGACTTTAGGACGTAATCTCTGTATCAGTCTAACCAGAATATCCAAAACCTTTCATCAAACAATCGTAAAAAGTTCTTAATTTAATTTTAACTCATGGTTAAAAACCACAGTTAAAATAAATGTCTCTTCTACATCGGTCAAGTTACTGAATTCATACAATGTGCAGATTTACAATTTCCAGAATTTACATTTTTAATTTTCGGAGAAGAAGGCAGACAAACTTGAATGCCCTCGTTTTAAAAAGGGCAAATAATTCAAAAAGTACCGTAGATGTTGTGTTGTTGTCACCCACCCGTGACAGGCACTTGAAGGGCTTTGGAAAATGGTTTTCAGCTCTGGGCTCCCTTAAACTGGTGTTGAAATAAGTTAGTTTGGAGCCCTTTTCAACCGCAGCTCTTGCCAGGCTTTATAAAACCGAGCGAGGATTATTAGCGGGAATGGAACGGAAAAACATTTTGTTTATACTGTTTTTTAAACACTTTTCAATACCAGCTCAGGGAACCTGCTCAGCTTCTGACCGTAGCCAGGACCTAGTTCTGCTCTGGCCCGCCCAGCGCTGTCTGGTTTTGGCAGGTCTGATCTGCCTGGGGCTTTGCCTACGCTGCAGAAATCGACAAAGCAATTCCCCGGCTGCACCGGGAGCCCGGGTGGGCTTCCCACAGCAAACCAGGCTGCAGCACCTGGCGGCGGGAGGGGGGTGCAGGCCCGCTGAGTGAGAGCGCCGCCAACAACGGGGCTGGGGCTGGGGCAGCAGCCTGGGCGAGATGGGCTCGGCCGGCGCCTGCGAGAGGAACCAGCGGGGAGCCGGGGGGGGGGGATTCCCCCGGAGCGAGGGGCCCAGGCGGGGCCGCAGGGCGGAAGAAGGCTCAAGAGCCGCCCCTGCCCTCGTGCCCCCGCCCGCGTCTCCTAGCAACCACGCGGCAACAGAATAGCCGGGCTGGGGCTTCGGAGCGTCCCCCGCGCGCCCGCTGCCTCTGCTCGGTGCGTCCCCGCCCCCTCCCCCTCCGGCTGCTCCCCTCGTAGCTCCTGCGCCTGCCTGCTGCGCCCCGCGCACCCCCTGCGTCGGCCTGTTTCACCCCCGCCCCCTCTCCCCCCTCTCGCTGCCCCCCGCCCCTGCGGCCCTGGCCTGCTTCACCCCAGCCCCTCCGGCTGCGCCCCTGCCTCCTGTCCCCCGCATACTCCTCCTGGCTCCCCACCCCCTCTTCCTTCCCCTTTGCCCCACACACGCTCTCAAGTGCTTCCACCCTCCCCCACATGCACCCTCTGCCCCCAGGTGCACCCTCTGGTTGTGCCCTGCCCCGTGTTTCTGCCACCACGTGCATCCCCTTTACCCCACATGCACCCTCTGGATGCCCTCTGCCCACTCCCCACACGCACCCCCTCCGTACCCTCTCACTGCCCCATTCCCCCTCTTCCCCTAGGCACCATGCGCCAGACTCCACAGGACAGCATGCATTCCAGGAAGAAGGCGCCCCGGCCCCAGCTGTAAGTGCTGCCTTTGCTATGGGCTCTCTGGATGTGCAAGGCCCAAGGGGGCCAGCCCTGAGGGACAGTCCTTGCAGAAACTTGGCCCTCAGTGGGTGCTGGAGGGGGTAGCACCTGGTCCTGTGCTATTGGGTGTTGTCCTGCCATGGGCTCAGGGCCCTGGGGACTGAGCCCTTAATGACCTTCTGTCCCCAGGGTCTGATGCTGCCAGCCTTCGCTCACCTGAGTAGCCACCATTCCTGCAGTCTTCTGATTGGGAGCCAAGTATTCCTCAAATAAGTAAATATTTGCAGGAATGGGACCCAAGTATTTAGCTGAACTGCTTGATCTTTCTGTCTCACTGCACCCTGTGCTATGTGCCTACAATCATGTGTGCACCTTAGGAGGCTGTAGACACACAATGCCACACTGGATCAGACCAATGGTCCATCTGGCCCAGTATCCTTCAGAAGAAATGAAGAGATCATGATCCATCCTATGTCATCCAGTCCCAGCTTCTGGCAGTCAGGTTTAGAGACACCCATACCATAGGGTTGTGTCCCTGACCATCTTGGCTAACAGCCATCGGTACACCTATCCTTCATGAACTTACCCAGTTCTTTTTTTAACCTAGTTATACTTTTGGCCTTCACAACAACCCCATACGATGAATTTCACTGGTTAAGAGTGTGAGTGTGTGTGTGTGTGTAGAACTAGTTTCTTATGTTTGTTTTAAACCTGTTGCCTATTAACTTCATTGGATGACCCCTGGTTTTTGTGTTATGTGAAAGGGTAAACAACACTTCCCTATTCACTTTCTCCACACCATTCATGATTTTATAGCTCTTTATCATATCTTTCCTTAGTCATTTCTTTTCCAAGCAAACAGTCCCATTCTTTTTAATCTCCCCTTATATGGAAGCTGTTCCATAACCCTAATCATTTTTGTTGCCCCCTCTGTACTTTTTCCAATTCTAATACATTCTTTTTAAGATGATGCAACCAAAACTGCACAGAATTTTCAAGGTGTTTAGATTTATACTGTGGCATTACGATACTTTCTGGCTTATTATCTATCCCTCTCCTAATGGTCCCTAACATTCTGTTCACTTTTTTGACTGCCGCTGCACGGATGTTTTCAGGGAACTATTCACAATGACTCCAAGATCTTTCTTGAGTGGTAACAGCTAATTTAGACACCATTATTTTATATGCAAAATTGGGATTATGTTTTCCAATGTACATTACTTTGCATTTATCAACATTGAATTTCATCTTCCATTTTGTTGCCCAGTCTCCTAGTTCTATGAAATCTATTAGTTACATCCTAAGATGACTGAAGAGTTACAATCTTGAGTAATTTAGTTTCATCTGCAAACTTTACCACTATACCCCCTTTTCCAGATCATTTATGAATATGTTGAATAGGACTGGTCCCATTACAGATCCTTGCAGGTCCCTGCTATTTACCTCTTTTTGTTGTGAAAACTGACCATTTATTCTTGCCCTTAGTTTCCTATCTTTTAACCAGTTACTGATCCATGAAAGGATCTTACCTCATGACAGCTTACTTTGCTTAAGAGCTTTTGGTGTGGGATCTTGTCAAAGGCTTTCTGAAAGTCCAAGTATGCTATATCCACTGGATCGTCTTGTCCACATTTGTTGATACCCTCCGAGAATTCTAATAGATTGGTGACGCATGATGTCTCTTTACAAAATTATGTTGACTCTTCCTAAACATACTGCATTTATCTATGTCTGATCATTCTAATTACAACTAATTTGCCTGGTACTGAAGTTAGCCTTACCAGCCTGTAATTGCCAAGATTGCCACTGGACCCTTATTTAAAAATCAGTGGTACATTAGCTATCCTCTAGTCATCTGATACAGAGATTGATTTTAAGCAGTAAGTTACATACCACAGTTCTGCAATTTCTTCAGAACTCTTGGGTCAGTGCTATCTTATGGCTGTTTAATTTATCCGTTTGTTCCAAAACCTCCTCTATTGGTGCCTCTGTCTGGTTCAGTTCCTCAGATTCTCTGCAACAGCTTGTCTTCCTTGAGTGCTCCTTTACCTCTTTGATTGTCTCATAGCCCCACTGATTGGCAGGCTTCCTGTTGCTGATGTCCTTATTAAAATGGTTTTGCTGTTAGTTTTTGTCTTTTGCGTCCTTTTTTGGATGACCTAATTATGCTTTTACACTTCCTTAGGTCTTATGGTCTGAAGAATTATGTTTCCTTTTTATTTCCCTCGGTAGGATTTTACAACCATTTTAAAAGGATGTCTTTTTGTCTCTAAACACCTCTTTTATTCTGCTGCTTAGCTATGGTGGCTTTTTTTTTTTTTTGCTTGTTTGGTTAAATTTTTTGGGGGTATACATTTCATTTGAGCCACTATTATGGTATTTTTAAATAATTCCCATGCAGTTTGCAGCATTTCACCCTTGTGATTGTTCCTTTTAATTTCTGTTGTTGTATGCAGTGTTGTAGCTGTGTTGGTCCCAGGATATTAGAGAGACAAGGTAGGTGAGGTAATATCTTTTACTGGACCAAATTCTGTTGCTGAACAAGACAAGCTTTGAAGCTACACTGAGATCTTCAGGTCTGCAAAAGGTATTCTGGGCCCTGGTGTACTCTACAGAGTTGGGGCTAGTCTACACTGGCAACGTTAAAGCACAGCGTGGTAGTGCTTTAACGTGGCTTGTGTGGTCATGGCCAATGGGAGCTGCAGGGGCGGCGCCTGTGGACAAGGCAGCATGCAAAGCTGCCTGGCTGCACCTGCACGTAGGAGCTGGAGGCGGGACATGCTGCTGCTTCTGGGAGCTGCTTGAGGTAAGCGCTGCCTGGAGTCTGCACCTCTAACCCTCTCCGTCCCAGCCTAGAGCAATCTCCTGCACCCCCAATGCCTCTCCCCCAGCTGGAGCCCTCTCCGCCCCCGCACCCCAGCCCTGAACTCCTCATTTCTGGCCCCACCCAAGAGCCTGCACCCCAGCCCCCAATTTTGTGAGCATTCATGGCCCGCCATACAATTTCCATACCCAGATGTGGCCCTCAGGCCAAAAAGTTTGCCCATCCCTGAGTTAGACTGACATCAACTGTTGCTGGCTTTCAGAAGCTGTCCCATAGTGCCCGACACTGACAGTTCAGTTGGTGGAAGTGCTCCTCGTGAGGACACGCACTGCCAACACAAGAAGCAAAGTGTAGACACGCACAAGTAATGTAACTATTGCAGCAACTGTATGCTGGCATAAATTAGGTTGGCTTAATTTTGTAGTGTAGACATGCCCTGAGCATCACAGCTAAATACAGGGTGGAACAGATTGATTAGCATAGGTAGTTAGTACATATTCCAAGGGACCATTCAAGGTGGAGTTAATAGGCCACTCCACTTTGAATGGGTCCTTAGACTACGTGCTATCTACCTATGCTAAACAATCTGTTCCACCTTGTATTTAACTATGATGCTCACCATTCCCAGACCAGAAAAAGAGCTCTGTATGGCTCAAAATCTTCTCTCACCAACAGAAGTTAGTCCAATAAAATATATTACCTCACCTACCTTGTCTCTCTAATATCCTGGGATATCCTGCCAAGTGCTGCTACAGGTAAAAGTTACCTTTTGTTTGGTAACTTTTCCAGTCCAACAAAATATCTTGAAATAAAGACTATTGTATTAGTGAACAGAAATGATGTTTAGCACAAAATGAAATTGTAAACTCCTCAGAGAGCTGAGCCGTTTCAACTGAAGTCAATGGAAAGATTGTCATTTGTGTCTTTCTACTGTGTGTTTGTACAGCTTCCCCACAATAGGTCCTTATCCTGATCAGGCCTCTAGGCATTACTATCATGCTAATAAAGTTGTTATTAATGTTTGCATACAAAAGTGTCTTGTCAGAGCCAAGGCTCCTCAATGACTCCTTATTTGTTAATTGCTCTGAATCCAGCAATTATTAGTATGAGATAAGTGATTGATATCCATTGGTAGTATTATGTGGTGGTTTATTTCCTGTTCATGATTTGAAGCTATTGCATAAATAAGAAATTTCTTCCTATACGCTATGGGCATGTTTGGTTCTGAGGAAGACACTTTTTGTTGAAACACTAGCTATATCTTTTATGTTAATTATCTGTTCTATTTATTATTTATTTTTCTAATAAAGTATTTATTCCCTTTATTCATTATTCACATAGAAATACTTCTGAGGTAGTCTGGGTTTTTTGAATTGGGGTGTTTTCTTTGTAACTGGAATATTCAACTTATTATTCCATTTCATGGAAATGGAGACAAGCCTGAATGAGAGATTGCAGGAAAAAAAGAAGGAAAGGAGACATTTTGAGTGTCATTAATGTGCGAATGATAATATTGTCAACTGTGATCAGAGATAATGTAGGCAAAATATAAAGACAAGAGGAGGCGACTAAGAACAGATCCCTTGGGGACACCAGCTGAGAGAGGATGAAGGAAAAAAAGGTTATTATCCTAGTATGATGTGAAAGATTTATTAGATAAGTTGGAAGAAACACATTGGAGATCCAGTCAGAAAAACCATATGTGCCAAGGTGATAGAGATGTGAGGGATCCACAGTGCCAAAAGGAGCTAATAAGTCAAGGAAGATCAGAAAAGAAGTGAGAATTTGGAAATTTGATACAAGTAAGTCATTAATAATTCTAGGGAGGATTGTGTTGGTAAAATGTCCATGGCAAAAACTGGATTATGAAGGATCAGGAATAGAATGCTGGACATAATGAGGAAGAATTTGAAAATAGGCATCCCAGCTCAAGAATTTAGAGTGTGAAATGGTCTTGAGCTCTCAATTATCAAGTAAAATACATCCGTAAGTCTGATACAAGTTTATTTAAAGGGGATCAGAGTCCTGCATGGGGAAATAGGTTTTACTTTGTGTAATGACCCATCCATACCCAGTCTTTATTCAAGCCTAATTTGGAGTGGATGGGTCATTACGCAAAGTAAAACCTATTTCCCCATTTCCCCATGCTATTTTTTCCCCCTACTGTTACTCATACCTTCTTGTCAACTGTTGGAAATGGGCCATCCTGATTATCACTACAAAGGTTTTTTTTCTCCTGCCGATAATAGCCCACCTTAATTGATTACTCTTGTTATAGTTAGTATGGCAACACCCATTTTTTCATTTCCTGTGTGTGTATCTTCCTACTGTGTTTTTCACTGCATGCATCCGATGAAGTGAGTTTTATTCCATGAAAGCTTATGATCAAATAAATTTGTTAGTCTCTAAGGTGCCACAAGTACTCCTCGTTCTTTTTATTTGTACAGCCTCATCCTGATTTCACCTGCACATGTATTTATCATGAGTAACACCATTGAAGGTAGTAGATACATTAGTGAGAGTGATCCTAATCAGGATTTAGGGTTAAGCTCTGCTGTCCTTTGACCATGTGAATTTAGAGTAACTCCATTGAAATCAGTTTTATTTTGGATTTGGAAAGTAGTGAGTGAAATCAGAATCAGGCCTACTAAGTTCTTAGCAGGTATTTTATTATCCTCTTCTATGTGATATAGCTATTATACCATCAACAAATATTGGTATATATGCATGGAAATAATCAATCTTCGTCATGTTATGTCTTTCAGCCCAAATACTTATAGAATATTTAATACTGATATACCAGAAGTAAACATGAGAATAGAAAAGGTCAACAGTGAATATATACCTAAAAAGAATAAACAGTCTTTCCAGCACTCGTATTTACCAGAGTGGCGCAATAATCCCCAACCACGTTATGCAAAATTAATTAACACCAATGTAAGGTTCTTAAATGAACCAATATACTATATGGAAACAGAAGGCACAGTGGCTAAAAAGGTAGGACCATTTTGCATTATCTTTCAAATTAAGGTAACATTCTAAATAATATGTACATGTATGTTGTATAAAAGAACTAAATGAACTAATCTTAAGGATCTGAATGAATCCCTCACTAGTAAGGAAATAGAGTATTACGCCTTAAAATCTCTGCTTAACTTACTCTGTTGTGCCTAGGTATTGCAGCATATATGCCATGTAAAATCATTCACTGTGTGAGGATACTTGTATTAGCCAGGCACAATGTGGCAAGTTGCTAAACTCTGACTGTCCTTGCTTTTGTAAGTTTAAGTCAGATTCTTGGATTTACTTTAGCACACTAGTTTGTAATTTAATTTGATTCTTTTTGTGTACTAGTATTAAAAGAGAACAGTGATTCTTAAAAAGGGTGTTTGTATATCTCATTTCTGTGGCTACACCTACACTTGTGGCGGCATGCGGAGTGCAGACACTGCATGCCCAGCTGTAGCAGGTATAAATAGCAGTGTAGACAGTGAGACATAGCTTAGAGCAAGGGTTCTCGAGACATATTTTGGTGGCCTTAGAGTGCGGCCACCAATTCTTGCTAGTGGCTGCTCTCACACTTTTTCCTAAAATACTTAATTAGCTTTAGAGAAAAACAAATAAATATGCACATAATACATGTCCAAATCATTGTAATTTATTTATTGCTAGCTAGTAAGTCTGTTGTGAAAAGTGATATTAATAAACATAGAAGTATCACTTTTCACAGCACACTTGCTCAGCCCTGACAAGCCTGGGGACAACTTAAGCCTGGGATTGGGGGCCAGGGGAGGCAGCAGGGGGCTGGAGCCTGAAGCCCCACAGCCAGAGCCCGAAGCCTGGCAGCAAGGGGACAGGGCCTTGGGGCGGAGCTTGAAGTTGTGTGGACAGAGCCTGCCGCCCCACCAACCCAGGGCTGAAGCCCAAAGCCTGAGCCCAACTGCCTCTGGGAAGAGGGGGAACTCACTGCCTGCCTGCTCCTACAGCATTGTCCCCCAGGTGTTTCCGGGGGGACAGGGCACAACCCTTGATGGCGGCCCCCAGCAATCAATACCAAGGCAGTGCATCCAGGAGCAACAGAGAGGGGGAGGGGCCGCTACTTCCCCCCTCCCCCCCATCACAGGAGGCTGTGGCCGCAAGAAAAGCCCCTGGTGGTCACATGTGACCATGGTGGCTGCATTTGAGAAATGCTGGCTTAGAGTACAGTGCTCTACAGGCCTGAACCCCCAGGGCATAGATATACATAGCTCTCGACACACCCAAGTAGTGCCTCCCATGTCCACATGGCTATTTTTAGCAGTGTAATGTCCCACTGCTGGAGCCTTTCTCCACAGTAATAAAAGGCTCCAGCAGCAGGTAAAGGCTGCAGCGGGGGGAGACTCCCTGCTGACAGAGCCTTTCTCCGTTGCCTCCCCCTTGCCGGAGCCTTTGCTTGACACAGTAAGGGGGGAGAGAAGAATTTCAGTGCAGGACAGAAGAAGGGGGAATAAAGATGCTGGATGTCAGTGGAGTCATGTTAATCAAACTTCAGACTAGGCTGATTTTTCTCCTATTTAGGAGTCAGAATGTGCTAAGCAATAGTGAGAGTAGATTGGGGGGCGGGGGGAGTTGGAGAGTTGGAGAAGCATTCTATCAGTACTTGCTTTATACCTAACAGTTTGGATAGACATACATTTTTCTTCCCTTTGACTTTAAAGCATCATTGGTGGCCAAGTGGGGAACCATGTGTATATCATTATAGTCCACCTTACGACAGACAGAGCACTCAAAGAAATGATTTCCAGAAGCCAACCTGTACATTGTCTTCTCCAACTAAATACAGCAGTAAACTACAGCCTTCCTGTGGAATAGGTAAGAACCTGTAGGGAAGCTCTTTTTTCCCCTCCCCCTTTCTCTCCCCCCCCCCCATACACCAAGGCAGGTGTAGTTTTTTTTCTCTCTATTCAGAATAAACAATAACTGGTAATTCAGGTACTTTCGTATGGGATCTTTTGCTGTCTGACTTTGGATCAAGTTTTGATCTCAGTTGCACCAGTGTACATTTGGAGTAACTCCATTAAAGTCAGTTGAGTTAGTTGCATTGTTGTAAATCCAGACTAAGAGCTGAGTCTCTAGCTAACTATCCATCCATCTTTCTTGCACTTATCATTATGATGTCTGAACACTTGGTAAATGTTGTCCATTTAATAACAACCACTGTATAGAATACATACAAATACTTCCTATTGGCTCCCCCTCTTCTGCAGTTTGCAAACAAATTCAGATTATACAAATTATGGAAATGTCTAATTTTTTAATATAGCTGGAGAGTGAATTGCAAACAATCCTTGAACTATTTCCATCAGTTGCAAATGTATTTGGTATTCATAATTGTTCTGCAGATATTTTGGGTGAATACTTTCAATCAGAAAGAAGCTATTTGCTCTGACTGTTCTCCCTTTGTTTTGTGGTTCGTCACCTAAGTGGCGGTGTTTCTACTCATTGATTGTTCTTTTGTTAAAAAGGTTCAGTCAGGTAAAGAATGAATAAGATTGAAAATTGTCTGAGCTGTTCCCCAAAACAGGTGTAAAGTAACCCCCTTACCTTTCCCCCAGCTGTGTTGTAGAACAAAGTAATAAAAGTGAGCCTTCGCCAAATTTGTTAAAACTGCCCAAGTGGGAGCTGAACCTCCGTCATGCAATGTTATAATAATGACTGGAACTTTAACCCTGGCAACAGGACTTCTTAGGATTCTTACCCTCCATAAAATCAAATAGAGAGGCATGAGGCAACCAGCAGTGTGCACATATATGTGGGAGGGGCCTGGAGTGAGCTAACTGGCCATATCATCTGCATTAGTGATAGTCTCATGCCTGGATCTCTCTACATTCTCTCTTGAACTGTGGTACCAGCAAGCAGGGCTGTCCTCATGCTACTGTGATAATTCATTCAATAGCAGCTGCCGTGCTGCATTTTCTGATTCCATACATATTTCTTCTAAGGGGGCAACTGGTCCTCAGATCAACACCCTTGTTGGATATGCCAGGATTGTTACTTACCACTTTATGGTATCCAAGAATACTGCAATGACAAGAACTTAGCAGCAGTCATGAAGAATAGTATTGTCAGTGTACTACTTGTGAGTTGCATGGTTCTCCACCAAAAAACGATGTATCACTTTAGTGACTATTTAAATGTCAGAAAACATGACCGAATGCAACAAAGTATTTTCTGTTTAACAACCCAGCATTTTTTTCTACTATCTTTGGTACAATTAGTGAAATGATATCATTGAAATAAAAATATATTGGCCCAGATGCTCTGCTGTACTGAGTTCCCACAAGCCAACAGCGAGCCTGGACATGGACAATTTTTAAAATGTGGCAAGGGGACTACCCAGTTGGAGAGTTTAACTAGTTCCTGTTCTCTATAGAGCCTGAGTAGCACAAAGATAGTAGAACAGGCCAGAGACTCTTAGGTTTATGTAGTGCTGAAAAACTCCAAATCATTGTAGCTATTGTATGCATAGGTGTCACTTCTCTACCTGGCATTAAAAATGGGAACGGGGCAAGCACAGCTCGCCTTCTCTGTTAAGAGCAGAGGAAAAATTCACTGTCTTTGGTTTAGCTTGAGACAATGCTGCACACTTGGGGCTCTCTCCTCTTTAGTTGGTGAGGGGGGCACACTCAGCAAGAGAATCTGAAGTCAGAGCAGTAGAAGCTAGTAGTTGGCTGGGCAGAATGTGGTGCTCACAATCTTTCTAGCAGCCCATGCAGTAGCAACAGCACCTGAGGGAAGAAGGTGTCCCAGTTCCCTATATATTTCCTCTCCTCTGCAGCAAGATCTATGCCCCTGCTGACTCTTCTCCTTCAAAGGTGAGAGGGGAAAGACACCTGCAACTGCTGGCTTTCTTCCACCTCTGGGGAAACATAGAAAAGTAGCACATAATACATATATTCAAAATCTTTTAAATCCTGCAACTTTCAACTTACAGGAAATTGCATCGGGTATTGCAAACTGTTGGAGGCAAGAAGCTGCCAAACCTCCAACTTCTGTTTAGTTTTTGGTACACATTCTCTGTCCTTGTCAAGTCTAAACTCTTGCATCTGTTGGAATAGGGGTAGGAGGAAAATGGAGTGTGCTGCTGTGTGTCATGCTTGCAAACACATGCACACACGTTCTTTTTGGCTGGCTATGTACCTGCTTGGGATGTGAATTCCTTTGGGATACATTTCTTGTCTCCATTCTCTTCTCTTCGCTGCATTGCATCCCCAAGTGTCATCAAAACCCATGATGGCATCCACCAGAAGTGATGAGTTTCTCTGACTAGTTTGAACTTCTTTAACCCCTGTTCCCAACCATTATAGTGCATTCAACTTTGGTGTGGAACAGTAGCTATATTACAAAGCACAGCAATGTAATACAACCTTTCAGGACTGGAAATGAGAATAGATGATATATCCAACGGAAACTGCAAAGGCACTCTAATTTAGATAGGCATATTGTTATTACCGCATTAGAATTTGACCACGAATGCCCCTGTTATTGCAAAAAAGCACCGTGGGTGTTTTGTTGACTACAGATGCTCAGGACCTCAGTTTTAGTGTCCACCCAAAAGAGAGAATCTCCTCCTAGCCTTGTGTTGGGACTGTGGTATCCCCAACACTGTGGCTGTTCCTGGAGTTGTTCTAGCCAAATACTGTCCACTTGACCATACTTAGCTTATAAGAGCTAAGATCACAGCCCAAGATGGTATGACTGAAGGTAATACAGTTGGCCAAGTGCTCTTAGGTACTTTTAAATTATAGACTTTAATTTTAATACCATGATGTTAAGTTGTCAGATAGCTCCTATCATTGACAGCTTCAGTTTTTTGATGGTGTAGACAGCTTTGCACTGAATACAAACCCCAAAGTAAATCATAAAAGGATTTATTTATTTTAAAAATTGTTTAAAGGTTACTGTGTATAGTTTAGCTTTTGTGATGGAATATCGAAGAACAGAGTCTCTGCTGCATACAGCTTCTGCTGAGAGCTGAGAGAACTGTCAGGGAGCTTAGAAGCAGCCTGGGGAGCTGCTCAAATTTATACCAGCCAACTGTAATTCCCCATAACTAGCTGGGGACTGCTGGAGCTTCCTAGCCCAAGGTCTGGAATTTGTGGGAATTTTCTGCTCCCAGGTGGTGCAAAGGGACCAGATCAGGACAGAGAATCTGCCCCACTGCATTAGCAAAACACTAAAACAACTTGCACTTTCTTCAGTTCCAAGTGGTAGTGTCCAAACGCAAATATTAAATGAAAAATGAAGGTGTTATTTTATTATTAAGATACTCAACTCTTAAGTGTAAAAGACAATAAACAACTAAAGGCAACAGAGCTTAGATTAAATGTTTGATCGTGGGCCCTGCTTCATCTGCTCTTTGTTGCTCCAAAGTGGCCCTAAGGTTGGTGGGTCTGGTCCTTGGAAAATCTCCCCTCTGAAGTTCATTGGGTGGGGCAGAGCTGCTACAGCTGCTCCTGTGTAACTCTCTCATCCCCAGCTGCCAATGGGGGGAGGGGGCATAACTAGAGCAAAATAATGTGACTGGGGTTCCCCTGTGTTCTGGTTGTAACAGCTCCTTGGGGCCATTGGGAGCTGGCACAAGTTAGAGTAGCCTCAGTCTACAATAAGTTGTGCCAAGGGCCCAGGCTGGTGTATGGCAGTCCCAAGATCAAAGGAGTGCAAAGGGCACCACTGTGCCCCTATGTCCCTTCAGTTGCACTGAGTATTGCTCAGCTGCGACTGAGGGTCTGGCCCTCAAAGACAGATACAATAACCAGTCTATAAGAATGTTCATACCAATTAAATCTTATCTAATCATTCGTTCATCAACCCACTTAATTAGCCATGGACTCTGGTATTTCAGCTATGCTATGCCATGCCATGTCAAGAATGAAAGTGTTCTTTGTGTAGTACACCACCCAACAACTGTCTGCCTGCTATCCGTTGTAAAATCAACAAATATTTCTCAGGCAGCAGAGCTGTATCTACTGGAAAATAATTATTCACTTCTGGTTTTTTTAAACCAAGATGAGTTAAAAGCCATATTCTTTTCATCCTGTGCAGTTAGCATTTGATATGTCATATGCAAGTTGGCTTCTCAGCTCTCTTTCAGGTTTCTTTTGACTCATATACACAGAGAGAGCACATTTGCTAGAATGTGGTTTGGTAATATAATCACTCTATTAAAAGGTAGATTTGTAAGATTGAAAATTATATATTTTAATAGCATAAATGAAATAGTACAGTAAATTGGAGGTAGTGATGAGTCAAATCTGCAAACCACATCTCATGTGGTATAAATGGGCCTGGGTCTGTTGGTTTTAATTGATCTGCAGTAATTTACATCGGCTCTGGATCTGGCCCTCTAATTTTATTTTATATTAAAGAACACAACCAAAACCAAGGAATGCACTGAGATAATCATGCTTTGTTTTTACCAGCAAAGTGCCTGATTTTGCAACCCCTATTCTCATTGGGTAGGAATTTCTTGCTCACTTCAATGGTGTTAGTCTTATGAGTAAGTGCTGGCCAACATGAATAAGGTTTGCAGAATCTAGCCTGGAAATGTTTATTGACAAGTTTATTTTAAGCAGTGGCTTCTGTAGTATAGGGCAGATAAACTGTATGGATCCCACTGAAGCAAAGACCCCTTTTGCCACTGTGAAAACAGTCATCCATGGCTGGACATCAGCTTAGGCAGTATACATATTAGAAACTTTTCTGTGTTATCAGAGTTACCAGAAAATAGATTCAAAGCATTTGTCAGACATGACAGGGCACTCTGCCTATTTTGGTCATGCAGCACATTCTTTCCTATTACTGTTCGGGGGGCTTAATCCTGCACTTAGATGTGTGCTCACAACTCCCATTTACTTACATGGAAGTGTTGGGTGTGTGACAGAGAGCAGAATCTGATTTTGTAGTTTGATTACAGTAGCGCCTAGAGACCCCCAACTAACATTTGGGCTCTATTGTGCTAAGTGCTGTACAGACAAATAGTAAGAAACTGGGGTGTATGGGGTTGTCAGGGAGGGGTAGTACCTCTGATAGGGGAGCAGTCGTACTCCTAGGAGTAGCTCATCCACTTTGGTCCCCACTTGACACCCAGCTCTCACCTGTGGCTCCAAGTAGCTATCAGCATGCGACAGCGGCCACACCCCAGAAACCGTCTCGACTGGCGGGCTAAACCAGGTGAGGGTAGCCAATGAGTCTAAGACCCTCGGTGAGTTAGGGCCTGTCTACCCATTGCACACGAAGGCTGGATCCGGCTGACTGAGGAAACCTGGTTCAATGGTCAGGAAGGCGGTGACAGCAAGCGTTGTGGAACGCTCAAGAGCACGACAAGACACATAGGTGTCCTGGTCATCCACTGCGCCCTGCCCTATCTCCAGCAGTCTCGACTCTTGTCCTGCCACTGGATACAGATAGGAACTGGGAAGAGAGAGTGAGGTTGACGTTGCGCAACTCTCCCTCACTTTAATCCAATTCACGCGCAAGTCTCGACATCATATCATATCATATATCACATCATATCCAGTCCTGTGGCGATGGGCGAGCAACGAAGCAGCAGGTGTGGATACACTGGGAGCTGTAGCCGCGGACCTGCACACAGGCGGCTCAGGTATAATGGTCATTCCTCACTGACCGAAGCAGCGGTGGAGCTCGGCATCTTCTTGAGCGACTGAGCAGCCCTATTCAGGATTGCACTGCTCACCTCCATAGAACGAGGAGGGGGCTAGAAAAGGTGCCCTAAACATTGCTTGCTTCATCTTACCCTGGCCAGCATACCGCGGCTGGCGGGGATCCCATAAAAGCGGTCGAACAAAAACAAAACTTTGAGTGACACCGATCACCATTGGCACATGGAATATGCGCACGCTACTGGATAACATCACGGCACGCAAGGGGCGTAGGACTATTGACATGATCTTCGCTGTGCGTCAGCTACAGGAGAAATGTCAAGAGCAGAACCGTGAACTCTACACAACTTTTGTGGACCTCACGAAAGCGTTTGACTCTGTCAGTCGCCAGAGCCTGTGGAGGATCATGTCGAAATTCGGCTGTCCAGAGCGAGTCATACAAATGGTACATCAATTTCATCACGGTATGATGGCTCGTGTCCTGGATAACGGTGAAACATCTGAGGCCTTCCCAGTCACCAACGGCGTCAAGAAAGGGTGTGTTTTAGCACCCACTTTGGGTATGTCTACACTACAAGACTATTTCAAATCAACTTAAGTCGAATTTGTGGAATCGTCCTTATGAAGTCGAATTTGTGTATCCACACTAAATACGCCAATTCGACTGTGTGAGTCCACAGTAACGGGGCAAGCGTCGACTTTGAAAGCGGTGCACTGTGGGAAGCTATCCCACAGTTCCCGCACTCCCCGCTGCCCATTGGAATTCTGGGATTTCCCCCCAATGCATGCTGGGGGGAAAAATGTGTCGAGGGTGGTTTTGGGTAACTGTCATCATTGAACCGTCAATCACGCCCTCCCTCCCTCCCCGAAAGCGCCTGCGGGCAATCTGTTCGTGCACTTTTCTGCTCAGTGACAGCGTGGGCGCCACAGCACTGCGAGCACGGAGCCCGCTGCAGTTATGGCCGTTGTCAACTCCTCGCACCTTATCGTCCACCTCTTCCACAGTCAGCTGCTGAGAAATCGGGCTACTTTTCAATGGTGCTGCGAGCACTGGTGGACCATGGGGGACGTTTTACCAACATCAACGTCAGGTGGCCGGACAAGGTTCATGACACGCGTGTTTTCAGGAAATCTCGTCTGTTTAGACGCCTGCAGGAAGGTAGTTTCTTCCCGGACCACAAAATAACTCTTGGGGATGTGCAGATGCCTATAGTGATCCTCGGGGACCCAGCCTACCCGCTAATGCCCTGGCTCGTGAAGCTCTGTGCAGGCGCCTTGCACAGCGACAAGGAACTCTTCAAGTACCAGCGAGCAGCGTGACCTGTGACTGTTCAGTTTCTTTACAGAGAAGCTGAATCTGCCCCTGTTTCTTTACCAAGTTACTGTTGACTAGCATCTGCAGTTACATACCCCGTCCACCCCGCTTCCCCCACTTCCAACACATGTTTAAAAATAAAACACATGTTCCACTGTGACTTTTACAAAGGTTTCTTTATTGATGACTTTGCGTTAAAGGGTTGAAACTGGGACTCAGACTGTGCTGGGTAGGGTGTGCGGTGATGTAAAGACCGCCTCTAAACTCGAGGAATGACAGGCTCCTGCTCCCAGAGCGGTCCGCAGTGCCGGACTGGTTGTTTCAACGGAGCCTGCCATCCCTCCTTTTTGGGACTCTGTGTGCGGGGGCTATGTGGCCTTGCGGCGGGGGAGGACGGATACAGATTCCTCTGCTGCGTGGCTCTGTGGTCCAGGACAGGGACCGTTGCATGAGATCTGTAACCCCCCTTCCCCGCTACAAAGTCACGAACCCCCCCACCCACACAGAACCTGCAAACCACCTCCCATACCGACCAGGGTGCCTACTGACTGCACTGTGTGTGTGACCTGCTGCTGATCCTGCCCCCATCTCTGTACCCTGCTAAAGGTGACTGTCCTATGCAATACCCTACCCCCTTCCCCACCCACCCACCCACCCACCCCTTGAAACACAGCGTTGTGTAAAAAAGCATGACGGAAACAGTAATTAACAGTAAAGTATTTTTAATAATTAACCAGACAGTCAGGGGATGAAACTGGGATTGGGGCCTGGGTGAGTCAGGAAGGGAAGGAATTCTCAAAAATTAGGGTATGAGAGCTTTTGGGTACTTGAGCACTCTGCTGGGGTGCAGTGACAGTTTTCACGGCCCCTGGCGCCACTCCTTCTGGTTACTTTGGGTGACGGGAGGTATGGGACTTTGTGGCGGGGGAGGGCGGTTGCAGATACACTGCGGGGGGGCTCTGTCCTCCTGGCTGCGGTCCTGCAGAACATCCACAAGGCGCCGGAGCGTGTCCGTTTGCTCCCTCATTAGTCCAAGCAGCGTTTGAGTCGCCTGCTTGTCTTCCTCACGCCACCTCTCCTCCCGTTCGTTGTGTGAGCGCTGGTACAGAGAGAGGGTCTCCCTCTGCTGGTCCGCCTCGGCTCGGGAGCACCCCATAACTTCAGCGATCATCTCGTCCCGTGTCTTTTTCTTTCGCCGCCTAATCTTTGCCAGCCTCTGTGAGGGGGATGCTGTGGCAGGTCTGGAGACAGTCGAAGCTGTGTGATGGGAAAAAGGGAGTGAATTCCTTGCAAAGATACATTTTTGCGAACAATGAACACAGTCTAGTCCGTGTCTGTGAACAAGAGCATGCACAGCACCTATCTCGTGCGCACTCCTGCTGCAGGCAATCCTGAAAGCATAAACTCTGCCCCTGTTCTACCCCATCGCAGTGTCCCCCGACCCTTGCACTTCTGGGTTGAGATCCCAGTGCCTGATGGTGCAAATTTCATTGTCGCGGGTGGTTCTGGGTAAATGTAGTCAGTCATTCCTTCCTCCGGGAAAGCACCGCCAGACAAACATTTTGAGCCCGTTTTCCCTGGATTGCCCTGGCATACGCCATAGCGTGGCAACCATGGAGCCTGTTTTGCCATTTGTCACTGTCACCGTATGTGTACTAGATGCCGCGGACAGAGGCGATTCAGCAGCGCTACACAGCAGCATTCATTTGCTTTTGCATGACAGCAGAGATGGTTATCAGCCATACTGTACCATCTACCATGCCATTGTAAATTGGCAAGGTGATGATGGTTACCAGTCGTATTGCATTATACCTTCTGCTGCTGTCATAGGTGCCCCTGGCTGAGATCAGCCGGGGGTGCAAAAGACAAAACTGGGAATGACTCCCCGAGTCAATCCCTCCTTTATGGTATCTAAAAATAGAATAATTCCTGCATAGAATATGGGGCTAGTGTAGTAAAGATCCAGTGTTTCAGAGAACCAGAGAGCACAGCCGCTCCATGTCAGATTATTCAGGAATGATGAGCTGCATGACATTCAGAGGGGGTGCTCCTGCAACAACCCCACCTGTTCTTTCCCTCCTCCCCCAGCCTTTCCGGGCTACCGTTGCAGTGTCCCCTGATTTGTGTGCTGAAGTAATACAGAATGCAGGAATAAGAAACAGTGACTTGTTACTGAAATGAAATAAGGGGAAGGCAGCCTCCAGCTGCTATGATTGTCCAGACAGGACATTAAGCAGTGTGTGGGAGAGGAAAACAGCATCCTGCTGCTATGACAGTCCAGGCAGTACAGAAACTTTTCTTTACACATGAAGGGTGGGGGCTGATGGAGCTCAGCCCCCTGTTGCTATGATGAAGACGGTTAGCAGGCCGTCTACTTATGGGCTGATGACGAGGACGGGTACCAGTCGTATTGCCCTACACCATCTACAGCAAGGCTGATGATGATGATGACGGATATCAGTCATATTGCACCGTCAGCCACCCATGGGGGGGGAGGATGCTACAGTACAGTGCCACAGCATCGCGTCTACCAGCAGCATTCAGTACACATAGGGTGACATTTAAAAGAGTCAAGAGACGTTTTTTTTTCCTTTTCCTTCTGGGGGTGGGGGGTGGTTGTACATTGACGAGCTATACCCTGAACCGCCGCGGACAATGTGTTTGACCGTACAGGTATTGGGAACTCAGCCAAGAATGCAAATGCTTTTCGGAGACTGCAGGAACTGTGGGATACCTTGCATCCTCAGTCCCCCCTCCCTCCATGAGCGTCCATTTGATTCTTTGGCTTTCCGTTACGCTTGTCATGCAGCAGCGTGCTGAGTCTCTGCTATGCCGTCTGTCCGGAGATTTTTTAAAAATACTTTGGACCAGGCGTAACATTACAGTAATTCCCCTAATTAGATGCAGGAGTCTCCGAGCGAGATCACCCTGAGGACAGTCACTGAAGGAGATAGAGAGCGCATGCTGCGTGAAAGCCAGCACAAACCAGGGCCCTATGCAGCCGTGCTCGGGGAGGCAATGCTCCCTGAGTACCTCATGAAAGCCTGGCGCGGAAAAGTGTGCTACCACGGAGCACCCAATAAGGCAGCTGTCCCCAGGAACCTCCTGCGGAGGCTTTCGATTACCTCCAGGAGAGCTTCGTGGAGATCTCCTAGGAGGATTTCTGTTCTATCCCCAGATATATAGAGACCTCCTTTTCACATACTTCAGATTCCTGTTATATTAAGAATAAAAGTTTACATGTTTAAAGCACTTACCGAATGCTCCTTCCCCTGATTCAGGGTCCGGGTTAATGGCCGGGGAGGGTTGGTAGGGGATCTCCGTGACGGTGATGAAGAGATCCTGGCTGTCGGGGAAACCAGCGTTGTAAGCGCTGTCGCCTGCCTTGTTCTCCACAAACCCTTCCTCATCTTCCCCGTCCGTGAACATCGCCGAGGAACTGTCCGTCGACACTGTCCCATCGTCAGAGTCCATGGTCACTGGTGGGGCAGTGCTGGCAGGCTCCGTAGTGTCTGTTTGCTGCTTTGATTTTTTGGTAGCCTTGTCTGGGGTCCTTGATTTTCACGGCATCCCGCCTGTATCCTCTGTCTCTCATGGCTTTGGAGACCTTCTCGTAGGTCTTTGCATTCCGTTTTTGGAGCGCAGCTCCAAAAGCACAGACTCCTCGCGCCACACACCGATCAGATCCAAGACTTCCCGGTCAGTCTATGCTGGGGCCCTCTTTCTATTCAGAGATTACATGAACTCCTCTGCTGGAGAGCTCTGCATTGCTGCCGGTGCTGCTGAGCTCGCCCCAATGTCCAACCACGAAATGAGATTCAAACTGTCCAGACAGGAAAAGGAATTCAAATTTTCCCGGGGCTTTTCCTGTGTGGCTGGTCAGAACATCGAAGCTCGGACTGCTGTCCAGAGCATCAACAGAGTGGTGCACTGTGGGATAGCTCCCGGAGCTACTAAGTTCGATTTGCATCCACACCTAGCCTAATTCGACATGGCCATGTCGGGGAGGAGGACAGAATTCGAACTAAAGAGCCCTCTATGTCGAATTAAATGGCTTCCTGGTGTGGACGGGTGCACGGTTAATTCGAATTAACGCTGCTAAATTCAAATTAAAGTCCTAGTGTAGACCAGGCCTTTGTTTAGCATGATATTCTCTGCCACTCTTACTGATGCCTTCCAACACTGCACTGAAGGAGTAGGCCTGAAGTACAGAACCGATGGGAAACTATTCAATCTGAGGCGACTGCGTGCCATCACCAAGGTGAAGGAAACTGTACTTCGAGACTTTCTCTTTGCCAATGATTGTGCTCTGAATGCTAGTACAGAGCCAGAAATGCAAGCCAGTATGGACAAGTTTTCATCTGCATGCAACAGCTTCGGCCTCACCATTAATATCAAGAAGACTGAGGTCATGCACCAGCCAGCTCCCCACACTCTGTACTCAGAACCGTCCATCATTGTAAATGGACAGAGACTTCAGGCAGTGGACCACTTCACGTACCTGGGCAGTACCGTTTCTCGAGCAGTGTCAATCGATGAAGAAGTAAAGTGCAGAATTGCTAAAGCCAGCTCTGCATTTGGCCGATTGCGCTCCAACGTCTGGGAACGTCGAGGGATCAGACTACCAACGAGGCTGAAGGTCTACCGAGCAGTGGTGCTTCCAACTCTGCTGTACGCCTGCGAGACGTGGACTGTCTATCGGAGTCATGGGCTCAATCACTTCCACACTTCCTAAGCTTCTAAAAATCAGATGGCAGGACAAAGTGCCCGATACTGAAGTCCTTATCAGAGCCAGTCTGCCGTCAGTTCACACACTGCTGATGAGAGCCCAGACCAGATGGGCTGGACATGTCATGAGAATGTCAGATGAGCGCATTCCTAAACAGCTCTTCTACGGAGAACTCGCCCAGGGAAAGCGCTCCCATGGAGGACAAAAGAAGCGGTTCAAGGACACGCTGAAGACCTCTCTGAAGTCCTTTGAGATTAACACCGCCACATGGGAAACCCTCGCACTGAACCGTCCAGCATGGCACAGCCTCATTCACACAGGCAGTAATACCTCTGAGGTGAGGCGTATTGCTGAGGCTGAAAGAAAGCGTGAGCTGCGCAAGTCCAGAGCTGCCCGCACATCATCGACAGTGCCATCACATGTCTGCCCAACGTGTGACAGGACGTTCCATGCCCGAATCGGACTGATGAGTCATCTTCGGACGCACAGAGTCTGGTCATCGAAAGAATGAGTTGTTGAGGTCTTCATCGACAACGATGGACGAACATCAAGAAACCGCCCTGCCTTAAAAGAGTTTGCAGTCTAAATAGATAAGACAAAGGAAGTACTATTGTTCCTATTTTACTGATTGGGAACTGAAACGAGAGATTAAGGGACAGATTTACAAAGGTATTTAGGCGCACAAAGATTCATATAGATACTTAGTGGGATTTACAAAAGCACCTAAGCAGGGTAGGGCCTAACTCCTATTGAAAGACATAGGATGAGGGACCTAACCTGCTAAGATACACTTTATTTATTTATTTATTTATTTATTTATTTATTAATGCCACTAGGTGCATATCTGTTTCATTAGGACCAGATTTAAAAAAGTATTTAGGCACCTAAGTGACTTGCCCATGGTCTCACAGGAAGTCTGTGGCAGAACTGGGAATGGAACCAAGGTCTCCTGAACCCCAGTCCAGCCTTGTTGGTGTTCTTGCCATTGTTTCAGTTAGTGCTAAGTGTTCCCCCTCCTTCTCCCCTCATTATTTTCTACTTTTCAAAATTTTAGAAAGAGCAAAAATGAGTTCAGTAGTTGGTAGTGTAGACAAGGTCTAACACACAAGTTTTGTCGACAAAGGTTATGCCGACACTCAAAAATCAGCCTAATGAAAATTGGAATATCATGTTCACACTTGCTCCCTCTGTCAGCAGAGGGCGTCCACAGTTGGGGCACTATCATTGATAGTGTGAGCAGTGCACTGTGGGTACCTATCCCACATCCTGGGACCGGGCTCAATGTGCCATGATGCATTGCTTTCTGTCCCAGTGCTCCATGGGCTCCCAGCATTTTGCGGCATTTTTCAATGGCCCTTCTTTGCTGTGCACCCCGGCATCTTTGTGAGAAGGGAGGATCCTGCACTGCTCTTCTGTGCTCTGTTAACTGTCATGAAGACATTGTGGATGGCAGTGCAGTTAATCATAAAGTTCCTAACTGAAAAAGACTCCCAGTCACCTGACATGCTGTGTGATATTGATAGGAGCAACTTTAGATTGCTTTTGGTATTCACAGAAGAGCTGCATAGGGTAGACTGTTGCTTTTGGGCTCAGGAAACAAGCACTGAATGGTGGGATCATATCGTCATGCAGGTGTGGCATGATGAGCAGTGGCTACAGAACCTGCCTGGATCTGTGTGCGGAGCTCGCCCTAGCACTGTGGCGCAAGGACACCATAATGAGAGTTCCGCTCTGTCGGTAGAGAAGTGTATGGTGATCGCTGTGTGGAAGCTGGTGACTCCAAACTGCTACTGGTCAGTTGAGAATCAATTTGGAGTCAGGAAGTTGACCGTTGGGGCTGTGTTAATGCATAATGCAGGGCAATAAATCACATCCTGCTATGAAGGACTGTGACTGTGGGAAATGTGTGTCAAATAGTGAATGGGTTTGCAGAAATGGATTTCCCTAACTGTGGATGGGCAATAGATGGCACACACATTCCAATTTTGGCACCAGACCACCTTGCAACGGATTACATCAATAGGGAGGGGTACTTGTGGATCACTATGGACATTTCACTGACATCAACGTGGAGTGGTGCATGATGCATGGATCTTTGGGAACACTGGCCTCTATAGAAAGCTACAAGGGGGACTTTTTCTCCAAACCAGAAGATTACAGTGTGGGATATTGAAATGCCCACAGTGATCCTCGGAGACCTGGCGTACCCTTCACAGCCGTGGCTCATGAAACCTTACACGGGACACTTGGACAGCAGTAAGGAGCGGTTCAGCAACAGGCTGAGTAGGTGCCTGATGACAGTTGAATGTTTCTTTGGCAGATTAAAGGTGCACTGGCGATGCCTTTATGTCAGGTTAGATCTTTATAAGGATAATATTCTGATGGTCATAGTTGCATGTTTTATGTTGTATAATCTCTGTGAAGCAAAGGGTGAAGGGGCTATCAGAGGAGCCCAGAGGGGGACAATTCAAATCAGGGAGGCTTTGAGGCAACACTTTTTGAAAATGAGAAGCAGTAACGTATATCTGTGTTTGGTGCTGCAGTGTTACATTACATGTTTTCCTAGGAAGTAATGGTGACATTTGGGCCTTACAATCCAGCAAGCACATGAATAAACTGCCTGAGTATGTAGTGCCTGCTATCTCAATTTGTAGAAAACAAATAAAGATGAGTTACCATTCAAAAACTTTGCTTTTATTGCACAAAAACCAATACACACAAAGATGCTTGGTGGGAAAGGAGAATCCAGGGAAGGGCAGACTTTCGGAGCTGTGTGTAGATCCAGCTATCATTGTGAAAGTTGTCCGAGTGGGTGGAGTGAAGGGAAAACTGAGAAGTCCTGGAAAGTGGAAAGGAATGTGTGGGCAGATTTGGGGGTGATGGGGGAGGAATGGCATGGAAAAGAGTTCTGAATGTGCTGCAGCGGGGTGCCAGCACAGATCTGCTCAGTCTGCAACATTATTAAGGACTTCAGCATCTGCGTTTGCTCCTCCATTACTTTAATCATCCTCTCGGTAGCGTCCTTAACAAACTCCTGATTCTCTTTTCTGTCCTGCCGTTTGGTTTCCTAGCACTTCTTGCATTCCCTTTTCTCTGCATTGGAGCAGTTCAGTACCTCCTGGAACATGTTGTCTTTGCTGCGTCTTGGGCACTTTCTTATCTGGCGACGATGCTCGGCTGGTGTGTGCGGGGGGGGGGGGGTGTTCTTGAAGGCCACATCTGCTGAAGCACAAGTGACAATGTACAGAAGCAGGATTGTTAAATTCACACGTAGCTTTGAAACATTTCAGTTAAATACATCTTTTGCAACATAACAATCACTTTCTCACTGACCCTTGGGAAGCACAAATCTCTGCAAACACCCAAAGCATGGTGAGTGGTGGGGGTGGAGGGTGGGGCGCTCCACATGGGGAAAAGAACATGCAATCTGCAAGGATTGTGGTACAGCTGATTAAGGGAAAAAATTTAAAATTTCCCACACTTTTCCACAGGTGAGGGTCATTCTAGCAGATATCTCACTGCTGAGGGTAAGCAGGGAAACCAGGGTACATATACTCCATGCTTATGGCTTCCACCCTGCTCCCTATGCTTCTTGCCTATGTGACTCTTTGGTCCCTGCAGAAGTGATTGCCAAATGGCGCAGGAAAGTTTTGTACCATGGGGGAAGGAACAAAGATGCTCTGCCATGGAACCTGCGGCAGAGGATTACCAAGTACCTCCAGGAAACAGATCTCGCTGGAGGATTCCTGTGAGATCTCGGAATGCATCAACACCCTGTTCTGACGTGCTGATTAGCTACACAGAGAAATGTCCAGCTCACAGAAACGCATCCAGCATCCCACATTTCTATGCCCTGCACCTACCTCCGCACTACATAAGCCACAGCCACTTACCAGGAGTCTCATCTCCTGTTTCTTGCTTGCCGGAGAGCAACTGCTGAGACTGGCTGGACACCTCTGGAGTGGAGAACAGTTCCTGGCTGCCTGTCCCACTGGCATCTAACTCCACCTCTTCATCAGTTACTTCATCCTCCAGGTTAGGTCCTCTCCACCGCCTCCAGGCCCGCCGAAGTATCTACAGGACTCTCGGCGGTGGAGGTGGGGTCACCACCGGGGATAGTGTCCAGCTCCTTATAGAACTGGCAGGTCTTAGCAGGAATGACAGTTTGCCTCCCTTACCTTATGATACGCCTGCCTCAACTCCTTTATCTTCGCTGTGCACTGCAGTGTGTCCAAATCATAGCCCTTCTCGTACAAGCCTCAGAAATGTACCTGTGGGTATCCCAAATCCTATGGCTCAAGCGCAGCTATGACTGCACAGCCTTCTCCCCATATACTGAGCAGATCCACCAGCTCCATAGTGGTCCAAGCAGGAGAGTGTTTGCTGCTATAACATGCCATGGTCACCTGGGAAGATGCGATGAGACCTCTCCATGCAGAGCCAGCAGGAAATGGAATTTCAAAAATCCCTGGGGCTTCTAAGGGGGAGGGGTGGATGGTCATTTACTTGGCTGCAGGGCAGCGGAGTTCAAATTGCTGACCAGAGCGGTCACAATGGATATTGTGGAACACCTCGTGGAAGCTAATTAAAGGGATGAAATCAAGCGTGGTGTTTACACTGGCACTTTGTTGACAAAAATTTAGAGGAAAAAGATTTGTGTCTCTTGTTGGGGTGGTTGTATTTTGTCGCCGAAACAGGGTATTTTTGCTGACAAAAGTCACATCGCAGGGTTTACACATTCACTGTTTTGTCGACAAAAGGCAGCTGTTGTCCGCAAAACTTTGTAGTATAGACAAGGCCTTAGTGAGTGAATATAGCACGGACTCTTGAGGTAGTAGACTTTGGGTAACTAACTTTTTCAGAAGCGCCTAAAAGTGACTGAAGAGTTTAAGTCTCACTGAAAGTCATCCTTCATCGCATGACTGTTTGTTCCTCTGTCTGCCATATATTACTGCCGGACTATGCTTCTACCTTGTCTTCATTCAAATGAAAAACTCACTTCTGTGAAGCCCACAAGAAATGAATTTAGAATTTGAAACACAACAAAATACTGAGCCATCCCCACAACTGGATTTCACGTACTTCCTGAGTGAAAACCTGGCCCTATTGAAATAAATGGAAAAACATTCCTTGACCTCAGTAGAGTCAGGTTTTCATCCCTTATCCTGCGTGGGTCGAGTTCTGAGCTCACACCACTGTTGATCAAGAATAACTCCATTGAATGCAACAGAGTTACTACTGGTGTGAATGGGTTCAGAACCAGGCACTGCAAGTTTTCCCTTTTACACTGTAAACTTTTTGGTGCAAAGGCTGCCTTTGTTTCTTGTACTGTAGTGCTGAGCACCCTGTTTGAGTTAAACAATTTAAAAAAATGAGATTTCCCTGTCTTTTTATCACAAGGCTTTGTCCTTGCATTAGCAGCTTCTGCTCCCTTTTATATACAGACAGAGCACAAGGATGTCTGTGTTAGCAGTGCTTTAACAATAGAAGGTTACACAGGTTTTATATCAGTGTAAATTCATTAAAGCCAATGGAGTAACATTGCCATCACACCAGTATCACAGAGTGGAGGCTTGGCCCCATTATTTATTATTGAACCCTCTCTCCTACCCCCTTCACTTGCCAAGATGCTTGATTTGTAGGGCTCCCTTTAGTCCCAACTTTGAGAAGCAGCTGGCAGAACCTCGCTGTGTAAGCCTCAAAGAGCAGGGTGGGAAGCCAACACTTCAGCCACTTTCACTACTGAGGGTGTATTAAACAGTAGAGCAGCATCGGAGCTGGTGCATGGAATGCAATCTTCTGCTAGGTCAGGTGAGGTAGGGTATTTAATGTGGCCTGAAGAGCTGTTATACCAATATAATAAAAACCAGCAGGATCTTATTAAGAGGGATAAGGCAAAGCTGCCACATTTATTGTAAATATAATAATAAAGCAAAAGATAAAAGTAAACAACATTGTTTGACTACTTATTTTTATTACTACTTATTTTTATACACACACACACACACACACACACACACACACACACACATATTAATTCACACAATTATTTATTTAAGTTCTCTATAGGTGTTATAGTTACCAGCCTAGAAGTTGCTCATGCCAAGTTACTGGCCAGGTATCTTGGTCATGAGGATGGAGTCGAGTCTGTGTCCGATGCACCTGATGCTCCTGGAGGTTGGCAGCAAATAACGCTTGTGTTAAAATTGTAGGTAAACTGGTGTCCCCACAAAAGCAATATTGGTATCCCAGGAAAGCAAAGACACAGGTCATCCAAATCATTCAGGATCTGGAAGAGCAGGGAGTGATTTAAAAAACTAACTCCTCTTTTAACTTCCCTGTCTGGCCAATCATGAAAGCAGACGGGCAATCCTGAAGACTAACCATTAATTATAGGAAAATCAACAAAAAAAGTATACCCATGGCCCCCATCGTGGCAGATATGACACAAGTCATCCAAAAGGTGCAAGCCATCTCCAGGTATTTTTCAGTTATAGAGCTGGCTAACTGTTTCTTTGCCTTATCCCTCTTAATAAGATCTGCTGGTTTTTATTATATTGGTATAACAGAGCCAGTGCTGGCAGAAACCTCTCTCCTTCCTGGGGAGTGCCAGTACCTCTGCTTCTCCCCATAGGTGGATCTAGAGTTCTGCCTTCGGAATACTCCTCCTGTATATTTAAATACAAATAATGAAGCAGTTTATTTTGGACGATTGATTGTGGGGATATTGCTCACAAACCCAGATCATCTAATTTCACATCATGCCATTCCATTAATAAGGAAAGTGATGGTTTCCGTGTGTTGGCATGTTTGCCATTTTGAGGTTGAGCCAGTTGTCTTTTGGCATTAGGCTTCTGTAAGTGATGGAAGATTATGCCTTGGAATTGGTGTGTTAAATGGCTCAATTCCTTAAAAGGTTATAAATGCCGAGATATTCTCTGGGAAGTAATGTATGGTTCCTTTCTGTTTGACTTTACAGAGATAAAAAATAGGGGGGGATTTTTATGCATACCTTAGTTTTGCCACGTAAAAGAATAATAATAAAAAAGCTAGTGTATTCCTATGTGCTACATAACTGCACTAACTGTTGCCTGTTGAACCGTGTAAGGATCCTCCTCCTTACACTGTCTCCTACAGCCATTTCAGCAGCTAAGGTTGACAACAGCGATTTTTGGCTATAATTTATAACTTTAGAGCTAATTTGTCCTATTTGTGAGTTTTATTTGTGTACACCTATTTACAGTCGCTGGGGATCTGACTCAAAGACTCCATCAAATGACTGTCAGGCATGCTATATTCGGATAGCTCACAAATCCAGAGAAGTAGATGGTTTAGTATTCTAAAACTTTGTCTAGGCATTTTACCATGGCAGTATCTGAGCACTTACAGAAATACTACTGTGGTCGTCATCATCATGGCCCTTATCCCGCAGAACGCTCACACACATACAACAGAACTACTCACCTGCTTAAAGTAAAGCATATCTGTGTTTGTGGGATCAGATCACATGTTGCTAAATTACAAGTGAGTCTTAAATTTGGTTCTCTTCTCTTCTGTCACATGAAGGAAAAAATTGGGATTATTATTATTGAGTTTTCTACTGGAATATTATATAATCTATTATGAGTGTGCTTCTGTTATCTAATAATCAAGTAGAAAACTCATGAACTAATATCACTTTATTGAATTTATTGATAGACTTATGCTGAACCAAATTATTTGTGAATAATTCATCAATTTAGAGAAATAATTTGTGAATATTTGACAAACATTATTGTTCACCTATAGAGGTGGTCACATACTGAGAAAAATGATCACTAATTTATTTGAGGATTGACAAGAAAAAAAAATCAGTGGAGATATTCATTTGAATTATTTGGCCAATTCAAATTCTATCTTATCACTAGAAAATACCACTGTTCAGGGTTCCAATAAAAATATACCATCCATATTTAATTGACCAGAAATTAAACATTGAGAGAATCTTTTTTTTTTCTTTGCAAGAAATTCTGTAGGGAACTAGTATAACCTTTGCTCAGTTGTAACAAGAACACAATCTACAGAATTTAAAATGATGTTATTCACAACTTCTAGCACATTTTGTATGAATGTGCTGCTATTTTATATTCCAGTAAAAAACTCATGAAGTAATGTAATTCTTTGTATAAGTTTATTTTTCAGACTTACAATAAAATCTCCATTCATAGAATTCCCAGATCCAGTTATGAAGTACTGAAAGTGGAAGCTAGATATGCAGTTCATACCTATATTCTTTACCTGAACAGATTGCTGGTGCATTACACAGAAAATAGCATAGCAGCTTATAGTGTGTCCCAGTCAATCTTAAAATCATGGCATCTGAGGATAGCTACAGATGTATTTGTGGTGCCTGTAGTGAGGCATTGTGGCTTCCCTCTGACCCAGAAGGGGAGGAATCACCCTCTGTGCCCAGGTAGGCGGAGTCAGACCAGCCTCATCCCTCCCACTGAAAGTAGATAGGTGGGACAAGTAGTATAAAAGGCAGAGCCACTAACTCAGTTGGGTCTGGAACACTGAGGGAGATGGATGCATCCTGCTTGCTCCTGACTGACTTTGCTGCCAAGCCCAGAGATGCCCTCCTTGCAGAGGAACCTGTGTCTGCAGGGCAGCTGCTGGGACTGGCGCTGGCCACCTACCCTGGGGAGATGGAGGACACCCCTTTGATCCAGATACATCCCCAAGGAAGGGGAGGAAGTGGCCCAGGGGCAGCCAACTCCAGTCTGGCTGTAGTGCTGCCTGAAACAGTCACTGAATTGTGGCTGGATTCCCCACTGACCCAGTGGTGGACCACTCTGCCACTGTTAGGGCCCTGGGCTGGGACCCGGTGGAGTCTGGTGGGCCTGGGTCCCCCTAACCCTTGCCACCCCACCCTTAGGGTGGGAGCCTCCCCACTGTAGGCCAGGTGGCTGGGGTTCACCTACCATCTGCCAGAACTCGGATGACAGGCTACTTGCTAGCTCTACCCTGCTTGAGGGCTGTAGCCTATAGACTGTTGGTGTTTTCTCTGCCCCTGCCTAAGGGCCCGGAGCCTATAGACTATTTGGGGTTCAGCCTCACTAGACCAGTCAGGATGCTAACATCTGGTCTGCTAATTTCCACTGATACTAGGCAGCAATCATAACTATGTAGTGAGGTGGTGTGGCCTCCCTCTGACCCAGAAGTGGGAGACGACTGCAACACCACTACATGCCCCACAAATATATTATGGACACTTCAATGCATATTTTTGCAATTGTCCTAAAGTAACATGTTTCCAGGCTTCTTAAGTGAAATGTATCAGAAAAATAATAGCAATATTTCTATAGCTCTTTTCACTCAAACCCTCAATGCACCTTACAACCACAATGACAATTCACAAAGCTTCATAACATTTCTGTGGGGAAGGTAGGTATCATTACTCCCCCTTTGTGGATAGGGAAACTGAGGCACAAGAGGTTACATTTCCTACACAAAGTCTCACAGCAAAGCAGCAACCAAGCAAGACTCCCAGTCCCAAGTTTTAATCACTGGAAACTGCTCCCTCAAATAGTGCAATTGATTCCTCTTCAGAATCTTTTGAGTGCTAACTTGCCACTTTTAACACATCAGCAAAATGTAATACTGATAGCTTGTGCCAGAACAATGTACTGCTAAATACTAGCTGGATCCTAAACCTCCAGTAACTAAAAACTAGTTGAAAGAGTTTGCAACTTTCAAAAAGAGTGGAAGATTAATTTTACAAAGTGGTCTGCCTATTGATCTAAACTTGATATATTTGGCATCAAAGCACTTAAACATAGACTCAAAATCCACCTTATGCTGATCTTCCAGAACACATTATTGACCTCTGTTTCCATGTCTACTCAGGGATGTATTTTGTTTCCTCGAATATGATTCTACCAAAACTCAGTAGGTTATCATCTTTGTGCCTGATTTGCCCTTTGCCTCTGTATGGTGCCTGTGAACACTGTTTGTACACTGTGTTCATGTATTCTGAGTTAGGCCTGGTCTACACTAGAGTGGGGAATTGATCTAAGTTACGCAACTTTAGCTACATGAATAACGTAGCTGAAGTTGACATACTTAGATCTACTTACCGCGGTGTCTTCACTGCGGTAAGTCGACGTCTGACGCTCTCCCGTCGACTCCACCTCGCCCTGGTAGAGTACTGGAGTCGACGGGAGAGCGCTTGGCAATCAATTTATTGCATCTAGACTAGACATGATAAATCGACCCCTGCTGGATCCATCGCTGCCCATAAGTCCAGCAGGTAATGTAGACAGGCCCTCAGGGTGAATGTATTGATGTATTCATTGGTGTACTGACATTTTTGGGTACAATTTCCTCAGTGTATTTATGTGAATTTTAGTGCTCATGACCAGTGCCCAGCTGACTCGGTTTCTCTGTTTATCCCCAGAACAGACACAGCATGGGCAACATTAACATAAACTTGTTCACACTTTCCTGCTAGTGTGCTTGGGCCGTGATGAGAAGGGACCATCTCTAGGGTGGAGAGGATAGTTCAGCCCCCATTGGCCCCTTTATTCCTTGCCTGACCTCTTTACTGTTTTCCTTTTAATGATTAAAGGCCCAATCCATCTCCCTCCAAAGTCCACGGGAGTCTTTCCATTGATGTTAGAAAAAGTTGATCAGGTCCTTTATTGTTGTGAAACTTCTGTATCATTCTGTTTTATCAGACAGTTATATGGAGGATATTTTAAAAATATTTTAAATTATGTGTTGTGTTCTCTTATGAGTATATCCAAGTAAAAACTGGATGAAATAGAAGATGGAACATTAGCAACTTCAGACATCTTGGCACAATGGGAAAATATTGGGTTCTGTTCCCAGCTCTCCATTGACTTGATATGCAACAAAGATCCTAGCCAGCTCACCACTGTGCCTCAGTTTCCTCGTCTGTAAAATGTCGATATTTGAGATCATTAAACAAAAAGTGCTATATAAGAGCTAAATGTTGTTATCAATAGGTAGGGCCAATTAACCAATTGTCTTTAAATTTTTCTTAACACAAAGAACAAAATCATTTTTAACTTATACCCTTTAAGAATAATTGAATTTCCGCCAAATTTAGGCCTTGATCCTGTAACGTATAGCATGAAGTCCATATCTGCCCATATGGTACAAGTCACATGATAAGGGTCTTTGCTGTAAACATAAGATTTCAGCTCTTCGCTCCATATTTAGTGTTTATTTTCAAAATATCAGAGGGGTAGCTGTGTTAGTCTGGATCTGTAAAAAGTTACAAAAAGAGTCTTATAGACTAACAGACGTATTGGAGAAAGCTTATGCTCCAATACGTCTGTTAGTCTATAAGGTGCCACAGGACTCTTTGTCGCTATTTTCAAAATGTGTGCCCTAACTGTTGCAGCAATTTAGATTTGTTAACACTGTGCAAATGAAAGCACATATGGTCTGTATTTTTCAGAAGTGACTAGTGATTTTGGGTGCCCAATTTGGGATACCTTTAAGGAGCCTGATTTGCCCAAAGTATGAAGCATTTGTTCACAGAAAATCAGGCCCCTTTAAATTGTATCAAGTTGGGCACTCAAAATCTGTAGTCCTATTTGAAAATTTAGGGTGTGTTTAATTGAATTATGCTTTAAAATTATGCATTTATACTGTACACATGCAGCATATTTCAGTATAGCATTTTAGTCTGTGTCATGAAGTAATAACTGCAAAATGTATTCCAGTTAGCTTGGACAGAATCCAATAAAGAGTAAAATTAAATGGCAATATATCTAATTGTGGGCAAGTGTCTAAACAGGTACCCAGAGATCTGTGAGATATCTGGTCTTGGTACTCTGGTGCACCGGAGGAGTTTACAGTATGCACCATTATTTATTTATTTATTTATTTTTAAGGGGCTGACTGCTTCCTGGATGTGCCAGGCCCACTCTGTGTTTCAGTGTGAAGAGGGGCAGGTCCATTTTTTCCCCTTCATGAGGACTCACCAGGAGAGGAAGGCTTCTTTGCATTCCCTCCTGACACCCACCCACAGGCAGGCCAGTTGCAATCTGTGCCCAAGATTGTTCTTGTGATACAGAATTATAACTTCACTTGGGACTTTTTAATATTAAGCACGAGGAACTGTATTGTCAGGAACAGTCCTGTACGTACTAGGTGATCTAACAAGTGTTTTCTATATCTCACTTTGATAATTCTTATACTCAGAATGCCCTTCCAATTTCTATTTGTCTGGCGTCCATTGTCACCTCATCCAAATCACTCATTTAAAAACAAAACAAAACACTTATGCAGCATTGCCTTTGAAAAATGAGTTCGTTTCCACTCCAAAAAGCCTTGAATCAACATGATGGATGTATGCATGTAAAACGGAGTGTCCATACAGTCACGTAACTAATTCATGCCTCTCTTTGCGCCTGCCTTTCCTGATATATGTTACATCTTCACTTGTCTGTCAAGCCCATCATTTATTTTTTAAGCAATTCAGGACAGGCATCTGTCTTTTTTTTTTCTTTTTCTTTTGTGTTTCTGTGCAACATCTAGTACATTTGTAAGTGCTGTTAAACAGTGATTCTGTGCTGTCCAACATGAGGCCACGCCATACTCATTGCCCTGACTTTACAACAATATTGTTGTTTTTTTTTCCCCAGTTCCACTTGCAATGCCTAGAACATCAACAAGCCTTCCAAAAATTTTACAGGAGCGGACCTCCTTTATTCATCAGTACAATGCCAGAAAATCTCCTAATGAACCCATCCGAGGAAAGGTAAGACAATGTGCATCCTGTATGATTAATAGCATGCAGGAAGCTGGAGGAGTACGTTTATTCCCAAACTTCCGACTGTTTTAAAGTTAAGAAATACTGTCACATGCTTTAGAATTGCCAGGTTTTATTAAAAAGTGTCATTAATATTATAACATAAACATGTCATTTTGTGTTTATGTGCATCATAACACTGTGGTTTCCGGCACCTATAATAATAATAAATGCCCAAATGATATATGACACAGTTTGGATTTGCAGTAGGTCTGTGTCCGCTCTCACTTACATCTGAGGTCAGTGGAGTAAAAATGATGTGCCGCCGGAACCAGGCCCAATGTGTATTTTGAAGCCATTCCATAAGTAAATGTCCAAAAGTTATGTCAGTCTTTGTTGCTACAAGTTTTTTCTGTGTGTGATTCTTACAAATCAATAATTAACTGTGTAGGGGCCTGATCCAAAAGCAACTGAAATCAATGGAAAGACTTGCAGTGACTTCAGTAGGCTTTGAATCAGGCCCAAAATGCAGAATTCCATTGTTGGAAACATTTTGAAGAGTACAGCCTATTGTTTGTTCCCACTTCTGTTTATAAAAAAGAGAACCTTTCTGTGCGACCTTAATGGACAAAGTCATTTGGGTTCCAATCATAAATCTCCTGGCCTACAAAAGCAGCAGTTTAGAATTGTATCCATAGCAACCCATGTAGCAAGAAATGAAATCTGATCTGATTAGACTTGCACAGGAGAGCTATATGCAAGTCACACACTCAGAGTGACAGAATGGTTGTGAACCAGAGAAAATAAGATGCATTTTTTCTTTTATTTGTTGTTTCTCTCCAAGTTTTCCTGCTGTGCCCCATTTCATGAATAAAAAAGGCCAACAGGCTAGTCACTATTCCATTGCCTGCAGCTATTGGGAAGGGACCTAGGCTGATGGCCAGTAGAGAGACCAAGAAATAGATGGATGTTTTGCCAGCAGTTGAGCTAATAAATGAACTCAGATCACAGCTGTTTTTACTAACTGTTTATGCTCCCCTGGTTAACGTCAACCTTGTTTCCCTTTCCAGCGACATGGAGCTTTTGTGTGGACAGAGATAAAACCAGTGAGTGGACCAATAGTTCCTCAGGGAACAGAAGTTTTCCTGAGTGCTAGAGGGTCAGGCTCACTGGAGCAGCCAAAAACAGAGAAAGGAAACTCAGTGGAAAGCCAAATGACCTCACCCAGTCTCTGCCTGCAGAATTCCCAGGAGACATTAGGCTGTGAAACTCACTTATCAAAACCAGACGTCAGAGAAGCAGCCAAGGCATATCCCAGAATCCCTGTGAGAGCACAGAAGAGTTCAGACATTTCTCAGGCAACTGAAGTGGATGTTATCCGTCCTGCTGGGGAAGAGTCCTTATGTCCAGCAATGAAAGGTCCTCTAGATAAATCTCTGGATAAGTTACCTCCCGCACATAAAAACATATGAATCACTGATACCACCATCAGTCACTAAAATGAAGAGAGCCTAGAATCACTGTGCAAGCTAATGCATTTGCTTGGTCTAATATCAATAATACTAAACACAAGCTAACAATTCACTGGTGTCAGCGGGAACACAGTACTCCTTTGACAACACAACAGCTGCACTGTACTTTGATGTTTGTAGAAAACTATATGCCTATAAGAATTATGGGTTGGTTTTTTAAGGTGGAATTGATTTTCTTGTTAGGCTGAACACAATCATCTTGATCATATATATTCTGTATTAAGTCTGAGTTTGAGTTAATTAACACTTTTGGGTGTGGAAGTGATTATGATTCTTGAAAATGTACTTTTTTTTCAATAATAGAAACACCAGTTACAATATTTGGTTTTATTGCTGTTATTTTAACATATATAGTTGTGACATGCATTATCTCCTTGGATGCTGCAGTGTAGGGTATGATTTCACACACCATATGGTGTCAGCTTGTGATAAATGGAAACCATTGTGCTTCCATAGGAAACAATGGCAGTCAAGAGAGAGAATTTGCTATAGCCTACAGGAATGCAAAAATAATGTGTATTGCCACTCTAAACAGTTAACAAGGACAATTTTGGAGTAAACCCTTTCTTTCTTTTTGGGAGCAAGGAGGACAGGTATTTTCTTACAGACTTGTGCTGCTGTTCTTGTCTGAGTGTGTCACACGTCAAAAATGCAAAAGAAATCTGAATTACTATACACTTTTCCCCAATACTAGAGAAAATCCATTAATCCAGAGACTGATGGGTAAACTTTTATTGATTGGACTATTTCCCTATTTTTTTTCATGCTGCATCGTCTTAATTTTTCCAGTAAGAATTCTCCCAGTTACACTCTTAGGGAAACACAGAAAGTTTAGGCTTGAGTTATAACCTACAGTAGTTCTTCGAGTGGTTGTTCATGTCCATTCAAAGTAGGTTTGTGCACGCTGCATGCACGCCAGCCGAAGGATTTTCCCTAGCAGTGTCCGTAGGGTCAGCCCAGGTGCCCCCTGGAGTGGCGCCACCGCGGCACCCTATAAAGGGGCCCGCTGACCCTCCACCCCCTCAGTTCCTTCTTACCGCCGGTGAAGGCTAGCTGGAACTTCTCTTGCGCATAGCAAGTTGGCAGTGTCCTATCCTTACCGCTCAGTCCGTGTATAAAGTTGTATTAAAGTTAGCTGATTAGTTCTCTGTATATAGTTCTTAGATAGTTGGGGGGTCCCCCTCCCGATTTTTCGTTGCCCGCTGGGGCATGCCCGGGTCCCCTGGATTCAAACTTTGCAAGGATTGCGGGAAATTCATGCCCAAGAGTGACCCACACTCTGCGTGTTTAAGGTGCCTCGGAGAGAGCCACCAAAAGGACTGGTGCTCTATCTGTAGAGGCTTCCGCCCACGAACACTCAAGGACAGGGCTCAAAGACTTAGAGTCCTCCTGATGGAGGCGGCCCTACAGCCACCCTCGGACCTGGAGCCGGCCGAGGCGGTGCCCAGCACGTCTTTTTCGGTGCGGAGCGCCCCGGCACTGGCATCAGGACTTAGGGCCCAGCCCAAGTCGTCAAAGACCCGGCACCGGACGGAGTGGGGTCATAGGAAGTCGGCCTCCGTGCGGCACCACTCACCTTCGCCGGTGCCCGCCAAGAGTAGGAAGCCGGTGAGGGATAGGTCACCCCACCAGGATCCGAGGCCGACACCGTCCGCGACTGCAAGCGGGCAGGCCGGGCTGCAGCCCTCGGCGGCTCCGTCAACTCCCGCACCGCAGAGAGGGTGGTCGAGTCTGGACCGGCCTAATTCCCCGGACCTTAGCGGAGACTTACGCCCCCCTTCGAGACCAGAGGTGTTCAAGGCGGCCTCAGGTCTGATGGGACTATCGGCGCCGGCCTCCCCACACCACAAGGAGTTGCCTACGGTGGTCCGTCCCTCAGTGCATGAAGGGGCAAGCCGGCCATGCTGTCGCCTCCCTCCCAACACTGCACCACGAGGACGGCACCGGACCAGACAAGAGGCCCGCCGCCTCCGCACCGCTCTCCATCGGCACCGGGTGCTGCTCCCCCCAGGTCCTCATACTCGGAGACCTCAGACTCGGAGGCAGACTCCTATCGCTCCAGCAGGTCGTGGAGCAGGAGATCGGTGTCAGGGGCGAGCCACCACTGTTACCCGCAGTGGCAGCAACAATGGCAACCACCCTCGCAGTGGCCGTTTTGGACTCCCTGGGCCTACCATCAGTCGGTAGGCCAGGCGTTGGGCCCTCGATCGAGGTCAGCCTCGGTGTCCTCGACCTCGGTGTCCCCGGTGCAGCTGCCTCCTCCACCGGCGCCGGGCAGGGGTTTGCCATTTCCAAGTTCAGCACCCCCTAGCAGGGCAGCGGCACCGGCAGCGGCTTCAGGTTGGGCTCCGCAGGCACCGCATGATACGCCAAGCCGCTCACTGGCGACCCCGGTACCAGTCGCGGTGCCGCATTTAGACTCGGAACTGGCACCGCAACCACAGTACCGTGTGCCGCAGGACCCTGAGGGACTGCATGCACTGCAGGAAGGGCCGCTCCAGGTACTCTCCTCGTCATCCTCCCCAGACGAAGCGGTCTCGGGCACGGCTGCGGCACCGGCCCTAGAGGACACTCGTATCCTCCAGCAATTGCTCCGGCGAGCAGCTCAGCGCCTCGCAATCCAGGCAGAGGAAATCGAGGTGGACCCGGACCCTGTTGTGGACATCCTGGCCCCCTCAGGGCCATCCAGGGTGGCTCTCCCGCTGATAAAGACTATAGCGGATACGTCCCGCACCCTATGGCAAATGCCAGCCTCGTTGGCCCCTACTGCCAAGAGGACGGAGCGGCGCTATTTCGTCCCCTCTAAAGGGCGTGAACACCTGTACACCCACCCACCCCCGGACTCCCTGGTAGTGGATGCGGCCAACCAGCGGGAGCGTCAGGGGTTTCAAGGGTCAACGCCAAAGAACAGGGACGAGAAAAGACCCAAGCTCTTTGGCAGAAAGGTGTACTCCATGGCTGGCCTACAACTCCGCATTGCCAACCAACAGGCTGATATGGTCATAACACGTGTTCGGCCATGTCGAAGTTTACGGAGCTCCTTCCCCAGGACTCGAGGTCAGAGTTTTCGGCCCTGGTGGAGGAGGGGAAGCCGATTTCCCGAGCCTCCCTCTAGGCTGCCTTGGATTTAGCGGACTCAGCCTCGCGCACCATGGCCACGGGCCTGGTCATGCGGCGGGGAGCCTGGCTCCAGGTCTCGGGCCTGCCCTATGAGGTCCAGCAGACGATTCAAGACCTCCCCTTCCAGGGGCAGCTGCTGTTTTCGGAGAAGACGGACAAACGTCTGCACAGCCTAAAGGACTCGAGGGCCACGCTTCGCTCGCTGGGCCTGCATACCCCTGCGACCCAGCGCAGACAGTTTAGGCCGCAGACGGCCCCTCGCCCATAGCAAACACAGACTCGCCAGGAGCCGGGGCACAGGCGGGGCAGGAATGGCAGAAGGCGTCACCAATGCCACTCCTCCGACCAGGCGTCGGGTCAGTCGAGGCCACCATCAGGGCCTAGACCCCCTATTTGATGGTACGGTCGAGGGAGACCTACCAATCGAGACTCTGGATCCTTCCACCCCTACCTTTGGGTCACGTCTGTTCCCCTTCTACCGTGCCTGGTCCCGAATCACGTCGGACAAATGGGTGCTCCGCACGGTAGAGAGGGGATATTCTATCCAGTTCTCCTCCCTTCCGCCCCACCAAACCCCTTCCCCATCCCTCTTCAGGGACCCATCTCACGAGCATCTTCTAACTCAAGAAGTGAAGTCCCTCATGGAGGCAGGGGTGGTGGAGGAAGTCCCTCGGGAGTTCAGGGGCAAAGGCTTCTACTCCCGATATTTCCTAATACTGAAGGTGAAAGGGGGCCTAAGGCCCATCCTAGACCTGCGGCGGCTGAACAAGTTTGTACGGAAACTCAAGTTCCGCATGGTCTCCCTGTCCTCCATTATTCCCTCCCTGGATCCAGGAGATTGGTATGCCGCCCTCGACTTAAAGGACGCCTATTTCCACATTGCCATAATTCCCCGACACCATCAGTACCTCTGGTTCATCGTGGCCGACGCCCATCTGCAGTTCACAGTGCTCCCGTTCGGCCTGTCAGCCGCTCCCAGGGTATTCACGAAGTGCATGGCAGTCGTGGCTGCCCTTCTGCGCAGGAGGGGCATCCAGGTATTCCCCTACCTGGATGACTGGCTCATAAAGGGCCGCTCCAAGGAGCAGGTAGAGACACAGGTGTCGTCCATCAGGTGGACCTTTCTCAACCTCAGCCTCCTCTTGAACGAAGCCAAGTCCACCCTGTCTCCGACGCAACGCATAGAGTTCATAGGAGCGGTTCTGGACTCTACTCACGCCAAAGCGTATCTGCCGGAATCCAGCTTCCAGGCGATTTCCGAGCTTATCCTTGGTCTGCGCCACGCCCCGGTAACCACAGCGCAAGCGTGCCTCCGGCTGTTGGGCCACATGGCGGCGTGCACCTATGTGGTGGTCCACGCCAGACTCCGGCTTCGCCCGCTACAGTCCTGGTTAGCGACAGTTTATCGCCCGGCCAGGGACTCCCTGGACTTAGTGGTGTCCATTCCCCGTTTGGTGCTAAGCTCGCTGCGGTGGTGGCTCGACCCGTGGGAAGGCTGCATGGGTGTCCCCTTCGCTGCCCCGCAGCCCTCCCTCTCCCTGGTGATAGACGCCTTGGATCGAGGTTGGGGAGCGCACCTGGGTCACCTCAAGACGCAGGGCTTGTGGTCGCTGGAGGACCTCGAGTTGCATATCAATGTCAGGGAGCTGAGAGCGGTGCGCCTGGCATGTCTGACCTTCCGGTCCCACCTGGCCAGCAGATGTGTTTCAGTCCTCTCGGACAACACAACGACAGTTTTCTATATCAACAAACGGGGGTGCACGCTCCTCTCCCCTGTGCAGGGAAGCCCTCGCGCTGTGGGATTTCTCCATTCTCAATGCTACCCACCTGACGGCGTTCTACCTTCCAGGGGAGCAGAACGGTTTGGCAGACACCCTCAGCCGCTCGTTCCGGGGTCACGAGTGGTCCCTCCGGCGGGATGCGGCACGCTCAATTTTCCAGCTCTGGGGCTTTCCCCAGTTAGACCTGTTTGCTTCGAGGGAAAACAAGAAGTGCCAATGGTTCTGCTCCCTCCTGGGCCGCACTCGGGGGTCTCTGTCGGACGCCTTCCTATGGTCTTGGGTGGTCGGTCTGCTCTACGCCTTCCCTCCGTTCCCCCTGATACACAGGGTGCTCTTGAAGGTTCGCAGGGACCACGCGAGGGTGATCCTGATAGCTCTGGCGTGGCCGCGCCAGCATTGGTACACATCACTCCTGCACATGTCAGTTCAGGCGCCCCTGACACTGGCCCTGCTGCCGGACCTGCTCACGCAGGATCAGGGCTCCCTCCGCCATCCGAACCTCGAATCCCTCCACCTCACCGCCTGGATGCTCCATGGCTGAACCCGGTGGAGTTGCAGTGCTCCCAGCAGGTCAGGCAGGTGCTGCTAGGTAGCAGGAAACCGTCTACTAGGGCCCCCTACCTGGCAAAATGGAAACGCTTCTCCATATGGTCGGGTCAGCGGGTCACGACCCGCTGGGGGTCCCAATCCCAGTTGTCCTAGACTATTTGCTCCACCTAAGACATCTGGGCCTCTCCCTTTCCTCCATTCACGTTCACTTGGCGGCTATATCCGCCTTTCATCCGGGAGAAGGGGGTACCTCGGTGTTTGCGAACCCACTGGTTGGGCGTTTCCTGAAGGGCATGGACAGACTCTTCCTGCATGTTCGTCAGCCGGCCCCCGCCTGGGACCTGAACCTGGTCCTCTCCGTCCTCTCGGGGCCTCCCTTTGAGCCTCTGGCTTCGTGCTCCCTGCTGTACCTGTCGTACAAGACCGCCTTCCTGGTGGTGATCACCTCGGCCAGAAGGGTGTCGGAGCTTCGGGCGCTAACATCTGAGCCCCCGTACACTGTCTTCTGCAAGGACAAGGTCCAACTTAGACCTCACCCGGACTTTCTACATAAGGTCGTTTCCCAGTTCCACATGGGCCAAGATATATTTCTCCCGGTGTTTTATGCTAAACCACACTCCTCCAGTGAGGAGCGGAGGCTCCATTCCCTGGATGTCCGCAGGGCCTTGGCTTTTTACATAGAGCGTATCAAGCCCTTCAGACGCTCAACTCAGCTCTTCGTCGCGGTAGCGGAGAGGATGAAGGGGCTCCCAGTCTCTTCTCAGCGAATCTCTTTGTGGATCACGACCTGCATCCGGGAATGCTACCGTATGGCTAAGACCCCTGTCCCTCCGGTCACGGCCCACTCCACTAGGGCGCAGGCCTCCACTGCGGCATTCCTGGCTCAGGTCCCGACTCAGGAGATTTGTAGAGCGGCCACGTGGTCCTCCATCCACACATTCTCGGCTCACTACGCCATCACACACCAGGCGAGGAATGATGCAGCCTTTGCTCGTACAGTTCTCCAGTCAGCAGTGATCTCCGACCCCTCCTCCTAAGGTTAGGCTTGTGAGTCACCTACTTTGAATGGATATGAACAACCACTCGAAGAAGAAAAAACGGTTGCCCACCTTTTAGTAACTGTTGTTCTTCGAGATGTGTTGTTCATGTCCATTCCAACACCCACCCTCCTACCCTTCTGTCGGAGAGACGGCAAGAAGGAACTGAGGGGGTGGAGGGTTGGCGGGCCCCTTTATAGGGCGCCGCAGTGGCACCACTCCAGGGGGCGCCCGGGCCGACCCTACGGATGCTGCTAGGGAAAATCTTCCGGCTGGCATGCACGCAGCACGTGCACACCTACTTTGAATGGACATGAACAACATCTCGAAGAACAACAGTTACTAAAAGGTGGGTAACCGTTTTTTATTCATCAATAGTGAAGCAAGTTATTACCTGTAGTTCTTAAACAGCTCCTCTTGTATACTGAGAGGTTAATGTATGCATTTTACTTCAGTGAGAGCAATAAAAGTTTAATTTTCAGCTTTCTGCTCTGAGAAGATATTATAACAATATTATATGTTCTGTATGTTCTCTTCACAAAGAATAATAGCAAAAACCTGGGGAAAATATTCTTTGGAACTTATTTTGAAACAATATTTACCAAGGATTGGGCAGGTCCCATATATTATAGCTAAAAGTTAAAATGAACTCTCTCTCTCTCTCTCTCTCACTATATATATATATATATATATATATATATATATATATATATATTATAGTGCTGATTACTTGTTTTTGCTTGAGCTGACACTTTAGGGACCAAATTTGGCCTTCAGATGTGCATACACAACTTCCACTGGTGTTAGTGGCAGCTGTATACCATATCAGAAGCAGAGTCTGGCTCTTTAATGTACATGCTAGTTGTAGTAGTTGCATGTAATTCAGAACCTACCGGCATTACTGTATTAATAACATTGACATTTGTGGACATAGGTATTGGTCACAACTGTATCATAATATAATTATATTATAATTTTGTTTGTCTTCTATTCATTACATCTTTTGATTTGCTTATATGATGAACTGTCCATTTGTAGTGAAGTGACAAACAAAGTGTGGGTGTGGGAAATTAGTTAGAAATGAACAAATGGAGTAAAACTGAAACATTTTCTAAAAATGCTAATACAGAAGGGTCAGCTGCTGGACTTCAGTACAGCTACTTTGGGCTTCACTGCCAGTGGGTTTTAGCTATAAAGGAAGCATGCCCAGCATCAGAAGGATCACCCCAGTATAAGACATTTGTTCGAGTAGAGTGCAGCCAGCATAGAAACTCCTTAAATCATTTCCTTTCTTGTTACTGACATAGGGAATGGGACTAGAGGGGAAAAAAGCATGGCCAGAATACCCCTACACTGCATTACCTTTGGCTGCTATTTCAACCTCTTCAGACCATTAGTAGGCAAAGCAGATTAGAGCCAGCAGGTAGCTGGTTAAACAATCAGAGCTACTTTGTGAAGTGCTTTGAGATCTACTGACAAAAAGCATTATGTAAGTTAGGTATTTATTTATTTGTTAATTATTATTCTGGGGGGAAAAGACTTTGCGTACCTGACACAGAAAGCTCTACCCAATGCTCAGGCTTCTTCTGGACAGCAGACAGTTTTTCACATGAAGCAACAGAAGTCTGGCATCATTAAATTAGATATTTTCATAAAACAAAGGAATTTGCAAAACAAAAACTTTGTTACTTTACAGCTAAATTTACTAAGGGCCATTTGAGAGGTGCTGTTGAGAAACAAAACACAAACATTAAAAACAATGGAAAAACATAACAATGATTAAATAAATTCTGGCATTAGCCTAACCTCCAAATCATACATGCATATATGAGTATGCAGCTACACCATTAAACAGAAAACTCTTAGTGACCAGTACCCAAACCAGCTTATTTTTGCCACTTCACAAGCCCCTGTACTTAAAAGCTTGAATACCTTATTCATAAAAAATTGTATCCTAAACATCAATGATATTTTACAACCAGTGTCTAGCTGCATCTATTTCTATCAAAGTTTCTGTAACCTCCATCAATTGCAGTCTGAATAAATTAATGCCATGTACCCTTAATTAGGTAAATAATCATTAGAGGCAAATATATTCTTGCATCCTATGATAAAACAGTTCCCATTATATTAAAACAGAACTGTTTGTGTCAAAACAAACCATCAAACTTGATACACAGAACAAATAGTGTGTTTGTGTATATAGATATATTAAATTATCCAAATGTATAATACTAAAATGGTAAAGGATATAGTCAAAGGAAAGACCATCATTAACTGAAGTAGTTAACAGTTCTCAATTCAAACACTACAGTTGAGCTGGAAATACGTAATTTTGTATCTATATAGTTCACTAACACCTGAGTACCTATATTTTATATTCTTTCTGATGAATTCTTCTATCTGAGAGCTATCTTTTGAATATATTAAACTTGTTCTAAGCCTCTCTTGTGGATTTGTTGTAGCCATTTTGCTCCTTTGACCATGTACATTCTGCTTTGCAATTTGGGACTTCTACCATCTGCCCACACTTCTTCACCTGTGTATTGAACACTTGTTGCTTCAACAAATTTCTTTCACATTAATGATACTTTTTATTTGCCTCAAGCATTAGTGAAAGCATTTTACTAGCTAACATACATACGGAAAAGCATATTGTTTTGTTTAACTGGAAATTGTCTTTACATTTATTTTATAAATACTTTGAAAACATCTCTTCTTTCCAGCAAAGTTACCCATTGCCATTCATATGATAGATTAATAGATAAACATGCCAAAAGGAAAATGTAATTATCCTGCTAAGCCATCTTAACAAACCAGCTCACAATTAAAGTAAGCTCCCAGGCCTTCTGTAAGGGGAGAGAGTAAATTATGGTCCATATAGAGATATAAATCTCATTGAAAACCTGTTTCTGTTAACTGAGTACAAGAAATGTCAAAAGTCTGACTTTGGGTACGTCCACACTACCCGCCGGATCGGCGGGTAGTGATCGATCTATTGGGAATTGATTTATTGCGTCTTGTCTAGATGCGATAAATCGATCCCCGAACACGCTCCCGTTGACTTCGGAACTCCACCTGGGCGAGAGGCGGAAGCGGAGTCAACAGGGAGCCGTGGCCGTCGATCCCGTGCCGTGAGGACGGGAGGTAAGTCGATCTAAGATATGTCGACTTCAGCTACGATATTCTCGTAGCTGAAGTTGCATATCTTACATCGATTCCACCCCCACACGCCCATGTAGACCAGCCCCAAGCCTGGTTTGTTCCTTGATGGAGAGATGGTATCTCAATGTACAGCAATTGGTAGGTGCCCTCAAACACCAATTTAAAAGAGCAATAACTGGGTCTATGGCATCAGGACAATAGGCTGGTCTGAAAAAGATGGGAACCATCTATTTGCTAAATTACCCACTGCAACAGACCAGAGCTGCGATATGGGACAATTTTACTTAATGCACTGAGCTTGTTCCCATTTTAGCCAATGGCAAAACTTCCATTGACTTCAAAAGGTACCACACTGGGCCATAGGAAGCTAAATCTTAACTATCAACACTAGTATAAAATGTAGAAAGGGGCTGGGATGGGGTGAGTTTCTCACACTAGCCCTCAAAGAGCTAGGTGGGCCCATTCAACTAATTAGGCTGCAAACAGGAGAGTTTTAGGCCAGAGGCAGCTGGTTGGAACAAGGCTCACTTGTGCACGAACAGGTGGGACCTAGAAAGCCAGGTAGTGGACCTACAGATTAGGCAGCTGGGAAAAGTAACAGAAAGGCAGGCAACAGTCACTCTGGGAGGAGGGAGAAACATTTTGGAGCTGGTACACCCAGAGAGAGAAGGGGAACCAACATGGTAGGAAGCAGTGCAGGGAAGGAGCGGGGGGGGGGGGCAGAGAGGCAGCCCAGTACTGCTGAGCTGAGGGTCCCTGAACTGGAACCCGTAGAAGAGGATTGGTTTGCCTGCCAGCTACCAAGCGTGTGGCATAGAACTGAAGCAGTGAATGGGAAGACCGCCTAGGACTACTGATGGACTGTACCATGGAAGGGGGCACGCTGAGTGACCTAGCCGGAGGGCTAAGTCACAAAGGAGACATTGCAGGTCCTGGAGCGAGAGGAGGTGCAGACCTAAGTCAGAGTAATGGCATGCTAACCACATCAAAGGTATCTACCTTTGAAGCTAATCCCCAGAGTGACTAGGAGGAGGCACCGGCCAGCGGTGAGTGGAGCACCCTGTGACAACTTGGTGGAGAATGTGGGCATTCGGTTGTCCCCGAGGGGAGGTACTGTGAAGGACTGCATAATGTGATCAGCCCTGATACAAGGGAATTGAAGACAGAGATGCCTACAGTACAGATTTTCTTTATTGAGGGAAAATGTCCCCTACTAGGGTGGATGCCAGAGTTTCTGCTCCCACAGAGTAAAGCAGAGGGATGAGTCCATGCTATGTGGGGACAGATATTAGAGAACCAGCAGAGACTATGGGAAGCCCAAGTGTATTTGCAAGACTGTATGGTGTGGGTGGCTGCTCAACAGCAGCAGCTGTACAGAATCCTGCAGGAAAGAAGCAGGAAGAGACGTAAGGACCAGGAATGGGAAAGGTACTCAGGACTAGGAGGCCAGAGGCCCAACCCCGAAGGTGCTATGGCTTAGGGAGTCGGGATGGGGGGGGACACGGGACATGAAGAGGGAGTGCCCTTATTTACAAACGAAAGAAGCTTACTAGAAAGCAAGCACTAAGACAAGGGCCCAGAGAGTCACATCCAATATGCAATTGGGTCGGAGGAGGACCTGCTTTTGGTGTGGGGAAAAGGGCCATATAAAGAGGCATTGCCTCCACGGGGAAAAGAAAGAGAGCCAGGAAAAGCATAGAGGCCCATAAGGAGCCCAGAAGAATGGTGGAGAAGCCCAAGAGGGAGATAAAGATGTGAGGTGAAACTGGGAGGAGGATTTTATAGGTCTTTATCATATCTCTCCTTAGTCATCTCTTTTCCAAGTGAATAGTCCCAGTCTTTTAAATCTCTCCTTATATGGAAGCTGTTCCATAACCCTAATCATTTTTGTTGCCCCTCTCTGTACTTTTTCCAATTCTAATACATCCTTTTTAAAATGATGGAACCAGAACTGCACACAGTTTTCAAGCTGTTTAGATTTATATTGTGGCATTATGATACCTTCTGGCTTATTATCTTTCCCTCTCCTAATGGTTGCTAACATTCTGTTCACTTTTTTTGACTGCCGCTGCACATTGAGTGGAAGTTTTCAGGGAACTATCTACAATGACTCCAAGATCTCTTTCTTGAGTGGTAACAACTAATTTAGACCCCATTATTTTATGTGCATAGTTGGGATTATGTTTTCCAATGTGCATTACTTTGCATTTATCAACATTGAATTTCATCTGCCATTTTGTTGCCCTGTTTTCAAAACTGTGTGCAGTTCTGGTTCCATCATTTTAAAAAGGATGTATTAGAATTGGAAAAAGTACAGAGAGGGGCAACAAAAATGATTAGGGTTATGGAACAGCTATAATATAGAGAGAAAAAAAAGACTGGGACTTTTCAAAGAAAAAGAGATAAGAGATATGATAATATAAAGACTAAGTCATCCTGTTCTGTGAAATCTGTTTGTAACTCTTCACAGTCAGTTTAGGATGTAACAATCTTCAGTAATTTAGTATCATCTGCAAACTTTACCACCTCATTGTTAATACTTCCTTTTCCAGATCATTTATGAGTATGTTGAATATGTCTGGCCCCATTACAGATCCTTGCAAGTCCCTGCTATTTACCTCTTTCCATTGTGAAAACTGACCAGCCTGCTCTGCTTCCCGCAGCTCCCGTTGGCTGGGAACGGCAAACTGCAGCCACTGGGAGCTGCGGGTGGCTGTGCCTGTGGACGGTCAATGTAAACAAACTGTCTCACGGCCCGCCAGTGTATTACCCTGACGGGCTACATGTGGCCCACGGGCCGCAGGTTGCCCACCACTGCTCTGGACCCTACCCCTACCCTCCAGCCTATTTATCTCTCCCCCCAGCTTAGTGTCATCTGCGAACTTGCTGAGGCTGCAATTCATCCCATCATCCAGATCATTAATGAAGATGTTGAACAAAACCAGCCCCAGGACTGACCCCTGGGGTACTCCGCTTGATACCAGCTGCCAACTAGACATTGAGCTTTTGATCACTACCCATTGTGCCTGACTATCTAGCCAGTTTTGGAACAGGACAGTCTGCAGCGCATGATCAGGAACTTGAGACAAGCGAGGGATGACCTGAGAGCCCATCTGCGGCAGGTGTAGGGTAGGTGATTCAGAGTGGGAGAATACCTGCTCGCCCCTGGGCTGCAGTCTTGCAGAGGAGGGAGTGTGAGGGAGGAGACCCTCTCTGCACTGGGGGAGGGCTGGGTTAGGCAGGCAGCAGCAGCCAATTGCTACAGGAGCTGGGAGCCAGGGCAGGCTGCCAGCAGCTGGTTGAACAAAGGATCATGGCAGGAACAGGCACAGGCTGAAGAGCAGAGGATCTACAGACTAGGTGGCTGGGAAAGGTAACAGGAAGGTAGACAGCAGTCTCTCTCTGGGAAGAGGGAGAAGGATTTTGGAGCTGGTACACCCAGAGAGAGAAGGGGAACCAGAAGGTAGGAATCAATCAGGGAAGAAGCAGTGAGGGCAGAAAGGAAGCACTGAACTGCTAAACTGAGGGTCCTTGGACTGGAACCCAGGGAAGAGTGTGGGTCCAGGTTCCTCTACCAGCCACTGAGGGTGTGGCATAGACTAGAGGCAGTGAATGGGAGACTGCCTAGGGCTACTGATGGACGGTACCGTGGAAGGGGGAATGCTGAGTGACCTAGCTGGGGGGCTAAGTCATGAAGGAAATGCTGCGAGTCCTGGAGTGAGAGGCACTGCAGACCAGAGTCAGAGTGATGACATGCCAACCACAGATGAGGGTGTCTATCTCAGGAGGGACCAGGAGGAGGTGCCAGTCCAGTGGTGAGTGTAGCACCTCTTGACAGGGATAGTCTCTTAAAAGGCAAAACAATCTGTTTAGTGCTGAAAAGTATTTCTGTTCTGTTCAAACTACTGTAGTACCCAGTGTGGCTCTGCATGAGTGCCAAGTAATCTCTCTACTACATACTCTCTTCCACACACATGTATATTGCAGTTAGCATCTGTGATCCCACTTCATGCCTATTCCTTATGCTTAAGGCTACATTTTAGTCATGGGTATTTTTAGTAAAAGTCATGGACAGGTCACGGGCAGTAAACAAAAATTCACGGCCTGTGACCTGTCTGTGACTTTTACTATATGCCCCTGACTAAAACTTGGGCAGGGGGTGGGGGGCATGGGTGCTCTGGGGTGGCGATCTGGGGACACTACGGGTGCTGGGATGGGTGGTCTGGCAGCATCACATGGCCCAGGACCCCTGCTGGCTCTGGGAGGGAGGGAGTGCAGGGCAGGGCCAGGTGCTGGGAGAGAGGGTTGGCAGGGCTGGCAGGTGCCCTACCTGGCTCCATGTGTCCCTGCAGCTCCTAGGGGAGGGCTGGATGGGGGAGGTCCATGTGCTGTTCCTGCCCCAAGCACCAGCTCCACAGCTGCCATTGGCCGGGAACCTCAGCCAGTGGGAGCTGCAGGGCTGGCACTTGTGGGCACAGGCAGCACGTGGAGCCACCTGGCCCTTCCGCCTAGGAGCTGCAGGGACATGCCGGTGGGAGCCAGGGAGCCCCCCACCACAAGGTAAGTACCCCCCTGCACCCCAACACCCTGCCCCTAGCCCTGAGCCCCCTCCCACATCCAAACTGCTGCTGCTGTTCCAGGGGCTGCCTGAGGTCAGCCCCTGAGCCAGCACCGGCCGCTGCAGAAGTCACTGAGGTCATGGAATCATGACTTTCCGTGATCTCCATGACAGACACGCAGCTTTACTTATGCTTATTGTGAGGCCCAAATCCTCCCATCCAGCACAGAGCTCAAATGCTGGGGATAAGTGGCAGGTGAAAGGGAAGGAATCCTCCCCAAATAGAGTGGCTGCAAAGCCACTCCATGGCTGCCACTACAACAGTGGCTCCTGTGGCGTGGCTCTAATACACCCTATCACAAGTAGGCTTCTCCTACCCTGCCCCTTCCCTGTGTGCTGGTATTCTGGAAGCTTCCAAAGAGCAGAGCTGCGCACCATGCAGAGGTCATACACCACCTGTAGCGCTTCCATTAAATCCTGTCTCCCCTAATGCAAATGAACTAAAGGGAATAGGATTTGCTCCTATATAAAATGTCTCATGATAGCTAAAATAGTGTTTGACCAAAAACCCCTGACAGTGGTGACCCAGCTCTGGTGAGACCAGATCTGCAACTGGGAAATTAATTTATATGAAAAATCAAATTGTTTTGAAATTATATAAGTTTGAAAATAACTGTATTACAAGCTAGTGAACACATGAAACTGGATACTAGCTGAAACCTCCCTGTCACAGGACAGAAAAAACAAAATGATAATAAGCACCTGGGACAAATCTTCCTCCTCTTCCTGCCTGTCCCCTCACTTCTCAAATGTAGTCTCTTTTGTACATCCGTGAGCAGCGCTACTGGAATGACAATTTAAATTAAACATTCCCCCAAATTATTATTTGTGTGACTGTATCACCTAGGAGTCCAAGTCGTGTGGTAGGCACTGAACAAACACAGAACAAAAAGACAGTCCCTGCCCCAAGAAGTTACTATCTAAGAGTACATCTACACCACAGCTGGGAGGTGTGATTCCCAGCCTGGGTAAACATATACACGCTAGCTCTACTTGACCAAGCATGCTAAAAATGGCAGGGTGGCCATGACTGACAGGTGGTAGCTTGGACAAGTCACCCAAGTACAATCCCGTCCGATCCCTTGGGTACGTACTCGGGTGGCTAGCCTCAGCTGCTGC